>NC_091832.1:9587462-10256033 GCF_037783145.1 Equus przewalskii | reverse complement strand
AATTATAGCCAGTACATGTTCCCTATGAGTCAATCCCTATCTTGGCAACCTTCATAGCACCCTATTGTTAAGGGTATTCATCTTTCCTTTTCACAACTTCAAGGAATTGAAGCCCATTCCAGTAGTTAGTGCTACTACTATTGCAAAACTTCCATGATGCTGAATGTGTGTACCTATTTGAACCTTCAAAGAGCATCTTCCCTTAAAGTTCTTTATCAGCACTTACTCTACTGGTACCCCAATGCCCACATAACATTCTAAGGTGGGCCCCTGCTCTCCCGCGAATCTTCATGGAGTGTGCAGCCAATGCGTCTGACATATATCAGTCCCTACAACTAGAAGCAAAGCTAGGATGTCCAGCTTTATAAAACAAAACCAGGGTTTAATATCTTTCAGGGGATCCAACCTTCTAAAAAGGAAAGGCACATAACAGAGTGTTTCCTATCTCTTGTTCACTTATGATATATTCACCTGAAACCGTTTAGTCCAACCTCTAATATTTTTATCTTTCTTATTTCTATGGCAGTCAAAGTTTTGGTAGCAAGTGTCTCACACTTTTCCCCTCACTTTTCTTCTTCTGTGAAGTTTAGCACACAGCAAGTTCCCTGCTTACCAGTCAGTGACTAGAAGAGTGATGATCTTCAAAAAGGATACACAAATGGCTAATCAGCATGTGAAAAAACACTCAATGCCCTAGTCAAATGCAAATTAAAACCACAATGAGCTGGGACTGCATACCCACTAGAATGGTTACAATAAAAAGTGGCAATAACAAGTGATGTCAAGGATGAAGGGAAACTGGAAACCTCATACACCGCTGGCAGGAATGTCAAATGGTGCAGCCACATTGTAGCACAGTTGGCAATTTCATAAAAAGTTAAATAAATTTACCAAATGAATCAGCAATTCCATTCCTAGGTATCTATCCAAGAGAAATGAAAACATACATCCCTGCAAAGACTTCAATGCAAACGTTCATAGTAGCATTATTCATAATAGCTAAAAAGTGGAAACCATCCAGGGGATCAGGGTGGGAATGCAGATTTACTGCAAACGGGTATAAGGAAACTCTTTGGGACGATGGAAACATTCTAAAAGTGGATTGTCGTGATTTCACAACTGTGCAAATTTATTAAAATCATTTAATTATACACTTAAAACAGGTGAATTTCACGCTATATAAATTATACCTCAAGCTGTGAAAAATGTTTAAGATTAGAGAAATAAAGAAACTAAAAAAGAAGTTCCTAAAACAAAAACTATTCAGCTGCCTGCTGCTCTAAGAGACAAGGAGGCATACATTCAAATAAAAGCTGAAACAAATATTTTGCTAATAAGTATATACATGATGACTACATACTATTGTATTCAGAAAACATCAGAATATTACCATTTGTTGCATTCTACTCAAGATATGACCTATTAGGATTTGGAATGTTATTTCCAATTTATTTTACTTTACAAACAATAACCTTCAAACAGAGGGATTAGTGGAAGCTCATAGAAGATTACAATCTTACGTAAAAATGAAATGATAATTTGCAAGAAAATGTTCAAGGAGAATTTCCATTAAAGATAGTCACAAGTGAAAATTCACTCTACTGAAGAGACTCTACCATAAATTTCCATAGGTATTTAAGTAGCTGATGAGACCCCAAAATGTAACCATAGGCCCACTAGAGCCAGTTCGAATTGACACCATCTCTTATCAACAGAGTGATTAAGCGTTGTTTTTCAGAAAATCTGCCAAGTCACATAGCCAGAGCATGCACAGAAGAGGAAACCTTGACCTGAAATGACCGTGGAACCAAAGATTCTCCTTCCCACGGAACTAAAGGACCAGGACATGACCAGAAGTTGAAAGTTGGACTCTCATCAGAGGCAAGGGAGTCCATCACCCAGGAAGATCCGGTGTTAAAATCCCTTCCTCACCATACCATAAATGGTTAAAATCTTACTATGAATGCCCACCAACCAAAACCCACCCTGCCAGGGTTTCCATGTGCCAGATTCTTCTCCCTAATCTTTTAAATTTCACCCCAAATCCCGAATTGGGGAGAGAGATCTGAGAACATATGCCTCCTGTCTCCCTGCAGATTGATCTAGCAACAAAGCTGGTTTTTTTCTCCAAAGCTGATGCCATAATAATTGGCTTTTTTTATGTGCATTGGGTAGGAGAACCCCAATTTTGAGCAGTAACAAAACATAACTGCTCAACTCAAAAGAACAGGGGCATTAAAATTAGAGAAATGAGAAGGAAAAACTCTGTATAGTAGAAAGGCAAGTAATAAACGTATAATAATGGAATTAAAAAAATCACTATTTAGCAAACATCATGGCAATAAATTGTTTCAGGCAAGAATCATCAATGTATGCTAAAAGGGTCAAAGTTGAGGAGTAACAGGATATTACATAGTCTGAAAGTATCTCCCCAGAATTACAAAGGGAAGAATTAGCACCTCTGTGATGAAGAAACCTAGCAGACACCATCTTAATCAAGTGAGCAAATTAACATCACCAGTAACAAAGCAACATCACGTACCTCCTGACATGATGTACCTGAGAGTAACACATCTCCTCTGTTGTATTCTGGGGAAAAACGAATAATCTAAAGCTAATCATGAGAGAAAATCAAACAAACTCAAATTGAGGGACATTCTACAATTTAACTGGACATTCTACAAAATAACTTCAAAATTATCAATGTTATTAAACACAAAGACAGACTAAGGAACTGACCAATATTAAAGAAAACTAAAGAGACATGGCAACTGAAGGCTATGCATGATGTGGGATTTCTTTTGCTATAAAGATATTGTTAAAACAAGTGGCAAAATCTCATTCAGCTTTATAGATTAGTTAATATTATTATATCATTGTTAATTTCCTGCTTTTAATAACTATATCACATAAGATAATATCTGTATTAGTCTTCTCAGGCTGCCATTACAAAGTACCATGGACTAGGTGACAAACTACAGACATTTATTTCTCACAGTTTTGGAGGTGGGAAGTCCAAGATACAGGTGCCGACACAGTCAGGTTCTGGTGAGAGCTCATTCTGTTTTCGTTAATCTATGCCAAGTTAAAGGCCTGATGGTAGCCATGGCAACTAAAGCAATGAAGAGAGAGGACTTGCAGCTTACCGCTGTGCATCCTGGACCATCCATCTCTTTCACAGTCTCTGCCAGAAGGTCCAAATAAACCATCAGCCCTGGGACTTGGGGGATCAACCTAGAAGAAGGAGGATTTCAATGTAGAAAAAAGCTTAAATGTTCTTTCAGTCTCACAGCACCAGAAAATCAAGTATACAGACCTCCCATCATCAGGTTACCATGATAGTGCCTATATGGCACATTCCAAAACCAGAGCTTAGTTGAGAATTTTGCCATTCATTTTTAAATAAAATAGAAATTAAAATCCAGAAATTTTTAATTATATATTTGAGTCTACTTTAAATGAACAGATTTACACTTGAAATGTCCATTACTCCATTGCTTAGTTTGCTTTCCATTACAAAGTTAAAAAAAAGAGAGAGAGAAATCTGGCCAGCCCGGTGGCCAAGTGGTTAAGTTTGCGCGATCCGCTTCGGTGGCCCAGGATTTCACCAGTACTGATCCTGGACGCGGACGTGGGTGGCACCACTCCTCAGGCCATGCTGAGCACAACCAGAAGGACCCACAACTAGAACACACAACTATGTACTGGGGGGCTTTGATGGGAAGAATAATAATAATAAAAAAAAGATTGGCAACAGATGTCAGCTCCAGTGCCAATCTTTAAAAAAGAAAAAGAGAAATCTTACTTTGCCACATTCAAAAGGCAAGTTTAGCCATTTGCTACTTATCTCCTTAGCGCATAATTTAGAATTCAAACAGTGTCTTCACTTGCCTGTGTTCAGAGCCCAGCACACTGAGAGCTTTAGAGCTGATAGACAGTAACAGTCAACCACATTTTCTAACCAAAAATTAAAAAGTCAGAGTGATATAAATCTGTGTAAAAAGACAATTGTGTTCAAAATTAAAGACGTCATGCCTAAAAGGACAACATCAAAGAGAGTGAAAGGGAACCCAAGGAATAGAAGAAAATATTTGCAAATCATTATCTAATAAGGCATCAATATCTAGACTAAATAAACTTCTACAACTCAAAAAAATCTAAAAATGGGCAAAGAACTTAAATAGGTATTTCTCCAAAAGATATACAAATGACCAATAAGCACATGAAAAAATGTTCAACATCACTAATCATTAGGAAAATGCAAATCAAAATCATAGTGAGATGCTACTTCATACCCATTAGGATGGCTATTAACAAAAAGAAGAAAATAATATGTGTTGGCCAGGATGTGGAGAAACTGAAAGCCCTGTGCTCTGGTGGTGGGAATTCAAAATGGTATAGGTATTATGGAAAATAGTATGGTGGTTCCTCAAAAAATTCAAAATAGGATTATCATATGATCCAGCAATTCCACTTCAGATATTTTTACACCATGTTCACAGCAGTATTATTCACAACAGTCAAAAAGTAGAAGCAACAAGTGTCCATCAACAGATGCACAGAGAAACAAAATGCAGTATATATCTATAAAAGAATATTATTCAGCTGTAAAAAGGAAGGAAATTCTGAATGTAAGACCTGACACCAGGAAATTTCTAGAAGAAAACCTAGGCAGTACGCTGTTTGACATCGGTCTTAGCAGCATTTTTTCAAATACCATGTCGGACTGGGCAAGGGGAACAATAGAAAAAATAAACAATTGGGACTACATCAAACTAAAAAGCTTCTGCACAGCAAAGGAAACCATCAACAAAATGAAAAGACACCCTAATAACTGGGAGAGGATATTTGCTAACCATATATCAGATAATGGGTTAATATCCAAAATATACAAAGAACTCATACATCTCAACAACAAAAAAACCAACAACCTAATTACAAAATGGGCAAAAGGTCTGAACAGAGATTTCTCCAAAGAAAATATATGGATGGCCAACAGGCACATGAAAAGATGTTCAACATCTTTAACTATTGGGGAAATGCAAATCAAAACTACAATGAGATATCACCTCACTCCGGTCAGAATGGCTATAATTAACAAGTCAGGAAACAAGTGTTGGAGAGGATGTGGAGAGAAGGGAACCCTCATACACTACTGGTGGGACTACAAACTGGTGCAGCCACTACTGAAAACAGTATGGAGTTTCCTCAGAAAAGTAAGGATAGATCTACCATATGATCCAGTTATCCCACTGCTGGGTATGTATCCGAAGAACTTGAAAACACAAATGCGTAGAATACCTGCAATCCTATGTTCATCACAGCATTATTCACGATAGCCAAGACTTGCAAGCAACCCAGGTGCTCATTAAGGGACGAATGGATAAAGAAGATGTGGGATATATACACAATGGTCTACTACTCAGCCATAAGAAATGATGAAATCCGGCCATTTGTGATAACATGGATGGACCTTGAGGGTATTATGCTAAGTGAGATAAGCCAGAGGGAGAAAGTCAAACACCGTATGATCTCACTCATAAGTAGAAGGTAACAACAACAACAAACAAACACATAGAGACAGAGACTGGACTGGTGGTTCCCCGAGGGGAAGCGGGTAAGGAGAAAGGTGAAAGGGGTGATTAGGCACATGTGTATGGTATGGACTGTAATTAGTCTTTGGGTGAGAACATGATGTAATCTATACAGAATTTGAAATATATTACAATGTACACCTGAAAATTACATAATGTTATAATTCAATGTTTACTGCAATAAAAAAGAAAAAACAAAAAAAAGAATATTATTCAGCTGTAAAAATGAAGGAAATTCTGACACATGCTATAACGTAGATGAACCTTGATGACATTATGCTAAGTGAAATAAGCCAGTCACAAATGAACAAATATTGTATAATTCTACTTAGATGAAGTACCCAAAGTAGTCAAATCCACAGAGACAGAAAGCAAAATGGTAGGTGCCAGGGGCTGAAGGGAAAGAAGAATGGGAAGTTATTGTTGTGGGTACTGGGTTTTAGTTTAGCAAGATGAAAATGTTCTGGAGATAGATGGTGGTCATGATTACACAACAATGTGAATGTACTTAATGCCACTGAACTGTACACAAAAAACTAATTAAAATGGTAAATTTTATATTGTGTATATTTTACAATTTTTTAAATTAAAATTTAAAAAAAAGGAGAGTGAAACGACAAGCCACAGAATGAGAAAAAAATATTTGCAAATCATACCCGATAAAGATCTAGAACCCAAAATATGTAAAGAAAACTTACAACTGAACAAGGAAAAGACACACAACCCAATTAAAAATGGGCAAAAATTTGAATAGACATTTCTCCAAAGAAGATACACAAATGGCCAACAAGCATAGGAAAAGATGCTCAACATCATTAGTCATCAGGGAAATGAAATCAAAACCATAATGAGATCCCACTCCACACCCCCAGGACAGCTATAGTAAAAAGAAAACAAAACAGAAAATAACAACTGTTAGTGAGAACGTACATAAATTAGAAACCTCATACATTGCTGGCGTGAATGTAAAATGGGGCAATCACTGTGGAAAACAGGTCGACAATTCCTCAACCATAGGGCCCAGCAACTCCACTCCTAAATATTCAAGCAATGAGGAATTAAAACAGTATTTAAACAAAAACTTGTATACAAATGTCACAGAAGTACCAGTCACATAACTAAGAGGCATAAATAACCCAAATTCCATCAACAGATGCATAGATAAACAAAATGTGGTATAAATTCATACAATGGATTATTCAGCCATAAAAAGAATCAAGTACTGATACATGCTATGACATGGATGAAACTCGAAAACATTGTGCTAAATGAAAAAAGCCAGACACAAAAGGCCAAATATTGTAGGATTCCATTTATATGAAACGGCAAAACAGGAAAATCCATAGAGAGAGAAAGCATGTTAGTGGCTGCCAGGGTCTAGGGAAAGGGAGGCATGGGAAGCAGATGCTTAAAGAGGACAGGGTTTCCACACAGGACGACAAGAACAGCTCTGGAACTAGATAGTGGTGACAGCTGCACAACAATACGAATGTACTTAATGCCACTGAATTATACACTTTAAAATGGCTGAAATGGTAAATTTTACATTATGCATATTTTACCACAATAGAAAAAAAAAGATCCTATTCCGCATGAATGAAAAAGAAAAGAATGCTGGTTAACTCCTCTAGGATGGTTGTGCCAGTTTGTTTGGGAACATGCTAGTTGATTTCATGAAACTGCTCCTTATTCTTTAAGATTACTCTTTATCCAATCTATGTAAAACTGGTATGTCTTCCCTAAAAGTGTTAACTTTTTGCGTATGCATGTATTAAATTAAAATTTTTTGGTTACTTATGTGTTTTTAAAATCACGAACGGCTATGGGGAAAAACGGACATCTCTATGTTTACAAATAAAACTGGAAAAATCTAGTTTCCTGTAAAATAAGGTAAACAATTTTCTAACTAGAGGTTTAGAGTAAGCATTTCTTTCTGTTCACTGGAAAGCTGACAGGGAAATCATTTAAATAAAAATGTCAAGGTTTATACCAAGCAGTATTAGAATTATTCTATTTTGAACACTGGTGTGAAAAAGAATAATAGAAATAAACATTTTAAGAGTACTTATTTCCCCAAACAATTTTTATGTGGCTAACGCCCTAAATATTCCTGGTTATCATTGTACAGAGGCATTTTAAATAAAATGCTACTAGTCATTCAGATTCAAATTTACTATGTCCTTTCTTTTCAATTTAATTTGCAATTGTGGGCAGACATAAAATTCAAGGCATTCTGAAACTGCCATCAAACAAGCAAGTAAACATTATCTGGATATTGTTCAAAAAATGTAACCAAAACTATAAACAAACTCTATAGAAATAAGAAAAACGTCATCACAGTAATCTCAATAAACTATTATCATTTAAAAGTACCATTACGTTATAAATTTTCTTTTTACAATAAAAAAAAGTCTATTACTTTAGGATAAAGAACAAAGGATTCGGGCCAGCCTGGTGGCATAGTGGTTAAGTTCTTGCACTCTGCTTCGTCGGTCTGGGGTTCACCAGTTACGATCCCCAGCACGGACCTACACACCACTTATCAAGCTATGCTGTGGTAGGCGTCCCACATATAAAATAGAGGAAGATGGGCACAGATGTTAGCTCAGGGCTAATCTTCCTCAGCAAAAAGAGGAGGATTGATGATAGATGTTAGCTCGGGGCCAATCTTTCTCAAAAAAAAAAAAAAAAGAGAGAGAATAAATGATTCATAGTCAAAATATAAAGATGGAATGAAATGTTGCTTAAGGAACATCTAAATTTTTTTTAAAGGATGTCACAAAGAAAATATGAATTTTCGGTTGGTCTATGTTCAAAAAGCTATTGGGCCATCAAAGGAGCATATTTACATGTTTACATTTGTATTTACATTTTAGAATTTGGAAAAAAAGAATTAGAGACAGTAAAGTTAGAAATAGTTTTATAGATATTCCAAAAAGTTGTTTTGCTTCTACAGGCACTTAAATCTTAAAGTTTATTACTATTATGTATATTCATTAGTAATTTCCATTAATTTGCAAGCTTTTCTTAAAGAAATGCTTTTAAGGTAAAAATTCTTTACAAAAATTCAATAAACCATGAAGATTCTGGGAAAATCATTTATTAAATATTCTGATTATAGACCCTTAAAATTAGCCAAAGTCTATTCAACTATCACATGAACACAAGCTGTAAAGTTAAACCATATCAAAAGCAGGCTTCCATGTGGAAAGATTAGAACTACACTATCCTTAAGTTAACTCTCTCCACTTTCAAAGGCCTTCCCATCCTCATGAAATAACGATTGGTTTCAAAGATCCATCATGTAAGGTTTACCCAAGGGACATAATTTCAAAGGAAACTTACTTTTCATTATAATTTTTTAAAAGGCTGGATGGTGGGTGGGTGGGGATTACTTCCTTTTCTAAGGAAAACTTAGTTCACTTTTAAAACTCTATTTCTGCCATTTTAGTACAAATGTCAATTACACCTAATTTCAATTTGTAGAGTTATTACACTGTCCACTGTTTAAGGAAGGAAGGAAACGGGCACTCAGAGGATTTAACACAGCATTCATAATAGACCTTGATTTCTGTCAGGTTTAAAGACTGACAAAAGAATATTCTTTTATTCTAAGTTAATTTTCCATTTTAGATTGCTAGGCTAACAGACTGTTCAGGGAAGAAAATTATTAATATAAACTAGAAGCTGAAAGAAGTTTCAGAATAATCTTTTAGCGGAAGAACAGATTAGATCAATTTCAGTTGGAAATGTTTAAGAGAACACATACATGTCTAATCACAAATGGAGGTTTATCTGTTTCTTTTTTGAATTCATAGGGTCCCAGATTTAAATGGGCTAGCCGCTGCCTGGTGTCTTCAGATAGCTCACACATGCGTCTTTTTGTGTAGGGAGATGGAGAGTGTGATTTTGAAGAAATTGTAGGCTGTTCGTAGTTTTTTGCATTTACGCAATACTTATTTCTCTCAGGTGACTTGGACTTTTTCTTTTGTGATCTAGATGTTCTGCTTGGCAGTCTGCCGTGTGATTTTTCAACTGGAGCCGGATGGTAAATAAATTTATCCTAGACAGAAAAAATAAAAATTAACTTGGATAGAAGATATACATACATAAACTACAAGGAGAAAAAAACCTGAAAAAGTAATTTAAGGCACACATCATCTACCAAAGTCAACTAAATCAGTCTTTCCTACCTGTGCAGATCCTGGGGGAGGTCAAATCCACATTCTCCTAGATAACTCTGTCTAGTAATTTTTAAAGTATACTGTATCAAACAAACTTCCTCCTTAAGTCTAACAAGTATTTTATGAAAATGAAAGCCCAATATTTAATCATTTGAAAAATCTAAGAAACAAAGTCAGAAAACGTATTTTTTCAGTTTACTAAAAAATTAATGTAAACATTAGTTTATCATTTATAATTAAGTATCCAAACAATTGGCTATAAAATTTAAGAGATTTTGTTTGGTAACATTATAAATACACATGTCTAATTAGTTTATTATGAAATTTGTACGGAGAAAACTGTTAAAATAAGTTTAATTCACACTGCTATGATCATATTCATATGTACAATGTGAAAATCTGAATAACAACTTTATACATATTTTCATGAAATGTATTATTTGGATTACACAAGGTGATTAGGATCGTAAGATCTCTTCCAAACTATGACTTTACAATTCAATGACAGATAACCATACCATCTGAATTCTGGATCCATACTTTTACAAAACTAAAAACATATAAAAGACATTATAAACTTTAATGGCTAGTACTCTACCTTCTACTAAAATTGGTGAGCAGTCTAAAATTTTAAAAACCAAATGTGATATGGCTAAATTCTTTTGCATTATTAGGATAACATGTCCTCCTTTAAATATCCTCCTAACTTTAATCACTTTAAAAAACCACTAATCCTAGCCCCTTTCTAATTTCTCATCTCCCTTCCATACTTGCTAAGGGTATCTATTCTAAGCAAATAAAATATAGATGTGAAACAGAAGGGAGAAGAGTCAAATATTTTTCAAAAGTAGATAAATAAACAGGAAAGAAAACATATTTTCTTTTCTTTTCTTCTTTTAAAGATTGGTATCTGAGCTAACAACTGTTGCCAATCTTTTTTTTTCCCACTTTTTCTCCCCAAATCCCCCCAGTACATAGTTGTATATTTCAGTTGTGGGTCCTTCTAGTTGTGGCATGTGGGACGCTGCCTCAGCATGGCCTGATGAGTGGTGCCACGTCCATGCCCAGGATCCAAACCGGTGAAACCCTGGGCCGCTGAAGCGAACTTATCCACTCAGCCATGGAGCCAGCCCCGAAAACATATTTTCCAATTGGAAAAATAAGTCATGAGTTTCATACAAACCCGCAGCATCAGATTATTTCATTGTCTTTCTTTCCTCTACAACTCTTGATGTGCTGCTGAACCTTCTCCCACCTTGTTCAACAACTTCAACAAGTAATTCAGAATTTTTCTGCCTTATCCCATTTCATCCATCTCTATGACATCACACTGACTCACAGAAGCAAGAATGTTAGCACATGAAAGGCCCTTTGAGGTTTAATAAAATGTTCAAGCAATGAATCTTTCCAAGACCTTGGACTTAAATTTTCTAGTTCTCAGCTCTAATTATCTTCTTCGACTTCATCTTAGATTTCATCATTCTACAGATCCACTGTATCTCAGCCTCTGAAAATCCCAAAACTTCTCTTCCCCAACCTACTTCTTTTATTCTCACTGAACTTGTTACTTGCCCTCCTCACCTCCTCAGCCCCTGGACCTCTTTCCCCCAGACCTTCATACATTTTTAGTGTCTCTTACCACCAGACCCAGATGAACCCATTATGATCCATTTCGGCAATTTCATCCATTTCAGTAAAGTTCCTTCTTACCCACCTCTGATTATACCAAACCTAAAGTAACTAACCTCATCATCTTGTTTCTTCATTACAATTTTTGAATGCTGAATACTACCAGAGGAAGTCATAAACGGTGGAGTATCTACTACAGATACATGTTGTCTAACTCTACTCAATCCTAACGCATCCTATTAATAACCCATAAAACGTAAAACAGCAGCTGCTTTATACTGTTTATAAAATCGTTCTTTCCTTTGACCAACAGGACAATAGCACATGTGACACAAGGAGAGACCTGAAAAGTGCTTGGGGTCTTTTAGTTCCGAAAACCTTCCTGCCACCACGTGAATGAGCCGAAATTAACCTACTAGATGATGGGAGTCTTGTGGCCATTGCCCCAGCTGAAATCAAGCCAACTACCGGAAATGTAAAGTCCCTCCCAGACCAAACAGTCAGCCAACTGCCAGACATGGGAGTGAAGCCACACTAGATCACTCAGCCCCAGGCGAGCCAGACCAGACCAGACCAGAGAACACACATCCCATTCACACAACTGTGAGAAACACTGTTTTAAGCCACTAAATTAGTGTGCTAGTGCACTGTTTACACAGCAAAAGCTACCTGATATAACAGATTAACAAATATATTAATAAAGCTATGAATATTTAGCTATTTAATAATAAACTATTTGCAGTAGGTTAAAAGAATAAGTAGAAAACTAGTTTTATTCCAGAAAAATCACAATAATATGCTTAATTTTTTCAGTCCATTCAACTGGTGGCAAAACATCTAATTTGAAAATAATGTGCCAAAAGGGATAAAGATCATGGTAAGTACTTGTACACCTAAATGATCTTATAAAGTTTATTTTACTCACTCTTCTCTTAAAAACCAAAAGAGTTTGTCTTATTCTTACATTTGAACTTGAAAATGCTGTTTTATAGACATTAAAGTTTTAATTGTAACTAATAACCCCTTTTAAAAAAGTAGATTTATCATGTTCTCAAATAAGACCAATTAACAGCCAGAATTTTAATCTAAAAGTGTATATTCTGTTGTGCCTACCAGCTGATGCTTTCTATCTTATATTGCAAATACCGGCTTCTGATCTCCCCCAATTATCTTAATTTAAAAAAAATAACCTTAGTAACAGTCACAAAATTCATTAATTATATGTTATGTGCCAGGCACATATTCTCCAATTTAATCTTTAAAGTAGTCTTATGAGGAACTTGAACACAAATCTGTCTGATTCTAAAGCATATTTTCTCAAACACCATCCGACACCACAGCCCATTCTCTTACATCTCTGTTCAAGAAAGAACGAACGACAAACATTGAAATAGCAATTTGAAATAAACAAGACAGTCTTCCCAAAAGTTTATAGAGAAAAACATTAGTTCATAAGTCCAATGAAAGTACGAATGGGGGTGACAGTTTCACATTTAGAAGGTCCTCTTTCACTAAGTTGTACGCTTTGAATGTGTGTGCTTTCTGTGTGTATGCTATACTCCAGACAAAAAAGACTTTTCTATCCACCCACTAGAAAAGCATACCCCAATGCAGCGAGAAAATTTTGTCTGAGCCCAATTAAAACACTTCTAACAATTTACCAATGGGTACAGTACACATCTCAAGAACAAGTCAGTAACAGCTCTGCATTCAGCAAGCATAGGGTGCTAGATCTCTGCCAGCTGTTTCAGCTTGCATTTAAAACATAAATAACTACAGCCAAACTCTGACGTACTAAGTATCTTGCTAAACAAAATAAAAAGGATCTCCTTGATAATTTTATAACTATATTTTACCTTTCTTAGCTTAAGTCACAGTTATCATCCTCAACAAATTTACTCTAAAACTGATAAAAGTAAATGAACATTCCACTCTTTCCATCAAAGGTCCAGTCCTGCCCTGTTGGGCCCACTGGGCTTTATATATTACTGGCTCTTCATCTCAGGCTGGTCATTGTTACCTGGTCATAATGCAACCACATGTGAGTGATGCCTAGACATTATTAGACAACCTGCGGACAAGGGAGCAAGGCCATCTCAGAAACTCAGTAAGAAGCTAGACCAGAAGGAAATATCAGACCTAGATATCTCAGTTTACTAAATGAAGTTTTTACAAATACAGAAGGTACTTAGACGGCAGTATCCAAGCTTCCCTTGACTGATAGCACCAGTACAGCCACCAAAGTGAGCAACAGTCCCTTAAAGAACTAGAGACACTCAAGAAACTATACTCACTAAACACCAATACCCCAGCCAGAGAACCTGTGGTCACAGTTGCTAAAAAACCACCCTTTGAACTTTTGATGGTAACCTGTAACTGCTGTAAGGAAGCCCCCATTCTTGTTCTCTGTGGGGCTTCCTGATCCTAACGTTCTTCTGACAGCCTGATTCCCCTGCAGTGAAAAAAAAAGCCCATGATGTTAAACAAACAAGCAAACAAACAAACATCATGGCACCTTCTATCATGTGTATCAAACTTTTCCCTCTTACAGTTAAGATGTAACCAAACTGCTAGATACCTATGATAATTGTTTTACTTTAAAAATTGACCAGAAAAAAATGAAAAGAGCTCCAGAAAAAATAAAAGAATAATGGTTGCCAAACGCCCATAAAGATGAATAAACCAGGAAACACTTTAAATAAATGATTTCACCTGAGTGCGGCACTTCCTTGAACTTATCAGACATTCAGTAATCACTGAGGTTGTAGAAAACTCCAGCTTTGGAGCAATTCCCTGAGGGAAAGAAAGAGGACGTTATTAGACATTTCAATTTAAAGAAAGATAATTGTTAGTGATGAAAATACGACCTAACGTAAAACCACTCGTCAAGGTCCAGCTGCTTCACTTGCTAGTTTGAACTTTTTATTAACGACAAAGACAACACAGTCATGCTGAATGCCAGCAAGAAACTTTCCTTGCTGCCGCTGATTCATTTGCGAGTGATCATACTACTTTTACAGAAAAATCAATATACTTTTTTCATTTTCAAGCCTTTCCCTGCCAAATTATTCTAAAATTTTAAAACTATTATATAATATTAAAGTCATAAGTACATGAAAATATTTAATGGATTTCAGCTCTTTTTACTTTTACAAATTAAGACATATTTAACTACATAATCAAGAAATTCTTTGGACAATCTCCTCACGTTAAGGAAAAAAAATCACAGCTGCTAGGTACGCAGTTCTCGAAAAGAGAAGAGAGAGAAGTCTCTACCAATTCCTCCAACATCTTTTTCCAAAATGTAGCTTATATTCAGATCTATGAACAAACCTGGCTTCTATTTCTCACAACATTCCAATCATCAGCTGGGACATTGTTTTTAAATAAATGGAGACAGGGCCAGCCCTGGTGGCCTAGTGCTTAAGTTCAGCACGTTCCACTTTGGCAGCCCAGGTTCAGTTCCCAGGCATGGACCTAAGCCACTCTGTTAGTGGCCATGTTGTGCTGACAGCCCACACACTAAAAAACAGAGGAAGATTGACATGGATGTTAGCTCAGGGTGAATCTTCCTCAGCAAAAGAAAAGAAAAGAAAAAAAAGTAGAGACAAAGGACAAAATTCAAAGGAATAGTCACAAAGCACATGAGAAAATATTTGGAAGCACATAAATTATGCATTCACCAAAACATTAAAAGATATTGTCTGCGTCCACTGCAGCTTCACTCTAATATAGTAGAAGTCAGACATCTGTCCTCTACAAATCCAGCCTTTGATCTACTGACTTTAGAGTTTCAAACCTCACGTGTTACAGAAAAGGTAAATCTGAGTTGCCTAATAATTAACTGAACAATTGTTTTTCAGCAAACATATCTTTTATCAATGATGTCCACTATGCCTAGTTGTTAGTTAGCTACTGCTGCACAGCATATTACTTAGCAGTTTCAGACATAAGTAAACACTTATTATCTCACGTAGTTTCTGTGAGTCAGGAACCTGGCAGAGGCCGAACCAGGTGGTTTTCGCTCGAAATCTCTCACCAGATTACAGTTAAGATGCTGTCTGGGCTTCAGCCATCTGAAGGCTTGCCTGGGGCTGGAGGACCTGCTTCCTGCCCGGGCTCATTCGCACAGCTGTTGGCTGGAGACCAAAGTTCTTTTCTAGCTTTTAGCAAGAGGACTCCGCTTCTCATCACACAGACCTCTCCACAGGACTCCTTGAGTGTCCTCATGACATGGCAGCTATTTCTCCCAAAGCAAGTGATCCCAAATAAAGCGAGGAGGAAGCCACAATCACTTAACGACTCAGGGTCAGAGTCCAACACCGTCACTTCTCTCACATTCTACTCATTCGAGTCCCTAAAAACAGCCCGCACTCAAGGACAAAGGAGTCGGGCTACCTTTTCAGCAGAGGAATATTAAAAATTTTGTGGGCATATTTTAAAACCACCACAGTCCACCCACTGAACAAAAGTTATTTACACTTTTCCCATGTGTAAACTAAACATTATGCTCCACAAAAAACAAAAGAAAAAAGTGTCGTCCTTTTACAACTTCAGCTTGAAATCCAGGACGTTGGCATCTAAGTCAAATCCTTACTCAGTCTCATCAGTTGCGGTTCTTTAAGTGCAGTTTCTAGAATACTCACAATTAGAAGACCCATGAACTAAAGAGACAGGTCATGTACCCCACACATACCCAAAGTACACACGTGCAGCAGGCACAGGATAATCACTATAGACATTTCTGTTAGAAAAGGGAGACAACAAGAGGCAAACAGGAATCACTGGTCCACAGCAATTCCAAAATCCAGCCAGGAAAATGTTAGAAGTTCCTCAATTAGTTTAGTCCTATTCCTGCTCAGAAATAACTATCCATTGTTCTTGGCTCACTCTCTGCTCCCACTTCCATCCTGCGAATTATCGTTCCTTTGCAATGAGAGGTAGACTATGTTTGGAGGTGCACAGGGTTCCGAGCTTGGGTCCTGTCAACAGAATTTTGGGGATCCAAAGGCCTTTTCATTTTGTAAAAGCTTGGTCTCCATTTCAGACCAAGCTGGTGATGTTTCTGCCAATATAATGCTCTTAAAAAATATTTTTGGGGGCCAGCCCAGTGGTGCAGCAGTTAAGTTTGTGTGCTCTACGTCAGTGGCCTGGGGTTTGAGGGTCCAGATCCCAGGTGCAGATCTACACCCACATACCAAGCCATGCTGTGGCGGCGTCCCACAAACAAAGTGGAGGAAGATGGGCATGGATGGGCACAGCTCAGGGATAGTCTTCCTCAGCAAAAAGAGGAGGATTGGCAGCAGATGTTAGCTCAGCACTAACCTTTCTCAAAAAAAAAAAAGCACTTTTGGTCCTAATGTGAACTCCTTATTGCAACTGATTCCATTAGACAAAAGCCACACCTTTCTCAATATTGGGCTTCTGCTGAGACTGGTGAGGGAGAATGCCCTCAAGCATCTTTGGGGGGAAAAAAACACAACAAACTATGTTTGATTAAATTATTTCCTGAGGTAACATCTTGGATCCTTCTCAGATTTTAATGAAGGATTTTACAGTCACACCCTTGATTTCACCATCAGACCACAATTTCCTGAAAGTGTCTGGAATGATTTCTTCTCAGATGTAATTTCTTAATTTTAGCTTTACTTGCTATTGGGAAAGGCTAGGAATCTTTGGAAACACTAAGTTCCAACTCCTTTTGTTTAACAGCCTTTCCTTTTGCTTCTCTGTCTTCTCTCATATTTTGCTGTAAGCAGCAAGAAGGAACCAGGCAGCCCCTCTAACACTCTGTCTGAAAGGCTCTGCAGACAGATTCCCCGTTTCCTTAGGTGTTCTCTACATCCCACATTACTGAAGGTCACTGCGCTGCTAAACCTTCTTCACTACATAACAAAGATGCCCCTTCCCTCTAGCTTCCAATAGCATTTACCTCCCTTTCCTGCAAACACTCATCTGACAGTTTCTCCAAGGCTCCTCAAGTTTTCACACACACTCTAGCAATGCTGCTCCAGCTTCTGCCCTCTCCGCAGAGCTGCCTGAGTGTCCTCACACGGAGCAGTTGGCTTACCCCAGAGTGAGGGAGACACGAGTGAGAGCAAGGAGGAAGCCACCACGCATTTAATGACCTGGTCTCAAAAGTCTAATACTGTCACTTCACCACATTATATCTGTTAGGGTCACTAAGTTTAGTCCATGGAATTAGCTCTGCCTTTGGAAGAGAGAAGTATCAAGTCCTTTGTGGACAGAGTTTATAACTACCATAGCCTGATGGCAAATTATCACTTTACCCCTCCCCATATTATTGCTGGTCACAGAGAAAATACTCAGTGTTTTATCCATTATTTTTACTAAGCTTTCAAAACCTATATGTATCAGTTGGAGTTCTCCGCGGAAATACAACTAATACGATACATAGAGAGAGAGAGATTTAGTTAAAGGAATTGGTTCACACAATAATAAGAGTACCAAGTCCAAAATCCACAGGGCAGGCTGGAAGGCTAGAAATTCAGGCAGAAGCTGATACTGCAGTCTTGAGTGTGAAATTTGTAAGCAAGCCAGCAGCCTGGAAACTCAAGCAAGATTTCTCAACTGTTAGTTCCTCTATGAATTTAAGTACCCACTCCATGCAAAGTACTGTTCTAAGAGTTAAATTCAAAGATGAGAAAGTCACAGATTCCGTTCTTATAGAGTTCACTGTCTAAAGGAGATATTATCATCATCACCACCACCACAATCATGATCTCCACAGCCATCGTCATATCACTAACATCTACTGGGTGTTCCCCACATGCCAGGTACTGCTATAACCATTTACAAGTTTTCATTAATCCCCAACAGCCCTATGACATCTCCATGTTACAGCACTTTGTTCCAATTTACTCAGGTAGTCTGTGATAGTGCCAGGATTTAATCCCAGATGTGATTTAAATCCTTGCCACAGTGATGAGGACAACCTGAGACTCAGACAAATGTCTACGCAGAATCACAAGAATTCTGAGGAAGACAAACCACTGACTGGAGTGTTTTGTCCATTCACATTTAAATATAATAATTGATATGATTGGATTTATATCTGCCACTTTGCTGTTCAGTTTATATATGTGCCATGTCTTTTATTCTTCTGTTCTTTCTAGGGATCTCACCTGTGCATGCATAGCTTAGTGGTCTCCAATGGACCTGTAAGTGTTCCATTACACTCCGTGGATTATCTGTGTTTGGGCTGGGGAATGCACTCAAAGAGACAGCCAGGTCTCTAGTATCTCTTGGCTTTCACTTTTTGCTGGGCTCTCACTGTCTCCCCTGCACATGCACAGTTTCACAGTCAGCCAGGAAGGGGTAGGGAGATCATCTCAGCCCTTTCATTGCTCCCTTACTTCCAAGATCTCCCTGTCAACCTTCTGGCAGTTATGCTGCACACTCTAATTGGAACTGCAATCGGCCTAGCCAAGCTGTGGGGTTTCCTCACCCACTCCCATCTGAACCCGCCACGTTTAGCTAGCAAAGCCACACTATTTGTCCCTGTGATTCTGACATCAATTCCAACATGTGGGTTTTCCAACACCACGAGCAATTTTCCGCGACAGGAGCTAGGTGTCCTACAATTTAACTCAGTTCTAACACTATGTACCTGGTGATAGCATCAGATCCCACAGGTTAAGGGCTCAGTTTCACAAGACTGTCCCCTCTCCACTTCAGATACCAACTACAAGTCCAGGTTGTCACCTGCACTTCTGACCAATCAGCTATGAATCTGAGGTTCTCACAACCACCAACTTGGGTTCAATTAATTGACTAGAGTGGCTCATAGAATTCAGGAAAACAGTTTATTCACTGTTTACCAGTTTATTATAAAAGAATATGATAAAGGATACAGATGGAAGAAATTTATAGGACAAAGTACGTCGGAAGGGGCACGAAGCTCCCATGCCCTCTCTGGGCATGCCACTGTCCCAGCACCCACCTCTATGAGTTCACCAATCTGGAAACTCTCTGAACCCAGTCCTTCTGGGCTTTTATGGAGGCTTCCTTACATAGGCATGGTTGATTAATCATTGGCCACTGGTGACTGAACTCAGTCTCCAGCCCCTCTAGCCTTCCCAGAGGTCAGGGTGAGGCTGAAACTTTCCAACTCCCTAATCACAAGGCTGGTTACCCTGGCAACCAGCCCCCACCCTTAGGTTACCTGGGGACTTTTTCTAAAAGTCTCGTTAATATAACAAAAGACATCTTTATTGCCCCCATCACTTAGGAAATTCCAAGGGTTTTAGGAGCTCTGTGCCAGAACGGGGATGAAGACCAAATATATTTTTCTTATTATAAATCACAATATCACAGTCCCACTGCCCAAAATTGATTCTGACTCCTCTGGGAGCAAAGCTGCTTTTTCTGCCCAGCCCCAGGCTTGGTGAAGACACAATTCTCACTGGCCACACAGAGTAAGGGAGCTGTTCCAGGCAAGAAAGCCACATACTCCTGCCATTTTTACCCAAAACTTTAGCAGTTATTCAAGCATAAATACTCTTAATTTGTCTTGTCTTTTTTTTTTTTCAATAGGGTTTTTCTCTAAGTTGGTTTTTGTTTGTTTTAAGGTATACTTTTCAGTGAGGAAGACTGGCCCTGAGCTAACGTCTGTTGCCAATCTTCCTCTCTTTTTTTTTTTCCTCCCCAAAGTCCCAACACATAGTTGTACATCCTAGTTGTAAGTCATTCTAGCTCTTCTATGTGGGATGCCACCACAGCACAGCTTAGTGAGCAGTGAGTAGGTCCATGCCCAGGATCCGAGCCAGCAAAGCCTAGGCTGTCAAAGCGAGTGAGCAAACTTAACCACTGGGCCACGGGGCTGGCCCCCAGTTTGTCTTGTCTTGATTGTCTTAATTGCCAGTCAGTTTCCAGTGTCCTGATACTGTCGTTTGTGACAATCTTACCCAGTTTTATCCTTGTTTTGTGCACTGAGAGGAAATATCAATCTCTTTATACCATCATTACCAGAAGTCCCACCTTTATACACATATATTTTGCCTTAGTAATCCAACATCTGAATATATATAAAAGTAACTCAAATTAAATGAAGAAAGATACCTGTTAATAGTCCATACTCTTATGTTTATATTGCCAATTTGGTATAATACAGCATTTTAAATTACTTTTAAAAGACTATAATTTTAAAATCAGGTATTTTTTTCAGGGCAGGTTTCTAGACAGTTGCTGAAACACACTTTGAAGAAGACTCTGATAGTATAGAAGGTGTCTGACAGACACTGAAAATATCCCAAAGGAGGGACACATTCACAGATTGGCTAGTTAGTCAGCTTTTAGACTTTCAGCGAGCTGAAGCTGCTCTCTCCTAGGGCAGAGCGCATCATAAACCTAGACCTACAGGAGAAATTACTTAAGTCACCATATTGACTCATAGATCTCCCCAGTTTCCTTACTCAGACTACTCTAATATTTTATAAAGTTAGTAAAACAGAAGTTTGTCCAAATTATTTCCACCTAGACAATTTTTGCTTTTCTCTTCTTTGCAACAGCAGAGGCTTCTCTTAGTTTCTCTAAGTGGAAAACATTTTCAGGGATAAAAATATTTTGAAATCATCCACGGAAAGTTGAAGGAATTTGGAGGAAGATAGGAGAGCCAGCCGTCGCAACGCAGCTTTCACTTTTAGATGTATGAATATATATTTCCATCACAGGAACATAAATAATTAATCTATCCAAACTCCTACTAATGGACATTTCAATTATTTGCATTTTTCACTATTATGAACAATGCTACAAATGAACATTCCTAAGAGGGCTCTTAGTATACAGAGAGAACACAGCTCCAAGATACACACTTAGAAAGTAACAGGCTATGAGAATCCTTGCCTTTACTAGATAATTCTGAACTGTGATGTTCCAATTTACATGGCATGTAACAGTTTCCATTTTTTCAAACTTTTGATATTGTCAGATTTATTAAATTTATGGAATCATCTGGTTGTTTTAATTTGGATTTCGTTACATGCTAATGAGACTGAGCACCTCTTCAAATGTTTATTGATCATTCTTTTGAGAGAAAAATAAAGGGATGAGAAGAGAGAAACAGATAGGCACAGTGAGGAGGGGGAGAGGTGGGAGAAGAAGAGAAGAGAAACCTGAAGTATACAAGGCCAAATAACATTTGCTAATTTTGGATGAAAGATGCATGAGTTTTGTTAAATTATTTTCATTTAGATTTGAGTATGTATAAGATAACATCATAACTTCATAAAACAATTATACTTTGAACCAAATTAAACTTTGAATTAGTTCACATTTCAAATCTGAGGGCTATGTGGTGGTTTTTGACAATAATCCCATATCACAAATTGATTCAGAAAACAGTAAAAAGCACTTACTCGAAGGCCAGAAATCCTCCTCATGGTAACCTGGCGGTTTGAATCATGGTGTCCAGAAATTTGGTTTGGACCCGGGAACATGAAATCTCGTGTATTTTCTTCATATGTAGACAGTGTTTCACCCACTACAAGAAAGATATATTATGATTCAAATTATAACAAAATATTCTATTTAGAAACAAAACCATCAACTACAATATATATAATGCCTGATGCCTTACTGAAATAAGTGCTTCAGGATCATGTTTTTTTCCTACGAAAGGAAAACTAAAATAAGGTTATGTTAAATGGATTAACACATTTCCTTATTCAGAAATGCAGTACAGATTACTAATTCTCCCTCTCCCTTTTGTAGATTTAGTGAGTACCTATGAGTTCCTAGGGCAAAAAAATGTCCTTGTAAACATATCAAGTTGGTATGACATTTACACATCTAAAACTTAATTACCATCTCCACAAATTTTTTCTATTTTCCATTCTTGTCTACCTGCCATTATAAGATATTAGGTTACATGTTGAAAAATACATAGGCATTTTCTAGAATTTGTGGCTACCTGAATTAGGGATGTACGTTAATATTCAAAATTTTTCAGATTATTAGTTTTGAATAAAACATAGCTCTCCATTTTTCACATAAAATAATTATTTGATTGAGATAGATTTCTTCTATAATCATAGAAATCAGTAACAGAAATAAAACTATCCTCTATATTTTAACTCGCTCTATCTCAGAGATGTGATAGGTTTACTAAATAGGTAAAGTTTTAGTCCCCTCCTCTCCCAATAACAGTCAACACATAAAAACAAAGATAATTAACTACTTTATCAACAGAGGCATACAGAGTGAGATAAATCACAAAAAC
This sequence comes from Equus przewalskii, assembly GCF_037783145.1. Classification (NCBI taxonomy): domain Eukaryota; kingdom Metazoa; phylum Chordata; class Mammalia; order Perissodactyla; family Equidae; genus Equus; species Equus przewalskii. The sequence goes on along the minus strand of NC_091832.1, from coordinate 10,233,384 downwards.
TTAAAAGTCAATTTTTATGAATGTCATAAAATATGCTAGATAATATCATGTTATTTTCCAATTTCAATTATTACTATTTATTTAACTTTAGAACAATGTGTTCAAATGCTATTTATGTCAATCTTTCTGAATATATAATTTTGGTCTATTGATATTTTACACATAGTGGACCAACACTAGAAACTCAATGTTGTTCTTAATTTGGAAAGAAGGGGAAAAAGTGATAGTTTTAAAAAGAATTTCACTGAAATGGGTTCACACACCAATTACCTTATCAAAATATAATACAGTACCTGGTGGAACTAGTTGGATCAACTCAAACAAGGCTGTATCATCTGAAAGTTTAAAAAAGATTTCCTTAAATAAATAAAATTAATAAATAAAAATTTTTTAGTTTAGCACAGAAGTATCTAAAAGCCAAACAATTACTAGGTAGACTACATATGCTTATATCTTAGCACATTTACTGTGTATATACATATTTTTAGGTTGATACGTCTCTTACAGTTTTACTAATCTATAGTAGGGATTAACCCTTCAATTTCTTTGGGTGTTTTTTCCTAATGTTTTTTAAGATTTTATTTTTTAGAGCAGTTTTAGGTTTACAACAAAACTGACAGGGAGGTACAGAGATTTCCCTGCCTCCACATAGGCATAGCCTCCTCAATTATCAATATCACTCACAGGACTGGTGCTTTTTTACCAAGGATGAACCTACACTGACATATCGTGATCACCCGAAGTCACATATAGTTTACCCTAGGGTTCATTCTTGGTGATGCACATTCTGTGGGTTTGGACAAATGTATAATGACACGCATCCATCACTATAACATCATACGTAGTATTTTCACTGCCCTGGAAAGTGTCTGTGCTCTGCCTCTTCATCTCTCTCCTCCCCTTCACCTCCCCCTCCGCTCCTATAACCACTCATCTTTCTATTATCTCCATAGTTTTGCCTTTTCCAGAAGGTCATATTTGGAACCATATGTTATGTAGCCTTTTGAGATTGGCTTCTTTCACTTAGTAATATGGACTTAAGATTGGTGAAATGATCACCACAATAACATCCATTACCATACACAATTACAAAATTTTTTTTTCTGGTGATGAAAACTTTTAAGATTTACTCTCTTAGCAACTTTAAAATATACAATACAATACTATTAACTATAGTCACCATGCTGAACATTACATCCCCATGACTTATTTGTTTTATAGCTGGAAGTTTGTACTTTTTAACCCCTTCCACTTATTTCACCCACTCCAACCCCCTCTGCCTCTGGCAACCATCAGTCTGTTCTCTGCATCCATGAGCTTGGTTTTGTGTTTGTTTGTTTGTTTGTTTATGATTTCACATATACAGAAGATCAAACAGTATTTGTCTGACTTATTTCACTTAGCATAATGCCCTCAAGGTCCATCCATGTGATCGCAAATGACAAAATTTCCTTCTTTTTATGGCTGAATAATATTCCATTGTATATATATACTATACTTTCTTTATTCATTCATCCATCAATGGCTTAGGCTGCTTCCATATCTTGGCTATTGTAAAGAATGCTGCAATGAACATGGGCGTGCATATATCTTTTCAAGTTAGTGTTTTCATTTTCTTCAGATAAATGCCCAGAAGTGGAATTGCTGGATCATATGGTAGTTCTATTTTTAATTTTTTGAGAAACCTCCATACTGTTTTCCATAATATCTGAACCAATTTATATTCCCACCAACAGTGCACAAGGGTTCCCTTTACTCCACATCTTCACCAACACTTGTTATTTCTTCTTTTTGATAACAGTCATTCTAACAGGTGTGAGGTGATATCTCATTAAGGTTTTGATTTGCATTTCCCTGATGATTAGTGATGTTGAGCACCTTTTCATGTTACCTGTTGGCCATATGTATGTCTTCTTTGGAAAGAAGTCTATTCATATCTCCTGTCCATTTTTTAAGTGGATTGTTTGTTTTATTGCTATTGAATTGTATGAATTATTTATATATTTTGGACATTAACCCCTTATCAGATATATGGTTTACAAATATTTTCTCCCATTCTGTAGTTTGTTTTGGTTGATGATTTCCTTTGCTTTGAGGAATGGATATTTATTAAGAATCTCCTATATGTCAGCCTTGATGTGATATCTGACATAATGAAACAAATAATGTAAAATAAGATATAGAAACTTTTGAAGGCTATAACCAACACAAAGAGAACACAACTGTCTTGTCTGCTTTGTTTGTGAGGAAGATTGGCCCTAAGCTAACATCTGTTGCCAATCCTCCTCTTTTTGCTTGAGGAAGCTTGTCACTGAGCCAACATCCTCGTGTCAATCTTCCTCTCTATTTTATGTGGGATGCCACCATAACATGGCTTGACAACAGGTGCTAGATCCGCACCTGGGATCCAAATCTGCCAACCCTGGGCCGCTGAAGAAGAGTGCACAAACTTAACCACCATCCCACCAGGCTGACCCCAGAACACACCTTTTTTAAGCAGCCAGGTTATATTTATATTTGATCCCTATCATAGATACTCAGGGGAAAAAAATCAATAAATTCCAAGAAGCAGTAGTATTATAGGCCACACACTGTGATTACAATGTAAATTAATAATGTATTTTTTAAATATTCAGACAAATCACAAATAAATATTTGAAATAGACCAAAAAGACATTAGACTCAATATGAAGGTTCAGTAAAATGACTGGATACATGATCAATATATTTTATTTGTCACTTTATTGTATATCAACCACAAAAAAAAAAAAAAGAAAAGAAAATTGAAGGACCTTATTCCCAAAAGCCACAAAGCATATAGTAGTTAGAAATACAAATAAGAAATATACGTCAAATATACACCACCCCCAAAACCTTAGCAATAGATTAAAAGAAAACGTGTTTAAATAAATCTATATGCATCACAGATCTGGACGAGAAGAATGAATAATGTAAAAACGCCAATTCTCCCCAAATCTAATTACAATGAAAACTCAGAGACTTATCATAGACCTTGAAAAATGATTCTAAGTTCATCTAGAAAAATAAACATGTAGAAATATGATTGTGCATATATCAAATGAAAAGAATATAGATTACAGAGAGATGTAATAATTAACTATGCAATATCAGCCCAATAATAGATACTGAGAACAATAAAACAGACATAATCTGGGAAAGGAGAAGGATGGGAGAGTACAGAGAGACAGGATGAGAGCAGAAAAGATATTAATGGGGAACAGATTTCTGCTTTGGATAATGGCAGTTTACACAAGCAGACCCATCAACCCACTAAGAGAACTAATAACATCTGGTCAAACTATTTTTTAAAATCTGCTTAAAGGCACAGAGAAGCTAATAAGGCAGTGAAGCATTACAGGGCCAAGATCTGGGAGAAGAAGGGAAAGCTAGGGAGATGAGCCAGACATTGGAGCTGCTTTCTCCCTAAGGGCATCTGCTAATTTCAGAAAAGGCAAATGAAAGACTGAAACTTAGCTGAGATTTTGACAGTCTCACAGACCTAGAAGCAAAATATGACTGCAGGGTCTATTAAGAAGCGGGGGGGCCTTCATAAATTCTCCACGCTGTGGATAGGGCACCTAAAAGACAACATCGTAGTGATAAGGATGAACCGGAAATAACCTGGTGTCAGGAGGAGGAGGAAGAGAAGCAGGAGTTGTCATCCTCACTGGAATGGAAACAGCAGGTACAGGTGACAGCAGGAGCAGTGTATGAAAACAGATTAAGAGACTTTACTACCACTCCTTTCTCCATAAACCTCTAAAAACAGCGGTAGCCTAGCTTACAGCCTCTGGGAGAAAGATATGAATGATTTTTCCACTGAACATGACCCGCTGAAGCAAAGAGACATAAAAAGATAGTGACATAATAAGTTTTCCAATAAAATGCCTCAGAGAAATCACCCTACGATTGACAATCTCCATCCAGGAGCAACCCCCAACAAACTTAGTAATCAGTAGTGCCAGGCACCTGTGCCACATAACTTCCAAAAGCATTTTAGTTTCTACCATTAAATATGAACAGATGGCCAACAATTAGACGATATCCTTTAAAATGAAGGACAGAAGCAAAAACACGAAACAGAAAAACAAAAGCAGAGGCAGCAGAGTTTTCAAGTCTCCCCAAATTCTCCCATAAAAACAGACACAGCAATTACAAAGCAAACTCAAAACCTACAGTGGACAACATCCATGACAAATTAAAGTGACAAGATATCCCCACAAACCCCCAAAATAAAGCAGATGGTGACAAACCACTAACAGCCACAAAAACCTGCAAGGTATCAGCATCTAATGCAGGAGGAAGCAGAAGGAAGTAAGGAGGTATCTAAAAGAACTGGGAAGAGAACCCCAAAAGAGCCAACAGGTGCTCGCTGGGAAGCACAGTGAGGCAATTTGAAAAAAGCAGCTGCGAATGGGAGGGAGCTTGCCCATTCCAGTAACAGGGGAGTTCAAAAGATATACAGTAAGGTTCGAGAAAGGTAGAGTGATCTCTACCACAGACACTGACCCCCCGGGTTCCCAATCAGGATAGAGCCAAAGAAACTTCAGTAGGAGAAACTACTGTACACAATAGAATACAAATTAAACAGGATTAAAAAAATAGAAGGAAAAGAAAACCCAGGGGAAAAAAAGGACTAACAAAAGTTGAACAGAACAGAGGCAGAAAAATGCCAGAAAGCAAGCCATCATACTTTGAACACTACATAAAGGAGGTCAGCGAAGCTAAAGTTATCCTGAATCACACTTCCTTCTGAAAGTTCAGGAAAAAACTAAATTCAATTACGAATGAGCAAAGAAAAGCATCAAGGCCAAATATATATCAAGTTCTTATTTAAAAAATTAATAATGAGCAAAAGAAAAAAATTCGTACAATAAAAACAGCCAAAAAGATACATTCACAAAATAAATCAAAACTAAAGTTTACTATTAGAAAATGAAGAAAGTAATACAAGATACTGAAGAACTACATAAATCAAAATTAGAAAAACACGGAAGTGAGATGGTATAACTCAGGAAAGAAGCAGAAATAGAAGAGGAAGTCATTTTAGAAATGAAGACTAAAATAAAATAAACAGAAAAGCAAATAAACATAACAGATAATACCTTAAAAGAAATAGAACGAAAAATGGATTTTTTAATCAATAAAAAATGAAAAAAGATTTTAAAATATGGGAGAAAATAACAAATATTAAACAGGCGAAAAGACCCTGCTTACCACGATAGTAGTCCCTGTTGAAGAAAACTAGGGCAAAGGAAGAAAATAAATACTAAATGGAAACTCCGCCAAAAGGAAAAAAGATTAGAAACTACAAATGAAAGAGAACACATTGTACCTACAAATACCAAGCTATAAAAAACAACTTCAGGACATATTCTAGTAAAATTACCAAACTTTAAAGATAAATAAAAAATATCTTAGGCATCTAGGCAGAAAAAACAAACAAAAATGACTTACAAGTGAAAGAACATTAAACTTTGAGAAAATGATTAAAAATCTAAAATAAACTATAAAACTAAGCAAAGGAGAGAAAATAATTATTAATTCAAGTGAAAACAAAAAGTCTTGTAGGAAAAGTAACATAGTATGTATACGACACGGTTCAGCTATAAATACCTCTTACATAGTCATAACAATATAAACCACAATTGTGATAGAATTGTATTGGGGAGAGAAAGTCAGAAAATGGGCATATATATGTTTTAAGGGCAAGCAGAGAATGTACAAAAAGTATTTGAATCTTCATTTTCCACAGGGGAAAGAAGACATACTGTCTAAAATTGAAAAATGAAAATGTTTCAAGTGCAATATAAGCATGTTAAAGATATGGAAAAAAAAAACAATTTAAGAGAAAGAAAAAGCAGTCCCTAGGGGAGTGAGAAATGATGGAGGAGAGGGATGCCACAGGATGGCGGTCTTTGGAGTAAACTTTGTAGACTACATATAACTCTGATAAGAAGAAAAGAACATAATTCTATAACCAATTAAAAATAATGTAATTTTGACATAAGCAAAAACCACATTTAAAAATGTAAGACATTAATATTTACATATATGCATAGATATGTGTGTGTGTGTGTGTCTGTCTGTATGTATATATCTGGTCTGAGAGCAAGTATCACAGAATAACAAAATTAACTTCTACTGAAAAACACTATTTCCTAGTTTCTGTGAACAATCTTCTATTCCTTTACATTTAAAAAATACATTTTGACAAAAATACTTCAGGAAGAAAGACCTTAAATTATTAAAGAAAAAGCTTTATAAAGAACAAATGCTGCTAGAAACCAAGTAGTGAGTTAATGTAAATTCCACCTGCCGGAACCTACGGTATTATTAGCCTCCTTTTACACCTGCCCTTTAGCGTATAACTAAATAATGACGATTTTCCTCCTTCTTCTGTAAAAATTCTCCTTTTCACATGTACTTTTACTGTGAGTTACAAAGCATAAGCACTACAGTACTCCAGAATCCTGGTGACATACAGCAAATCAAAAGCCACAGTGAGTACCCTAAGGGAGACTGCCAGAGTGCTGTCAACCCTCTGCACCAGCTAGAACAGCTGGTAATTTCCATATTTCCGTTCATAATTTCCTCTAAACGCCCGTTTACCTGCCCGAACGACAAAGTGAGCTGGTCAGAACGCCTTTGCCATTGTGGACGTAAAACACACCCCGAGTCCTGGGAGCTGTCCTGAGGATGGAGGCGGGGGACTCTCAGTCACAGAGTCTCAGACTTGGGAGGACGTACACTCAGCCTTCAAAGCTCCTCCTAAGAGCTTTTTAAATACCTCAGACACCAGGGAGGCACTAAGTCCCAGAAGCTGGGAAGCAGGGGATCTAATGAAAACGCTACTTTTCCCTACAGGCAAGAGAAAGCAATAGGGACACCTAGTAATCTACCGCAACATAAAGTCACGTCTTCTCTTTCTCCAAATGTGGAAGGGAATGAAGCCAGAGCAGCTATTATACTATAAATTTTCAAATACAAAATAAACTTCCTAATCAAAGGATTATAACGCTAGAAGTAGGTATCTCTAAATAGGACAGTTCCAGCAATCATAAAAGTCATAACAAGAGGCAGCTATATGAGGTGTTCATGATATTTTAACCCCCTGGATGTCAAAAACCTAGTGTGTGCAGGTAGTGCCAGATGCACGAGAGACACAGCAGTGAACACACAGGGAAGTCTCTGCTTTTATGAAACACAGTTTAATGAGAGAGAAAATAAAAAGTAAGCAATATATTAGTGCTAAGAAGAAAAACAGGAGTATCATTTTTTCCTATTTGCTCTGAGCAGGACCCTTTTTACACCTGTTGTCTTGGTGGAAATATTAAAAGCATACTCTTTTACTCTCAAAATATCCCATCGTAGAACTTTAGAACTCTAAGGAAAATGGGATAGAGATTGAGATATTGACCAAAAAGGTGTGCTATTTTAGATACATGGTGAGGAAAGTTCTCTTATTTTGATGATAAATCTGAGCAGTAAGTGGAAAAAAGTGAGGGAGCAAGCAATACGCGTATCTATAGAAGAGCTTCTCAGTATATTTGTGGAAGTATACTGTGAGAAAGAGGGGAAGGAAGGAGGGGTAGAGAGAGGGAGAGAGACTGCAGAAGAGAATCTGTCAACCTTCATGGAGAAAGGATGGAAATCTACAGTTTCAATAGAGAAATCTATGAAGTAGAAAACTTCATTCTCTTTCTTGCCTAAAAATCGCTCCCAGGGTATAGTTTAGCCATAACTAATTTTATTCTGGTCGATTCCAGGATTAAAACTGTTCCCCTAAAGAGAATGCCTTTTCTATGAATTTAAAATTGCCCTATTATAGCTTTAAATATCATTGGCATTCGATATCATTTCATATGTCATATATATATATTTCCCCAGAACCTTAGGTGATTCTGGGCCTCTAGAGTTTCCTTCAGAGGTGCAGATATGATATGAAATGGAACTGGTAAGTTCCCCACTAATAATAGTAATAATAATAACACACCATCAATAATAATAAACAAGGGACATTTTAAGTGCTTACTGTGTACCAAGGACTGTTCCAGGTACCTCGTCTGAGGTTACTCAAGGATCTGACCATTCATCAGACTGTCCACTTAAGGGGTCCTCAGATTTCCTTGAGCATTTGGACCATGCTCAATTTGCTATTTAGATAACATATTCTTGATGAATGAATTTTAGATTTTAGACAGACAAGCACGAAATCGTTTCGTATGTTACACAATGGGAAATGGTATATGTGACTTACAATGCCATAGTAGAATAGGTCAGTGAAAATTCTGGAAGAGTGTACATTGGTTCAGTGTTTCCTTACTTGAAATGCTTCTCTTTTTTTCCATTGACATAAAGCCGGCTTTACTTCTTTGGACTCAATTTTATATTCTATCTCAAGGAGCTGTTTCTACCATTTCCACCATCACCCTGTTTAAATTCAAAGTCTCGGTGCTATGGAGGCTCACCGCAGGGACATCTGTGAGCTGTCTCCACAGCCTGCCCCTCCCCTGCCCTCCCATTACAGATCTGCGAGGTTCAAAAGCTGACCCACGCACTACCTGACCTAAAGGCAGAACATGTGTGAGCTGAGCCAAGAGCATATGACCTCACCCACCCAACTGTGATTAGAATGAATCAAGACTTGATGAAAATTATGAAACACAGACCTCTTATTCTTAAAAACATGGTAGGAAGGTGTGAGGCCTGAAACTTCCACAATTTTGCTACTGTGAATTTTACTACCAGAAATGAGGTTAAGATCCAGGAAGATAAAACAACTATAAATGTACAAACAATTAAAATAGAGCCTCAAAATAAATATGTCAATCTGGGTCCAATTAGGAGAGAGAACCCACACAGGGAAAGTTTAATATAAAGAACTATAGACTATAATGGGAGTTAAAGTAATGCAGCATTGTCCAGGAAGATGTAAAGAGAACTTAAAAATACAGGCACAGCAGACAGAAGGAGCAGCTATTACTCCAGGGCTCAGACAGTGCACCTGAGGAAGAGCTCTCCGAAGCTCTCCTCCTCAGTGCTGAGATCCAGAACTTGTCAGAGAGGGTACAGCCTTGGCTCACTGAAAGAGAGAAAAGTTGCTCTAGTGCCATGCCGGTAGAACTTACTGGAAACGTGCCTAGGTAATTTGTCAGAAATCATCCCTCTAGGGTGCCAGGAAAGCTATGCACAGGGAGGTGTTTCACCAGAGGCACTTTACCGCAAAAGCACCTGAAGGGGGACGGCTAAAGGAAGCTGCTATTGGCCACCACGTACTGCAGTACCTGGGCACCAGAGCAGCTGTAAGGGCGGCAGAAGTCTGGTGCTGGAAAAGGCAGGTGCAATGCAGGAGGCTGCCAAGCAAGCACAGCAGCAAAAGCACCTGGAAGCAAAACCCTTTCCCTCTGCCGTGTTACTCCAGGGCCCTCTCCTGCGCAGAGCTTCAGTGCCAGCCGGAAAGAAAAGAAATATTTAAAGGGCCCAGATCAATTACCACAGAGCAGACCAGAAGACTGAATTTGGAACTGAGGAGCAATAAATCAACAAACAGCACATTACATGAAGCAAAAACTGATATAAATGTAAGGAAAAACAGAAAATTCAATAATTATAGCTGGACATTCAAATGCCCTTCTTTCTGTAACTGATAAAACAAACAGACCTTCTCTCCCCGCCAGAAATAAAATCAGCAAGGAGTAAGAAGACTCGGACATTATCAACCAAGTTGACCTAAATGACTGAAATAGACTGATACAGAATAAGTCAACCAACAACAGCATAACACACCATTCTTTCCAAGTGCACTTGGAATATTCTCAAGGATAAGCCTTAGGATAGGCCATAAATAAGTCTCAATAAATTTAAAAGGATTGAAATCTTATAAAGTATATTCTCTCACCACAACAGAGTTAAATTAGGAACCAACATTAAGAAAAAAATATAAGAAGTCCCAAAATATTTGGAAACTAAAGAACATATATCAAAAGAACCCAAAGAGCAAGGAAGAAATCACACAAAAATGTTAGACAATACCTTGAAATTAATGGAAACAAAAAATAAACATCAAAATTCAAGAAATACAGCAAAATACAGCAAAAATGTGTAGAGAGAAATTTATAGCTTTAAATGCTTAGATTAGAAAAACAGAAATATCTAAAATTAATCATCTAAGTTTCCATCTCAAGCAGTTATAAAAGGAAGAGTAAATCATGCATAAGTAGCTAGAAGAAAGGAATAATAAAGATCAAAATGAAAATCAATGAAATGGAAAAGAGAAAAATAACAGAAAAATCACTGAAATAAAAAACTGGTTCTTCAAAAATATCAACAAAATTGATAAACTTTTTGGCTAAACCATCCAAGAAAAAGAGAGGGAAAACACAAATTATCAAAGTCAGTAATGAAAGAAGGGACATCACTACTAATCCTGTAAAAATCACAAGGATCATGAGGGAAAAGTATGAACAACTTTAAACAAACAAAGTAGACATCTTAGATGAAATGGACAAGTTCCTAGAAAAATACATACACAAGAGTTAACTTAGGAAGAAACAGATATATAATAAGAATTTGATATAGTAATTTAAAACCTTCCCGCACAAACACAAAAAGTCCAGATGCCTTCACTGGTGAATTCTAACAAATATTTAAAGATGACATAATATCAATCCTATACAAACAGGTTCAGGGTTCAACATAAATATATAAAAACAATTTTATTTCTATAGAATAGCAAAAATGAACTTAAAAAAGTAAGAAAATTCTATTCATAATAGTATCAAAAAGAATAAAATACTTGGGATTAAATTTAACAAAAGAAATACATTGACCTATATAATGAAAACTCCAAAACTTTGCTCAAAGAAATTAAAGATAACCGAAAAAAGAAAAAAATGGAATGACACATGTTCATAGGTCAAAGATTTGATAGTTTATGAAGGTAGTTCTGCCAAAATATATCTCCAGATAAATTATTTATTTTTTACAGACATTTGGATGGACATTTGGATTGTTTCTAGTTTTTGGGTATTATGAACAATTTTGCTGAATATATGGATATAGGGTGGGTTGTATGCTAAATATATGTTTAACTTTTTAAGGAAAATGTCAACCTGTTTTCCAAAATTATTGTACCACTTTACATTCCCACTAGCAATGTATGATGGTTTCAGTTTTTCTACATCATCCCCAAGACTTGATATTTTCAGTCTTTTAGAATATAGGCATTTTGGTGGGTGTGTAGCACAATCTCACTGTATTTTTTTTTCTCCCCAAAACCCCAGTACTTAGTTGTATATCCTAGTTGTGAATCATTCTAATTCTCCTATGTGGGATGCCACCACAGCATGGCCTGATGAGCGGTGTGTAGGGCCACGCCCAGGATCTGAACCAGCAACCCTGGGGTGCCAAAGCAGAGCACTTGAACTTAACCACTTGGCCATGGGACCGGCCCCAATCTCACCGTATTTTCAATTTGCATTTCAATAATGACTAATGATGTTGAGCATCTTTTCATGTGCTTATTAGCTATTCATATATCTTTTCTTATAAAATGCTTATTCAAATCTTTTGCCCATTTTTGAATTGCATTGTCTTCATGAGTTGTAAGGTTTTTTCTTTTTTAAAAATATTCTAAATATAAGTCCTTTATCATATAAATGATTTGTGAATAATTTCTCCTACTCTGTGGCTTGTCTTTTCATTCTCTTAATGCTTTCCTCTGAAGAACAAAAGTTATTAAGCCCAATTTTTCTCTTATGGATCACATTTTTGGTGTCATATCTATGAAATCTTTTTTAACCCAAGGTCACAAAAACTTTCTCATAACTTTTCTTCTAGAAATTTTATAGTTTTATCCCTTACATTTACGCCTATGGTTCATTTTGAGTTAATTTTTGTGCATGCTGACAGGTAAAGGTCTAGTTCTTTCTTTCCTTCTATTCTTTTTTTTTTTTTTGGTAGATTTTTTGGTAGATCCAGTTGTCCCAGCATCACCTGCTGAAAAGACTACCCTTTCCCCTATTGAATTGGCTTTGCATCTTTATTGAAAACTAATGGACTAAAAATGTGAAGGGTTACTTCTGGACTCTCTAGTCTATTCCATTCATCCAAATGGCTATCCTTATGTCAATACCAGTCTTGATTACTGTAGCTTTAGAGTAAGTTTTAAAATCGAGTTCAGTCTTTCAACTTTGTTTTTTGACTATCTCTAGGTTCTTGCATTCCATATAAATTTTAGAGTCAGTTTGTTGATTTCTACATAAAAGCTGGCTAGGATTTGATAGGAAGAGTGTTGAAGAAGAATAGTGTTGATAGAAGGAACATTAAATCTAGAGATAAATTTGGGGAGCACTGCCTTCATAAACTATCAAATCTCCGATCTAGAACACGCCATGTTGTTCCTTTTTTTTTAGATGATTTTTAATTTCTTTCAGCAATTTTTTGCAGTTTTTGGAAGGGGAAAAAAGTTCCATAAAATGGAATATTCATCAATAAAAAGGAATTAACTACTAATACATAGAGCAACACGGATAAACCTCAAAAATATTATTCTAAGTGAAAGAGGCCAAAAGACTACATATTATATCAATCCATTTATATAGAGAGACAGAAAATAGATCAGTGGTTGCTGGGAACTGGAAGTGGGCATAGGTTCACAACTGTATAAATTTTCTAGAAATCATTTAATAGCAGTTACCATGGGTGAACTTTGTGATACGTAAAGTATACCTCACTAAAGCTGTTAAAGTAAGAGAAAGAGAGAAGAATGACCTTGCCTTTCCTATGAGAACTGTATTGCAGGGTAAGCAAACTGCTGATAAGGAAACTTTCTTTTATAAAAGAGTTCCAGCTAATAAATACAGAAAGAATGACAATATTAGAAAAATCACATTTTGTAACCCTTAATGAAAAGATGGACCTCAATGGATGCTAAAGCTATTAAATGAAAGGCTGACGAGAAACTTTACAATGAAAGAATCAGGCTGATGCTGCCTGAAGCCAAACAATCAACCTTAACATCACTAAATTTATGACAATCAGACATTATATACCACTTGATATGATGCAATAATAAGTACACAGCACCAACTGTGAAGGATTCTTGCCAAAAAATAAGCCTGAATCTAATTAAACTTCTAGGTCTAATTAGCATTTTACATAATATAAGCGGTAAACAAGATAAACAACACTTTAAAGAAGCAATCAGCCAATCCAAACCGTAGGACACTCTAAAGGACCTGGTTTGTCTAACATGCACAGCATTAAAAAAACAAAAGTGACAGACACTATTACAGAAAAAAGAAACTTAAGAGCTAACTAGTCGTGTACAACATGTGACTCACACCTTGATTGGATCCTGACTTAGCAAACTAACTGTAAAAAAAATATTTTGGTGACAAGTGGGGAAATCTGCATAATGATTGTGTATTTGATGTTATTAAGGAATTATTATTAATTTTGTTAGATGTGATACCAGCAAGGTGGTTCTCTATATACTTTTTTTTTTAAAAAGTCTTTATCAGTTAGAGGTCATGCCAGAGTATTTGTGGTGAAATGATGTATGTACAGAACTTGCTTTTAAATATTCCAACAATTTTTTAAGTGGCAGGGTGAACATGTAATGGTAATATGTGGAAAATTGCTGAAGCTGGGTAATAGGCATATGGGACTTCATCATTCCATCCTCTCTATTTTTAGAATGTTTTTAACTTTTCATATTAATAAGGTTAGGGGACAGAAAAAGATTGCAAAACTGAGAGGGGGAAAACAAAGTAAAAGTAGAAGGGGCCCAAAGCTCACAAGAGAGGGCAGGGATGAAGACTGCTGTGGACATCACCCGGAGATAGGTAAGACATGAAGCCAAGTCTTTGCAGAGTATCATATAAGGAAAGAAGGGAAAAGAGATCAGAGAGGTGAAGCCAGTGAAATGCCAATATTTAAAGACAGGGCAGAGAAAGACGAATTTGAAAAGGATACCAAAAACGGGAATGTCAGTGGTGTGGGAAGAGACCGAAGAGAAAAACGGAATCAGGGACATCAAGACAAGAAAGTTTCTAAATAACAATAACCATTAAGTACTCTTCTTATGCCCTCAAATTTCAAATCAAATAAAACAAAATTGTGTTTTTTGAACAGGAGAATTTCAGAATGATGAGAGAAATAATTATCTTCATATTTGCTAAGCTACACAATTCCCCACACACTGAACAAAATGTTGAGGAAATATTAAAGTCATACACTCACTAGCACCAAATTGCCACCTAGCTAGGCTGCCATAGCGGAAGACAGAATACCAAGTGCCAGAAAGGTCATAAAAAATAAATAAGATACTGACACTGGCCATAAAGAGTTCTCTGGAGAAGACACACTAAACTGGAAGCTCCCTCAGCGTAAGACAACGAGCAGCCCTATTCCTCCTGTGTGCCCAGATTCCAGCATGGTGCCAGGTGCCGTGTTTCTACACTGCTAGTGTCCCAACAGGGTGCGGAGGGGAAGGCGTAGAGGAAATGGCTGACACTGATGATGCCCAATGTTGCTGGCCTTCTGAGCCACAGTTATATATTAGACCAATATGGTGATCCTGGATCCCTTTCTATTAACAAGGATAAATAACAGAGCTCTTCCTTTCAGAACCAAAGCTTGCATAACTTACTCCCAAATGTATTCCTTTGCATTGCTGCTCTCACAAACAGTCGTCCCTTTTGATAGTTGATTCCTAATACTTTCAAGAATTTGTTGTTATCCAGAACCTTGAAAATCTCTTTCAAATAATTTTAAAATATTTCAAATATTTTATTTTTAAATATTAAATATTTCAAATAAGTATGTCAAATAATTAACATATTGAATGTAATGCAAAATGCAAAAGCATACATATTTTAAGTTACCATTACTTCAATCATCTATTATTTACGCTCTTGATTTTCAATACACTAAGGTTAAAGACTTTTTTGCGTGTGTGTGAGGAAGATTGGCCCTGAGCTAATGTCTGTTGCCAATCTTCCCCTTTTTGCTTGAGGAAGACTGTTGCTGAGCTGACATCCATGCCAACCTTCCTCCATTTTTTGCATGAGGGATGCCACCACAACACGGCTGAAAGAGTGGTGTATATATAGGTCCACACCCAGGATCCGAACCCACAAATCCTGGACCACCAAAGCAGAACACACGGACCTAACCACTACACCACTGGGCCAACCCCTAAAGACATATTTTTGTTTGTGGAGCAAAGTCCCACCTAATAAGAATCTCTATCCTTACATCATAAATACTCTGTATCATCTTAATCAGTAAAAAGTTCAGATAAATCTTTTGTTTTCCATAGACCAAACACAGAAAAAGGAAAATTTTCCAGCATCTCTGCAGCACATGTATTTTTTATTATTTCCAGGTATACTTCGAAATTCTAAAAAGTGCAAAAAAAAGTCTCAGGTCTGGATTTTAAAAATTCTATTATTAGACCCTTTTAAACTTTTATCTAAGCCTAAGATTAAAAAGTATAATTCTAAAATGTCTTAGAATTGGGAAATAAAAATTAGAAACTCACATTCAAGCTGTGCAACCACATCTCCAGGGTCTACTGCTTCAGGGAACACCTACAGCGAGAGAACAGAGAGGCAAGCAGGAAGAAGGGGAAGTGAAAGAAAGATACATATAAAACAGTCTTTGTTTCTTTACTCTCGTTCCCAAAATATTCCTTTCCCAACCAAGAAACTTTTGACATTACTGAGAACTGTCACTTCCTCTCTGCTTCCCACGATCACTATGGAAGATTTTACAAACAAACAAACGCTACAGCCGGCTCTGCCTCCCTCTCCAACTTCGTCTGCTAGCACTCTTCCCTTTGTTTGTTACCATGGTCTTACTGGCCTTCTTGGTGTTCCTCCAACTCATCAAGCTTATTCCCAACAAGAAGCCTTTCTATTTGCCATTCCTCTGCTCAGTATGCTTTTCTCCCAGACCTTCAAATAACTGATACTGTCTCATAATTCAGGCTCAGTTTAGATGTTATTGCATTTCTGACCATCCTTTAAAACAGACAATCCTCCTAATCCCTCAGTCCCTTTCTGTCCCCTTACCCTCCGTTTATTCCCTTCATGACACTTATCACTATCTAAATTATATCATTTCTCTGTTTACTTGATTATTGTCTGTTTCTCCTATTACAGTGAAAGCTCCAAGAGGGGAGGATTCTCGTCTTGTTTACCAAGTGCCCAGAACAGCACACAAAACAGAGCAGGAACTGGGTAACTACTTGTGGAGGAAAGGAAGAAGGAAGGAGGAAGAAAAGGAGGAATG
The DNA here is from genome assembly GCF_037783145.1 of Equus przewalskii. Taxonomy (NCBI): domain Eukaryota; kingdom Metazoa; phylum Chordata; class Mammalia; order Perissodactyla; family Equidae; genus Equus; species Equus przewalskii. Next base: position 10,217,061 of record NC_091832.1, on the reverse strand, counting down.
GAAGGACGGGGGGAGAGAGAGAGGGAGGGAGAAGACGAAAAGAAAAGGAGGAAATAAAAAAAGTGAGAAATATGATTGGTAATAATTAACCAAAAGCAGCAGTTTTAGAGGAAAAAAGAAAAGAGACCAAAAGAAGTACCACAAGACAGCCATAAGTAAACTATGACCTATTCTCACCTATTAATATCTCCTCTCTCTTTGTTATGAAAAATGCTTTTTAGAATTCAAGGTGCTATATTTTACATAAAACCTGCTAACACAATTTTAGACATAAACTGATCTATCACTAAAAAACGCAATTGATTCATTGTATTATATAACGCATATTTATTTTCAAGCTTCCAAATTTAAGTTACAAAGCTCCTTTTGAATTAAGTCAAAGTATGCAGTCAGCAATAATAGTTTGTGTTCTGGGCTTTTACTCAAAATTTGGAACTGCTTTGATTTTTTGCTTGTTAATATGTGATCTGCTATTTGAACTCACCTTTTCAAACACCATTCTGGCATTGAAGACCAGTGGAAAGGTGGCTGGGACACATTGTGTCTTTTTGTATTGGCCAAACACACAGATGCTAAGATAGATGTCCTCCTTGTCTTTCAGTAGCACTCCTGGACAAGTTACCTGAAAGAAATTACAGAGATGATGTAACTGCTTTATGTATGCCCTCAACTATCCCAATAAAATCACTCATAAAACATTACATAAAGAAGCTAGTCTGCTAAGCTAATAAAAATACGCACAAATAAAAAGAGAGAGAGAGATTCCCCTGTTTACAGAGTTAAATGAAATGCCTTTATAACTTCCACCTGTCTGAGAAATCTATGATTTTCCGTTTGGTGACTTGTGCTGTATTCAAAGCTCCACATTCTGGCTCTCGGGACAGACACTAATAGATTTAAACAGTCAGCCTTAGGCACCCACTTTATGCTGAATGCTGACATAAAGCTATTCAGCATCATTTAATCACAAAGGATTAAACTCAGCAGAAATAAAGCACTATACTAGAGGACAAAAAAATAAAGAAAAGAAAAGAAAAAGCACAAATCTGACCTGTACTACCCTAAACAGCAGCGCACACACACCCTCATGAAAAGCAATATGACAAAGTTTCAAAGCCAGTGAATTATAAGTTTCTAGCCCAATGAAATATTTTTAAATATGAAATTGCACTTAACTATCCTCATGACAGATAGAAAGTATAGACATAAAATGTGGGGTTTTAAAAGAATACACAGCACTGTCTCTGCAGTCCCTGCCATGTTCATTGTCAGTCATCAGCCATACCGTTAATAGGATATTAAAGGTTCTCTAAGATTTGAATCCAACCTACCCACATAGCAATATCACTCAACACTCCCTAATAATACAACCAAAGTATATTTTTTATTGTCCTCTGAACACACACATTACTTTCCTGTCTCACAGTCTTCCATTATCTGGATTTCTACTCCTTACTACTCCACTCCATCTCCTCTCCATTTACTCTGCCACTTCCCAAGGCTTACATCAACTGCCATCTCCTACAAGAACCTTCTCCTGATTCACCAGCTATTTCTATTCAATTCAATCCAGTTTAAACATTTATTATGACTTTACTACACCGAAGGTCCTCAAATTAACGATGGTTCGATATAAAGATTTTCGAACTTTACAATGGTGTGAAATCGATACACATTCAGTAGAAACATACTTAGAAGTTTGAATTTTGATCTTTTCCCAGGCTAGCGATATGCAGTAAGATGCTCTCTCCTAACGCAGGGCAGTGGCAGGGAGCCACAGCTCCCAGTCAGTCTCGCCATCATGAGAGTAAACAAGTACACTTACAACCATTCCATACTCATAGGACCATTCTGTTTTTCACTTTCAGTACAGTATTCAATAAATTACAGGGGATATTCAACACTTTATTATAAAACAGGCTTTGTTTTAGATGATTTTGCCCCACTGTAGGCTAACGTAAGTGTTCTGAGCAAGTTTAAGGTAGGCAGGGCTAAGCTATGATGTCTAGTAGGTTAGGTATATTAAATACATTTTCAACTTAAGATATTTTCAGCTTAGGATGGGTTTATTGAGATGTAAACCCATCATAAGTTGAGGAAGATCTGTATTCAAGTAGTATGTTTTAGATTCTCATAGCATTTTGTAGTCCTCATAAGGGCCTAATTACTGTCTCCACGTATTTTAATTAAGTGGGTACATCTTACATCTTCCGATTATAAATTCCCTGATGATAGAAACTTTATTTTCCTCATCAATGTATCCAAAAACACAGACTTTCAGTATTAAGAAGAAGCTTAGAGGTTATCTAGTACAGTTTCAGACTTTTTATAAACGAAAACAACAGAGCCCCAAGAAGGTGTAGGTGACTTACTTACTTAAAGTCACACAGTAAATGCGTTAATACAATACATTCAAAGTGCTTAAACAGTGCCTGACAGAGCATTCAACCAACGCTAGCTATAGTTAGACTGAAAACCATTACCATCTGCCATCATAACATAAACTACTGCAATGAATAAACGACTAAGGCATCACATCCCTTTGCACATAGCAGTTAAGATTACTTTCTAAGTCAGCTATTTTGACTCCATCTACTTTTACCTCTTACTCTATTTCCCACTTTTGTCCTAATATATTTATTCCCTATTGATTATTAAAATCCATTAAAATCAAGATCCTCAGCAAATTTCATTCTATCCATCAGCTTCTTTTCCTAATGTGCCTCATTAAAATCAGACCTGTTAGAGACTGTCTAAATCTGTATTATTCACTGCGGTACCTCCTAGCCACTTATGCCTATAGTTGTGACTAGTCCAAACTGAAATGGACTGTTAAGTGTAAAATACAAGATTTGGGGGATTTTGAAGGCTTGTTCAAAAAAATTTTGAACACTCATTACAAAAAACAATATAGAATATATCTCACTAACAACTTTTATATTAATTACATGTTAAAAGGATAATACTTTGAATATATGGATTTAAATAAAACTATTGTTAAAATTAATTTTATCCACTTCTTTTTTTTTTTTTAAAGATTTTATTTTTTTTCCTTTTTCTCCCCAAAGCCCCCCGGTACATAGTTGTATATTCTCCGTTGTGGGTCCTTCTAGTGGCATGTGGGATACTGCCTCAGCATGGTTTGATGAGCAGTGCCATGTCCGTGCCCAGGATTCAAACCAACAAAACACTGGGCCGCCTGCAGTGGAGTGCACGAACTTAACCACTCGGCCACGGGGCCTGCCCCTATCCACTTCTTTTAACTGTTTAATGTAGCTGTAGAAAATTTAAAATTACATCTTTGGCTCTAATTTGTGGCTCATATTATATTTCTGTTGGACAGCACAATCCTAATTGTTTTCACTGGAGACTGAGTCTCTTTCCAATTTGTAAGATATGCAAGAAGCCATGACTTTTTTTTCTCATCCATAATTCTACAAATTCTGCCATCCTTTAATGAAATACTCAGTAAATTTCCAAAAAAAAAAGCAGGAAAAGGGGGTTAAAAAAATCAGATGGAACAAATAGAAAATAAATAGCAAAGTGATTGACAACCCAACCATGTGGATAATTATATAAATGTAAATATTCTGAGCATTCTAATTGAAATGCAGAAATTGTCAGGTTGGATAAAAAAGCAGGACATGATACAGTGTCTGCAAAAAAAAAAGAAAACCACTCTAAAGGTAAAGAAACGTATAGAAAAAGCACTTTCAGAATGGTGGAGCAAATACCTCCAAAAGTGAGCCCCTCTATAAAAGCAATGAGAACACTACCAAAAACTATCAAAATCAACTTTTTATAGTTCTAGAAATTGACCAGAGGCTTGCAACAATCTGAGGAGCATTTATTCAAGAAAAATAACTGACTTTTGATAAAAACAGTAATACAGTAGTGTTTTAACATACTCTATTCCAAATCCCCTCTACTTAGGTGTTCTGTACCCTTGAAAATCAAACCTTACAATCAAGGTAGCCATAAGAACCAGCAGCCTCACAGCCAGTGGAGGACAACAGGGTTAGAGTTCTGTCCCCAAAGCTCCATCCCCAGGGAACTGCCATTATCTGACCTGTCTGAAAGTGACCTGCAAACCCCACTCACAGAACTTCTCTTTATTTGGCCTGAATCAGAGCTTACTCACTGCAAACAGCCTTTCCCCCAAGGTGTTTGTCAAAAACAATCAGCAGCAATTGTTTAACATCACAGATGCCTGAGGCAGTGATCACAATTAAGGCAAAAAATAAGCTGATCAAAAAATTTAAAAGGCAAATCACATGTGTGTGTGGTGGAGGTGTGTGTTGCAGGGGGTGTCTTTGACAAGCAATGTTACATTATTGGCAATTTAGAAAGTCATGCGCATGTGCAGGGCTGTGTGCACGCCTAGAAATAACCCAAGGAAGCCCTAATCTCTCATCTCTGGCTGACCCTGAGGCTTTGGGAAAGTTGGAAGTGAAGGCTAAGACAGAGATGTAAATTGTCTGCAGGGCATAGAAAGCATGCCCCAACATGCACATACACATCCTCAGCAAAGGCTCAGAGACTTATTGGTTCAAGATATTTAAGAAAATATAAGTCCAGTCATTAGTGAGCCATGAAGCTCACTGAGCAGACACTTCAGTGGCCATACACAACAAAGAATACAGACTTTTCAGAATACAGACTTTATTTAACTCAGGAAATAACTTAAAAAACACAACAGCAAACAATAAACTCTGGGAAACAGAAGTCTGAATAACAGAGTTCCACATTATATTATTTAAAATGTCTAGTTTTCAACAAAAATTATGATATGCGAAGAAACAAGAGTATGGCCCATACACAGGGAGAAAAGCCATCAACATAAACTGTCCCTGAGGAAGACCAGAAGTTGAGCTTACTAAACAAAGGCTTTAAATCATCAATTATAAATATGGACAAAGGACCAAAGGAAATGTTGTCTAAAGATCTAAAGGAAAGTATAGCAATATGGTAATGATGTCTCATCAAATAGAGAATATCAATAAATAGAGAGAAATCATATTTAAAAAGGGAACCAAATAGAAATTCTCGAGTTGAAAAGTACAAAACAGAAATGAAAATTTCACAAGAGGAGCTCAAGAGCAGATATGAGCTGGTAGAAGAAAAAATAAGTAAACCTGAAAATACGTCATTTTGAGATTATCAAGTCTGAGGAACAGAGAGAAAAAAGAATAAAGAAAAATGAACAGTCTCAGAGACCTGTGGGACACCATCAAGCACAAAACACAGATATAATGGGAGCCCCAGAAGGAGAGAAGAAATGGCCAGAAAAAATATTTGAAGAAATAAAGGATGAAAACTTCCATAATTTAAAAAAAAGCAATTTACACACCTGACAAGCTCAAAAAACTCCAAACCACACACATCATAATCAAATTTTCAAAAGACAAAGATGAAGAAAGAATCCTGAAAGCTGCAAAGAGAAGTGATTCAGCAGGCACCAGAAATCTTCAACAGGATTAACAGCTGATTTCTCATCAGAAACATGAGGCTAGAAGGAAGTGTGATGACTTACTCAAAGTGCTGAAAGACGACTTTCTTTCAAACAAGAATTCAATACCCAGAAAAATTTTTCTTCAAAAAGGAAGGGAAACAAAAACATTCTCAGATAAACAGAAAAAGATAATTCATCACGGCAGAACTTCCCTACAAGAAATACTAAAGAGAATCCTACAGTTGAAATGAAAGGACACTAGACAGTAACTCATATCCACAAGAAAAAAATAAAGGGAACCACACAGGTAAATATAAAGACAGTATACATGTTTTTTCTCTCATTTCTCCATTCTTATTTAAAATAAAATTACATAAGCAACAATTTTCAAACTGTGTTGACAGACTTATATGTATAAAGACGTAATTTGTACAACAATAAAATCATTAAGAGGAGGAGAGGGAACGGAACTAAACAGAAGCAAAGTTTTGTGTACTATTCAAATTAAATGGGTATTAATCCATACTAGACTGTTATAAATTAAGAAGTTAATTGTGAACCCCAGGACAACCACTAAAATAATAACTCAAAAAATATAGCAACAGAAACAACGGAATTAAAATGGTACACGAGAAAATAGCTAACCCAAAGGAAGGTACTAATGCAGAAACAGAGAAACAAAAAAAGACATAAGCCATACAGAAGACAAATAGCAAGATGACAGACGTAAATCCAACCTCATCTGTGATTACATTAAAGGTTAATTGACTAAACACTCCAATCAAAAGGTACAGCTTGGCAGAATTGATTAAAAACTATAATCCAACTATATGTTGTCTACAAGAGACACACTTTAGATTGAAAGTCACAAATGGGTTGATAGAAAAAGAAGAGAAAAAATTTACTATGCAAGCAGCAACCAAAAAAGAGCTGCAGTGGTTATACTAATATCAGACAAAATGGACATTAAAACAAAAAGCGGTACTAAAAATAAAGGACATTTTATAATGACATAACTAAACATATATATGACACATATTTCAAGCAGACATAACAATTACAAATATACATGCACTTAACAGAGTCCCAAAATACATGAAGCAAAAAAAGACAGGCACCTCTCCAAAGAAGACAAACAAGTGGCCAATAAGGACATGAAAATATGTTCAACACCATTAGTCATCATGGAAATATAAATCAAAACCACACTGAGATAGCTCTTCACACCCACTAGGACGGCCAAAATAAAAAAGATGGACAAAGACAAGTGTTGGGGAGGACACCAAAAAGTTGAAACCCTCATACATTGCTAAAGGAAATGTGAAATGGCACAGCCACTGTGGAAAAAATTAAACAGTTACCAGCAAATCCTAGGTGTGTCCCCGAGAGCACTGAAAGCATATGTCAATACAAAAAAATGTGTAGAAGAGTATAGCAGCATTATTCATAATAGCCAAAAAGTGGACACAACCGTAATGCCCATCAACTCATGACTGGATAAGCAAAATGTGGTATATCCACACAGTAGAATATTATTTGGCCATAAAAAGGAATAGAGTACTGATAATACATGCTACAACATGGATGAACCTTTAAACACTATGCAAAGTAAAAGAAGCCAGACACAAATGGCCACGTACTGTATGTTCCATTTATAGAAATGGCCAGAATAGGAAAACCCACAGACCTAGAAATTAGACTAATGGTAGCCAGGGGCTGGGAGGAGAGGGAGAATGGGGAATGATAGCTAATAGTACGGGATTTCCTTATAGGGTGATGAAAATGTTCTGGAATTACTGGCGATTGTTGTACAACTTTATGAACATACTAAAATTTACTGAATTGTACATTTTAAGAGTGGACTTTATAATATGTAAACTATATCTCAATTTTTAAAAAATTAAAGATTCAAGATAAAAGCAACATGACAGAAAAAGACATACCATGCATTTAATAACCATCAGAAAGCTGGGATGGCTATCTCAATATGACATAAAGTAGACTTCAGAAAGAGAAAGACTACCAAGGTTAAAGTGGAACACTTCATATTGATTAAAAATTTGATTTACCAAGAAGATATAACAAAATTAAATGTGTAACCACCTAATAATACAGTGTCAAAGCAAACGAAGCAGAAAATTATATAACTGAATTTCAACACTTTCCTCTCGGTATCTAATAAAATAAGGAGTCAAAAAATCCTTAAAGGTATAGGAAACGTGAACATTCAAGTAATTTGACCTAATTGACATTTACATAAAACTCCATCCAACAACAGAAGAATAAACATTTTCTTCCAAGTGCTTATGAAAACATTCATCAAGATAGATGATATTGTGAGCCATAAAACAAGTCTCAATAAACATAAAAGGACTGAAATTGTGCAAAGTATATTCTCTAGTCACATGAAATTAAACTAGAAATCAATAAAAGGAAAATATCTAGAAAAAAATACAAACATTTGGAAATTAAACAACATATTTCTAAATCATTCATGAGAATCAGAAAAGAAATTACAAGACAAATTAGAAAATACTTTCAACTGCATGCAAATGAAAAGACAACATAACAAAATTTGTTAGATATAATTAAGTCACTTCTAAAAGATATACTATAGCATTAAATTTTAGAAATTCCCTTCAATTCTTTTACTGTAGAAAAGGCATTTGACAAAATTTAAGACCATTCACAATAAAAGCTCTCAGCAAACTAGGGACTAAAGGAAATTTCCTCAACTGGTAAAGAATGTCTACGAAAAAGACTGGACCAGATATCACACATAGTTAATGTTGAAAGACTGAATGCTTTTGCTGCAATATCAGCAGAAAGGTAAAGATGTCCACACTCAACACGTCTATTCGACAACGTGCTATAGGTTCTACCGATATGAAAGGACAAGAAAAAGAAATTTAAAAATAAAAAATAAAAAGAACTTAGATTGAGGAGGAAGAATCTATTTTCAGACAACATAATTGTGATCTACAATCTACAAATATACTACTAGAAATAATAAGGAAGTTTAGCACAGGATATAAGTTCAATACACAAAAGTCAATTCCATTTCTCCATACAAGCAATAATGCTTATAAAATAAATTTTTTAAAAATATCATTTACAATAGCATTAAAAACTTAGGTATGCACTACTTAGGCATAAATTTAACAAACTATGTGCAAGACATGTATACTGAAAACTACAAACATCACTGAAAGAAACTGAAGACCTGAACAGGTGGAAAAGTATACCAGGTTCACAGACTGAAAGACTCAATTGTTAAGATATTAATTCTCCCAAAATTGGTCTATAATTTCAGGGCAATCCCAAGCACTAGGAAAACCAACAGAATGGACATCAGGAGATCACTTCAAATGAAAATTAATTTGCACAATCTGAAAACAATTTTAAAATAAGTATTTAGGATCTTTCATCTACAAAGGGAAAAGATTCCATTAAAGAAAACTATGAAATTAAAACCGATAAAAATGAAAATATTTGGCAGATTTAAAAAGAGACTAAGTGAGATTCTTGGAATATGTAGTCAATGAAGTTAAAAATCTCAATAGAAAAGATAAAAAATTAACTTAATAACTAAATAAGAACATAAAACTGAAGAATTCTCCTAGAACAAGAAGATATAAAAATAAATATCACACCAAAAAAGCACTTAAGAAACATGAGGAATAGATAAAAGTTCCAATATCCGTCTAATAGTACTGTCAGAACAACAGTGAGAACAGTAGAAAACAATATTCAAAGATATAATAGGTAAGAATTTTCCAGAACTGAAGAAACCCATAAATTCTTAGATGAAAATCACACACCCAGTGCAAAACAAAATAAACTGAAATGAATCCACAGTTCTAAACATCACAGAGTACTGGAAAACATCAAGGACAAAGTGAAAACACATCATCATAGTGAAGATTTTAATATATCTCCATTACAACTTGGTGGATCATACAAACAAAAAAAAATTAATATGGAATTGAAGATATTCAGAGAAAATAAACTTGATCTGATAATGGCAGATAGAGCCCTACATCCAACAAATGAAGTGATATATTATTTTCAAGTAAATGGAGAACATCCACAACTGGATAACTGTTCAGATGCAAAGGAAATCTCAACAGAAATAATCGATATCATGCAGACCTTGTTCAATACTCCAATGTGATTAAATTAAAATAGCACCATAAAAGACAGTATGTATACATATGTGTAGGTATGTATGTGTGTCGGGGGTGGAAGGGGAGGAGTATTTACACACATACACATCCTTGAAATTAAAGCAAACTCCTAAATAGCTCATAAGCTAAAGTAGAAATCACAAAAAAAATTATAAAATATTTAGAGCTATATTATCGATCCTTTTAGGACACCAGTTAAGCAGCACTTGAAAGTAAATCACGACAGATATTAAAACTGGAAAAACATTGAGAAATGCAGAAGAATGATAACACAAAATTCAGAATAGTGATTAGCCAAAAGGAAAAAGGGAGGAGAGGTTCTTTTAGAGAGGGAGATACAGGAGACGTCACCTTTATCTATAATGTTTTACTTCCTAAACTGGTGGGTGGCTACATGGGTGTTCATTATGTTACTCTTTATAACTTTTTGTATGTCTGAAGTATTTCAAAATAAATGTTTTAAGAATAAAAAATCTAAAATTAATGCAATAAGTATTTGACTCATAAAGCTAAAATCTACAAACACAAATGAAAGATCCTAAATGAAAAATTAGCCAATCAAATTGAGCAAAATAGAGTAAAAATAATCATCCTGACTAAAAAGACTTTACCATAGGAAGAGAAAGAGTGCTACATCACAAAATGTGTCCTTTTCATAGACTATGGGAACAATATTATATAATAATCTTATTATATTGAGAAAAAGCATTCGATATAATTCAATCTCAGGATATTTTTTAAATTAGGAATAGAAGAGAACTTTCTTAACTCAATAAATGAAAATCTTACAGCCAATCTTATACTACATTGAACTATATGAAATTGCCTTTTTTTTCCCAAAGTGAAAAAATGGTCCCATGTCCGCAATTTCATAAGATTCAATCTAATACTTACTGGTGAAACTTCAAAAGCATAACTTAAAATAAAAAGACAAGTATATCTAGTACTATTCCTATTATTTAACATTATACTCGAGATTCTAGTCAAGGACATAAGTAAGATAAAGGAAAGAAAAGAAAAAAGATTGTATAAAAGAAGTCAAAACTGTCTTTATTTGCAAACAACGTGATTTTCCACACAGAAAATCCAAGTAGCTATTAGAACTAATCTGAGATTTCAGCAACGTTGCTGAATACAAAATGTGCAACAAAGACACATACAAAAATATTCATAGCAGCACAATTGGTAATATTCCATCCAAAACTGGAAAAAATGAAAATGTCTATCATCAATAGAATGGATACAGAAGAAATGAATAGATAGTTCTCCAAAGAAGACATACAGATGGACCAACAGGGACATGAAAAGGTGCTCAACATCACCATTCATCAGGAAATGCAAACCAAAACCACAATGAGACATCACTTCACACCAGTTAGAATGGCTATTATCAAAAAGACAAAAGATAAGTTTGGTGAGGGCATGGAGAAAAGGAAACCCTAATGCCCTGTTGATGGGAATGCAAACTGGGTACAGCTACTAGGGAAAACAGTATGGAGGTTCCTCAACAAATTAAATTATGATCCAGCAATCCCACTTCTGGGTATACACTCAAAGGAATTGAAATCAGGATCTCATAGAGATATCTGCACTCTCATGTTCACTGCAGTGCTACTCACAATAGCCAAGATATGGGAACAACCTAAATGTCCATCAAGAGATGAACGGATAAAGAAGATGTGGTATATATACAACGTGATATTATTCAGCCATGAGAAAAAGGAAATCCTCCCATTTGTGACAATTTGGATGGCCCTTGAGAGCATTATGCTAAGTGAAATAAGTCAGACAGAGAAAGTCAACTGCTGTATGATATCACTTATATGTGGGATCTAAAAAGAACAAACTCAGAGAAACACAGCGGAGTGGTGGTTACCAAGGGCTGGGGGTAGGGAATGGGGAGACACGGGTCAAAGGGTACAAACCCCCCAGTTATAAGATTAACAAGTTTGGGTATCTAATGTACAACATGGTGATTATAGCTAATAATACTGTTTTATACACTTGAATGTTGCTAAGGGAGTAGATCTTTAATGGTAACTACGTGACAGGATGGAGGTGGTAACTAATATTACGGTGGTAATCATTTTACAATTTATAAATGTATCAAATCAACATGTTGTACACTTATACAATGTTAGGTGTCAATCATATCTCAATAAAGCTGGGAGAAAAACACAATAAAATGGATAAAGAACTATTGCCTCACAAAACAACAGAAATACATTCTCGCAAGGAAGTTAGATGTAAAAAAGTTCATTCTGGAGAGAGATTTCGAAAGTTCAAATTAGGCTATGAAGTCAAGAGAGTGCTTACCCTGGGGCGGGGAGGCGGGGCAGGTGGAGTGGCTGGGAGGGATGGACCGCAAGGGAGCAATCTGGGGGGCTGATACTATTCTAATTATTGATCTCAGTGGCGGCGACTACACACTTGGGATTTTTGCACTTTCTGAATATAGGCTAAAGTTCCGTAAAAAGATAACTTAAGAAATCAAAAGCATTCTTTCTTTTCCAGTGATAAAAAAAAAACACGCATTTATTAAGGATAGTAAAAACAGGGGCCGGCCCAGTGGCAAGGTGGTGAAGCACGCATGTTCCGCTTTGGTGGCCCGGGGTTCGCCGGTTCAGATCCGAGTGCGGACATGGCACCACTTGACAAGCCATGCTGTGGCAGGCATCCCACATATAAAGTAGAGGAAGATGAGCACAGATGTTAGCTCAGGGCCAGCCTTCCTCAGCAAAAAGAGAAGGATTGGCGGAAGAGGTTAGCTCAGGGCTAATCCTCCGCAAAAAAAAAAAAAAAAGATAGCAGAAACAAGTAAAAAAAATAACTTCAACTAGAAGATCTTTGAAATTTACATTACATATGATGAATAGGTTAGCATCCAAAATATATTCAACAACAAGAAAAAAAAGAACTCTTACATTCCTAAAGGACAAAGGATATAAACTGGCTATTCGCAGAAGAGGACACCTCTAGGACTGGAGACTGGAGCTATGCAGCCACAACCCAAGGAGTGCCCAGAGCCACCAGAAGCTGAAAGAAGAAGGAAGCCTTTCGCCCCCAACCTCCCCAGCCCCCTGAGGGCATATTGCTCTCACCATAGCTTTGTTTTGCACTTCTGGCCTCGAGAAATGACAGAATAAATTTCTGTTGTTTTAAGACACCAAGTCTGTGAAATATTGATATGGTAGCCCTGGAAACTAAGACAATTCCCTAAGACTCAGTAGCTCTATTTCTAACTCTATTCCCTAGAGCACTGGGTCTCAATTCTATAAGACCCAAAACCCTACTTTTACAAGAAATAGTTTGCAATTTATCTATACACATAACTAAAAAATAAACCAATGCCCTAACTGAAAAAAAATACAGAAATAATTTATAATAAAACATATATTTCTATACGTGAATGCTGAGGCAGGACTAAGCTAGAAGATTTCATATTTGCACCTATACACAAAATCTCCGTGAAATGGACAGCTTCAAAAGCAGAATGATAGGTGTCACATATTGGCAACTCAAACACAAGCAGTGCTGCCATTGCTGCAACAATTTTCCAAAAAAGTAAACTCTTAGCAGAGTTCCAAACAAAACAAAGTACATTCTTTCCTCAATTTACATAGTAATTGTATCCCTGGAAAATTCACTGTATTTTAAAACCTTTAAAAAAAAGAAAAAGACTTGTGTTTATAAATAAAAGTGAGTTACGTTCTTAATCTCTAATAATTATACACAGGTTTTCAACTACATATGTTATGTAGAATTCTAGGTATTCAAGTCATGCAGAATATCAGATAATTAACACCAATAGGACCCCCCAAACACTCTGGTGAGCAAAGCTAGCCCAACAAATTTCTAAAATTCTCTCCAGGGCACAGAACTTGCACCTGAGAACAACTGACACATAGACACCAGGAGATGTGTACAAAAATACTCATTGCAAGATTGTCTGTAATATTAAAAAGGGATGGGGGGCAGCCCCATGGCTGAGTGGTTAAGTTCACATGCTCCACTTCAGTGGCCCAGGGTTCGCCAGTGTGGATCCTGGGTGGAGACCTATGCACTGCTCATCAACTCATGCTGTGGCAGCATCCCACATAGAAGAAGTAGAATGACCTACAACTAGGATATACAACTATGTCCTGGGGCTTTGGGGAGAGGAAAAAAAAGGAAGATTGGCAACAGATGTTAGCTCAGGGCCAATCTTCCTCATCAAAAAAAAAAAAAAAGAAATCTTCCTGGGAAACTATCCTTGGGTGGGTTAATAGTCACTAAAAAAAAAAAAAAACCATTGGTATTTAAAAGTCCATCAATAAGGGAAAAAAAATTAAATCACTGTCATATAAATACACAGCATTATACAGGAATTAAGGATATGAACTAGATCTGCCAGAATCAACACTGACAAATTTCAACAGCGAAGTAGAAAAACTAGTTTGCAGGATACATAAAGTATGATATATTTGTGTAAAGTTTTAAAACAAACAAAATGATAGAATAGGTTGTACACAGACATACACAAGTATATAGTAAAGTAGAAAACCTGAATGAACAGAATACACTACAACTTCAGGATATTGATTACCTTATTCCTAAGAAGGGAAGGAGGAAAATTGGGGTGAGGAAGAAGTACAAACTATAAGAGGCCTTAACTATATCCGTAACATTTCATTTCTTAAAAACAAAAATCTGCAGCAAACACGTAAAATGTGGCTTTTGTTAAACTGAGGGGTCATGGCATTCAATTTTTTTTTCTGTAAGTTTCAAGTATTTTATAGTTAAAGTTTTAAAAAGTCTATATTCCAGAGAAATTTACCACCAACCATATTTGAACCATAGTGCAAGTGTGAGTGAGACACCATTGCACAGAAACCTGGATAAGGACCACAAAGGTTCAGATGAGCAGTGACTGAAAACGACCAAGATCTGTTCGCCCCAGTGCTCTCAACAATTTGAGCGAGGTAACGTGAGTGAGTAGAAAGAAGAAAAACTGGGAAATATGTATATAAACTACCCCCAGACTGACACCGTTCAGGTAAAGCAAACAGCCGGTTTCATTGCCCAGGCATTGCGCCTTACTTTTCTATCTCCCATCTCTTCCTTCTCTTTTCCCAAATAATCTCATGAAAATTGAACTACTGAATAATGAAAAGAAAAGAGAGAGAAGCAGCAAAAATCTTTCAAGTGTTGAAAATATTAAAAGTGTAAGTGATGGGAAACATAATTCTTTTGCCGCTCTTTAAAAACAAGTTACTTAGCACATCATATCATTCTCCGAAGATTCCCTGAGAAAAGTTACACTTTCTTCCCAGCAATATATTTTCTCTCAAGTCATATGGCTCTGTTGAGCAACACAAAATGTGTTATATACCAAAATCTTTCATGTTTACTATGCTCTTGTTCTCATATTAACACACTATTAAACATATGAGATTGTCGCTAATACAAGACTGCAGCAAAAAATACACATGGAGGGGGAGAAGGGAGAGGAGAATGGAGTGCCACACTTTCAACAGGCATGTAAAAATAAAACATCTCATTTCCAGTTTATAAGAATTGGGAACAAATTAAATGTCACCACAAAGGGAAAAAATTCAGACAATAACACAACATGGTATATTCTATATCTGAGCCTAGTCTCTTCAAAAGATAATGTGCATAAAAGACTTTTTACAGGGGCTGGCCCCGTGGCCGAGTGGTTAAGTTCGCGCACTCCGCTGCAGGCGGCCCAGTGTTTCGTTAGTTCGAATCCTGGGTGCGGACATGGCACTGCTCATCAGACCACGCTGAGGCAGCGTCCCACATGCCACAACTAGAAGAACCCACAACGAAGAATACACAACTATGTACTGGGGGGCTTTGGGGAGAAAAAGGAAAAAATAAAATCCTTAAAAAAAAAAAGACTTTTTACAGGAACGAAAGTTCATAGCAGCTTTATCCATGACAATCACAACCTGGTAACATCCAAGTAACCATCAATAAGGAGAACAGATAAATATGCTGTGGTATACAAATACAGTAGACTACTACTCCACAATACAAGGGAACAAACTACTGATACACACACATGGAGGAAGCTCAAAATCATGCTGAGCAAAAAAAGCCAGACACAAGATATCGCATACTGCATGGTCCCATTTGATATGAAGTTCAAGTCCTGGCAAAGGAATCTACAGTGATAGAAATCAGTAGAGTAGTTCCCTCAGCATGGGGCTTGACAAGGACACAAGGGAACTTCCTGGGGTGATGGAAGTGTTTTAAATTCTTGATCTGAGTAATGATTATATGAGTGTATGAATTCATCTAAATCCACTGGGGGTAAAAAAAAGAGGAGACATCGTCAGAATGAAAAATTAGAACTGCTTCGTATTAAAACGGACTAAAAAGACCCAACAACCAAATGCAAATGTAAACCCTGATCGGATACAGGTGTGAAAAAGTTAACTATACAAGTCCTTTTGGGGACAACTGGGTAAACTTGCGTATGGACTTGATACTAGGAAACTCTAATTATGCTAAGTGTGATAATGGTATTGAGGTTATGAAGAACAACATCCTTATTTTTAGAAGATGTATTTAGGGGCGGAGTATCATACTATCAACAATTTACTTTAAAATTTTCAGCAAAAAATATTTTATACATTTACATATGTACAGATAAATTGAATTAACGTACATAGGCCATGGGATAGCCATTCATTGTACTATTCTTCCAACTATTTCCTATGTTTGAAAAATGTCAATCAAAAGTTGAGGGAAAAAGAATATGCCAACTTTTCTAGATATAGAGTGATCTCCAGGATAGACTAAGTGAAGAAAAACAGCAAAGTACAAAATAGTTTCTATAATGTCAGCTACTGTGTAAGAAAGGAAGGAAAGGAAAGAAAATACATGTGAGGGGAGGGTAGTGTGTGTGGATCTATGTGGTTATATTACAAAACGAAATATTGGAAGAATAAATCAGAAACCAATAAAAACGGTCACCTACAGCAGATGAGTATAGGCGGGAAATAGGTTTGAGGTGACAGGGCTGGAAGTGAGATTTCTATAAGTACATTATTTTAGATAGTTTTGACTTTTATACCATGTAAATATAAAAAATTAAACTAAATGGAAAAGACAATGTGGAACATATTTATGGTCACATAATTCCTCTATTCAATCAAAGCCAAATTAATCTAGCTTGTTAAACTTGTGTGGTTATTAATGGTCTTTTTCGCTCCTTCAGAGCCATCAGCGCCATTTAACAGGGCTTTTGCTGGTCAGAAAACTTAGTGTCTTGTTGCAGATCTGCCCCTTCATAGCTGTGCAACTAGAAAATCACTAGCCGTGGTAAGCCTTGGTGATTTTCTCACCTGTAAAAAGGAATTAAATCCAATGATAACTAAGAGTTTTTAGAACTGTAAAATTCTGTGACAAACGTTTGTTGAAAAAAATTAAATAGGAATGTTTCCACATGCATAACCTCTTAAGCCTCAATAAACCACCAAGCTCCATTTACAGTCATTCACTTTCTGCTGTGCAACTAATACCGAGGAGAAGGAGCAGTGAAATAAAATTTATTTCTCCGACTCCTTCAGGCAGTAGTCAATTACAACAAAGCCCTTCCCCTAGGAAGGTCTGCATTGGCAAAGGCAGGCAGGAGGGACCAGCCAGTCCCGGCTGCACTCACCAGGCTGCAAAGCCCATTGGTCAGCAGAGGAGGAAGCGGCAGGCAGTCGTGAAGTCTGTCGAGAGGCTGCACGCCGCAGGAGTTTTACTAACTGCCAGGGCCCAGCGGTTTAGAAAGGTTCATGTATTCTTTTGCTAAACAAATCTTACTTTACAAAAAAGCTGCCAAACTTTGGAGCTGTGGGAGGAAAACATCTGAAAGTAGGGCTATAGAGAAACATCTCTGCAGCCTTAAAGACAAACTGAGCGTGCCAGGAACTTTCTGCTCCTCCACCCCTCGCTCACACGCTGCCCTACCCAGCCTTCCCTTCTTTAAGATCTAACGAAAGAGCTAAAACGGCTTGTGACTTTCCCAGGAGGGTTCATGGACTGTGCTGCAGCGGCCTCCCGTTACTGGAAGGAAGGACAGCCAGGAAAGGGGGGTGAGGGAGAGGGGAGGTGGGACGGGATGCTGCAAGGGTGGGCTCCGTGGAGAGAAGCCTCGCCAGCAGGGCGTGCAGGAAGGAAGTGAGGAGGTTTCTCGCTGCAGCACCCGGGGGAGAGGTGGTGGATATGTCAGTAACCCCGCCTCCCTCCAGCCCCAGTTTTGCTGGGAGGTCAAAGAGAAGACTGAGATGAAAGAAGACTTAAGTGGAAGGAGAGAAAAGGAACTGAAGGAGGAATTTTGGTTCCAAACTGCTTGTAGGTCTAAAATAGGGGCACAGAAGTTGTCCTAGGGGATTTCCTCTAGAGGCGGGCTCTCTAGAGGAAGGGGAAGGAGTCGGAAACCCTTGGAAGGGTCTTCTGAGATTACTAAGCGGGATGGAGTTCTCTCCGAGCGTGGAGAGGTCCAAGCCCTTCCTTGGAGGAAGGCCGTGGGGGCTCTCTGCCTCAGCTGGACTTGCACAGCGGGGTGGGGGAAGGATGTTCTCAGCAAGTGTGGAGAGCGACTGGGTGGGGCTGCAGGTCCTCTCTAGAAAGTTCAGAGAACTAAGTTGTGCCTTCCTTGGAGCGCCGGGAAGGATACAGGATCCCTCTCAGCGCCGAGAGGGTTTGGGGATTGGAGGGCCTGAAACCATTTCTGAGGGGCTGGCCCTGGGGGGGATGGCAAGGTGCTTGGACACATCCCGGTTGCTGGGTGTGGGATTCCACATTGACGACGGAGAGTAAAGGCCCCTTCACTGATCAGAAGCTTGGGAATTTGTCTGAAAGTGTCGGCCTGCAGTGATGAGGAAGGAAGAGTCCCCACTGAAGACTGGGGAGACGCGGCCAGGAATCCTCTCGCTACGAGAACAGGGGCCGAAGAGGACTGTCAAAAGACCCCCACACGCACACAACTCCTTGGAGAGTCGGGGCGGGGGAGGAGGGGCTTTCCGACGCGGTTCGGAAACGACGTGAAGGACCGGGCCCTGGAAGCGGGGACGAAGGAGGAGAGCGGCGGCGGGGTCAGACCTCCGCGCGCTGGGGGGGAGGGCGCCCCGGACCGGGACGCGGGGAAGACCCAGGGGACGCGGGGTCACTGCTCCCGAGGCTGACTCGGAGGGTGAGGGGGGTCTGGAGGTGACTTGAGGTTCTCGGACGCGAACGGAGGAGGCGTCCTGAGTGAATCCCGGGGGCTCCCTGACCCCGGCGGCGGGGCTGGGGCGCGACCGGTACTCACAGAGCGGATCTCCAGCGCCAGGGCGCATTGCAGCGCCTTCACCTTCGGCATCTGCGCGGGAGGTCGGCGGGGAGGGACCCCGGCCGCGGGCCCGAGTGAGGCGAGGAGACGCGGGGCGGGGCGGGGTCGGGGAGGAGACGAGGTGGCGGCGGCGGTGGCAGCTGTGGCCCCCAGGCCGGGGCCCGCGGTCCAGCCTGGGTCCCGCCCGAGCAGCAGCTGTGCGCGGGGCGCGGACCCGTTGTCATGGCAGCCAGGAGGGGCGGGGCCGGAAGAGAGGCCGGGCGGGGACGCGCGGGAGCCGCGGCGCGAGGGCGAGCGGCTGGGGGCGGGGCTCGGCGCACGCTGGGCGGGGCGGGGCCGCGCGAGGAGGCGGGGCTTCAGAAGGGGCGGGGCGGGTCGTCTGTGACATCAAACTGTTGGCCCAAAGGAGACAATAGCTGTTTGTGTAATGGGACAGTGCACTGGTCAGGGAGTTGGACTCAGGAACCCTGAGTTCCAACGTGGCGATGGCACCTTGGGCGAGTGGCGTTCCTCTCCGGCCTCAGTTTCCCCAACTGTGAAAGAAGAATAATTGTTATTAGTTCTCTTGTTTGGATTTCACGATACAGTTTACAAAGCCAGTATGAAGAAACTGAGGATTAGAGAGGAGACTTGCCCAAGTCAAAGTTTGAACCAGGATTGGAAGTCAGGAGCTCTCAAGGAAAACATCACTTGCGTCCCTGAGAAGAGGTCTTGAATCAGATCGTCACGTTCTTCTTCCTAGTCCCCAATTCTGTGATCCTCTCTTTGTTAGTGTGGCCCCCTCTCCCTTCAGGGTTTCCTGTCTGATTCACCTGTGTATGCATCTCAATGTATGTGGCTTAAAGTGAACCGTCAATGAAGGACCAACATTAAAACCAGTTGCACAGGGCCTAGGCTGTAGGTCATCAAAGATGAAAACAATCTAAGAGATTGCTCAATTAAAAATCATTTTAATTGTGAAACAACTTATACAGACAGAAGTGTATAAAACATAGTCATCCTTAGCAATAACAATAAAGTGAATACCGGTCTAATAACACCCAAGTTAAGAAACAGAACATTACTAGCACCTTAGAAATGCCCCAACATTGCCTTGCCTTCCTTGCCTTGCCCTGGGACCACAACCCTGACTTTTGTTACAATAATGCCCTTGCTTTTCTAAATATTTCATTATTCATGTATGCATTTCTAAAGAAAATATTGTTTGATTTTTTGCCAGTTATTGATGTCATGTAAATGAAATTAATATAATATGTATTCTCCGGTGACTTGCTTCTCTCACTTACTGTTATGTTGTGGGATTCACCCAATGTTATGCCGTGTAACTGAAGTTTTTTCCATTGTTGGACAGTACTCTAGTACATGAATATATATTGATTTATTTATGCTTTCTATTATTGATGGTCATTTGTACTGTTTCTATTGTTAGCTATGATTAACATTGTTGTTAGGGACACTCTGGTACATGCTGACTAGTGCACATGTGCTAGAGTAGGAGTGGTTTGACTGGTATTAGTTTTTGCACTAATAGGGCTTTAGCAGGTAATACCACACCATACTACAAAGAAGTGGTACTAATTTATGTTCCTGCCAGGAGTGTTTAAGAGTTCTTATTTTTCTACATCCTCACCAACATTTGGTATTGTTTAGATTTTTAATTTTTGTATATTTGGGTGTGTGTAGTCGAGTGTCACATTGTGGATTTATTTTGCATCTCATTATTCTTGAGGTTGAGCAACTTTTCATGATTTTATTAATCTTTCCACTTTCTCTTTGTGAACTGCCTAGTAATTTTCTTGCCCATTTTTCTATTAGATTGTTTCTCTCTCCCCCCTCACTGATTTATAGGAGTTCTTATATATTCTAGATACTAATCTTTGTCTATTATATGTGTTGCAAATATCTGCCCCAGTTTGTGCTTGAGTCTTTTAATTTTCCATGTGGTGTGTGAGGAACAGAAGAGAAATTGTCATGGAGTATAAATATTCTTAGTTTGACCAAATAATTCCAAGTTGCTGTCCAGAATGCCACATGAGTCTGCACTCTCACCACCAGTGTTTGAGGGTTACTATGCCCCCAGGCTTGGCATTATCGAGCTTTCTTGTTTTCCCCAGTATAACAGATATAAAGTACCATCTCACTATTAAATTTCTCAGATTACTGATGCGTCTGAGCATATCTTTATATGTTTATAAGATTTTCTGTTTTCTTTACTATAAACTGTCTGCTCATATCGCTTGCCACTTTTCTATTGAAGTTTTTTGTCTTTCTTACAGGAGTTCTTATATATGCTGGTAATTAATCTCGTCAGTTTTAGACATGCAAATATCTTCTCTCTTTTTCATCTGTTTGTAAACTTTGTCCAGGGTCTACTTCAGTTCATAGAAATACCCAACTTTGATTTAGTCCATCATTTTTACTTTATCTTTTATGTTTATGTTTCTGACATTTTAAGAAGTCTCCCCCATTCTTAGGTGACAGAAATAATTCCTGTATTTATCCTGTCCACTTCATATGTTTACCTTTCCCATTTTGTTGTTTAATCCATCAAGACTCAATCTTTGTCCATGATGTTGGATAGGAATCCAAGCTCCAGTTGTTGTTTTTCCTCTAGAGGGTGAGCTGGATTTCCCAACAGTACCTACTAAACATTCTATACTTGTCCTCCTTGATTTGTGGCACCAGCTGTACCGTGTATTAACTACCTCAAGTTCCGTCTTCAAGCTTTCAACTCTGTTCCAGTGTTCTATTTGTCTCTTCTTGCAGAAGTATCACACTGCTTTATTACTATGAGTTCTTAATATCCTGTTTGGCAAGTCTCCCTCTCTCTTTTTCGTTATGAGGTTGATTTAGCTATTTGTGATCCTTTATTGCCTCTTTCTATTTTAGAGTAAGTTTATCAAGTTCCTCAAACAGTCCAACTGGAATTTTTATTGTAAAACATTACATTTATAGACTAATTTGGGGAATTGACATCTTTGGAATAGTACATCATCCCATCCAAGAACATAAACTGTTTCTCCATTTATCAGATCATTTTCTATGTCCTTTACTAGGGTTTTCAAGTTTCTGCATAAAGGTCCTACCTGATTCCTACATAGTATTTAGTTATAGTTTTTTGTTTACACTGTTGAGAGGAGTTTCCTATTTTTCACTAGATTTACTAGTTTATTATTGTGACTAGTGAGAAAAAAATTACTTTTATAGGTTAGTCTAGCAAATCTGTTAAACTCTTTCTGATTGAATAGTTCATCTGTTTTTTCCATTCTTATTATTGCTGTTTTTCTCATAGAAGTGATAAGCACTGTATTGGATTTCTGTTGCTCCCATAACAAATTACCACACACTCAGAGGCTAAAATAATAGAAATTTATGATCTTACATTCTGTAGGTAAGAAGTCCAACACAGGCCTTACTGGGCTAAAATCAAGGGGTCAGCTGGGTTCCTTTCTGGAAACTCTAGTAGAGAATCTGTCTCCTGGCCGTTTACAGCTTCGAGAGGCCACCAGCATTCCTTACCTCATGGTCTCCTTCCTCCCTCTTCAAAGCCAGCAATGGCGAGTCAAATCTTCGTCACGTTGCATCACTCTGACGTACCCTTCTACCTCTTTCTCCCACTTTTAAAGATGTTTGTGATTACATTGAGCCTTCTTAGATAATCTCTTTTTCTTAAGGTTGGCTGATTAACACCTGTAATTCCATCTGCAACCTTAATTCTGTCTTTGCCATGTGAGATAGCGTAGTCACAGATTCCAGGCATCAGGATATGGACATCTTTGAGGGATCATTATTCTGCCTACCACAAGCACCAAAAAGAATAACAATTGTAGTGCATCGAAACACATCAGATGTGTTAAAAATCCATGAGTTGGTAACGTTACTCAAAGGGGGAAAAAAGCATTAGTCAACTGTGGATGATTTAAGAACCAACTCACTCTGAAAACTGATAAATAAAAAGAAAGAATCAACCATTCATCCTGAATTTCTTGTTTGGACTATACCTCAGGATGACCAAAGAGTTGATGAGTTTTCTTTATAGAAAACCCCCAGCTATGATTGGACAGAAACGAAGAATTCAAATATTCATGGCTGCTAAAACCATTAGTGAAAAGCTGATGAGGAATTTCATAATGGGTAGGTCAATCAGACAAGATTTTGTAATCTTAACATTACAAAAAGAGAGACAAGCAGACGCTATGTCCCTTCTGAGGTGATACAGTTAGGAGTACACAACACCACCTTTCAAGCCCAAAAATCAAACTTGAATCTGACCAAGCATCCAAACATATCACCAACGTACAGGAAATACAATATTCAAAGCAACTAACTTGTTAAACAAAACCATAGGGATGCAGGCAGCAAAATAAAGACAATATTGTTTCTTCAACAAATATGCTGCAAAGGAAAAAAATAGGAGAGACTGTATTTAAAAAAAAGACTAAAAAGACATATCCTAATGTAGAATATTTATGAGACAATAGGGGAAATTTGAACGCTGACTGGACATATGGTAATCTTTGATAAATTTTTAGGAGTGATAGTGGTACTGGGGTCCTGTTCTTTAAAAAAAGACCTCTTGGGGCTGGCCCCGTGGCGCAGCGGTTGAGTTCACACATTCCGCTTCTCTGGCCCAGGGTTAGCCAGTTCGGATCCCGGGTCTGGATGTGGCACCGCTTGGCAAAAGCCATGCTGTGGTAGGCGTCCCACATATAAAGTAGAGGAAGATGGGCATGGATGTTAGCTCAGGGCCAGTCTTCCTTAGGAAAAGAGGAGGATTGGCGGCAGATGTTAGCTCAGGGCTAATCTTCCTCAAAAGAAAGAAAGACCTCTTATCTTTTAAAAAGTCATATGCACTGAAGTATTTATGGATGAAATATGATGTCTGGGATTTGCTTCAACAACTCCAATGGTAGTGGGAGGTGGGAGGTGGTAGTGATGGAAAGTGGGTGAGAGTATGAATGAAACAAATTAGCCATGTAATTGTTGATGACAAGTATGCTAGAACTCATTATACTATTTTTCTACTTTTGTATATGTTTAGTTCCACATTAATTCATACAAAAATAAATAGGTGTTGAACAGTGTCAAATGCTTTTTCTGTACTGAGTATTGAGATAATCATATGAGCTTTCAACTTTAGCCTATTTATGAAATGAATTATATTGATAGATTTCTCTGATATTTTACCTTCCTTGTAGTCCCCTACTAGGCTGTTTTGTGAATATGCTTTGGTATTTTGTTAGCTAACATTTTATTTATGTTTTCGCATTTTTGTTCATGAGCAAATTGGACCTATAATTTTCAATATTGTTTCTTTTGGTTTTGGAATCTAGATTACTCTAGCTTTATAAAATAAGAGTGACTGTTTGCTTGCTCCTGTCCACAGTTCTTTGATGTTCTCTTCACTTTTCTTCAATCTTTTTTTCTCAGATTCTTGAGCACATAATTTCTATTCGTCTGTCTTCAAGGTGACTGACTCTTTCTTCTGCCGTCCCCAATCTGCTGTTAAGCCCATCCAGTGAATTCTTCATTTCAGTGAATGTAATATTCAGTTCTAAAATTTCCATTTGGTCTTTTTTTAGTTTCTACTTGTCTGCTGTCATTCTCTGTTTGCTCAACACCAGGACCATATTTTCCATTACTCTTTGACCATATTTTCCTTTAATTCTTTGAACATGTTTACAATAGCTGCTTAAAAGTCTTTTTATGCTATATCCACCATCTATGCCACATAAGTTCTATTTCTCCTAACTGAATGTTTTCATGAGTATGGATCAAATTTTTCTGTTTCTTTGTATGTCTAGTGATTTATTTTTTCCTGAATACTGGATGTTTTGCATAACACATTGTAAAACTTTGGTTTCTCCTATCTTTCTCTGAAGAGTGTTGGTTCTTGTTTTAGCAGCCATTGTGATTACTGGCTGATTACCTTAAACTTGTGCTGACTTAGCAATACACTTTGTTAGTGCGGATAGGTGGGAAGCCCAAGACGTTTTTAAAGCCCCTGTAACTTGATAGCACTCAACTTCCAAATTGTTTCTCCTATGGGCTTTGTCACACTTGGTTATAGACTTTGTTAAAGCAAGTCTAGTGTAGGCCTTACCATGAGGAATGGTCCTTTCTGCTACAGTGCAGCCTTTCTCATGTATCAGCTGGATTCCAGGAGTATTAACCAAGTGTTAAAAAAAGATCTCTCCACAATAGAAGGTTCAGAACTCCAGTGTCCCCAGCACTGTTTGATCTCAAGTATCTCTGTTCTGCTCCCAACCCTGTAGCAGCTGCTAATTGGCAAGTCTCAAGCGGTCTCACCCTGTAAATGTAAAACTCATCCCTCAGCCTTGAACTTTTAGGGAGACCCCACGCAGGTGTCTGGGCTCTCTCTGCACAGCTCCTGTCTTAGCCAGTTTTGGCTGCTGTAACAGAACACCGTAGACTGGGTGGCTTATAAGCATCAGAAATTTATTTCTCACAGTTGTGGAGGCTGGCAGTCAAGATCATGGTGCAGCACGGCTGGGTATTGCAGATGGCTGTTTTCTCATTGTAGCCTCACTTGATGGAGCAGATGAGAGAGCTCTCTGGGGTCTCTTTCATAAGAGCACTAATCCCGTTTGTGAGGGCTCCACCCTCAGAACCTAATCATCTCTCGAAGGCCCCACCCACAAACACCATCACACTGGGGGTTAGACTTTCACTGTATGAGTTTGGGGGGGACACGAACCTTCAGTCTATAGCAACTAGTTTGAAGGTGTTCCCTGTGTTATAGCCTTCGAGTTGCAGCCTCATACAAAAATTCAGCTGCCAATTTCTAAGCCCAAGGCACAGAATTTTTGGTGAACGTTCTAATAGGCCTGAATAGCAGCATTGTGAATAGCACCACTATAATTAATGGTATCTCAGGAAGATTTCTAATCACAGGTAGCACATAAAGCAGAAATAGGACTGCTTCTGCCCTTCCCCTCCTTTTATCCTCTAAGAAATTTTATGGGAATCCCACAACTAGAAGGACGTGCAACTAGGATATACAACTGTGTACAGGGGGGGTTTGGGGAGATAAAGAAGAAGAAAAAAAAAAAAGATTGGCAACAGTTGTTAGCCCAGGTGCCAATCTTTAAGAAAAAAAAAAAGAAATTTTATGGGAAATCAGTCTAATAAAAGATGTAAGCTCTTAATCTTTCCCAGAAATCCTACTTCATTTGATGAATACTTTGAGGGAATAGAGCGTTTTTTTTTCTTTTATACAGTCTCCTTTGCATTTATGAAGCGAGGAGACTCCCCGACCAAACGGTCAGAAGGTCAGAAGCGTGTTTAAAGACCTCTGTTGTCTTTCATTCGTGTGCAATCTCCGTAAGGGAAATGATTTCCAACAAAGTCAGTGTCTTCATTACTTACAGGACTATTAACAATAATTATAGCCGTAGTAACCATTCAGTGACAGTACATCATATATTAGGCATTATACAAGGTACTTTATATACATAATTATATATCTCACACATCTCTCCAAGGTAAATATTTATATTCCCATTTAACCAATGAGGAAACGAGCTCAAAGTAAATTAACTTGTCCGTGCTCACACAGAAGGTATTTGGACCTAAGTCCGCCCTGCTCCCAAGGCAGCCTTCTTTACACCATAAAATTCTGCCTCCTATTATTTATTATTTTAATTTGTCAATAACAAACATACCAATTAGTTTGATACAATACAACCAGATAATCATGATGACAATAGTAATTGTTATATTAACAGAATAGATGTTATATATAATATATCATTATGACCTTGCATTTTGACTAGAAAGTTGTGTTTCTGAATGCATGTTTTTGTCACTTATTCTCAGAATGATTCTGTCTATTTTAAATGAGAACAATTTCTAAACCTGTAACGCTAGACTGTGGGTTTGTTTATCACTGAGAATGGTATGGAAGGTTTAAGAGAAACAAGACCCTTAAAATTTCTGATATAGCTTGGAGTGAAAAGATAAAGCAGGAGTCATCCTGTAATAAGAATTTTCTTATACAGAACAGTATGAATTGTACCCCTGGGAAAAATGTGTTTGGCCTTGAAATGCATTATGCAACTAGAATAATACATAGCCCCCAAAATGTTTTGTTTTACTAATCGTGTCTCCCTGTGTAAGATATGCTAGTTTGGTCAATGATAATTAGATGGCCACTCCTCTGACTGAGTGTTAGAAAGTAATAAGCCAATGAGGGATCACTTCTAATTTCTCATATAAGAGCCTTAAGGAAAATGGACATGCAGTAGGCCAGCTTGCTTTTGAAAAACAAGAGGTGGGATGGGAAGACACACTATAAAGTTCTGAGCCCTCATTACAATTGAGTCTGCTGGAATTGGACGTTACTTCCAGCCTGGCAGATGGCCTCCTGAGACTCGACCCTACCGTCTCCATTTCAGGAAAGATAATGATGACCTGGGCAGCTGCACCAAAGGGCTGGTAGCAATGCATCGACTGAAGCCTCCTCCACTTTGGGGAAGAATTTCTGAATGAGGAAGGGTCCTCTGATGTTGTTGGAGCTAGGGGGGAAGAGGGGAATTCTAATGTAGGTACCAGTTATTTTTCTCCACAACTACTAAGCTGTGAGCACCTGGGACACGGAGTACTTGTGGTAAACTGAATAATGGCTTCCTAAGGATGTCTACGTCTTAATCCCTGGAACCTATGAATGTTACTTTTTGTGGCAAAAGGGACTTTGTAGATGTGGTCAAGTTAATGATCTGGAGATGAAGGATTATCCTGGTTTATCCAGGTGGGCCTGATGTAATCATAAGGGAACCAGGAGGGGTCGGAGTCAGAAAGAGGGCAATGTGATAACGGAGGCAGAGGGAGAAAAGGTGACTTGGTGTGGAGCCATGAGCTAAGGAATGAGGGCAGCCTTTAGAAAGCGGAAAAGGCAAGGAGTGGATTCTCTCTGAGAGACTCCAGGGCAACCAGCCTGTTGCCATCTTGGTTTTAGTCCCATAACACTCATGTCAGACTTCTGACCTCCAGAACTATTGAGTAACAAGTCTGTGTTGTCTTAAGCCCCTAAGTTTGCGGGAATTTGTTACAGTGGCAACAGGAAACAAATACAGTATTTGATTTGATCAAAACTGCAGGAAGGTTAGAAGTTAAACAGGCTGACTGTAAATTTCTTAACCTAGTCCAGAATTAATTTTGCAGCAGAAATTACAAATTTAAACGTCATGACAGAAATAGCGACCTCAAGAGGACTTTTTAGGTCATGCTCTTAAGAAATGGTATTTCCTTTATCGTTGGGGTTGGTTTCTTAGCACGTTGATAAGCATTCCTTTTCAGTCCTTCCCAGGCCACCTGCAAGTTTCAAAAAAATTAAATTCTAATACCAGCCTCTAAAAATAAATAAAACCTATTAATTGACAGTGTGGCCCAAAATCCTAAGGCCATACTGGCACCAGTGACTGCCCTCCCACTGCTTGCCACCCTGGGTATTCCACTCTGGCTATTCTTCCTCAAATGGATGTGGCTGCCAATGCCTTTGGGTGTCTTCGCTTCCCCCTATTCCTACAGGGAAGAAGAGTGGAGATGAGTTGGGTCTCTCCTCATTTTCTGAACAAGATATGTAGCCTGACCTCTACACTGAAGTCTCCCTTTTAACATTGCTCTCTCTCAGCTTCTATCCATCAGAACAAAGTTGTCTTCTCATCATTCCCTCAAAGTTCTGGGGATTTTTTTTAAAATAAATAAAGTAAGCATATTTTCTTTAATTGGTTTAACCAACTCTTCCTTAGAGAAATAATGGTGGACAACACCTAAAATTAAATATACACCTGGTCTCATCTTAGACCAGTTAAATCCACACCTTTGGGAGTGAGGTCTAGGCGTGTATAGTTTAAAAATTTCTCCAAGTGATTATAATCAGGATTGAGAACCACCAGTCTAAGCTAGTCATGAACAGCCTATCCTTGCCCAAATTTTATCACCAGTATTATGGACTGAATTGTGTCCCCTAAGATTCATATGTTGAAGTGTTAACCCTTAGTACCTCAAAATGTTTGGAGAGGGGGAGTTTAAAGAGGTTATTAAGATTAAATGAGGTTATTGGCCCTAATGCAATGGTGTCCTTATAAGAAGAGGAGATTAGGACATAGACACACACAGAGGAAAGACCAGGGGAAGACACAGACAGAAGATGGTTATCTACAAGGTGAGGAGAGAGGTCCTCAGAAGAAACCAAACTTACAAACACCTTGATCCTGGACTTCAAGCCTCCAGAACTGTCAGAAAATAAATTTCTGCTGTTTAAGCCTCTCAGTCGGTGGTACTTTGTTATGGCAGCCCTAGCAACCTATTACAGCCAGTAAAAAAAATGATCTCAATCTAGTGTACATTTTCATCCTGAGGACTCTCATTTTCTGAACGCTGAACATTAGCATGGGCTGTACTCCTCTTTTTTCAAGGGGATAAAAAATCATAATAGCTTTCATCACAAGAAAGTACCAAATACTCAGGTAAATGGCTTTTACTTGCAAATAACAGAAAACTCAATTATTGTTGGCTTAACAAATAAAGATATCTAATTCTCTCATATACCAAGAAGTCTGGAGGAAGTCAGCAGTGGGAGGCTGTAGAAGCTCAGCTGGTTTGAAAGCCCAGGCCCTTTCTATTTTTCCATTTCACTGTCATTAGCACTTTTTTTTCGTGCTGGTTTTCCATATTCATACTGGGAAAAAGAAGAAAGGGCAGCACCAACAAAGTAGAAAGT
The DNA here is from genome assembly GCF_037783145.1 of Equus przewalskii. Classification (NCBI taxonomy): domain Eukaryota; kingdom Metazoa; phylum Chordata; class Mammalia; order Perissodactyla; family Equidae; genus Equus; species Equus przewalskii. The sequence continues at coordinate 10,187,347 of NC_091832.1, read as the reverse complement.
CATGCCTGTCCCTTTTTATAAGGAAATAAAGGTTTTTCCAGAGGCCTCCCCACAGACCTCCGTTTGCTAGGCCACATGGCCTCTGCAGCTGCAGAGGGGCTGGAAGTGGAATTCTCACAGACAGGGAAAGGATGCTCATGACTGAGAACCCGCGGGTCTCAATCCCGACTAGACTCACCTGCAGAAATTTAAAAAATATAGACACCTGCGCTTCATTCCCAAAGGTTCTGATTTTATGTATGTATTTATTTATTTATTACAAAATATATATATTTACATATATAAATTAAATTTAAATATATATATTTTTTAACTCTATAGATGATTCCACTGTATAACCAAGTTGAGAACCACTGGTGTAGACCAATTATGGTTCATTCCTTGGTACCACCTGGAATAAAATTGAGACTCAGATAACAAGAAGACAGGAAGAATAGCAGGATAGGGATTAACATCTTGTGGCAGACACAGCTAGAAATTATTTGTTCATGAAACGGGCAAGATGCAGCTGGATTTGGGCATATTTGGATATAAGATTCAAATGATCAATCAATCTTTCTCTGCTCTTTCTTCCTCCTCTACCTCCCTTCCCTTTCATCTCTCTCCCCCTCCACCTTCCTCTCTCTCCATCTATCCTCCAACCCACTCCACTTTTTCTTCCCTTCATCTCCCTCTCCTTCTATCTCTAGCACATCTTCATAACCAGAGTTAGATAATAATAAGCAGGATTATATGAACTATTCCCTACAGAACCAAGCAGATCACCCAGTCATTGGGGTTGAATGTTTCCAATGACAGAAAGCTCACTACCTCCCACAGAGTTACTAGATAAGATATGCAAGTTATGCTGTCCACTAGGGCACCTGTCCAAAGGAGCAAGTGGGCGCTGGGTGCCATTCTGTCAGGCCATGACTTGCTAGAGAAAGAAGCACCTTTTTCTAGTTCACATTAAGGTGCCATGTAGGCTAGCAGGGACACTGGTGTGATGAGGGTCCCTGGTACATGGCTATGACCATTACGAAGTTCTCTATTGCAATGAGACAAAACCTGCCTCCTCAAAGATTCTTTTCAATGATCCATTTAATGGTTTATAGCTGCTTAGAACACATTTGCTCTCTCCTCTCCAGTCCCCATGACGTCTTTTCTCCTACAGGTTTCTCAACTCTGGTTCCTTCAGCCATCCTGCTTCAACATGGCCTGGATTCCCTTCATCTTTCCCCCTCCCTCTTCTGTGGATACACTGTTGAGTGGTCAGTGGCCCTCTTAAGCTGCAGCACCATAGCCTGTACATTGTAACAGGGAGAAACAGCCTGGAGATGGGGTGACTTTACTGCTTTTGAAGGGGAGAAAGAGGATGTGGAAAATAAAAGCCTCCATTCACAGAAATCATCTTGCTGCCCAGCCGTGAAGGAGACAGACATGGGTAGGCACAAGAATGAGCAGCAGAGTTTAGCATCATGGAAGTCAACAGAGGAAAGAATTTCAGGGATGGAGTGATGACCATCGGTGCCCCATGCTGTTATGAGTTTGGTAAGATAAGTACTGAAAGTGCTTAATGGATTTGGAAACTGGTCATCAGCAACCTTCATTAGATGAGTTTCAGCTAATGGATGAATGCCAAATAAGGCAGTAGGGACAGCAAATGCAGAAGAATGGAGAACTCGTAGATGGCAGATATGGGGGATATGGTCCAGAAGGTAGAGGTTGGGGGGTGGGGGGTGGGAGGTGTGTGTGTATGTATACTTAGGGATGGGAGAAGTTTGAGTATGGTTATAGGCTAAGCAAAAAGAGGCAGTAGAGAGTTAGAAACTGAAACCAGGGAGCAGGAAGATGAATACTGGAGCTATGTTCTGGAGGATTTAGGAGAGTCTGGGGCAAAGGGCACAGGTGAAGGGATTGGCCTTGAACAGTTAGATTAATGCATCTTCTTTGAAGCCTAAGGGAAGGAGGAATAATGTGTACATAGGAAAGTGGAAAACTCTTTTGAAATGAAGACACAAAGATTTGGGGAGATTGCTTTTAGTCTCAGTGCCAACATGTCTGTTGGTCTGTTTTTATCCTCCCTTCATTGAAATTTTCTTTCCTCCCTGCCACCCAGCCTTGTGGATACAAGCCAAAGCCTTTGTCCTTGCAGAGCTGCCAGTCTGGACAGAGATGGCTCTGCTCTTCCCCTGCTGATCTGCATGATCAATGGGACCCAGACCAGCACTCCAGGACGCCATAGATTAGAGAGAACCACTTTCCTATAGCCCACGGAGTCCTATTTCCTTTTGCTCTTTCTAGATGTCCTCGATTTCCTAATCATTTTGTCAAAGCTGTATAGGAAAACACAGCTCACTGGGATGGTTGGACGAGGGAAGAGAAAAAGGAGTCAGGGATAGGCCAGGTGGGGGAGAAATAGTTATTTTAAAGCAGGTGGCCTAATTCTTCTTCTGGAAAGAACTATGTGTATTTGGAAAAGATATTTCAAGACCTCTCTACAGGTAAGAACAGGGAAACCCAGAGAACATGAGCAGAACAACCTAGTATGGTCAAAAGGAAGACAGAAGTGCTTTGCACATGAGGTGGAATGAGTTCTGAGGTTTGGGTGTGGGCAGGGGGGATTCTGAAACGCCTCAGAAGCGAGAGGGAGACGTGAGGGATGGAAGCACGTGAGAGCAAGCAGGGTACATGAGCTCCTAAAATTCGTATCTGAATAGAAAAGAAAAATCTGAGTTGGGGGTAGAAAGTGAGGTAAAGGCCCTAAACCTCGTGGTGACCCCCTGGATAGTGGCTGGTTTATGTATCAGGCTGGCCCAGTGGCCTGTGAGGTCCTTGAAGGCAAGGGCCAGATCCTGGCTATTCTATGCCCAGTGGCTATCATTGTGCCTGGGCAGTTCCAGATTTTATGGACTCTGAAGCTTATATAACTTTGGGAGTCCCCTTTAAGGAAAAGAATACAACATTTATTATTGGAAAATTAAGTAAAAAAGTGAAAATTTATCTAAAATGAAGGAATGGATCAAATTAAATTTTTTAAAAATCTGAAGATCCAGAAAAATCACATTTCATTTTTGTTAATTAACTGCCTGATATACAGCTTTAATACTTTTCTTCCTGTATTTCCTGAATTTTTTTCTTTGATCATCTCTTCATATGACAACTTTTGTAAAATCATTTTCTTTTCACAGAACAGAAAAATAATTCGGTCTGTCTTCTAGCACAATTGATCAAAATTGGGTTTTTATTTTCCAGAATTCAGAAAAGTTTATTTAAGGTTCATAACTCCTTATTGGTCATGTTTTGTAACTTTTTCAGACTGTTGTTCTGGAAACCTCTATCAAGTTTCTTGTGTTGGGTGCTATAAGAATTCAGGGCATTTGGCATTGCCTCGTGCAGTCTAATCCTTGTTGCCCGTCTCTTCTGTAGGGCCCTGCACCCTTGGGTCACGACGTTGGGCAAGTCAGTACTGTGGGCAGTAGCGCTACTCCTGAAGCCATCCCTGTGCCGATGACGGCCAGCAATAACTGAAGTTCCACGGGAAGTGACTGTGAATCACAGAAACATAACCCACTAAACCCAAACTTCAATCAGCTTCCCCGTAGCTGGATCCCCAAAAGGCATATGGCCACTTCATTGCCACCATATGTGAAGGCAAGTGAGGTGGAGGGGAAATTGGAGTGGGAAGAGACAAGGTCGTGGAAGACTGCCATTCAAATCGCCCTTACGCAATTTGCAGAAACATATGCTCAGGTGAACACAGTACTGGGGAAGGGGCTCGGACACGTCAGGGGCCCGAAGCCTTTTGACCCTACAATAAATCTGTCCGTCTGACACATGGTGCGCACTGGAATGAATACACGTGAGAGGAAGGCAACAGAGGAAGCAGAGGAGTGAGCAGGAGCCATAAGCCGGTGCCTGACAGAAGGAGCCACCGACACTGCCAGTGGCTGGTGAGGTCCCGTCAGTACCCAGCCTGACCTCTGCCACCCGGGAATCTGCTTCCCTTGGCCACTGGGCCTGCTGACCTCCCAGGGAAGCTGCCTGCGTTCCCCTCTCCTCTTCACCCCGAGCTGTTCTAGCCACACAAAGGGCTGTGTTCTCATCACTAAGGCAGGAAGTTTGCCAGTCACCAGGCCTCCCTGTGCCCCTCTTTGATTTGCAACATCTAAAGGGCATGAAGAGATGCTTTCAGAGGCAGGCTTTTAAATCTGAACTTACCCCAGTGTGAGTCCCAGCTGAAACATCCTTGCTGGCAGTGACCGCTGAGCACAGCTGGGCGGATGGCAGCATTTGCCCTATAAAACACTTGATACTTTGCCAATAAACTGTAAAGAGGAAAAGAAAGCCCTTGTCTAGTTTGAAGTTACAGGGCAGCTTCGGAATGTGCTGACCAAAGCGAAATGTGCCGCTTGCTCCGTCCGATTATAGCGCCCGAGCCCTGCTGATGAGGACGAGTACAGCGGTCGGTAACACAGGCCTCCAACCCGAGCCCCACTCAGCAAAGCCACTGGGATCTCAGGGCCTGCCCAGATACCCCCGTCCCCACTGGGTTTGGGGTGTTAAGGGTGTCTTGGAACCAGTGGAGCCATCCGGCCATGGGTGCCACGGTCACTCTCCACCCCACCTCCTTGTGGCCTTGTTTATCAACTGGTGCTACCGCCTTGGCCAAAGAAGAGAGACCTGAAGTACTGCTGCCAGTACTGTCGTCCTTTAGAGCAGTTTCTGCACTTGCACCCTTGTATCTCTGTTCTCCCTGTAACAAAAGTCCTGGAAGGGCGAGTCTCCCAGCCGGTGACAACACCCCCTCAGCCAGACTTCAGAGGGCCTGGCAACCTGCTGAAAACAGCTACGGTAGCCCCCCAGTGGATGTCTGCATAGCACCAAACCCCATATATACTGCTTTCCCATACATACATATTTGATGTGTGACAGCAAAACTAGCGCAAACTTCTTTTTCCTTCTTCACAATTTCACAGATAGAAGATTCCTTCTTACAGTAGATCTTAGCAACCTCAGCTTACGCTATTTTTCTTTCCTTATTAAGTGGAGAACTTTCACCTTTTCACTTAAAGGAAACACTTTAGAGCTTCTCTGGCATATTCCAATTGCCAGCATCACTACTCTTGCACTTTGGGCTGTTATTAAGTAAAATAAGGGTGACTTGAACACAAGCACTGCGATACCGCGATGGTTGATGATAACTGAAACAGCTACCAAGTGACTAAGGGTGCGTAGCATATACAGGGTGGACACACAGGACAAAGGGATGATTCATGTCCCAGGCTGGAGTGAGTGGGATGGCTTGAGATTTCATCGTCCTACTCAGAATGACACACGATTTAAAACTTACAAATTGTTTATTTCTGGAATTTTCCACTTAATACTTTGGGACCACAGTTAGCCATGGGTAAAGGAAACCTCAGACAGTGAAACTGCAGATAAGGGGAGCTACTGTATTTATAAAACTTACAAAGGTAAATGCCCTGATGTTCAATCCATTCTTGACAAGTGTGGGTCATGTCATCCAGGGCCAAGATGGAAGAGAGCTGAATGGTAGCATCTAGTAACAGGTGCAAAACGTGATTCTTCCCTGCCAACCCACGAACCTGCAAAAGTTCCAGCACGGGAGTCCTAACCCTCCTGCTTCAGGCTGAGTTCCTTGAAAACCTGCAGGTTTTACTTGAGGGCATCCTGTGAGATCCAATTTTCTTGAAGATTCAGGTGCCAGGAATCTGGGCTCAGCCACCAGCTTCAAGCCATACTCACTATTTCTCCCCGGAGGCCCAGGAGGCCTTGTGCAAACAGGATCCTGGAAGCTTTGCTCTCCCAGAGCTGCTGTCTTAGTTTGGGTTCCCTCAGACCCTCAGACAATTGTTTGAGTACAAGTAGTTTCTTGAGACAGTGAGCACAGGAAACTAATCAGAGGATGAAAGAGGCCAGTGAAGAGCATGTTTTCAAACAGTTCACCATCATGGGCAACTGCAGCTGAATTCCACTCGGAGCAGTGTAGAATATACACATTAGCGTCATCCCATCCTAGGGGTGAGGAATCTGAGGCCTTTATCTACCCATTCCCATCAGCCATTGGTTGAGAGTGTTAATTCCAGCCCCACTGGCCTGCCGTGTGGGCGAAGTGGGCTCCAGCAGCTAGAGAAAGCAGAGGATCACAGGTGCTGGCAGTTGAAGTCCAGTCGGTGAGCACAGACCTGGTGCATACGAGCTAACAGGGGCGGGACACAGACATGGGAGGCTGCAGTTCCCAAGGTGGACAAGCGGGACCCGCTCCTGAACCATAAAGAAGGCCACAACCAAGAAAAGTCGTTTGCATGATCTTCAGAGTGTGATGATTGTATGGGAGCCCTGAGTAATCTACCCAGTAAGGAACAGCTGAGAATACAGGAACTGGACCCGTCCTACATCCCTAGGCCATTGGGCATGAAGTGTAAGGCAGGGAGCTGGGACTGAGGACGGAAATCCTGGTTCAAAAGGGAATTGGTGTCGGGAGGAAGGGAAACTGAGGCAGAAATCTGCATCGTTCCAGATAAGTCGTTCCCCAGGAGAACAATATCACCTTCTCGGTGTTTCAGAAATTCAAGGCCTTTTAAAAATGGCTATCGCAACAATTGGGGTTTGCTTGGCACTTTGTGGGACATATTCAGAAATGTCAGGCAGTCTTACACAATGAAGAATTGTCCAGCATCCCCAAATCCTACCTGTTCACATATTCTTATAGCTGAAAAACTTATTTATAAATATCTGTTTTCAGCCTAACTTCATTTCACATGTAAACTCAGTCTTTTTTGCATAATTTTAATACAGAACAGTTTTTCCAGGATTAATGAAACTTTCTTTTAACCAAGAGAAGACTGTACTTTATTTTGTTCAGAATTATACCAAGAGTTGTACAAAAGTTTAGAAACGCACATGGCTCTCAGCTAGTGGTAGTGTTTTAATCACCAGTACAACACACCCGACTGAGTGTGCATTAGCATTTCTTACATTCAGGGAATTTTCTAAAGAGATGAAAGTGTGTGTACTTCACTATATCTTTTTATGCAGTTGAGCCAGAGTATTTACATATGAAAATACATATTATTCTTAGACATTTCTTCTCTTTTATTTCTCCTTTATATTACAGTTAGAATAACATATGTATTTTTAAAAGTTGTGCGTGTAGGCAGGTTGTATTTTCTATGAATTTCATATAGAAAAGAAAGTGTAACAAAACGTTAGTTATAAAAAAGACCATTGGGTCTGGTAGCGCTGAGACTCACTTCTCTAAGCTTCTCAGATAAACACCACGAGGAGCTGGAACAGTTCAGACACCCCCTGCTGGTGAGGACCAGCTGCTGCCATCCTGACAGCCTCCTGCCTCCTGCCGTGTGTCGACCGATTCTGGAGTTTGTCTTCAGATTTTTGGTAACAGCTTTAAAAAGGGGATCAGCAAATCTGGTAACTTCCAGACAAGAGAGGCTAAGGTGTCAGTGAATCCGAAAAGCGTACCCTAAAAAAAAAAGTGGTTGAGAGGGATGGGAGGTTTTTAGCTCGGAAATGTGATTAAGGAGTGAGCGAAGGTGGAATGAGGGACCTAAATCCTATCATTTAGTTTCTAAAAGGCTGACACCGGGCAAACTGGTTCTGAGTGGGAGAGAGGGGAAGGCTAGGACCTGTGGTCACACAACTGGAATGAGTGCTTCCAAAATATTAGGGTGCAAATATGGTCACTTTTTTGGGAATTAAATAATCGAACTCTCCCTTCCCTCATCCCTAAGATGAGATATCTTCTGGAGGTCCAGATTCTCTTTCCTGAGTCTTCCTGTCATTCCTCTAATTGTTTAGAATCAAATCCAAATTGGGGTCTATTTGGCTTTCACAGTCAAATGAAGACAGATCCGCGGCCGCGGTGTCCCGCTCCTGCTGTTGCGCCTTGCTCCCACACGGTGGCACTGTTGAAGACAGCCCCGGAGAGTCCAAAAGATGCTGCAGGCCCGCGGCAGAGTTGACAGTGATGATTGCCGTGGTTCTTTGAGGAAGGATAACCCCAGCCTAATGGAACCCCATACTTCAGCCCTAAAGTTTTCAGTTCTTACTATTTGCTCTTTCACCCTAAATACCCAGCCACATTTCCAGGAACAAGTCAAGCTCCATTTGCACTGTGACTGCGATGTGTGATTCGAGACCCAAACCTCTGTCCCTTCCCCTCCCCTAGTGTATGGGTGTATGGCAGCTTTTCCACTTGAACTCGTAAAATGCAGGGTCTCATTCTCCCTATTTCTCACACCAATTGCCCTCCTTTCCACAGTTCCTAACGTATTTCCATTCCTGCCTATTCTGTGTGGTCAGTTTCCCTTATTACACAGTTATGGTTATATAATAATTACACCCCTGGCAAAACATCTTTAGCAGGCATCGACTATTGATCCTAGGAGGGGGACAGATTTTAAATTACTTTGATAAAGAACTTGCACAGTCTAGAGCTCTATCATGGCTGCTGCAAGAGAAAGTGAGCTCCTCTTCTCCAGAAATACAAACAAGGGGCTATTTGAGCATCCCCCAGACCAATATCCCAACAGGCATGCACGACAGAGATTCCTTCTGTCGTCACGACGGTGGGGCTCAGAGAGGACAAGGCTCTCTTTGTATTAACTGGCAAACCCCCAGTCCCCCAAATGTGCCCACTGTCACAGTTTTCCCTCTTTTGTCGAAACTAATGAGTCACGATTCAAGCAATGTTTTACTGTGACTCTGAAACCATTTTGCTTAATGAGGTACTAAGTCTTTATAATTAGGCCCAGAAGGAAATGAGGACGTGGCCCTTAAGAGCAATAATTATTTCAGTTATTTATGGTAATAAAAAATTGAAAATAGGAATTCTTCCTCAGAATGTGACTATTTATTCTTTTACATATTGCCTAACAGGCAATTACCCTATTAAGGCGGCGTTTTGTTGCTAAAGACATTAATTGAAATGTAAATTAAATGTAAATCAGCTAATTAAATTGATATGTAATGAACTTGTCAGGCGGGCCTCTCTGATCAGACGCATTTCGCTAATAAACAAGCGTTGCAGCCGGCCCAACACACAGCTGGGGCCAAGGGTGTCTGGGCTGTTCCCCGCCAGACGCCGATGAAGAAGGGAGGGTGTACGTTGCCCAGAACCTCGGGAAGAAAGGAGAACAGCTCAGGCGCAACCTCAGGAGCAAGTTTTCCTCAGGATACCTTTTGGGCCTCTTTTTCCTGGTTTCAGATATAATGCTTTCAGATGCAAAAGCTAGAAAATTCAACTCAAACTGGGTCGAGGGAACAGAACATGCAGACGTAGGATGAGTTAGAACTCTAGAGAGTGGCTCCTTCAGGGATGCGGCTCCACGTCTCTCTGATGCTTTCAGCTGTGCGCTCCCCCCTGTGTTGGCTTCATCTTTAGGTTTGTGTCTTCATGGACTTCATACTTATCGCATGCAGGGCGGCAGGCTGTTGTTTCTGCAACCACTGAAGGGAAACATTGAGGCTTGTGCCAATTGAACCAGGGCAGCTTTGCAGCTGGTCTGCGCTGGGACAGCTGTACCAGTTATTAAAATAGTGAAGCACTTCCATGATTCAGCAAGGGAAGTGACCTGTGAAATTCCATTTACTGATTAGCTACACCCCTGAATTTACACTGTGGCAAGCGGGAAGAATTTTTCCTGATTGCTCTAGACTCTAGAGCCGTGGTTCTCAAACTCGAGTGCGCATCAGAATCGCCTGCAGGGCTTGTTAAAACGCAGATTGCTGAGTCCCACTCGCAGAGTTTCTGATTCAGGAGTGGGTGCTGTGACCCACTGTCAAGGTCCCAGATGATGCTGATGCTACAGGACTGAGGACCACACTTTGAGAATCACTGCTCTAGGTCTTTGTCATCCTTGGAGAATTGAGAGCATAGTCATTCCAATCACTTTCTGTGTTGGGTCATCAGATGAGGAACCTGGTTCAGAAAAGCTACTCCAGGCTAGGGGTCAGCAAACTGTGGGCTGCAGACCAAATCCCCCCTCCCACATGTTTTTGTAAATAAAGTTGTTTTGGAACACAGCCTTGTTCCAAAGATTTGCATATGGATTGTCTCTAACTGCTTCCATGCTACACTGGCACAGCTGAGTAATTAGGACAGAGCTCTTATGGCCTGCAAAGCTTAAAATATTTACTAACTGGCTCTCTCAGAAAAAAAGTTTGCTGACCCCTATTCTAGAATAATCAAGGCCCATCTCTGGAGTTGAAAGTGGGGATAAATCTCATCCATTAGCCTGGCTGCTACACAACTGAAGACAAGAGAAATGGATGGAAAGAAAACAAACCATGTCCACCACAGTCCTCATCTATTAAATGGGTATGACAATCCTTGCTGTAAAGCAGATTTATTATTTTGCAATCAGATGATCAAGTTTACACAAGTATTAGAAGAAACAAACAAAAAGGTTGATTTAGCATCAAGGATCTGGGTATGAGGCATAACAAAATTTATCTTTAGGACAGTTTCCTTGGGCTGCCTCCGTGACCCGTTCACCAGCAGACTGAACTCTGAGCTATGTCTGCAAATCTAGAGACGCCTTGAGTTCTGGGGAACCTAAGAACTTCCCCAGGCTTCTCCTACATACTGTGTTCTGGGGAGTGAGACACAGATGGTTCTTTATCAAGACAAGACATATCTGAAAATATTTGTTCATTTAACAAATATTTACTGAACCCCTACTTCAAGTAAAGATTATTCAGCTGTGAACAAAATGGATCAGGAAATGGATTTCCTACAGGGAAGTTCACCACTGTTTGAGCTTTGCTTGTGCCCAAAGGGCTTCTAATCAACCTTTTTAAATCTTTATATATTTATAAAAATATAAAAATGTATAAAATATATAAAATGTAATACAGCTTTTATAAAGAAATAGAATGTTTCCAGCATCTCAGGACCAGCCTCCAACGCCTCCCAGCCCTGTGATGCTTCCATCCAGCTTTCTCCTCTCATAGGGGGAACCACTACCCTGACTTATGAAATTACTCTCTTGCTTTGTTTTATACTTTTACCACCTAAGAATACATGCCTAAATGATTTCATTTAGTTTTCCCTGTTTTGTAGCTCTATATATTTATTACGTATTGTGTACGTTTTTGTGTCATATATTGATTCATCCACATTTTATGAGTAGCAACATTATCATTGATGAATAGCATTTTCATCGTGTGGATGTACCACATTTTAGATATCCATTCTACAGTTGGTGGACATTTGGGAATGTTTCCATTTCGAGGCTGTTGTGAACAATACTGCTACGAGCGTGCTTGTGCTTGCTTCTTGGTGCACTTGGAAGAATTTCTCTAGAGTACCTATCTACCCAGGAGTGCACTGCTGGGTCATAGCATAAGAGTATTCTTAACTGTACTAGATAATGCCAAATTGTTTTTCAAAATCATAACGGTTGACAGTTGACATACTTAACAGTGAAAGAGAGTTCCCATTGTTCCATATCCTTGTCAACACTTGATACTATCAGACTTTTAAATTCTTGCTAATCTTATATGTGGGCTTAGAGTCATATCACGTGGCTTTAATTAGCATTTCCCTGGTTACAACTGAAGTTGAGCAGCGTTTCATGTGAGTTTTGGCCATTCGGATTTCCTTCTTTGTGAAGTGCCTGTTCAAGTCCTTTGACGTTTGTCTACTGAGCTGAGGTGCTGGACATCTTTCACTGGCCCCTCCAGATACCCTCACAACTTCTTCACTCTGCTCTGTGTCCCTGGAGGCTGACCCAGATGGAGTGCAGCAATGGGCTCCCTGATCCTCTGACTTCAGCCAATGGGGAACATTGGAGGGAGGGAGGAGGGAGAGGCTGGGCTGTTTAGTTCCTCAGCTCCCTATCTGCAGAGGTACTAGGGGCTGACTGCATTCTTTGACCCAAGGCCACAGCTCCCGGCAGGCAACTCTCTCCAACAACTTTTTCTGTTTCTGAGTTCTGGGGACTATTACCACTCCTTGTCCTTTCAGACCTAAAAGAGTAATCTGGTGGTGTCCCTATGCTTACTCTCAACTTTGTAAACTGTCTATTTATAAAGCGCTCTACAAGTTAACCAATATGAGTTTGCCTCTGTTTCCCGACGCAGTTGGTTACCATTTTCTAATGAATTTTCAGACATCTTTCATGTTTTGGAAATACTCCTTTGATGGTTATATATGCACAAATACCCTCTCCCACTCAAATCATTTTCCACCTAGCAGCTTTTTTAAAAAACACTTTTTATTATAAAATAAAAAACAGATATAGGAAGCCACATGAAATAAAGGTATAGCTTAATGGATTGTTTTAAGGCAAATACCCTTGTAAATACCATCAAGGTCAAGAAATAGAACTTAGCCAGCTAACTGAAAAGTCCTCCATTCACTCCACCCAATCACAGCCTCCTCCTTCCCCTCTCACAGTAACCTTTATCTTTAATTTCTGTAGTTACGACTTCCTGTGTTTCTTTACAGTTTTATCATTTAGGGTGAATCTCTGAGTAATACAGGTTAATTTTGCCTATTTTTTATGTTTTATAAGTGTCTTAAGTCTAAAATTTCCCTCCTCCTCCAACTTTTTACTTGCAACTTATTTGTGGAAGAACCTAGGTTATTTGGCCTTTGGATGACCTAAGCCTGGATTTTATCTGCTTCCTCATAGCGCAGGTTAATATGTTCCTCTGTCCTCTGTATTTCATGAAAATTAGTAGTTCAATGTAGGGGCTTGATCAAATTCAGGTTAAATTTTTTTTTTGGTCAAAATATAAGTGGTGTTGTATTCTTTCAACAGAAGGCACATAATGTCTAGCTTTCTCTATTTTTGATGTTAGCACATTTTCCACTTCACACAGGAAAGACAAGATAAATTTTTCATTCTTTCCCTCTATTTACCAGTTTTCAAGATAACGAGTTTTGTAAGATAATGAGCTTTCCTATCGTTTTACAAAAGTGAACCAGATTTTTTTTTTTAATGAACTAATAATATGTGTAAACACATTTAGTGTTTTCCAGCCTCTGTAGTTGCTATCCTTACTGAAGCTCAAATTGTTCCTCCTTTCACCATTGGGAGCCCCATAAGTTGACTCCTGAGTCCTTTTGACCGGATCCAGTCGAATTTGATAGGGTTCTTGCTCTCTGGGATGACAAGATGTTCCAGGCTCACCTAGCATGTTTCCTGCCTCAGTCCCAGAATCAACCTTTTCTCTGAGATATGCTGGTTTCTTTTGGTGAGACATGGTATTTCAAGATCACAATACGGGCACCAGTGATGCTCACTGCTCCTGGATCTGTCATTGTTTCTAGAGCTATTGAGTGGAAAAAACCCACACTAGATGTCCTTGTTCAGGTTTTCTGATAGTTTGCTGAGAGGTTTTTATTTTTTGATTTTAACCGTGAATAGAAGTTGAATTTTTATCAGTGCTTTCTCTGCATCCTTTGAGAGGATCACATGGATTTTCTTTTTTTTCCTACTAATATAGTGAATTGTAACTAATTTCAAATGTTAAAAACCAAGACTGCATTCTAGGGATATACCTGACTTGCTCAACATGTCTCATTTTTTTGAGGTAGTGCTGTATTTGATTTGCTAAACTCTTATTAAGGATATTTATGTCTGTATTCATAAGAAATATTGATGTGTAGCTTTATTTCCTTAAATGCTTTTGGATTTTTTTTTTAATCAGTGTAATATTAGCCACATAAAATGAATTGGGAAGTGTTGCCTTTGCTTCTATTTTCTGGAAGAATTGTTGGAGAATTGACATTATTTCTTCCTTAAATATTTGACAGAATTCACCAGTGAAACCATTCTGGCCTGGAGTGGGAGGTTTCTTTTGTGGCAAGGTTTTAAACTCTAAATTCAATTTCTTCACTAGGTACAGAACTATTTGCGTGATCCATTCCTTTGCTGAGGAAGCTTTGGTAGTTCGTGTGTCTCATGAAATTTTTGAATCTTATCTAATTTCTCAAGTTTATTGGCATAAAGTGATTCATATTATTTCCTTATTATCCTTTATTATTTCCAGGATCTGTGCTCGTATCCACTTTTTCATTCCTGATATTGGTAATTTGTGTCTTCTCACTTCTTTTTCTGATGGGTCTAGCCAGAGGTTTATTGATTTTATTGATTCTTTTCAAAGGACAAGCTTTAAAGGACAAAACGATTATTCAACTGGTTAATATGCACTACTGAAAACTAAACGTACACATCTGGGAATGCATCCTGAGGGACTAGTGTAATGCGGGTTGAGGATGATAGTTGAATATAAGAGTGGATAAGAGAGTTTATCAATATGGGGGCATTAACCTGTGACTTAGTGTTTAGCATCCTGAAAAGACACGTGAAGCCAGTCTTAATATGCTGCTTTATGGCTCCTTTAATCTTGAAAACACACACACACACACACAATGATGGCCTGTAGTAAATGAGGAAAGATGCTAGGACTGCCTTGGCAAAGTATTGAAAAAGGGCCAAAAGGTGCAAAGACGTGGTCAGTGCTAAAATGGATGTTATCGAAATCTGAGCCCCATCAACTGATTGTGTTCCTTCTGAGGACCCTGAGGACTGCCTTGGTGAAGACAGGGAGCAATGTGCCTGTGAAAAGGGCCCAGTATCCGTGAGAGGTCAGTGTAGGTTGTCCTCTGTTGGCTGAGGTAATAGTAGGGGACACTGCTTTGAAACTGTCCCTAATATTAATGAGCGTGACAGAATTCTGGAATAACAGAGACTAAGTTTAACACTTACCCGTCAAAGTGAAGGTCGATGTGATTATATAACAGGCAGCAAAGCCACAATGATAACTACATGGCACTGACCCACAGGGCTCTGTGGCAAAGTGGTGAGATGAATGGCAGACAATGAAGGTTTTTCTTGACTTAACCAAAAAAGATTGGGAGCAGGAAAGCAGAAGGTTGATGTCAGATGCCAGAAGGAAAAATCATGATCACTTGCCCGGTTTCCAGACTTGGGCCAATTCTCATATCCAGAGCTCAGTGATGAAGGCAGGAGCCAGGTCCCTTTAGGAAGGACCCTACCACACCAGGAAGCATATACTGTTGTGTTTCACCCAATCTTTCTCCAAACGGACCTATGGCCACTCTCCAGAGTACTGAATACCAGAGAGTGAGGAGGACCCAGCTCTTCTGAGGGCTGCTAAATAAAGGATCTGAGCTGATATGTTTCCAGGAAACCCCAAGTACCAATATAACTTCTTTATAGAACGGAGGTCTAAGGAAGCCAGGATAAGTTGAATCCTGATCCACTTCGTAGTAGATCCAATGTGGTCTTTTCCCTGGGACCCGAATATATAATTGAGATGGATATACTTGGCGGCTGGCAGAAATCTCATGTTCATTTCATAATCTGTGGAGCAAGAGTCATTATGGTGGGACAAGGAAAGTGCATGCCCCTGAAATGCTACCCCACCTCAGCAAGATAATAAATCAAAAGCAATACTGATTCTATTGGAATGGTAGATGTTAGACTTAGAAGATATAGGAGTAGTAGTCCTCATTATATTCCCATTCAATTTACCATTCTGACACCTGAACAAAAGGGGATGATTATGGTGGAAGATGGTGGATTACTGTGAAATAACCAAAGGATAGCCTTATTGTGGTTATACACGATGTTTATTAGAACACATCAAAACAGCCTCTGGCGTTGGGTTTGGGCTACTGACCTGGTAAATGCATTCTTTTAATCTCGATTATAGAAAAGAATCAGAAGGCAGTGCATTCCCTTAGGACAGCAGTACATATTCAGTCTTGCCTCAGAGCTGCATTAACGCTTCCGTTCTCTGTTACAACACAGTCTGGAGGGGCCTTGATTGTTTGGACAGTCCATGGAAGGTCACACTGGTCCGCTGTATTTGTGACATCCCAATAAATGGACCTGAAGAGCAGGAAGTGGCAGGTTGTTTGAATGCCCTGGCAAGACACGTGCATGCTGGAGTGGACCAGCTAGTATTCAGGAAAAAGCTCTCTGAGGAGGATACATGTAAGCAGCAACGAGGGGAGGGAACAGCTAGTGTAATAACCCTAAATCTGAATGAATGCGGCATGTTTGAGAAGCAGGAAGAAGGCCAACGTGGCCGGAGCATAGAGGACAAGGCGGGTGTGGTGAGAGTAGAGGTGTGAGAGGCAGTTAGGGGCCACGTCGTGTAGGGTCATTGCTGAGAAGCTAAGATGTGCAAGTTTCAGGTGACCCATTTGAAAGTTTTTTGATCTAAACGTGGTGGGAAAAAAAAATGGGCTCTCGGCAGGGAAATGATGATGTCTTAGTCCATTTGGGCTGCTACAACAAAATGCTATAAATTGAGTGGCTTATAAACAACAGATTTATTTCTCCCACCTCTAGAGGCTGGGGGGTCCAAGATCAGGATGCTAGCAAATCTAGTGACTGGTGAGAGCCCACTTCCTGGTTCACAGATGGGCCTTCTTGGGGCGTGCTCACGTGGAGGAGGGCGACCAGGGAGCTCTGTGGGGTCTCTTTTACAAGAGCAGTACTTCCATTCCTGAGGGCTCTAGCCTCATGACCTAAGCACTTCCCAAAGGCCTCACCTCCTAATACCATCCCGTTGGGGATTAGGTTCCAACATATGAATTTGGGGGGAGACACAAGCATTCATTCTGTAGCAGATGATGTGATTTCTGTTTTTTAAAAAGAACCCTTTGGCTGTGTGTGGAGAATGGACTGCAGGGGAGTGGAGGTGCGAGCAGGATCCTTAGGAAGGTTTTGCATTCACACAGGCTGGAGATGCTGGTGGCTTGCTCTGAGGTGGCCATAGAGGGATGGAGGGAGGTAGATAAATTTTGGGTGTATTGTGTAGGAGTATTAATGTATTAGATATGAAGAATCAAAAGGGAGGCATCAGAACGACAACAAAATTTTTAGCTCCAACAATCAGATGGTAGTGTCTTTCGCATGGATAAGAAAGACCAACAGAGAAGGACATTTGGGGCAGGGCAAAAAATACGTGGGAATTAAAAATCCCTTTTAAGTCTGAGATGCCTGGTAATCAACTGACTCTATGAATCTGAATTTCTGAGATGGTATGAGGCTAGAGATGAGGATCTGGAATTGTTGGCGCAATTGTGGGTTTTAAAGCTGCCTTTTGAGGCTGGGGAACATCTAGACAGTTGGAGGCAGCGTCCTGGTGTCAAAGTGCTTGGGCTTTGCAGCCAGGCTGAAGTGAGTCTGAATCCTCCCCCTACCACTCACTAGTGATGTAGCTCTGGGCATGTCACTCCTTCTGTCTCCAACTCCTCAGCCACAAAATGGGGATTGTAGTACCCTCCACTCAGGGTCGTGGGGAGGATTAAGAACATATGTAAGTCTCCTGGCATTTGGAGGAGAAGATGTTGGAGATGTCGACATCATCATTCACCTGGTGAAAGTTACTTGAGTTACAGCTTTAGTCCCTAGGAGTAAACACAATAATTTTACAAACCCAAACCTTTGAAATATTAACTTATGTTCTGTACTACCAAAAAAAGTCTAGAAAAATGCTTATACAGACCTGCACTAGGGTGGGGGCAGGGCGTAGAAATCAATCCTGGTATTGGTAGCTGCCACATAGGAATGATTCTGTGCACAAACTCCCACTTGCTTTCTAGTGGTCGGTAAAGCTGTAAAACATCTTTGTCAGGAGAGAACACATAGGTGATCTTAAAGAATAAACATGCATTTTGAAGTCAGCCAGACCAGGGTTCAGATCTCCAGCTTGTCTTGACCTTACCTTGAGTGTGAACTTCAGTCAGGTAGGAGGGCTGCAGCAACACTGACTTCCCATCTGTAACCTCATTGGCATGAGCAGCCTGCATCGACTTCTTCGGGATCCCCATATTCAATAAATATGTCAACTGGCATCATTGTCATTTTTCCTTTAATGTAGCTCGTCAGGAGCTTAGCATTGAGAAGCCCTTGAGTTTGAAGCTTATGGAACAATTAAACTCCCTCTTGGGAGAATCCAGACCTGGAGACTGTCAGTGCATAGGGATGAGCACTTGTGTATTTGTCTCCCTCTTGCCAGAAAAATGGAATGTTCCAAAGTTCCTCAAGGACTTTATTTCAATGAGCCATGTGTACATTGCATGCTATGCAATTAATCTAGAAAACTATTCCTCTAATAAACTCAGGGAACCGGCCCATCTCCTATTAATTTCTTTTAATCAGCTATCATCAGGAAAGCACTGACTGGCTGCCTGATGAGATTCCTCCCTGACTGATGGGAATGGTCAGTAATGCTGGACCAATGATGGCCTAGCTGATGATCAGAGTGCTGACGTGTCCATGCTGTCATCTCATGACACTGCTCTGAGTCAGTTATGGCAGATAGCAGCATCCCCATCCTGGAGCTCAGAGAGATGAGGTGACTGCCCAAGGTCACAGGGAGGTTTCATTTCTTTGCAAAGCCGGGTCATTAAAGGTACGGGCTCTGGAGTTAGGCACATCTGCATTCAAATCCTGGTTCTGACAGTCTGTAGCTGTGTGACTGACCTCAGCGGCCCTGGGCAGTGCCAACCTTATCCCCATGCCCTCACCACTGCAGGGAACCCTGCCCACCTTCTGGCTGCCAGCAGCTGCATTTATGTAACCGCCAGAGCCTGCCTTGCCCCCTCCCCCACAACAGTCTAGAAGCGACAGAGAATTCGGGCTCCTTGGGAGCAGCCTCAGCCAAGATGGATTGGAGTTGGTGAAAAATACCCAGCTCCCTCACGCCTCGTGTCAGATGATTCTGAGACATGAGTCTACACTGGCTCCCGGGTTTCCCCAGCAGGATTAAGCTCTGGTTATCCACCCTAGCAACTTGCTTGAAAACGCACATTACATTGGCTGCCCACCTTCCTCGTCTCATTTCCCATTTCCCTACTTTTTCCTTGAGATCTCTTCTTAAGTAAATCCCTTGTACTTGGGTCCTTAACTCAGGACGTGTTTCTGGGGAACCTGAACTAAGACAGTGACCTTTGACAAACCGCTGAACTCCGCTCAGACCCTCAGATTCCTAACCTGTAAAAAGAGAATCTCTATAGCGCCCCCCCCTCAGGTTTATAGGGAAGATTAAAGGACATATTTCATATGAAGGGTTTTGCAAAGTTCTGTTCATACCAGCAAAATGTATCATAGCAAAAAATGAGAAAAGACCAAAATGTCCAGCAAAAGGGGGATAGGTAAATCAATTAGGTTTTATCTGAATGAAAGAATATTACATAATCAGTAAAAACTAATGTTTGCAAAGAGTATTCAAGGACATGAAGACTTGTACATGAAAACTATACACTATACGATCCAGCTCGGAGATCCGTGGGAGAAAATTCTAAAACTGAAAATATAAAATTACCTCAATTTCCTTGCAAAGGCATTAAAAATACATTAAAAGTTATTTATACCTTGGCGATGGTAAGTTATTTTCTTTATGCTTTTTCCTATTTTTCAAATTTCAAAATTTTCCAAACCAACAGTATTATGTTCATAATCAGGAAAAAGGCAACGTTAACAGAAATTGATCTTAACTTCAAGATTTCAACTACAATTAAAAAACGATGTCTAAAAACTGTATAAAATCTCACTTTGTTTTTGATTTCCTTTTTCCTGGTCAAATGCACTAATTATTAAAAGGAAATTCAGCTTTCATGCAATATCTAAGTTGACAGTAAATATGGGCAAGGCTTTGCAAAGGCCTATGGAGTGTCTAAATCTGAGATCCTTTGAGTCCAGGCTTCAGGCTACTGGCTCTCTGGGGCGCTCCCCCTCTGATCCTGCTCTGAGAATATATTTCTTCACAATTTCAGTTCACCTGCTCTTCTGGCTCCCATTTGTGGTGTTGATTCCAAGCTGGAGTACCAGGTTGGGCAGTTCCATCAACAGGCTCAGCATCAACGGCCGGTTTGGCCCAGCTCACTTGACCTAGCTCTAGATTCATTACTTCTGAGGGCTCTTTGACTTATCTGCCTCGGCCCTATGTTGCTCACCCCTGTACATCAAACTTCATCTGCATCCAACCTCCCCAAACCTCCATTTAACCACACCGTTTGTAGGGAGAAATTAGTCTTACAAAGGAGAAAACCCATGTATCCCTCCATATGTCCATCTATCCACCTGTCCATCCATCCATCCACCCGTCATACATCCATCCTTCCATCCATCCATCCATCTATCCACCCTTTCACTCACCAAATAATCACTGGGTATGCAACTCTGCAGGCACTGTGCTAGATTCTTGCAATGCAGAGTTAACTCAGACACTGTCCCTACCACACTTCCCAGCAATGTGATAGCAAAGACAAGACACTCATGCCTCACTCAACCCTCCCATATCCATATGCAGCAGACGCTTGTGCTGCCTGCTGCATATCTCCTCAGCTCACCTGATTTCAGCACAGCCATGGTGGACAGTTCCATGCACTTGGCCAGCATCCCTTACCAAGTGGACCTCAGCTGTCTCGGGGATCAGCCTCACAGAGGAGCAATGGGGAAGTGAAGGGGAATTTGAGGCCTCTCCCCCTCAGTGGTAACTAGCTCATTAACATACTTTACTGGGTTTCCCCCCTGCTCTGTCTCACTTTGCCTCTCTCTTACTTCTGCTTCTGGGTAGCATCTGGCAAATAAGCTGTTTGTTGTCAGTTCCTTGTCCCAGTCTCTGCTTTTGAAAGAACCTAAACTAAGATACCTTGACAGGCAGTATGAATGAATGAATGAATGAAAGACTGATGATATTATAATGAGAGGAGAGGAGGACACTGTTGTAGGTGGACAAATGACCACCTGCTGCTGATGCAGAAAGACACCGTCACCTCATTATCCATTTACAATGAGGCACCACAGCTTCCAAGTGTGTGCCAGCATATTGGCTTGGTGGACTGCCTTAGAAATGCTGAGCATTAGAGTAAGGGGGATGTGACAAATAATAATAGCTACCTTTGTAGGGACACTGCCATTTGCTAGGGACTTTATCCACATCATGTCATTTATTCTTCACAAACCTCCTGGGACCCGGGCATTAATTAATCCCATGTTATGCGAGGAAACTGAGGTTCATAGAGGTGGCTCAAGGTTACATAGTGGCAGAGCTGGATCTCAGCTGGATCTGTCCACACTCTTGCGCCTGCCTCTCTACATGTTCTATCCGGTCAGGGTCCCAGTTCTCCAGCTGCTTGACAAGCAATTTATAATGCACACCCTTGAAATCAGGGTGTGCCTTCTCACCGGGTCTAGGGCAGCCGTAGCAGGTCTGGGCAGTGAAGTGTAGCAAATAATGCACAAGTCTATTTGTTACTCACTGTTAACCAACACTTAAGATAAAACACTGCTTTATTCATTCTGTCTGGCAGCTCAGGCGTGCTCCACAGTATCTATTACACGGTGATGTTAATTAGGTCCACAGCACTGCACCTTCTGTATGCAAGGCTTGCTGTGTCACCCGCTGGTCTCATCTCTCCAGAGGCCTCTGGTGCAGCATCAGATCTGAGGATAGAGAGAATCTCTGGGAGGCTGGTGTCACCACCAGAGCCACTGAGCCGAGTATGAAAATTTACTACCTAAGCATTCTGCCTACAGCATTAGGGTCCAGCAACCTGACATGCTTTTCAAGGTCGCTATGAGATCATCTTTCAGGCCAGGCAATTGGGTTAGAGTAGCAGTTCCTAGCACCCCTGAATGGCAGAACTGTAGAAGCTCTTAGTGATCACATCCTTCAACAGGCTCATTTTACAGACAGGCAAACTGAGGCTTTGAGAGGGAGAGCGACGCTTCTAAAGTTATAGAAATACTAGTAGACTCAGATTAGATCCCAGATATTTTTGCTTCTAGTTCAGGCTCTTTTTAATGAATCATTTCGAGGTCCGTGTCCTTCACCCTAGTCTCCTCCTATTGTGTGGCTGTAGAATGGATGCCTGCTAAGTGTTGACCTCTAGTAGCGATACTGGCTCAACACAAGGTTGACACGGGGAAGCCATATTGTAGAAGAGAAATCATATCGTAACTTTGAATGACCTCTGATTAGCTAACCCAGACATGCTCTGTAGATTTCATGGTCCCTTCCAGCGGCTATAAATTGATAACTTTGTTCTTTTGAGTTTCTTAGGAATGTGATGACCCCCAGGCAGAAAGTCTATGCTGATAGCCATCGTCAATGACAATTGAAAGATCAGGGTATTGCTCCGGTCTCTGGGTCTCTGATGCATATCCAGTAAACCAAAAGACTATCAGGAACTAAGACGAGATGTCTGCCCCCACGTGGAGATCAGATGGAGGCCCCCATCCGGAGACCAGATGTCTCCCTGACCTGAAGGCCAGCCCCCTATGTAACTGGCCTGTAGTCTGTTCTGTAAGATGGTTCTTTCAGACATTAGTCAGCCATCTTCCACCTTGCTAGCAAGCTGTAATAGAAAACGCTTTCTCTCCCACCACCTTGCCTCTTGACTATTGGGATGTCTTGTGCTGAGCAGACGACCCCCCTTGGGCAGTAACGGTAGGAACTCGGAGAAGGTTACTCCCTTCTCCCACTACATCCATTTCCCCTGAAGTTCTTGTAAGTAATTCTGTGAATTAGGAAGAGCACTCATTCGTAATTCCATTCTGCATGTGAGATTGAGGTTCAAAGAGGGAAGATGAGAGCAGCTGAATCAGGTTTAAATCCAGGTTTCTGGGGTAGCACTTTCTAACCAAACATGTGGTCTGCCTAAGGGTGAATGGATGAATGGATAAAAGAAGGAATGAATGGATGTTAAGCTTACTACAGAACAAATTAAGGTAGACTTAGATTAATGTTTGAAAGCTCCCATCCAGTATATTTGCATTTCAACAAAGTCAAGGTGTCAAGCCCCCTGGAGCTGCTCTTTGGGCCACAGCAGTGAAGTGTGTATTTCACAGCCTCAAATCCTCCACTCCTACCACCACCTAGTACTCAGCCTAGTTGGGAGCAGGCCCTGGGTGAGGGCTTCTAAAATGGAACAGAAGTGAACACTTTGGAACCAGGACATCCAGCTCTCCAGGAACAACTTGGGGAGGCACTGGGGTATTAAGGGAGCAGTCTCGCCCTCATATCACCACAGTTGTTTTTTCAATCTTTAGTCAACACTGGCCTAAAGGAGGAAAGGAAAAGGACAGACAGGAACACGAAGACTGAGATACAGGAAAGAGATATAAACACGAGATCACCTGCTGACAGTCAGGGAAGGGCTCCTGGCCAGCTCCCCACCCCAGGGACTGGCCCGGCTGGAGTCAGTGTCAGCCTTCACTAGGACTGGGAAGGAAGAGAGGTGGCCCTGACATCCTGCTGAGCACAGTCCCAGGGGGGCTGGGCAGAGCGGTGACCCCAGTAATACGGATGAAATGTCAGGAGATTGGATAGAATTTCAAACAGAAACTTAACCCAGGACCTCTGACCAGGAGTGATGTAAAAACTGCTTAGAACTGACAATGACCTGCTGTCCAATCCTCAGCAATGTGCACACACAAGCATTCTCAACTACACAACCTCATGCATTTTCACACCAAACATAAAGAAGGTACTCACAAAAGCCTCACATATAATGCAAATATGCTAGTACACACATGCCCACCTAAATCCATCAAGTCAATTTATGTCTTTCACCTCTCCCAGCCTCTCCCCATCTCTCTCCTTTCTTTTTCTCTCTCATAGATGCTCTTGGTATTGAAGTTTTGTCAGCTTTCTATATGGACCTGTAAGCTAGGTTTGCTCCACTTTGCCCAGAAGTTTAAGGGGCTGCCCTTGTTTATGAACTTGTGGAGGGATGGGGAGGAGGAGGGCGTCAGCCTCACGGAAATGTCCTGCTCGGAGCAGGCATCTTCATGTTCATTCTCAGCAGCAGCAGCAATACCTGCCAGCTCTCAGTGAATGGTTACTCTCTGCCTGGTCTTGTGCTGGGCCTTGGGACCTGAGCAATGAGTAAGGCTGGGTTTTGCCATCTTTATTCATCTCACCCCAAGAACAATACAAAGTTGAGTTGAGAAGACAGAGCTGACACACAGAAAAGCGAAATATGAAAGTAATTGCTAAGTGCCAAATGAGACATTTAGACAACAGTTCTCTAGAAGCTCGGAGGATGAGTCACCTGCAAGGGCTGGGAGGCCAGCAGGACTTCCCTGAGGAGGGGTCTTGAAGGGTAGGTAGGAATCAGGGCAACAGAAAGAAATGGGAAGTGCCTGGCAAACACAAGATGTTTAATAAATTTTGTTGGACGAATTAATGACAGGACAATCCAGTCAAAGGCAAGGCACGGACCGAGTGGGGGCCTTTATGAGGTCTCAGAAGAAAGGGAGGAAATATTGGAAAATACTTTTCAAAATTCAGTACTTTCCTATTTATCCTCTCTTCAGATCCTCACGATACTCTTGAGGGTAGGTTGGTTGAGGATTATGTCCTCATATCAAAGAGTAAGAAGTTAAAACCAGCCGAAGCTCTGGGGTAACTTCAGACAGGGCAAGAGGATTACTTAATGTCACACAGCCAGGCAGTATCAGAGCTGGGAGCAGAACTACGTTTCCTAATGGCCATATCATTAAATCCTTCTGGCTTTACAATTTGAATACTGGGGTGGGAAGCGGGTGGAGCAGAGGAAGAGGACATCTTTGGGATGTTTAGTGGGAACACGCCTTCTAGCTGGTGACCAGTATCTGCTGTTTAATGCAAGAGTAAGGACAGGGGTGGGTTAATGGAGGGGCTATGCCTCCCCTGCACCACCCCATCCCATCCCTGGCAAAATGTCTGTCTCGTTCCTACAGCTCAGAGGGTAGCGCCAGCTCTTCCTGGTAAGAAGAGACTCAGGCCTGGGGACGCGCAGGGACATCCAGCTGCAGAGGAGAACGCCTGGAGCCAGGCTCAGGGACTCAGGCAAAATGAGGTCGTGGACAGGAGCAAAAATGAACCCGTGAGCTCCCTGAGGCCGAGGCTCTTCACAACGCGCATTAAATATTTATCGTTTTACCCGTCTTGGTACCGTACGCAGAAAGGCTGCGGGCGAAGGGAAAGAAGGCCGGCATTCTTGGATGTCAGCAGGCTCCTCCTCGTATCAGCTGTGCCACTGTGGACAGGTTCCCTCTCTGAGCTTCTGTCCCCACATCAGGGAATAACACCTGCTTCATAGGGGTGTTGAGAGGATTCTGTGAGCTCACGTAAGACAAAGCAGCCAGTGCAGGGCCTGGAGCTGGGCAGGCACGCAGTCAGGGCAGAGCAGCAGAAGTAGTAGTAGTAGCAGCAGCAAATTAGCAATAACAGTAGTAGCAATAGCAGTGGTAGTAATAGCAGTATTAGCAGTAATAGTAGCAGCAGTAGCAGAAGCAGTAGGAGTAGTAGATTAACAACAATACCAGTAGCAGTAGCAGTAGTAGTAGCAGCAGCACCGATAGTAGTAGTGGTAGCAGTAACAGGAGTAGCAGTAGCAGAAATAGTAGTAGTGGTGGTGGTGGTAGCAGATCAGCAGTAGTAGCAGTTGTAGTTGTACCAGTAGTAGCACCAGTAGTAGCAGTAGCAGTGACAGTAGTAGTAGTGGTAGTATTAGTAGCAATGGTGTAGTAGTAATAGCAGCAGTAGCAGTAGTAGTAGTGGTAGTAGTAGTAGTAGCACTAGCAGTGTTATAGTGAGAGTAGTAGTAGCAGCAGTAGTAGAAGTAATAGTACTGATAGCAGTAGTAGCACTGGCAGTAGTAGCAGTGGTAGTAGTAGTAGCCGTAGTGGTGGTATTAGTGGTAGTAGTAGTAGCAGTAGCAGTAGTAGTAGTGGTGGTAGTAGCAGCAGCAGTAATAGTGGTAGTAGTAGCAGTGGTAGTAGAAGTAGTAGTAGTCTTATCAGTGGCAGTAGTAGCAGTAGCACCAGCAGCAACAGTAGCCACAGCAGCAGCAACAATTGTTGTTTTTATTGTTATAAGAAAAATGATATAATTGCCTTGGGCTCTGAAAAAGAATTTGGCCTCCAAGAAAGGACTGGAAATGAAGCAAATCTACCTCATCCATCTCTCCATGGAGAGTGGGGCCTTGAAGCCCATCCGGGACTTCTGACTCCAAGTGCAAGCACTCTACCACGCTGTGTGGCCTTTCATACTGAGTTGGACTTAATTCTGTGGGTAAGGGGGCCATGGAAGTCTGAGCAGTGGACTGTCTCAGAGAGGTCCATGCTTTGGGAAGGTAAGTCTGTAACTAGGCCCTAGACATTAGGATAAGCTCCAGAAGGACCTTTGGATTTGGGCTTTAGTCCTTCTTCTATTCTGCTCCAGTTAGAGAGCCTCTGACATGTCTGGAACTGTGTTAGGGCTACGAGAGGTATGGAGATGAATAAAACCCAATTCTGCTCTCAAAGAAACTGATTGACAGTGGGGAGGTGACGATCATGTGAGTGAAATCACTGATAATTAGATAAAGAAGCAAAGTGTCTTGGAGGATACAAGAAAAGGATGCATGGGGTCGGGGTGTTTGAGCTAAGTCTTGACTAAAAGAAGGATTTTCTTAGGTAAGAAGAGTAGAGATGGTAGACGGATATGAGAGACGCTGAGCAGGCAGAACCAGCGGGAAGTGGCAGCTGATCAGAAGGGAGGTGTGAAGGGTACAGAAGTGGAATGATATCCAGGCGCCTGCTCACAAAATTTGAAAGAGGTGCCATAAACGTGGGGTCCTGTTTTACAGAGATCCTGGAAGCTCCTCTAGAGAGAGAGAGAGAGTGGGTTAGCAGGAGAGCATCTGGAGGCAGGAGGCCAATGAGGGGCCATTACAGCAGTCCAGGTAGGAGACGATGAGGGGAGTGAATAGAAGGGAGAGATTGGAAAAGGCAGAGGAAGGAAGATGCACAACAATTCTTCCAGTAAATATTATCTCCTCACTTTAAAGATGAGGAAAGTAAACTCTGCTTTACATGATTCACAAGAGAAAAATAGCAAGTGCTGGAGCCTAGATTGAAACTCTGGTCCATCTGACTTCAAAGCCAGTCCATTAAACTGCTTGAAGACAGACATATCACCAAGGCAGAAGGAAGGGGCCATGGTGACTGGCTGGCTGTGTCGGGGGAGGGAGAGGAGGGCATTGTGACAAGAGGAAGTTTTCCAGCCTCGGCAACCAGGTGGAAAAAGAAGACATCAACAAAGACAGCTGATGCCAGGGAAAGCAGCAGATGTGGAGTAAAGATTGACATGGGGTCAGACAAAAATAGATCCCAGGTCTTTGGGGGTCAAGCAACTTTTAAGCATTAGGAGCCATATGAGGCATCATAGCAGTGACTTTCTGAATTGAGGAGGCTGAGCGCTGAGGTTTGGGGTTGAACCAAGATGCAGTGGGGTGCAGCAGAGTCGCGTTTGTGCCTAGGTCCTGTCCCAGTTACCCACCAGCTGTGGACCGCGGGCAGGGGACTGAAGTGCACCGATCTCTGTTTCCTCATCTGCAAAAGGGAGACAATAAGCCCTGTCCAGCCTGCCCCTGAGTCCAGGGAGAGTAGGGAGAGCTGACAGAGATGAGCGTGCCCCAGGGAGGCCCTGAGTTTCAGCGGCAGGGTGTATGGCCGTGAAAACTTCATAGAGACGACCCCTGAGAAGTCGCATGCCAACCAAAAATGACATAGGAAGGGCACCTCATAAATCCTAAGATTTTTGTGTTGTTTTAATAAAACACAGTGTCTTGGAGAATCTATACCCCCTTCTCTCTTTAGTTTTGTCATTTCTGCCTCAGTTAGGGCGTGGCGCACACCGTGTCCAGCACCACCTTCCCACCTGTTCAGAGCCCCAATTTGCAAAGCCTCTTTCCTCTCCCTCAAGGGTCCAGGGCTTTTGGACTACGCCCCCCCTGCCCACACACACACAATTGTTCACTCCACACTCACTGAGCACACACTCTGCCACATGATCTGTGTTAAGTGCTGAGGCCACGATGATGAATAAGACCTAGCTCCCTGCCCTGACACCCGTCTCTCAGTGTGACTGTCGTTTTTCTGGACACTTCTCTCACTCCTGTCCTCTAGTCAGTAAGGGGATGTACTTCTGTCTGTACTTCATCTGAGAGTGAAAAAGCCTTTGCTTCAAGAAAAGGGAATTCTAACCCTAGCAAGCAGGTGAGAGGTGAGCAGGGGTTGGGGTGGTTTGGGGAAAGAGTTCTACTCTCTGCCAGGTATTCCCTAGATGTTGTTATATTTTTTTGAACAGCGTTAATGGAGGAATAATTGATATACAAAAACTGCACGTATTAGTGTATACAATCTGATGAGTTTGCACATTTGCAAATGCCTGTGAAACTGTCACCATAATCAAGGTAACAGACACAGCCATCACCTCCAAGTTTCCTTGTGTTTCCCTTTTATTTTGTCTTTGTTTGTGTTGTTACGAGAACACTTACCATGAGATCTGCCCTCTTGACAAGTGTTTCAGTGCACTACACAACATTAACTCAGCACTATGCTAGACGTAGATGTTATTATATTTAATCCTCACAACAACTGTGGGAGGTAGGTATTATTGTTCTCATTTTATAGATGAAGATCCTGAGGCTTAGAGAGGTTAAACTCTGCCCAGAGCCATACAGCTAGTTAACAGAAGAGCTGGTGTTTCTGGTTTGTTTGACTTTTTAAAGCCAGGCTATTCCTATTACGTTATAATGTCCCCCTATTCCACCTGACGTGGTGGTCCCTTGGCTGGGCTGAGTCACAAGGGAGAGGACCTCTAAGCTTTGTGCCCTCAAAGTGCTCAGGAGGCGGGGCTCAGAGGACGAATACTGAACAAGAACTGTGAGGCACAGTGGGCTCACTCACACACTCCAGAAGGAGGGCGGGATATGGAACCTGGACTAGATCACCTGCCTGGGGTCAGAAACCCAGAGGGGTCAAGATGGGCCCTGCGATGACTACCTGGCTGATCTAGAAGCCTCTGCGTGTCAAGTGATAAATGGGCTCCTTGCCCCATGCCTACCCTGCTGGAGTGCCCAGCAGGGACTCAGACAGGTGCGTGGCAATGAGAGCTGGGAAGAAGGCAGGGTTTCAGCAGCAGGTGCTAGAAAGTCCTGCAATCCTTACACATACGCCAACCTGGAAACTTACACGCTCCCTTCTCCTCCCCCCGACCCCCCACTACCTCTAAGTGATGCCATTGTTTACTTGTTATTCTGCTTTCACCTGTATCCTGTTTTTGACCTGATTTTACCTGGAGACAAATGGAGAGGGCCCAGTGTAGATCAGTGGAAAGGGAGCTGGGTTTGAATCCAGGTTCTCACTAGCCATACAAACGTGAACAAAGCATTTTACCTCTACGGGTCTCAATTTTCTCATCTGGGAAATGGAGAAAATGATACTCACCTCAAGGAACTGCTGGGAATATCAAATAAGGCAACGGATGCAAAGGCATCGAGCACAATGCCTGGCACACAGCAAACGTTCCATAAATATTTGTAAATGTATGAATTGATGCTCAACCAATGTTGGTCACTCTAGACTTCCAGGGTTGGCACTGCTCTTACTGCTTAGGAAACGAGTTGGGGTGCTCTCAGGCAAGTCTCGGGTGTGTTACTGAATTACAGGGAAAGGATAAAGCTCACCCCGTGCCCCTCCCCGCATTCAAAGGCAGTCGGGAGAGCTCCCCCTGCTGCTGCAAAGACCCCGCCTCTGCTCTGGGCATCAGCACAAAGAATCTGGGTGGCCTCCAGCTTGTCCTTCACAACTTTTGAGGGTAAACAGACCGTTAGTCCTGTCTCTGAGCCTCTGGACTGATGCTGAGCAAAACTGGCACTGCTTATGGAGAGTTGTGTGAGAGCCAGGCAGAGGCCCAGAGCATCCCTCCCCCTTCCCCCCTTCATTTTTGCATAGTCGTCTCTCGCTCTCCTCAGAACGCTGGTTTGGTAGCTGGTTCTACCCACTTGCGGCTCCATCCTGAGGAGGAAGCGGGCAGGGGAGAGAAGAGGCTAGAGCGCCCCCTGCTGGAGCTGGGTGGGCTCGTAGCTTCTGGCTGGTTCATCTGCTGGGTTGGTGCTGTTCTCCACCTCAGGGCTAAAACCCTTCCCTCTAACTTGAGAACATAGGTATAACCCGGTCCAAGAAAGCCAGAGGAGTTGCTGAGCAGGCCGAGTCCACGGAAAAGTCCACTGGCAACCCCTGGTCTCCTGGCCTGCCCTTTCTTCTCTACTCTGCCAACAAAGAGAAGCAGACGGTTCTATTGCAAACACACCCTACAGTCTGCCTTATAGCCATGTATTTTTTCCTCTTAAGGAATGCTAAACGTTAGCACAGTCCATATGCTGTAATTCAGAGACCTTTACTGTCACTTGTTTACTGTTAAATGATACTTTTTATACTGTACACCCCATTCTCCGACATCAGGAATGTACCCTCCTGCCTCACGTCATTTCTCTCCAGAGTTATGGACTAGGAGGTGATGCCACAGAGCATCCAGCATCCTCCTAGAAAAGGAATCCCCTCTATTTCCTCCATGACAGATATTCATTCAGATTCTGCTTGCATACCTCTGGTGTTGGGGAGCTCACTGTCTCCCAAGGGAGCCCATCCAATGGTTGGCAA
The DNA here is from genome assembly GCF_037783145.1 of Equus przewalskii. Lineage (NCBI taxonomy): Eukaryota > Metazoa > Chordata > Mammalia > Perissodactyla > Equidae > Equus > Equus przewalskii. The sequence continues at coordinate 10,156,850 of NC_091832.1, read as the reverse complement.
CTCCATTCACTAGAAAGTTTTCCTCATTTTTGAGTTGAAATCTGTCTCACCGAGACTACCTCCCTGGATTTGGTTCATACTTTTGGCAAAACAGAACAAGTTTACTTCTTTTGGACCAAAAGAATGTCAAAGATGTCCTTTCAACATTTTAGAGATTATGACCTTGTTTTGCTACCCTGCCCCCTTATTTTTAATCTCAGGGATGAACAGCGCCAGTCTCCTTATCTGCTTCTAGTGTGAAATGGTTTGCAGACAACTCACCATCCGGGTCACATACCAAAATAACATAGCTGTCATTCATCGGGCATCTTTGCTGACATTTCCCTTATCTAATTTCAGTAAATCTACGTAACCACTGTGAGGAGGTAGACAGCACTAAAACCACCTTATAGGTGACGAAACTAAGATTCAGGGAGGTTAAAGAAGTTGCCCAAGATCACACAGGTGTTAAGAGACAGAACCAGGGTTTGAATGCAGAATTGGAACCCAGAGTTGCCTGGCTCTCAGTCTTGTCCTCTTAAACCACCAGCATGCCTGCTGCTTGTGTGGCCTGTGATCCAACTAACCAATGCAATCTTCAGAAAGTGGAGCCTCAATATGGTCACAATGTTACGGAAGTGATCTGACCAGGGAAAAATAGTTCTGGACGATCATCTCTCTTCTTTTACACAAACTGATGCTGACTCAAGACATGCTATAATTTCTGAAAGGCCTGCCACTCGGTGGGCTCACACTGAGCGGGCTGCAGTCAACTAAACTCCCCAGCACTCTGACACGGGAACTGCTGGAAAGTCAAGTCTTGACTGTTCTTCTTTATCTTGATGACAGACTCCCTGACAGCAAAGTGAGGGTTACACCACATTTGGGTTGGCTGGTTGGTTCTGGAGAGAGCGAGAGACCTCAAGGGAAAGGTGCCAAGAAAGCTCAGAGGAACAGAAGAGCTGCATAAACCACTTTATTTGTGCTCCTCTGGGCAATGAGAACCCAGGAGAGAAACTGTATACACAACGCAAAATTTGTAGCCAACTAACATATGGTTCTTTGTTATCATTTCTGATAACCAATAAGCAAAGGCAAAATAAGCTTTGCTCTCCATTTTTGCAGCACACTTTGAAAATCTTCAACCCAGAGCAAAAGAATGCTTACTGGAACTACTTGTGCTAACAGCCCTCTCTCCTTGTGCCTGCCTTCCTCTCCCTATCTCCTAATCCTCATTTCTGGGAGGTCATTTCAATTAGCAGGCTGTCATGGTGACTCAGCCTGCCGCTTCACAGGCGGGAAGGGAGCGGTCTCCCCCGGACCCATTCATCATACGAACGCACTTCACTCTTTAGAAAAATGCACAACGTTCAGCTCCCTCACTTTGGGAATTGCTGCTGCTGTTGCTTTATTTTATCATCCCTGCCTGCCTTGAGGGGCCTCCTTTTGTCGTTTTCATCTTCTTACCTGGCAGTCAGCCTGCCCTGGTTATAGATTATCCGTGCCCACCAATTCAGTGGCCAGGCTTGATCCCTGACACCGGGCTCTGGAGATCTTAACCATGAGGGACCTTTTGGAATGAGTAACCAATACACTTTGTCTTTGGAGCTACTGTTTCAATTCAGCTACCCAGGTCATCGGGAAATAGCTCTCAGAACAGTTTTCTGAAGTTGCATGCTGGGGTTTGAGGGCGGCAGGAAGCGTGCAGCTCATAGATAGAGTGTATGTCTGAGACCACTTTGATTTCAAAAATTCTGTCCCATTGTTCCCAACAGTACATTTGTCTTTGGGTTTTATGTGTTGTTGCTGTTGTCTGGGATCAGCAAATATAGAGAGTGCATTTCTAAAACTGTAAACAACCATGGCCTATTCTAAAAGGTAACCATCCGTAGTAACTATACAACTTTAAAAGGTAAAGGGGCTTTGAAAGCACTGACCTGAGATGTGTCAAACCTCTCAAAAGGGATGTGTAGGGTTTCTTCTTTCTGTGAGCATCTCTGTGTTGTGGAAAATAGCATCTGTACTCGCCTGGTCTGAATCTCCTATTTCGTTCCTGAGTCTTAAGCTGAAGGCTCACAATTGATTTTCCGTTGGTAAAAGGGAAAATCAATGATGAATTTCTCATTTTTTTCCTTCCCCTTCACTAGCTTATTCGTTATCCCACAACCCTTGGAAACTAGGGAAGGGTGATTAATTTCATGTCCCAGCAGAAAATGCACACTCCTGCCTCCACAAGACCTGACTAGACTCCGTGCCCCTAAAAAGAGTTTGAAGGGTCTCTGTGGTTCACTGAGCTCTTCTTGTCCCCTTTGCCGTTGGGGTAGTTGCTGGCCGAGCCCCGCAGGAGTGGGCACTTGTAGGGAGGGGGTTTTTCTTTCCTGCAAAGGGGAGATAACAGAAAGAGAGAAGAAAGGCAGCACATATACACACTGTATTGAAATCATTTGTGTGCATGTCTATCTCCCCCACTGGACTTCGACCTCCTAGGAACAGAGGCCTGGTCTTCCCCTTCTCTGTTTTGGGAACCCAGCCCAGGGCCTGGTTCAAAGCAGGTACCATGGCTCAATGAATAGTCATTCATAGTTAGATGGATGGAGGGATACATTGTATCATTCTGGTTCTGGAGAAAACCTAACTGTCCTACAGTGACAACTCTCCCACCTTTCCACCTTGATTCTCATTCAACCCATTTCACGATGGGATGGAGGTGGATGCATAGAAGAGGTATAATTTAGGAGGGCCTGGGGCCTCATTCCCTTCATAACCATCATGGGATCCAGAGTCCCCTTTATATCCCTCAGGATAGCTGAATTATCCATTTCATGATGGGTCTGTCTCCCCTACAAGTTGGGCTCTCAGAAGGCAGAGATGTGTCTGGTTCATCTCTGTGTCCCAGCACCCAGCACCCAATGCAACACTCTTAAACTTCTCTTCAGTAATTGTCCACTGCTTGTTGTGCTCACACACTAGACTACGAACTCCTTGTGGGCAGGGACCACATTTTATCCATTTTCGCAGTTCCTCTCGTACAGGGCCTCGTTTATTATGTTGCTGACTGATACAGCGATGTGCCATTCATTCGTGCATTGGACTAAGATTCATTTGCAGTGGAAAGAGTGGGCTGTAGAGCCAGAGAGAGCTCCACTGAATGCCAGGTCAGCTACGTACGAGATGCGACCTTGGGCAAGTTATTTAACTTCTCTGAGCTTCATTTGTGAAACAAGGGTAAAATATTCCAGTCTTGCAGGAGTGTTGTGAGGTTAAGTGAGATAACATGAGTAAATGCACCTCGTGTCTTCCCTCGCCTACTGTAACTTGCAAAGGCCTGGTGCTAGGTGCCAGGTGCAGTCCAATGGACTCTGGAGGTGACGAAGATGAGTCAGCACTGGTGCTGACCTCAGGCTGCTGACAGCTTAGTAGAGGAGGGAGTTGAACAAAATAACTACACAAAATAATAAAGAACGACAATGCACGGCAGAAAGCGGCAAATGCCATAAATTTGGGTCTCTGTTGGGCTGTTTGAATTAGGATTGAAGAAGTGACTCTTGAATTGACGAAGGGTCACTTCTCGTAGGCCATCGTGCTCTGACCTCGGAGTACCCATTTTCCTTCATGTTGATGAGTCATGAATAAGGAAGAGATGGAATAAGGAAGAAGTGGCAGCACACAAAAGGGACACCTTCCCTGACATCTCTACCCCGCCAGGCGGCCTCGCTGCCCGAAAGGCCCTCACTCACTGAGGGGCTTGGAGTGCTGCTTATAGGCAAAATGATCTCGAAGAAGTCCCCTGCCTTCTCTGAGCCTCCATTTCTTCATTTCTAAAATAGGGAGAAGAGCCATGTCCTTCCTGCTCGAAGGATCTGGTAAATGGGGGTTGAGGAAGAGCTCTGCAGATTACAAGGTGCCATTTACATGTCATTGACGAGTGTGGTTCTTAACACCCAAAGGGAGCATGGGAAATAAGACGGGTATGTTGTTATGGGAGTAGAGGGAGGTGTGCAAGCTCAGGTAAGGCCACAGGTGGGTCAGCCCTAAGCAGACGGCAGCACGGGGAGGAGATGCGCAGGGCCAGGGAGGGGTGTGACTGCGCAGGTGGCCGGTGGCATAGAAGGCAAAGAGCCTCTGTCCTAAAGATGGGCCCCGAGGGAGCGAGGCACTGGAGGGCGCACCTACCCCGGCTCCGCCCTCCTTGACCTTTCCAGACTTGCCTCCTTTGGGAAGCCGACTTCCCAGAAAACAAGGCTCTCCCTTCTGGAGGCTCCCGCAGCACTTTGTGCTTCACCCCTCAGCACACCACTTTCTAAGTACTTCTTTGCCCGTCTGTTCCTCTCAGGAGACTACGAGTCTCATGCACTTGATTTTTCTCTGTAATTCCTGAGTGAAGCACCTGCAGGAGGCGCCTGAGCAGTGTTTGAGGAGCAGAAATGAACTTTTAGTCTCATCTTTACCATCTGGATTGCTCTACACATCCCTGCCTTGTCATTGCCTTGGAACGCGTCTTTTTAGGTCCTGCTTCTTGTCTTCCGCATCCTATCCCCAACATGGAACACCCTCTGTCCCCTTTCTATTTCATCTGTTTGAATTCCACGTGTCCTTTAAAACCAAGGTCAACCCCACTTCCTCCCTGAAGCCTTCCTGGGGTACTCCTGCTGGCCTCTGGATGCTTGCCAGATGGTGTGGGAGCGCAATTTCTGGTTGAGCGTCACGTTTCTTTTCTACAACATGAGGGGTTGAAGTAGATGATTCTTAGGAGCTCCTTCAGTTCTACCATTTTATAATTCATACACTCAGAGTTTATTTAGGACAATCCATGCTAAGCCCTGCACAGGGCATGAAGGATACGGGAGTGACTAAGTTAGTTCCTCAAGGAGCAACCTGTCCAGTGCAGAAGCCAGAGAGGCAAAGATGCCCTGACAATACACCCCAGGACGGACCACGCTACAGGTGTGTGCAAACGCAGTTAGGAACCCAGCAGAGAGGAAGTAGCCCTATCTCAGGTGGAGAACAGGTGCAGTGAAACAGAGGTGCGACCTGTGGGCTGGGCTTGGAAAGATAAATAAGAGCTCACATCTGGAGTCAAAAAAGGAGAACATTCCAGGAAGAGGGAAAAGGACAGACAAAGACATGGAGGCATGAAGAGAGCTGACTTGTTCAGCTGAAGCATGGGGAGTGAAGTGGCCAATAACAGGCGGGGTGGAGAGGGTGCTCACAAGGGGCAGGGGTGTGCTAAGAGGCTGTAAATGAAATTTTAAATGGAGGCCAGGGCTTTGACTAGCAAGAAGAGGAATTAGCGCATTATCGTGATGGTAATGGGGAGCCATAGAAGGTTTTTGAGAGAGGGTGTAATCTGATTCATAGTTGAGCACTTATTATACACTATTTGGTATTGCTTGTTATCTTTGCTTGTGTACATGCTTTTCTCCTCCATAAATTTGGGCTTCTGATGGGCAGGGGCTATCTATGTTCCTCCAGCACTCAGTGCAGGGCCTGGCACATGGTGGGCTACAGTGTGTTGAGTAGCTGATGAGCACCCCCTTACCACACACATCATAACCCCACCATGGAGCCGGTCCTCCCAGCCTGTCACTGAACTTGAGCCTACCTCACAATCAGAGCCAGCCCACCCTCCACACTCAGGCTCTGTCTCCTCACAGAGCCTCGGCCGGCCCCTTCATTTTTCCTGTCTAATTTTTCTCCACACTGATGTGCACAGAGCTTTAGCCCTGTGACTGTGTCACCGTGGTCCAGATAAGCGTGGGGCCTCAGCTCCGGCCATCAATGCCATCTCCCTAGCCTCTGCTCTCAGGCCCCCTGCAGCCCTCCCTGGGGACCCTCTCTGAAGGGTGGCCTGGAACCCAGGGATGCGACAGGCTCTTGCCAGCACATGGGTAGCAACCGACATCTTATAATAATCCCAGAGATGAGAGAAAACAAAGATTAATTTTGAGTCAAAACATGTAATTTTCCTCTAAAACCAGAACCGCTCTTTCAGTTATGCTATTTGATGCTTGGGTGGGAAATAATACAAAAAAGGGAAGTATTCAAACCCCAAACCAGAGCCTCGTGGCCTGTTGGGAATTCATTTTCCAAGAGCTGCTGACCAACTGAGAGCCAAGCAGTATCATAGTTTGTGCAGGTGGAGAGGGGTTTATTTTGTTTTTCTTAACTTAAGAGTGGGTACGTTTACCTCAAGTCCTCAAGGCTGGGAACTCCGAAGAGTGAGCTCTCCAGCACTTGTCTGAAGAGAGCCCCAAAGCTCAGAGCAATGAGGCCCGTGAGGAGTGGCAGTCAGAGCCCTGAGAACCCCCTGCACCTTTAGACCCCATTTCGGGTCCCTGCCTCCCCCCATCTCGAAGAACTCTTCCCTGACTGGTGCTGAGAACCCCAGGCTGGGGACGTGGGGCCTGGGTGCTTGTCCTGCCTCTGACCAGCCTTGTTGGCTCCTGGGCCTCCACTTCCTCATCTGTGCCGTGAGGAGGGCCCTGGATGACGGCGGAAGGCTCCCGCGCGTCTGCACCATTTCATCAGTCTACGACAGTGCACCAGGCAAGAAAGAAGTGGTAAAGGATCAAGATAATTCTATTCAGGGTGACAGAGGACCTGAAAGAGACAATCCCCAAATTAACCTGAAACGAGATTCTAAGAATTCTTTTGAGTTTTATAAAGCTTTACATTTTTAAGAACTTTAACCAATCAAGAATGACTTCTAATAATGACCTGAGAGCACTTTCGTCCAGGGGTGAGCTCCTCAAAGGCAGGGTCATGCCGCGATAGCTCCTCCTTCCCCCAGGGGCCTGGCATAAAGTGCTGTTTTTCCTAAGTGAATGAACAAATGTATAGATGCCTGCTTGCTCAGCACAGTCTAGGCTGCTCTGTGGGAGCCCAGAGAGGAAACAGATGGGATCCCCCTGATGGAGCTGCCAATCCACCAGGATGAGGGGGCACAATGACCCCAGAGGGCTGGTGAACAATCTGAGACAGGACATGAGTCAGATACATTGTCTAAATGTAGGCTCTACGTGGAGTCTCAGAGACGTGGGATTCACAGCATGGTGGGACTAGGGGGAACATGGTGGGATGTGGGCCCTGAGAGACCATCCAGCCCAACCAGAGAAGTCCAGGGACTTGTCGGAGACACGATGAGCTGGTCGGATGAGCTGGACACGATGGCACAGCAACCCAGAAGCCAGAAACATTTATTGAGCACCTACTGGCTGCCAGGCACTGTACTGAGCTCGCCTCTAATCTTTAACCATTTTTAGAGGTTGTTGTTATGATCCCCACTTTAAAGGTAGGTAAAGAAGGTTTCAAGAGGCCAAGAAATTTGCCTAAGATCCCACAGCTAGCACGAGCCTGCGACAGACTTTGAACCCACACTGATGGTGGGAAAGGCTGCCCTCTAGAGGAGGAGCTGGGTTGGATCTCAGTCTAGCTTAGGAATCATAAAAGCCTAGGATCAAATCCTGCCTCTGCCAAAATCTTTTGACCTCAGGCAATTCTCTTCACTTTTCTGAGCCTCTTTTTCCTCATTTGAAACATGGGGAATATAATATCTATGAGGAATAGATAAGACTATGTACAAAAAGGACTTTGCTCAGAAAATGACAATGATTGACATTGCTTTTGTTAATAACAGGGTAGGGAGGAAGGGGCATCCGTGCAAAGGCCCTGAGGGAGAAAAACACACGGGCAAGGTCACCCTCAAGGTCACTGGGAAGACTGGTCTGGCAGGAGCAGTAAGTTGGACCTTGTCATGTCCTTCAAGGAGGCTGGACCACTAGGGGAGTAGGACATGAGGCTAAGAGGTAGGGCAGGGCCAGCACCTTCCAAATGCTATTGGATGTCACTGCCTGAATGCTTGCTGGGCTCGCCGCCAGCAGGCTTGGGAGCACCCAGTGCTTTGGGCTCTGGCCCAGCCCTCAGGAAGGGTCCTCATCTCCTGACCTCTCTCCTCATGGCCCAAGAAGTTGGCCCAACAGAGGACCTGAAGTGAAACTTCTCAGGGGTGTGTCCTCCTCATTCCTGATACTCCGAGTCTTGAGAGAGGGGGATGTCGTGTACTAAGGGGACATACGTATGCCTGGCACTGGGCAGGGGGCTTTCACAAACCTCTCATAATAATCTTCTAAGTGAGCTCCCCTGCCCCATTTTACAGATGAGGAAATAGAAGGATGAGAAACCTACACGCCTAGATGACAGAGGAATCCTAGAGGATGAGCTCTCAGATGCAGTGGCCTCTGGAAGCAGCCAGACTAACCTAGAACAATGATTGGAATCAGCTCCCGGGCAGCTCCCATCCCTATGGATCCCCATGTCAGACCCAGACACGTGGCCACCGCCTCGCTGTCTGACCTCATAATGATACTTTCTGCTCAGGAAATAGGCTGTTGAGCTCTGTTGCCCCACACGCTCTCTGTGGCAGGGCCGGGATTATTTTTCCTGTGCCACAGATGGGAAACTGAGGCCAGAGGGAGGCTAAGGGACGTTGTCCCTGAGGACAAAGCCAGTTAAGCAGGACTCAAGCCCCTGCGGCCCTGCTCGGCCACTTACCGCAGCCTCGGCATGGGAATTGCCACTTTCTCCACCATGGGGTTCAGCCGATAATAATCCAAAAACGTTCTCGCCACGTTCCGCCCCAGCTTCATATCTGCAAGCGTGTGCGTTAAGGAGCAACTTGGAAAAGAGACTGAGACAGAGTGAAAAGAGGACTGGTAATAAAAATGATCGCAGTAATGAAAACAGTGAAACAACTCACCACTCTAAGCTTTTTGTAGGTACTGTCTTTTCCGATTTTCACAAAATCTTACATGCTAGATACTATTATTTTCCTCATTTTACAGATGAGGAAACTGAGGTGCAGGGAAGTTAAATAATTTGCCCAAGGTCACAGAACTGGGAAAGAGAGGAGCCAGGATGTGGGTGTAGGAAGTCGTCCCCTAAAGCCTGTGTCACAGCTTTCAGAATATACCACATCCCTTTGGGAATCCCTGGGCTCCCGTGGTCTGGCTACAGGTGGTTCAGGGTGGAGGCAGATAAGCGAGACCCAAGGGAGAGAGATCCTTTGTTATATATAGACCAGGGCCTGCTTGACCCTCAGGGACCATCACCTACTTTGGTAACCTTGGGGACAATGGTAAAACCTTCTCACCCTAAACAGAGTCCCCATTCCACCTTGAAATTTACCAATAATGAATCCTTAGGGTAAGGATTCATGACCTGCTAAAGTACAAACTCCCCAGGGAAGGGGAATGGGACAATTCCATCTTGCCCATTAACACTTTAGTATGAATTAGTACAACAATCATCTGTTCAACAACACAGAGTACCTGCTCTGTATATCATATCTCACATCTCTGGGCCGTCACATGAGCTATTTCATTTACCTGAAGTGCTTCCTCCCTTTCCCCTGGCTCATTGTTCCCCATCACTTCTCCAATCAGGTGACATCTCTTTAGTAAAGCCTTCCATGATACTCCTCTCCCCAGGCCTATGATTGCTGCCCTCGCCCCATTCTCCCATGGCTTCTGAACTGAATTCCTTCAAAGCACTTATCTCTTATCTTGTATTCCTCAACTCTGAACAGCCAAACTGTCACCAACTCTTATCCATGGGACCTCCTATCTCTTGAGTTTGTCCACTTCTCTCCAGTCCCCTGCTGTCCTCCTGGAAAAGGCCAGCACCGTCTTTCCCCTGGATCACCATCAGCCGGCCTGATGGCCTCCCTGCCCCAGGAGCCCTGCCTCTGCTCCGTCTTCTACAGCATAGCCAGGCGGTTGCTCTAAAACGTAGATCTGACCACGTGCACATCTGACCACGTCACCCAAATGAGTAAAAACCCTCCAGGGGCGCCCAGTTGCCTTTAAAGTTCACATTTGGAACCTGACTCACAAGGTCCTTCACACTTGGTCCCTGATTATTTTCCCGGCTTTGTACTTGCTGCCTCCTGCCTTCTACCCGCTGGCCCTTCACACTCCAGGATGCTGACTGCTGCTTCCAGGGCTTTCCCACACCAGCCCATCTTCCTGGACCACTCTCCCTCCTTCCACCTGCCTTACAGTGCCGATGCCCCCTCAGCCTCCAGACAACTCGGTTTAGTTGTCACTTCGCTGAGTAAGTCTCGGCCACCACGCCATCCAGGGTTACGGAGCTGGACTAGTGTCTGTGGATCAGTCAAGTGAGGTCTTGCCACCTTCTTCAAGAAGTCCCCAGGCTGGGGTTGGACCTGGCTCAGGACATGAAAGCCAGCATTTGTGGGGCACCCTCCACGCACCCGGCACGTCACTGGTCACTGGTGCTCTGCTTCGTGGCGCATTCTAAACAACCCAGGAGGAAGGCAGGTTCCCCGCTTGTGCTCTGAGAGGTCAAGGAACTTGTCCAAGGCCACATAACTGGCAACGGCAGAGTCAGCCTGTCTGACTCCAGAACCGTGCTCTTCCCCAGCCAGGGCTGGTTCCCAGCTTGAAGGCACCTCTTCTGTACAGCGCTGAGTCATCCTAGGCCAGCCCCGGTGGGAGATGGAAAAACACCAGACGAGTTGTTTATGACCGTGAGACGCGCCACAGGCTCGCCGGGCTCAGGTCTGCCACCTGCCTTCTTCCTCCGGGCGTGACCGACCTTCTCTGTGCCCTTCCTTAAAGAGTTCACAAGCTAGCACCGGGCACGGCATGTCTGACAGCAAACCCTGGAGGCAGTCTTGCTGGATGCTGTAACCCATCCTGGCTCTGTGGGCTTGGGGAGCCCAAACCATAGTGTGTGCCCACAGTAAGAGCTGTGGGGCCGGAGGAAAGGAGAGGTCCCTGCTGCCTGGGAAGAAAAGTGGCAGCGGAAGTTTGGGGTCAGACGCATCTAGTCCAGTTGCCGCCTCCGCCACATGCTGTGTACGATGGACTCTATTTTCCAATGGTGTCAGCAACAATCTCTCTCATCTCACATGTTATTCTGTGACATGACCTTGACACTCCTTCCATTGAAAAGTGTGGCCTGTGTCCCCTCCCTTTGAATCTGGGTGGGCTTGTGACTCACTTGTAACCAAAAGAATGGCAGAAGCGGCAGCAGTGACACCGTGGGGCTTCTGAGGCGGGGTCAGACAGTGATGCAACTTGCACCTTGCTTGCTGGAATGTTCCACATGGAGTCCGGAACCTGCATGCAAGCAGCCTGACGACCCTGAGTCCCAGGCTGTGAGGAAGCCCAAACCAGCCCAGGAGGGGCTGCAGGGAGAAGCCCTGAGCTCCGTGACGAGACTACCAAAGAGATTCCTGGCAAGCCCATAGCTCCTCCAGTGCTCCATCCGCTCTGCCAGCTCCAGCCACTGTCTGACGCTGCAACCTCGAAGGCTGCCAGCTAGATGCACCCCGCTGAGCCTGTCCCAAATTTCTGCCCCCTGGGAAACACGAGAGAATAACCATTGTTTTAAACACTAAGTTTGGGGGAGATGTGTTATGCAGCAGAAAAGAACTAGAACACCCGTGGGGCTTTGCATAAGCCAGCCCATCTCCCTGAGCCTCAGTTTCCTCACCTGTAAAACGTAAATAATAACGCCTGCTTCATGAGGAAGTGCGTGACCCACATATGCTGCGGACTGAAGAAGTGAATGTGCGGGGGAGAGGGAGGCCTGAACCCGCCCTCCCCAGCCTGCAGCACGGGGCAGACTTGGAGCAACCCCAGGAGGTCTCCTTGCTGTCAGTCCTCTTGAGCTCTGAAGGCAAAGAAGTCAGGCTGTTCCACTTAAAGGCCCACTGTGCGGTGTTGATCATTTGAGACAAACTCCGTTTAAAAGACGAGGTTTTAAAGGGGGGGGGGGGGTTGGCGGGGACAACCCTCTCTCCCTCTCCCCCTCCGACCATATTCCATGTTCCTCAAACCCTGTGAGCCTCACTCCTGATTATTTACTGCAGTGGCCCTGCCTGAGTCGAGACATGGGACGCGGGTGAGAGGAGGGGAGAGATAGATTGAACATTTTCAATTAAAACAAGCTGTCTTTGAACAAAGATTTAAGATCCAGGCCAGGAGAAGGCAATAACTCTCTCGGCTGGAACCCTTTCCAACATATTGCAGAATTAGGAGAGGAAAAAAAGTTGGAGCGAAAGCTCCCGGCTCTTCACAGCCAACAGAAACCCCAGACTGGCCTGTAAGTTGGAACGACTCCTCCTCAGGCTCTTAGGCAGCTCGCTGGCCTGCTTCTCGCAGACGGCAGAAGCGAGGGCAAGTGGGGTCAGGACCCTGAATTGGCGAAGCAAGAGGGTTTGGCTGGGGTTTTCTGAAGCCAGCCTGACTCGGTGACTTCTGCCCAGGGCTGTTTTGAACGAGAGCGTGGCTGTCAGCAGCTCCAGGCTCCTACATCCTGAGACCGTCAATGGGCGATGAGCGTTTGGACATTCACTGCTCACTCATTCATTCATTCAAACATGCTGGGCTTCTCCTGTGTGTATACTGCCACGAAGAGAGACAGGGATTGGGGTTAGAGAAAGAAGAGTTAGACAAATACAGTTTACAGCGTAGAGGAGGAGACTAACATGTCCCAATTAACCACATTGCCAAGCAGGCCGGTGCACTGTCACCTTCACAGAAGCCACTATTATTTTTTTAGAGCTCACCCCATGCACCGTGCAGTGTGGTTACTATGGCCATCGGCACCACAACCCTGTGGGGTCAGAGCACTAGTCAATACAGATTTTACAGAAGAGGAAATTGGGAAAAGGAGAGTTTGCACAATTAACCCCGAGGCTCACAGCTTGGAAGTGACAGAGTGAGCATAGAGCCTGAACGCCTTTTTACACCGTGCCTGTGTCTTCTCCTCTCTTGAGTGCGGTCATAAATTCACACGCTAAGTTCTGTGGACGTGTAGAAGGAGATGGAATTCTGAAGGGAGGAACTGTGAAAGGCTCATGAGAGTGGGCATGTGACAAAGATTTGAAGGACAAAGATGACTCTGAAAAGGGGGAGGAAGAGAGACGAGCATCAGCAGAAGCACAGAGTGCAGCCAGCACGCGACCACGAGTCGGAAATGAGACAGAGAAGGGCCCCGGGGCCCTGGAAGCTGGAGCACAGAGCGAAAGTGGAGGCCGCAGTAGCTGCTGGAAACAGACCAGCGAAGGCTTCGAATGCCAATCTCAGGAATTTAGACCTGTATTCTGCAGGCAGTAAAAACCAGTGAAGATCTGTGGTCGGGTCTATCATTCACTCACTCCATGTGTATTTATTGATCATATACTATGTTCAGGCTGTCTGGAAAGCTCAGGTTGTACTGTGGTGAAAAACAAACAAACAAAACAAAGAAATAGCCAAGGCTAATGGTTCCTAAGTCTAGAAGCAGAGACTTAACAAAGTAATAGAAAAAATCCCAAAATAAGTACATAATTGTGCTCATAATGGTACTCTGAAGAAAATGCCTAGGGCCTGGACCTGAGGGCTGTGGGGTGCTGCTTTGGATGGGGGTGTGGGCAGGCCCCTCCGAGGGGCGAACGTGTGAACTGAGAGTGGAACGGCAGCATCTCTGAAAAAGGAAGGGCAGGTCCTTGGGTGGGACAGAGGGACTGAAGGAGGGCTGGCGTGGAGAGACAGGCAGGGCTGGGTCACAGGGAGCCTTATTCGGGGCCACCTGAGGACACTGGATTTTCTGAGTGAGTGGGAAGCTATGAGGAATTGCAAGCAGGAAAATGGGATGGTCTGATTTATATTTTTACAAGGTCCGTACTGTGCTAAAAACAGGACAGCAAGAGTGGAAGCAGGTGGACCAGCCAGGAGACCATTGCAGTGGTCCAGGAGAAAGATGAGGGGGCCTGGACTAGGACAGAAACAGCAGAGATGGGAAGACGTGTTTGGAGGGAAGAACTGGCAGGACCTGCTGACACGCTGGCCGTGGGGCCTGAGGAGGGAAGGAATGAAGGATGACTCCTGTGTATTTTGCTTTAGCAGCTGGGTGGATCGGGTGCTGTGAGCTGGAGTGCAGAGGACCGCGGGTGGGGTGCCTGGGGGAGGACAGGGTCAGGGGAGAGATCAGAAGTTCAGTCTGAGCTTGAGGTGACCATGAGACATTAAGCGTCCAGGTCCTGAATCAGAAACAGGAAAAAATCAGACAATGGAAATGGTTTGGCTCCTAATGTGGTCATTTTCCGCACGGATTAGTTTCCCATCTTGACTTTGCCAGAAGGTGAGCCCCGGCAGCTCTGTAAGGGCAGGGATTTTGTCTGTTTTTCTTCCACTGTGTCACCAGTGCCTAGATCAGTGCCTGGTGTACAGAGTAAGTTCTCAGTGAAAACGTGTTCACGCCACAAATCCTTGCCGGTGGTCTGGCCCTATGCTCCATTCCGCTCAGCTCTCCGCCTCCGGCTCCCTGATCTCAAAGAACGTCCCTTCTCAGGTGTCCCAAGCTCTTCAGATGAGTGGCAGTGACAGCAGAGCCCTCTGTTCTCCTGTCACAGGACCTCAGATCTGGCCTACTGAAGGAGAACACAGTGGGAATCAAGACACCAACCTGGTTTCAATCAGTAAGTTGCCACGTGACCTTGGCCCTTCTCCTTCTCTAGGCCTAACCTCTCTGGGGGTAAAGTGTATAGTCTCTCAAGTTCTTTCCAGTGTTAACATGGTATGTTCAAGCAAGGGCCTTGATACAGAGCCTTTTGAAAAATCCCATCCCCATTCTATCATTCAACAAATATTTATCGAGAACCTACTATGTGCCAAGTTATTTCAGGCACATGAGATACACAGTGAACAAAACCGACCAAGATCCCTTCCTGCATGGAGCTTACATCATTGCTATGGGAGAAAAACTATCAATTGAGTACATTCATAAATTATTGAGAATGCCAGAAAATGCTAAATGCTATGATGTAAAGAGACAGAGCAGAGTAAGGGGAGCGCTGGGGGGCAGGAGCAGATTGCAACCTTAGGCCGAGTGGTCAGAGGGCCTCACTGGAAAGGCGGGCCTTCAGTGGGCTTGGAGGAGGTGAAGGAGCGAAGGAGCTGGCCAGCACCAAGGGTGAGTTGATCCTCCTCATCTGAAACATGAGCCCTGACCAGACATTTCATAATTGGGCTCTTGCTAAGTCCAGCCCGATCCCACTACTGAGGAGAACAGTCAAGCTCAGGGACAAGTGCTCCCTGGTAGCAGTCAGGAGCACCTGCTTCTTGGTATATGGCAGTTTCCTGATTGAAAGTGCTCCCCACCTCCCAGAGCAGTCCCCGAGGGGATGCATCTCGCAAACATCCTCCTGCCTGGCCTGTGGCCTCCCTTCCCGGTCCTGCTTCTTCCCTCATGGTCCCTCATCTCTGGAGCCATTTCCCCACTGCCACTCCCTGCAGCTCTTCCAGAACCTCCAGTGAGCTCACCTGGCCTGGCCAGTCCCTCAGGTCCCCCGAGGTCTGGCCCCACCCATCAGATACCGTATTTCCCTTCCTTTCTTCCCACACTTGTGTGCTGTGGGCAGGTCTCATTTCTCTCTCCACTTTGCAGATTAGAAGCCAAAGGAACTTGTCCAATGGGGAACATCAAGTATTGGCACAAAGAGCATTAAAACCCATTAATTCGTTCATTCACTCACTCATTCATTCATTTACTCATATATCTATAAAGTGCCTTCTACTGCCAGACACTGTTGTAGGAGCTCGGATACAATAGAGAGAAAAACAGATACAATCTCTGCCCTCATGAAGGTCTTTCCTCGCCATCATCCTGCCTCCAAATAAGAAAATTTAACTCCTACCTGCTCCCTGTTTGGAAGCCCCCACCGAAAATTCTTTCTCTGCTCACATTCATACCCCTGTGGACAACAGATGATCATCATTAAAGGGGAAAGATTAATTCTGCAGAGGAGTAGACCAAGGCAAAGTGATTTCTCTTCGGTGAGGCTGACAGCACTGCTGCAAGATGAAGAGGCACCTGTCTAGGAGCCTCCAGGTAAAGCCGGAAGAATAACGAGACGGTGCAATCTCCTTTGTGTCTGCCTCACCCCCCTCCTCCCCCGGGGTTGGACAGGTGCATGGACTGAACGGATGAATCCGCCTCTGAAGTGCAGTGTGGAGGCTGCTGATGGAATCGCAGAGTCCCGTGCAATCTCAGACAGGTCCTGAGGCATCCTCGAGGTAAGGGAGTCTGTGAAGGAGAGAGACACGGAGACACAGCAGCAGGAAGAGACAAAGAGAGACGGGCAGACGCAGAGA
Source organism: Equus przewalskii (assembly GCF_037783145.1). Classification (NCBI taxonomy): domain Eukaryota; kingdom Metazoa; phylum Chordata; class Mammalia; order Perissodactyla; family Equidae; genus Equus; species Equus przewalskii. The sequence continues at coordinate 10,140,708 of NC_091832.1, read as the reverse complement.
CCAAAAGCGAAAGAGATGCAAACAGACAGGAAGAGACAAAGAGAAACCGATCAGGACGGAGCAGAAAGAAGGAGACAACGATCATCAGAGGGGCTGGGAGACTCAAACCCCAAAACTAGAGAGAAACGGAGCGAGGGCAAAGAGACAGAAAAATAGCAAGTGAATGACAAAGGGAGAGAATCAAAGAGACAGAGAGACAAATGTAGACAACAAGGAGAGAGAGAGAGAGAGAGAAGGAGAGGAAGAGAGAAAGGCAGAAGGTGAGACAGAAAGAGAGGAAAGAAAAAAAAAGCAAAGAAACACAGGCAGAGGAGAGAGAGTAAATGAGATGCAACAAGATTTAAACAGAGACAGAAAAAGCTAGAGAAGCAGAGAAGGACAGGGGGAAGGAAGGGAGAGACAGACAGTGGCAAGAAGGGATGCCTCTTTGATATGTGTAGGTGCTTTCAGAAAGACTCCCTTTAAGGAGGAGGCTAGAGAGAGCGCAGGCGGAGAAATGGTGGGGAGGGTGTCCAAGCATTCAAGGATGACTTAGAGTTGGGAATAACTGTGAGGCTCCATATTCGTTCCTACTGCCACTGTAGCAAATTAGCACAAACTCGGTGGCTTAAAACAACAGGGATTTACTCTCCCATAGTTCTGGAGGCCAGAGTCTGGAATCAGTTCCACTGGGCCAAAATTGCAATGTTAACAGGGCTGCGCCCCCTCTGGAGCCTCTCTAGAGGAGAAACCGTTTCTGGCCTCTTCCAGGTTCTGGGGGCTGCTGGCACTCCTTGGCTTGTAACCACATCCCTCCAATCTCTGCCTCTGTGGTCACATGGCCTCCTCCTGCCCTGTATGTGTCAAATCTCCCTGGCCTTCCTCTTATACAGATACATGTGTTTGCATTAAGGGCCCATCCTGATAATCCGGGACAACCTCTCGCCTCAAGAGCCTTAACAATAACATCTGCAAAGACCTGGTCTCCACATAAGGTACCATTGATAGGTTCCAGGGATTAGGATCTGGAATGTTCTGGGATGATTATTCAGCGCACTGCATGCTCCCAGAGTCCATCTGCTTGGCCAAGAGCTGAGGATGGAGACGCTGGGGGAGTGTCAGCAGTGGATTCTGGCTTGGTGCTGGACACCTTGCTGGGCGCTCAACCCACACCCCCAGCTGACCCTCAGCATCACTGGGAGATACCTGAATCCTCCCATATGAGCAGCAAGTAGGCTTACCAGGATATGGAGCCAGATATGCTTAACTCCAGGGTCCTTTTTCTCTGCTTTATTTGCTGCCCCTCAAGGGCAGGAAATACCTGGACTGGACCATGTGCTGCTTATTTTCCCTCTTAAACAAAGTGTAAACCTGCCCCCTCCTCTTCTCTCACTACGATTCCTTTCGTTCAGACCCTTATCTCTCACCTGAACTATTGCTTCCACCTCCTAATTGGTCTTCTTGCCTTCAGTTTCTCCCCATTTTCACGGAGAGTGACACTCTCACAATTGCTAATTATAAGTCACTGCCTGACTTACAACCCTACACTGATTCCCTGTCATCTACAGGGTAAGATGGAGACTTAAATCCCCCATTCATGGCCTCCCATAAGCTAGTCTAAGCCTTGGCCTCTGACCCTGTATCCCACTGTACATCTATTTAAAATGTGGGGTTTAGAGTCTGAAAAGCACAGGTTTTAATCTTGGCTCCAACACGTTTAGCTGTGTTTTACTTACCTTCTCTGAGCCTCAGTGTTCTCATCTCTGAAACGGATAGTGCTGTCTACTTCACAGGATTATTGTGTTGATGAGAAATCATATATCCAAAGCACCCAGCACAATACTGGCAGGCAGCAGCTCTTTTTATTATCGTTATTATTTATGAACCTGTCATTTCCAACAAAGCATATGCTCTTCAAGGACAAGGGTATGTCATGTTCAAACTTGTTTCCAGAGCCATTAGCACATGTTAGGCCTATTAACAGAGGCAGGGAGAAAACAAATAAACCAAAAAACAAGAAAAGGGAGGGAGGGAGAAAAAGAGGGACAGAGAGACAGAGGGAGGGAGAGAAGAAGAAATTATTTTTTAAATTCTGTGTTTTCTGGCTGTCCAGGGATAAGACCTTGCAGGTCCCTTCTATGCTGTGTGCCTCAGTTTCCTCTCCTGTAAAAGTGTCTGGAGGTTGAGCTAGATGATGGCTAGTTCTAACTCTCACTCTCTCTGCTCTGCCCTATGAGCAGTGTCTCCCTGAAGCGGGGATATCCTTTCCAGCCAGGCAGGCGAGGGCCAGCCTTCTCAGCCGTGAGAGTTCTACCTACGGCTCTGATGGGCCGTTTGGAAGAGAAATCAGGAAGAGGCTGCCTGGACCAGAACAGATGGAGATCTGACCTCGGGGACAACGTGCCTGATTCTGGATGGGATGACCTTGGGGGATTTTTGCACGTTCAGATCATATTAGCGGTTTGTTGTCATTCATTCATTACTTGGTACTCATTCATTCATTCAACAGACACTTATCAAGCACCTCCTATGTGTTGGGCCATGTAATAGGTATATAGAGTATGTACACACTGGGGATGTAGAGTAAAGAAATCAGGGATGGTCCTGTCCTCAAGCTGCTTATAGTCCAGGTACTATTGATATTTTGAGCTGGATGCTTCTATGCTGTAGGGAGTTGTCCTGTACATTGCAGGATATTTAGCAGCATCCCTGGCCTTTCCCACTAGGTGTCAGCAGAACTCCCCACCCCGTGTGACAACCAAAAATGTCTTCAGACATTGTTAAACATTCCCTGGAGGGGAATTCACCCTTGAGTGAGAACCAGTGTTCTAGAGGATGCACAGAATCTGGTGAAGGGGCAGCAGGTGAAACGGGCGAGGCGGGCGTGGCCAGGAGCTTGAGAGGTGGGCCAGAGCTTGACTGGGAGGGGCCTTCAGCTTTCCCACCAGGAAAAAGTAATCCCTGAATGGATCCTTGGAGACAGAGACGGGGCAAGAAACCTGCTCTCACAGGCCTCATTAACCTCGTAGGATGGCTGTCTAACCCCCTCTCCCCAGCACCGCGGCAGGAAGAGTGGCCTCTCTTCTCCAGCACACCGCGGCCACAGGGATGCCTCTGGCTTCCCTGCTTGCCCTGGACTGCTGGTATTTATACCGCATCTGTCTATCTCAGACCCACTTCTCACTCGAGAGGAAGGTAATCTCTCCCCCAAGCTCCCACACCATGGCTCACTTTGTGGCTCCCTCACTTCCCCTCCTCTTCCACTCCAGGCATCAGCAATTTCCCAGCAGGGCCTTCCTTTCCCCGCTGATGGTTGACCATGGCTCTGGAAATCGGCTCTCAAAATCCGCTGTGCCTGCCCAGCTGGGCCCTGCTCAGCTGTTGGTGGGACTCAGATGTGGCTCGGCCACAGAGGAGGCTCTGCTTATCCGAGAGATGCTCAGAGATACTTTCAGAAGCTTCAACTGATGCACAGTAAAAACAAGACAAAGACCAAAGTAAATATTTGTGCAGCAGCATCTCAGAGCAGGCTGGGAGGGGAGAGAGACGAGAGACGTAGTCAGCGGAGCAGCTCTGGTCGATCCTGGCGTCTGGCCTCTGCTCCGTGTCTGGGTGGCTGTGAGGCTTGTGTGGCGCAAGTCTCCTGCAGGTGTCAGTTTTCCAATCTGTAAAGCTGGGAGAGGGGTGTCTTGCTGATATGGTGAAACCTTTCAGCTCTGATGCTCTCTAAGCCTCTAGGTCAGGTTCCTGCCTGGGGCCATTAGGACGTTTCTGAACCCTCTGATATTAAAGACAAAATTTTATGTGCATATGTGAATTTTTCTGGGGAGAATATTCATACTTTTCCATAATTTTCAAAGAAATCTGCAGCCTCCACAATGTTAAGAATCTCTTCTCTAGATATGTGGATGGAGATACTTGAGTTTGTCATCACCTTCCAGGTAATATTCCTTCTTCTCATTTCCTGACTCATTTCCTTTTTATATCTTGACTTTCCTGGGATTAATGAGAATCTGGCGTTGCTGGGGAATGAAATCAAGCTAGACTTGGAATGGAAAGAACAATATGGAGAATCTATTCCAAGCGCATCTGCCTTAACTTAGAGACCCTCTAAGAGCCTGGTGACCCCAGCCCACTGAAGGGGTCAAAAGAACAGCTCAGCCAAGATGGTCCCGAGGAGGTGACTGCAGAGCTCAGCTGGGGTCTGGGCCGTTCTGTGTCTGGGGATCAGTCTTCTGGCTGGAAGGAAAGCAAAGTAATAATGGAAACTAGCTCAGAATTGAAGAGGCCCACTCAGGGTTTTGCTGAGGGGCAGGACATGGGGTCCCTGATCTTTAAAAGAGGGCCGCTCCCCTGTTCCTTGTGTCTTCACTCCTGCTTAGGCCAAGTCAGCAGCTCTTACAGGAATTAATGGGACGAGCAACATCCTGAGTCAAGAGACCCATATTTGGGTGGCAGCTTTCACCGAATTGCTCTACGACCTGGGGCAGGTCACCGACCCCCTCCTGGGCTCCAATTTCCCCATTTGTGTGGTGAGGAGGAACTGGGCTTACGTCACAGTGTCACCAAGGGATGGCCATTACTATAGTGAAATTCCAGTTGTCTAAGCTCACTCAGCTAGCAAATGGAGGTTAAGACTTCAACTCAGGTCTGTCCCACTCCATGGCCTATGGGTTTTTTTTTAGTATGCTATAATTCTTTATTATTTTAACTTTCTTAAAATAAGCTCTGGGTCAGTTGCTGTGGATTCAGAGATGAGAAATCAGTGCTTGCCCTTGAGCAGGCCTTAGAGGAGCCATGTAAATACAAATTGCAGTCCAGGGCAATGACTCCTGTGGCAGAGGGAAGTGAGTGAAGTGGGGCACAGAGTGTAAGATTTAACATTGGGGGAATCCTGGAAGACTTCTTAGAGGAGGCAACACCTGAGCTGAACTGGGGGAGAGGGATTTTTTTTTGAGGTGAGTCTTCATTAAACAATTTTGTCAACAAACAATTGAGAGTCTACTATATACCAGGTCCTCTTCTAGATGCTGAGATACGACTGTGCATAAAACAACAAAGTCTCCACTCTCATGGAGTTCACATCACAGCAGGGAAGATAGTCAATAAACAAACAAACTCCTGTAGAATAAGGCTGAAATCTTGGAGACTGGAAGGAAACGTAGGTGTTGGCCAGTTAGACAGGGGAACACGGCAGGGAAAGTCACCCTGAGCAAAGGCAGAGGCATGTGCAAGTGTGCTGAGGTGTGGCAGTCCTTTCAAAGATTCTAGGACGTTTGGCGTGGCTGGAATATCTCTACAAGTTGAAGGAGGAAGCAAGAGAAATATACAAAGACAGGTCGTGAGTCCTTTGTGTGGTGTAATGAGCATGAACTTTAGGCTGCAGGTAACGAGGACCCATGGCAGGGTTTTCAGGGAGGGAGAGAGAATGTCAGATATGGCTTTAGGCTGATCACTCCTGTGGCCCTGGTGGAGGATGCTTTGGCAGGGACCAGGACTGGAGACAGAGAGGACAGTTCTGCTTCAGGGAGGATGGTGAGGGCCTGAGCTAGGACTTTAGCAGCGGAGTAAGGCGGAATAGTTAGCATTAGAAATATTTGTCAGGTAAAAGTAATGTGACTTGAGGGTTGAATGTGGAGTGCTGGCAGAGGTGGCTGGACTAGGGATGGCAACAAGGATAGCATACCAGGTTCCTGTCTTGGGGACGTGGGTGGTGGTGTCACCATTGATCCTGGATATGAAGTGCACATGTGGCTGCAAGAAGCCAGGGGGCTCTGTGCTCCCTAGAGGGCCTCCGTGGCACTCTTCTTAGTCGTAGTGTTGCCTCATTTTATTCTGTTGCACAGTTGTATCAAGCAACTCCCATGACCCCTACAATGAAACTCCATTGCAGGGGCCGGCCCCGTGGCCAAGTGGTTAAGTTCACACACCCCGCTTCGGCGGCCCAGGGTTTCGCCGGTTCACATCCTGGGTGCAGACATGTCTCTGCTCGTCAGGCCATGCTGAGGCAGCGTCCCACATGCCACAACCAGAAGGACCTACAGCTAGAATATACAACTATGTACTGGGGGGCTTTGGGGAGAAGAAGAAGAAGAAGAAGAAGAAGATTGGCAACAGATGTTAGCTCAGGTACCAATCTTCAAAAAAAAAAGAAACTCCATTGTGATATCTAATTATTGTAATTTCCCTGCATCTAATGCTCTTTTGGGGACATCCCGGTTTCATGTCAGACAAAACTATAAGTGATCCCACTCACAGGATGGGTAAGAAGCTGGGCTTAAACTCCCCGTGAGACTGACAATCTTCACGATAGAATATATTCTCTCTGGGACTTTTCTTTATTTCCATTCTCACTCTCTGATGGGCCAGCTGGCCTGTCTGTCTGCCTGGCTGCCTCTCTCCCTGTGACAGACATTAATCAGGATCTGCTCAGTGTCAGTATATAAAACATGCCTGTGCCACGTCTCACTCAGTCCTGCTCTATTTTAGTAACAACAAGACAACAAGTCATATTATGTCCCATGCTCTCATTTATCCCTTGGGCAACAGGATTTCTTAAACCAGTTGTGTGCCATTTCATGCTCCTCTGTGGCAGAGCCTCTGCCTGAAAGGCCATCCCACATCCTCTGCCTCATTGCCGCTAAGTAACGCCTACCAGTTCTTCGGGCCTCACCACCTCCTCCAGAAAGCCTTCCCTGGCCTCGTGGCCAAGTCAGTGCTCACCATCATATGCGCTCCTGGCACTCCCTGGCACCCTTGCATAGTCCTCTCATGTTGGCAACTTCCCATGTGTATGTGTGGTTTTTGATAAACATCTGTCTCTTCTACTAGGTGAACAAGGTGCATGATCACAAAAACCACATCGCTTTGTTCATAATTTCCCCTTGCCCAGCCGAGTGCATGACGCATTAAAAGTTCAATTAATATTTTGCTGTTAATGGTAGGAATTTGGAGGGAAATTTGGCCCCACCTTCTTCCTGGGCCAGGGTTATCTCAGGACTTCACTGGGAGGAGAAATAGAGGTCACTTTCTAGTGATGGATGGAGAATGCGGTTGGGAGAAGAGAAATGCTGAGATGCGGGAGTCGGTGCGAGGAAGGCTGCAAGCAAACGTCACCGACTCCGGAAGACAAAGGGGCCTCGTTCTCCCTCCATCACGTCTAGGAAGGAGGAGAAGTCCAGAACCAGGGTCCCTGGAAGAGGGACTGTCTGATGAAGGGAGAAGGAGACCCTGACTACCACCATCTGATAGGCATTTCCAAGGAGTCCACGAAAGGCCAAAGATGTGGCTCTGGCCTGGATGCAGAGATGAAAAGTTTTGTGGAGGAAACGATGACCCTCTAGTCCCAGGCAGGTGATCCTGGGGTAAAGGGGTCAGGTTCCTGTGAGAACTAGTTATAGCTAGAGGGTGAAGCCAGTCGACCTACTGGGCCTCCAGAGACATCAGTCCTCTTGAACCATAGACTCTCAGAGCAATCCCCCACGTATGCAGAGCAGGGAACCTTGGACCTCTGCCTGGAGGGGACAAAAAGGAGCGAGGCCTGGGAGCCAGCAGGCCTGAGCTGGCTCCCACCAGACCAGCACTGAACCCATTGCACCCATCGGTTCCACTGCCCTTTGCCTCTCTCTCCCCATTAGACTGAGAGTCCCAGAGGGCAGAGCCTGCATCTTCCCCATCCTTGTTCCCCACAGCCTAGTACAACTCCACCAAAAAATATTTGTGGGGAAAAAAAGTAAACGAATTGAGGGTTCACCCTCAACACTCAATTTCCTTGTCTCTAAAGTGGGAATGACAATAGCTACTAACTAGAGAATTGTGAAGATTGAATGACATAACGAATGTGAAAGTGCTGAGGATGGAGCCCAATGTAAAATAGATGCTCAAAAATAGATAGTGTGTCCTCTCTTTTGCCTTTAACCACACCTCCTGACTTCAAGCACTCCCTGCACTTTACTGACCTTCATATTTTCTAGGCTGAACTTGACAGTGCACCAGTGGTTAGAGGATCATAAAATATCTGAGCAGGACAGTACCGATAGTGGGCATCTGTGTTGTTTTCTTTTCCTGATCTTAATCTATTCCCTTTTCACACCACCTCATTTTTCCATATTGAATCCCCAATCCCAATCCCTGTGGCTCAGGAGGAGCTGACTCCATCCAGAGTCTGGGTGGGGACAGCCAACCCTCTCCTGACCAATCAGAGCACTGAGTTCCTCCTGCCACAGTGATTAGTAGGGGACGACAAAAGGCCTGATGCAACTTAATTCTGGGACTTGTGAGAAAGGGAATACCCTTAATGCTGAGAGGATGCCATGTCCACCAGGAGCTGCTGGCAGCCATTTTGCTTCCATGGAGGGAGAGAGCCTGTCAGAAAATGGAGCCAACACTCAGGAAGCAGCTTGACACCCAGTCCTGCTGACACAGTTTGAGTCTCTTGACCCAGGCATGCCTAAAACCAGTATTCCTTTGGCCTTTAACAGCTTGTAAGTTAATTAATTCCCTTTTTACTGAAGTCAGTTTGAGTCGGGTTTTCTGTCACTTGCAAACAGAGGCATTTTGACTAATACAAGACTTTGCATCAAAACTCCTGATTTTACAGATGAGGAAGAGATTTGCAAAATCTCATGGACAGTTTCCATACACAACCAATTTTCCAGAGAAATATATTGCCTCACTTCCTTTTATCTTCCCTGCTGACCAGAACAGGGGCAGGCTGTCCTGCCTGGATGGGGTCATAGGATATTGACTTTGGTCACAGAATGCTTAATCTTTCTCCAACTGAGAGAATTTCTTAATTCACATCCTCAGGAACCGGTTTGTTTCGCGTTACCATGTTTTTATCCCCGAAGCGGAACTGCTGATGACTGTCCTTTCCCTTCCACACAGTGGAATCAGCAGCAATTAATTCTAATCACAAGGAGACAGCAAGAGTGAACAGAGCATTAACTGGACGGAAGTAATCAGAACCTCCCTTAGCCCACAGTTGGTACCTGTATGCAGGCAAACGTGAGCAGGCACATGCACTCCCATGGGCATACACACACACACACACACACAATCAACCAGAGCACAAGGAGAGGGTTTAGAATGAGCATGCTGTCTGGTCAGCATGGGGTACTATAAAAAAAATCAAGGACTTTGGAGTCACAAAGATTCCACCACTAAACAGTTGCTTAAACTTGGCCTCCTCATTTGTAAAATGAGGATGCGCAGATCTACTTCAAAGTGGTTTAGAAGATTAAATAATCTTGTGCGGAAAGCACGTTTCACTGGGATGTAGCAGGAGCTCGGTAAGTGCTCGTTCTATTTCCTTCCGCATCAAACACCTTTTATAGCCAGTAGAGAATAAAGGCCTAACGTGATCGGAAATTTTATATCCTAACCAACTTGGTAGTCTCCTCCAGACTCTTCTCTTAATCCTATACCACTGTTCTCCTCCCTCTACCCCCAACGCATGCACACACACACACACACACACACACTCATACACACGTGCACACACACACACACACACACACTCCCTCCTGCTTCTTTCTTTTCTGGGATTGTAAATTCTGGGAGGCAGCTTGGTATCCCCACTGGCCTTGCAGGACTTGGCACACAGTGGACACTGAGTGGACGTTTGTCGAGTGACTATTGACAGAGCCTGTGCCTTTGCTCATGTTCTCTCTCTACCTCCGTTTCAGTCCTGGTCATCCTTCAAGGCTTAGCCTAGACTTCACCACCCCCTTCACACAATTTTTGGAGCTTGTTCCTGGGAGCACTCTCTTCTCTGAACTCCATTCCTCTTTCACGATGCCTGTGGCTTTCTACGTGGTGACAGAAGATATATGGCATCATTTCTTCTCTATCTCCTCAAGTTCCTTTACTCACTCATTCAATCAACTCCTTGAGCCAGTGTACGGTGGGCACCATGGATATGAGAGGCACCGACTGGCTCTGTCTTGAGGCTCTCAGGTTCAGGTAGGTTCTTGAGCACAACAATGGTGTCTGACGCATCTTTCTGTACCCCAGGCCTTGGGCCACGATAGGTGATCCTTAAATATTTGATAATGGCAATGGGTTGTCTAGGAGAGGACATCTGGCCTGGGACATCGGGGGGGTCTTGTGAGGTTACACAAGGCCAGCGAGCTCCTTGAGGTTGGGTATGGATGGTTCTGGACTTTCTGAGGGAAAAGATTTAGTACTACGGACGGAGATCTAGGGGTATTTCACCCTGCCCCTAGATCATGTCACACAGGATGCACTCAAATCCAAACAGCCTGAATCACTGAGACTTAGTCTCCAGGGATATATGGTCTAGTATTATACCTGCAGGAGCTCTGGCCTGGGGTCAGGCTCACCTTTGCCACTGGTTTCACAGTGATGTTAAATAAGTCATTTCCCTTCTCAGTATCAGTTTAGCCACCTCGGTTTTATTCAGCCAACAATTATGAACACCTACTGTGTTCCTGACACCATGCTTAGTCCTGAAGACACAGAGATAAGTCAGATATGATCAGCTCCTTTCAAGGGCTCATAGTCTAGTAGGCATTATGTAAAAGCACATCAGAGAGAGCTGTTGTAACATCTCTACATTGTGTGGTTCTTTGTTTTTAAAACCTTAAGAAGGCTCCTTATTACCTTCAGGACAAATTTCCAATCTCCTTTACCAGGAACAAAGGCCTTTTGTGATCTGGCCTCCGCCTGCCTGTCCAGCCTCTCCCCCGTACTGACCACCTGCCCTGGCCAGACTCGAGAGCTAGTCATTCCCAATGCTCCATTAGCGTTCATGTCTTTGCCCATGTGATGTCTTCTAAAATTCTTTACCTGCTAAATTTCTGATGATCCTTCAATACAAAGTGAAAGTGCCAAAATGGAGGTATGCACAGAAGGAGCATCACATTTGTAAAGTGGGAGTAGTTCTGAATATTACGGTTTTAAGAAAGCTTTCTGTCTTCGTTTCTTTCCTTCTCTCTATCTTTCCTTCCTTCCTTCTATCCTTCCCTCCTTCCTTTCTTCTCTCTCTCTCTTTCCTTCTTTCCTTCTCCTAGTAAAGGGGCAGACTAGATCAGATGAGCCCTACCAACACTTTTAAGATACAGTGCTCCCTCGTTAATGTTTGCGCAGGGTCTTTGGAACTCATGATCGATGCGTCGGAGCTGGGCTTGTCCTCGTGGTGTTTGAACATGTCCCGAGAGCCAGTTTACCAGACTGCAGGCTCTGGGCTTGGTTCCTGAAGAAAGTTCCTCCCAACGGTGAGTGAGATATTCCGTCTCCTTCACTACACCCAACCTTCCCTTTCCTAGATTCCTGTTCCTGCCCTCGATTATAGTTTTCTCCCTTAAAAAGCGATCACTTAGGCCTCTTATTTCAGAGCAGTGAGATGCTCTTCCACAGCCCCAGTCCTTCAGGCTCCGGCAGAAGGCCTTCCTCTCTTTCCCGTTCTTGCCTGTCCTCTCAGTGACGCTCAACCATCCATGCAGATCCAGCTCGGAATCTGCCCTCTTTAAGAAGTCTTCCCGGATTCCTCAAGACTGAATTAGTTGCTTAGTTGCTCTGTTCTCTCTGTTCCCACAGAATTCTGTACCCGTCTTTTCCTTAGCTGTAATCACATTGTTTTAATCCAAGCCAGATTAAGAGGCAGGGTAGCCAGGCAGGGTACCAGGTACCATTTGAGATGGGATGATAAAGCAGTGATGAAATACGGCAAGGTAGAGAAAATTATATTTATCAGAACTGTTCACTAACATGTGGTTGGAAGGAGATTTGAGACCCAGAGAGGTGAAGTAACTTTTGCTCAAACCATCAGGGTAGAAAGTGGTAGAACTGGGCCTTGACTCCAACTTCAAAATCAATGCTCTTGTTGGTTATTCACTCAGTCTTATGTGTTTAATTCTAACTGTGTGCCAGGCGCTGTGCTGGGCACTGGGATGCAAAACTTCGAACACAGCTGCCCGTGGATCACAGCAGGCAACAGCAGATCAGAGCCACGTCCCTCATGTTGGTCTCAGATCTCCAGATTTGAGACGACTCCATCCCACTGTGTGATTTCACCACTGGGAAACTCCACAGCCAGCTTCCCAGCCTCTCCCTCTCCCCAGGAACAGGCGAGACACTTCCTCAGAACAACCCCTTCCCCTGCCCCGAAATCATTGGCTGTGCCCACTCTGGAAAGAGAGCCAAGGCTGCTGCCAAGTTCATTAATAATTTTGGCTTTCAAGGAAGGAGTTGGATTGCTTTGCTCTTCAAATATCAAAACATCCAATTAACACAGCTAATTAGCATCACTAGCAGCAGTCAAAAGAATGGCAATTTAGATGCAGGATTTCAAAGGTTTCCTAGTTGTAGGCCAAGGCAACCCATCTCTTGCTAATGACAAGAGTTCCTCCTTAGGCAATTCTATAGCAGCCATCAATTAGCCTAGCCACCAGGCAGAGACTGACCTCATCTCTGAGTCGTTTGTCTAATCAGAACTGGAGGTAGAGAGAAAGAGACAGAATGGGAGGAGAGAGAGAGGAAATTAGAAAAAGAGGAAAACAGACAGGAAGAGAAACAGAGAGAAACAACACGCAATGACATAGAAATTCTCAGAGACAGAAAGAGACAGACACAGAGTGAAAGAGAGAGAGACAAAAGAAAAGGTGATTTACAGATAGACAGTAATCATATTGGCACAGAGAGAAAAGAAGAAAGTTCTTAAACACAGAAAAGATATGACAAAAAAACTTCAAACCACGAATATCTTTCGGAAAGTAGCTGATCTTTGGGAAGCCTAGTGTTAAGATGTATAAAATTTGGCAAAATTTGTCTGCAATGGTGAGATCCAAGAGAGGAGAGACTCAGAGGCCCAAACCAGAGCTTTGCTATTCCCTTCTCACACTGAATGTTGGCCCTCCCACGAGGCTTGATTTCTCTTTAGAAGGTCAGGTATGAGATCAACATTCCCCCATTTGTGTACTTTCTCCTGTAAACCCAATGGACTCGACAGCCAGGCCTATGATCAACCAGGGGTACTGTTGTCTCTTTCAAGGAAGGAAACCAGTTGATCTCGTACTGAGTCTACCTCAGAAATGACTTCCACGTCTTTCCTCCTCTTCCTCGCACTGCCTCTGCCCTGGTGCAGGCCTCATGGCCACGTCTCTAGATCAGTGAAACAGCCTCTGGTCTCTCCTCGCTGCTGTCCAATTTATTCTTATCACTGCTGCCAGAGAGACGTTTCTAAGATGCCAATATGACTATGTCCCTCTCTAACTTAAATCCCTTTTGAATGGGTCCCATACTTTCTCTGAGTCAAGTCCAAGCCCATTAAACGTGGCATTCAAGGCCTCCCTCTAGGCTCTGCCTCCTGCCTCAGCTTTCTCCTGATCCACCTCTCCCACTCCCCACTCTGTACTCACACTCCAACCACACTAGATGACATGGGGGCCCCCGGATGCTCCATTCTGTCTCTACCTCTGGGCTCCTCCTCATTTCGTCTGGCCCCTGCAATACCTAACCGACCCCGCTCTTGTTCTGTGCCTTTCTGTGTGTGTGCTTATGTTTGCACACTTCCCTTGACTATTAACATGTTATTTTACCACCTCATCTCTAATCCATCAGGTACACAAGGGTCACAAACTCAAATGCCTTCAGAGGGTTAGTTCGTAACGTAAATATGCGCAATGACAAGTATGAAACAGCAGGGGAAGCAGTAGCAAATTAGACAGTAAAGGCCATGCGCCAAAGCCCTCAAACTCAGAATTCAACCAACCAACAAACCACCTCACCAACCAGCAAACATTTTTCTGGCCAAATTCACCACCTGCAGGAAGGAGTCAGCCATTGGTCACCAGTTGGTGACGCTCCATCTGCAACCTAGACTAGGAGCTTAGCTTGTCCCACAAGGCCCTCCATGTTCAGACTCCACTTCCATCTCTTGCCATCTCCTTGCATCTGGTTCCCCCGTGTAGGGGTGTTTTCACAGCCTCTGCTGTCTCCTCCCCTTCGGGCCCTGCAGGAGTGTTAACTGCGTGTAAATTGCTGCAAAGAACACTAACATTTACAGTGACTGGGCCAATCCTATCAATATGCCTGGCCCAGGCAAGATGTTATTAATCAGCATTTTAATGAAGCCTAATTACAGCAGATGATGCCTCCCACCAGGTAAGGCAATGGATACAGATGGGAGCAAACCAGGAAATCGCTGCCCTCTCCTGGAACTTGTTCTATTGTAGCACAGGAGGGTTAACTCTGGAAGGACTAGATGGCTGCGGTGACAAGAGTCCAGCAGAAGGCCCTGCTCAGAGTAAGAAATGACCCCTCTCCCCTGTGCCAGCATAAACACAGTGATTGGAGGTGGGCTTTTCACTGGAGATGGGTTCCGGAAAGTGATACCATCTCTTCTGAGCTCTCCCCCAGCTGGAGATTCTGTCTTTCCGGATTCTGTCTTTCCAGATATGACTCCATTTCCAGCATCTACCCCTAATCAGGCCTTGCTAAGGTATTATAGTCTTCAAAAGATGGTCTTTGGTTGCTCAACTTTTTGTTTTTTCTCTCTGCCTCTCCATTAGTCAATTAGTCTTCTCTTTTTACAACACTCAAGCATCCATGGCCCTTCCAACCCCACCCTGGATGTAGTTTAGTGGTTAAGAGTGCAGGCTGTGGAATCAGACAGTGCTGAGTCAGGTCTCTGACCCCCACATCCACCAGCTGTGTGCCCTTGGGAAAGTTACTTTATCTCTCTGATCTTCAGTGTCCTCATCAGTCAAATGAGAACAATAATGCTTCTCTTCTTCACATGGTTATTTTGAGATTAAATGAGGGACAATACCTAGGGCAGTGCCTGGCATTTAACCGAGTCCCTTCCTTAATTCTGCATCTTTACTGGGAAGTCAGTAGGTAGGAGAAATTCTCAGCCCTTGCTGGTTGTTTCTTTCTTAATTGGGGGATGAAGTATGGATTTCACAATGCTCCCAAAATCACGCCAAGGGGAAGTACCTACTGGACCAGGGTAAACTGACCTGGCTCCCCTTTTCTATCTCCTCCTATATACACCATCTGCTCTTCCTATTAATACAGTCATTTCCTCATGCTATTCTTTTGCTCAAGAACCTTCTCTGGCTCCCCATTGCCTATAAGCTAAAACTCCTAATTAGTACTATGGCTCTCGAGGCTTTCTACGATCTGGCCACAAAGGACTTTTCCAACTTAGTTCCTAAGCCTCCCTTGTGCGAACTCACCACTCCAGACAGGCCAGTTTCTTAACATGCTCAGTTCTGCCACTGAGCCTTTGTTCATGATGATCCACTCTCCAGAATGCCTTTCCTGCCTCACCACTAGTCTGTAAGTTCCTTCACTAGACTGTGAGGGTGGATGTTTTGTTTTGAATCTCAATATCAATAGAGCTGGACACAATGAAGGCCTTCAATAAATACTTGTTAAGCTGGACTAAACGCCACCCCTTCCAATTCTTCTTCTTTAAAGTCCAGGACAGATCCCTTTGGGTGCTCTGATGTAGTCAAGTTCAGGATCTGAAGCCAACAGACCTGGGATCAAACCCAAGCCCCACCCATGATGGCTAATTTTATGTATCAACATGGCTGGGACATGGGCCCAGAGAAGTGGTCAAACATCATTCTGAATGTTTCTGTGAGGATGTTTCAGATAAGATTATTTGTGAACTTTGAGTAAAGCAGGTTATTCTCCATAATGTGGGCCTCATCTAATCAGTTGAAGGCCTGAAGAAAACAAAAGACTGACCTCCCCCGAGCGAGAGGGAATTCTGCAATGAGCAGCCTTTGGACTTGAGGCTCCTTTGGACACATCAGCTCCTCCCCGGGTCTTCAGCCTGCTGGCCCACCCTGCAGATTTTGGATTTGAAGCCTCCATAATCACATGAGCCAATTCCTTAACATCAATCTCTTTCTATAGACACATCCTGTTGCTTCCATTTCTCTGGAGAATCCTGACTGACATGACCGCTTACCGGCCATGCACTTCTGTCAAGTTATTGCACCTCACTGAGCCTTTGTCTTCTAAGCTGGAAAATGGGCGTGACTGTTCCTCCTTCACAGGGTTGTTGAGACGATTCATAGCAATCCTGTCTGTGTACATGAAAGCCCTGTAAGTTGCGAGCCACTGTGCCTGCTACTCTCACTATCAAGGCCCATTACCTCCAGGAACTCGTCCCCGTTGCACCAGCCCTTTTGCTCTCAGACGTTCCTGAGCTCTGGGAGCAGTCTGGGCCCACCTCCCTGACTCTGTCCTTTCTTCAGCATCTAAGCACGCATGGTGCTCAGCACTGGAAGGGAGAAGGAGGCAGTGGGGACACGGGGCCCAGTAGAGACGCCCAGTCTGGGAGCAGCTCTTAAAGCTAGAGCGGAGGCTGCTGTGAAGGATTCAGACAGGATGCAGCAGTAGGTTTGGTCCTGAATTTAAATACATCCCGTTGCTCTTTGTCTCGACAGGGTAATAAAAATCCTCAGACAGTATATTATGGATGCGAAGTTGCAACACTGGCTCTCTGCTCCCTGCCCACCATCCAAGAGAAGGCAGACATGTCTGGGGCCTGAAAGAGACAGACTATGTGGGAGGGAATCAGGTCAGAGCCAACGGCATGTCCTCTGCAGGGCAGGGAGGGCCCGGACCTCTGACGCTAAGCCAGTGCTTCTGGATCTTTCATCCTGTGACCCAGAGAAAATGATGGTATTTGTTTGCACAGTGGAGGAAGCAGTGAGGAGCTGCCTTCTGCTGGAAGTCATTGGCACCGGGGCCCGGTCGCTCCTGGCCTTGTGAGGCTGTCTGGGCGGAGGCATCAGTACCTTGGTGTGGCGGTAATAACCCACCCAAGTACTCGGGACGGGGATCTCTTTGATACGCTTTCCCCCTCAGCTGGGCGCATAGAAGATGCTGCGCTCCTCACAGGCTGACCCAAAGGAAAGCTCAGCCGGGAAGTCTTCTTTGGCCCCTCAAACTCCAGTGGGTCTTGTGCTTGCTGTCTCTCTCTATGCCTTGAGAATCTGCAAGTCTGATCGTGTCATCCCTCACTCTGAACAACCAGCACCTACACTCCTCAGTAGGGCACATGAGACCAGGCCCCCAGCCCTCTGCCCAGCCTCATCTCTTTGCACTCCCTCCCATAATAATTTTATCTATTTTTTAAACAACATCCATTTTTTCCATTCTCTCCTCGGTCTGCAGGTGGCCGGTTTGACTGATCTAGGAGGTGGGGTTTCGGCTGACTTGGCTGTAGGCTGCAGGTGGGATTCGGGTCTGCCTTCCCCGGTGCTCATCCTGGGGCTGGGGGGACGTGGCAGTGGCTGCCTGCGACATGCTCTTCTCCTGGTGGATCACTGGAGTAGCCAGCACCAGGCCAAACTGCACAGGCACATGGAGGACCTCCATCTGAGTCAGTTCTCTTGGCATGTGGCTCACCAAAGCAAGTCACCTAGATACACCCAGCATCAGTGGGGCAAGGAAGAAGACCCCACGCACAGTCCTTTCTGGCCCTTGAAACTCCAGACTTTCCAGCTCCTGAACACAGCATGCTGTGTCATGTCTCCGGGCCTTGGCCTAGAATGCCCATTAGTTGTAGTGTCTGCAAATCAACTTCTCCATCAGATTGTACTTTTGGAATGCAGGGGCTTTACCTGACCCATTTCTGTGTCCCCAGCCACCCAGTACGGGCCTGACACTGAAGGAGTGCTCAGAAACTCCTTGCCAAATAAATGAATGAATAATGGAATAAATGAATGCCCAGTGTCTGGATCCTTTGGGTTTCTACGTGCTCACTTGCCTCTCTGCCTGGACCTACTGGTCTCTGTGTAAGCTTTGACCCTGGGCCCACTGCAGCATAGCTCAAAACCCTGTGTCTAGGTTCCGGCAGATCTAAGAGACACTGAATAGGGTCAAAGGCCCTTGGCCCATCATCTGTACTTATATTTTCAATATGAGTTCATAGAACATCTGAACAGCAAAGGACGTTAGCGACTCCCTAGTCCAACTGCCCCCTTGAAGGAGGAAGAAATGTCTTATTCATCTTTGATCCCCAAAGTCCAGCACAGGACCTGGTTCAGAGCAGGTGTTTGGCAAATATTTATTTTTGCCTGAATCCCACTAACACTTGTATATAAAATGAAAGCCCAGAGAGGGAAAATGAAGTCCCTGAGCCACACAGGAAGTTTCTGGTAGGCTGGATTCCAGCCTGTCTCCCCTGACTTCCGGGAGGCCAGAACCCAATGGACTTTCTCTAAGGCCTTGTTTCTTGACACAGACATAAGGTTACATGAAGTAAGATTTTAATTACTTGTTCCAAATCTGTCTTACGTCATTGAAGGATCTGACATGGATGAGTTCTCATTGCTTTAAAGCTATGAAGGCAGTAGGCAATTGATGTGGCAGCAGCAGAGTGGGCTTCAGAGGCTGACAGAGTATGAAAATCAGCAGGAGCACATGCTGACTACATGACCTCGTGCAAATCCCCTAATCATTCGGAGCATCAGTCTTCTCCCTGCTCCCACACCAAACAGGGACCATAATGTCTATCTTTCAGGGTTGTAAAGACCCATGCTAACGTGTGCACGTACCTAGAACATCCTAACCTTAGGTGATCAATCACGTACAGTGACGTTGTGTTTCGGACTGTACCTCAAAGCTGGCTGCAGCGCTAGCCGTCACCCTTGGAGACTGTTTGCCCTTACGAAGATGCCCATCCATCCTGATGCCCCACCATTCTAGCGTTTTAATATTCACAGTGCCACTGCTCACTGTGGAACAGCCGCTGACCATAAAGTCTGACATTTGGAAGATTAAAGTGCTTTGAATTAGTCATGCACATGTGAAGTCATTGTTCCTACTTGTCCTGCTCTGGAATCCAAAAATGACTTTCAGCAGAGCCCAGTAACTTTCCCTCAACAGTTACCTTCTGGTAAGGAGGTATGGAGGAGTTCGGGCCAAGAGAAAGCTCTCAGTCAGAGCAGAGGAGAGACCGTGCGAGTCAGCGTATTTGGAGAGAGGGGTCTGCCCTGCCAGGGCTTGGTGGTCTGCTGCCTCCCCAAGGAGCGGTGGGGCCTGGAGGGCTGGAAAGGGGTGGGGTGGAATGAGGTGGGTAAAGTCTCACAGCTGTCTGGACGCGAGAACAGGAGTGCAGCAGGTGCTGGGGGATGACAGGGCTCTGGAGTCAGAGCCTAGCCCTGCTTAGGACAAATTGTGTGACCCCAGGTTAGTTAATATCCTGAGCCAACATTTTCTTGTTTGCAAGAGAAAAATGGTGACTCCTTCGTAAGGCTACTGTGAGAATCAACTAAGCTAACAAGGTCCTTAGCACAGAGCCTGGCACGTGGTGGCCCATCAGCAAAGATTTTCTTTCTCTCAAGAGCTTCCCAACTTTCCAAGACTCAGATATCTTCCTCATGATTTAAATGCTGTGCATGCCTGGAATCCCGGGACTATCCTGTTGCACATATTATTACTAAAATGCTTGGCCAAGGGGAAGTGAGTTTGGGATGTTCCAGTTCGCCCTTAGTGCAGATAAGTAGGGGCAGACTGCAGTCCCAGCTTCCTTGTAAGAGAAATTGAAGGAAGAATCCCCTTTGCTTTAAAACTAGCTGTCTGGCTGCACGTGTCTGTGTGGTCCTCCACCCAGGCAGGAAGTCTGGCCTCTAACCAGTGGGCCTCCCGTCCTCCTACTCAACAGATCCCTGACCTACTGGGATCTCCAAAAAGTGGTCATGCAGAATTGTAATGTGTAATAACAGCTACCGTCCCTTCTTAGCAGCTAGTCAGGTCGTTAAGCACTTCCAAACATTCTCATTTAACCTCGCAAAATTGCTGGGAGGTTTGCACCATTATCACTATTTGGCAGCTAAGGAGTCTGGGGTCCAGAGGGGTGAAACAACTAGCCCAAAGCTTCCTGGGGCTTAGAAATGGCAGAGCTGGGATTGGAAACCAGATCCGTATGATTGTAGAACCTGGGCTCCTAACCACCGCACCAGACCGGCTCAAACACCTACGGCCCCGGCCCTTGCCTGAGCCTGGACCAGTTGGCTGTCCTGGCTTCTCTGTAGCTCGGTTGAGACACGGCATTCCCCAAGGACAGTGTGGAAGCAGCCTGTGTTAGTATAGCAGCCAGCCAGACTTCAGACAGCTGCGAGCGGGGAGTGTGTTTTGGGATTGTGCCCTTGGCTCTCATCAGGGGACACTATGAGAGGCGGCCTAATGGCCCTGGTGCTGGCATATGTTGAAGGAATGCTCAGGGGGCCAGAGGTCACTCCCCGCAACACCAGTCCCGGGGTGAGATGTTTCCTTAAGAGCTCAAGCCGGGAAATGCTTTATGTTGCTTTATTGTGGCAGGGGCTTTTGTTGGAATTAATACAAATAGTAAATAAATGAGTAAGCAAATGAAAATAACTGGCCCACACACATATATGCCAGGATGTCATGTTGGACCCCAGGCTGACTCCTTCCTCACCACAAACCTTCCCCATAGGGCACCCTGAGAAAGGGGACTCCCCTTGACATTCTGACACCCTCTGGTTGGCCCTAAGTTCAGTTCACAGGCCTGGATCACACGCTTCATCAGGAAGCCGCTCTGTACCGCTTTGGGGAGGCAGAAGAGAGAGAAGTGATCCCTGAAAGACAGTTCCTTCAAGGTGAAGGTCAAGGCGCCACTTTCCCGAAAAGCTCAATAAACGGTATTTGAATCTAAATCTGAACTGAGGTATGTGGAGAGGGAAAAGAGGAGGAGGGAGAGAGGGGAGGGGGGACTGCGGAAGCAAGGCGAGGGAGAATAGAAAAGCAGGCCAGCAAAGTGGGGCTGCGAGGAGACAGCAAGGGAAGGGGGTGCTGAGGCCCAGTGGGGGCAACCAGCCTCCTGCTCCCCCTGCACACGCCACCTCCTTCCATCGTCGTCATCGGTTAGGGTGTCAGAGCACGGAGCACCTGCCTAAGATGGTGGAAATGGAGAAGACTAGAGTCAGATGTGGATTTGGGTGCAAAACACTTCCACTGTTTTGCTTATGAGAGGAAGGGAGCTAAGGAGGAAGAAGGAGAGAGAAAGAAAAAGTGGAAGAGAGGGAAGGGCAGAGGGAGGTTGGGGGGAGGAGAAGCTGACAGATGGAGAAGGTGAGAGAGGGCACACTAGAGATGGTGTGAGCATGGGTGTGTGTGTGAGAGAGAGTCAAACAGACAATCAAAAAAGAGAAATGGAAAAAGGGAGAATGAGAGAGAGAAGAAGGAAGAAATAGGTGGGGGGAGGGGTGTCCATGCAGGAGAGAAACCTGGGAGAAGCGAAGGGGATGTGCCCCTCCCTCCTCTGCCCCCCCCAGAGCTCAGATCCCAGCCCAGACAAAGGACTTGGCAGCCTCCCAATCCTCTGCAGGGAGGAAGCTAGACTTTCAAAGGCAGCCATGCACCCCAGGGGCCAGGAGAGGGCACTTCAACCTCAGGCAACAGCAACGAACCTGCAGCTGGTGGTCCCTGCCTGGCAGGCAGCAAGAGGCAGAGAGCCAGGAGGCGAGGCCAGCCTCTTCCTCAGGTGGGCGGGTTACCAGGACCTCTCTGATGGAGCCGGGTGCCCACGCACATCCCTTTCGACATGGGATGGGCAATGAACGGGTTTGGGTCCCCCTTGGCTGCCTCTACACCGGCCCATGTCTGCTCTGGCCCTGTCCCTTCCTCTACCTTATTCCAGATTTCTGTCCTGAAGGGCAGCATGCCTCCAGCTTCTCCCTGTGCCCCCTCATCCTCCTCCCCTTCACCAAGAATTCATCTTTTCTTTGAGTACAGGGTGGACTAACTTGCTAACTTGCAAAACCATTTCTTGCACACTATGCCATTTGATCCGCACAACTATTCACCAGGTGGGCACAATAGGGAGAATGGGAAACTGAGGCACAGAGATGAAGTGCCAGTTGTCTGTGAGCACATTAAAAAATTAAAATCACTATACTTTCTAGTTCTAACATTCCATGATGAGAACCCAAGTAAGTTGACTCTCTATCATGACGTTTCCTCAATACCAGAATTAAGGCGGGCTTACATATGTTGTCTCTAACTGAGCACCAAATACCTAACCTGTCACAGACTGAGTCTTGGCCTTAGTCACAGATCTTGACCATGGACTGAGCCCTGAGTCTGACCATTGATGACTTTGTCCTGATAAAAAGTTTAGAATCGTGCACATGAGTACAGATAATGGAGTCTGACTCTGTCAGTATATCTGAGAACTCCAAACATACTTTTAAGATTACTACTTAAGAATCTCTGGAACACCTTAGGAATCTTAAGAACCCTTCACGGAAGTTTCCATGAAACCTCCAGCCTGCACTGATGTCATTTCTTCCTGATGGTCCAGCAATTTATTACTTAGATTTCTCCCAGTTCAGTACTTGACTAGTAACAGTAATCATAATGCTATCATTCACTGAGTGCCCTCCATGTTCCAGGTCATCTATTAGGCACCTGAGAATTTTTTTATGTTTCCATCTACTTGAAACAAACCTACGAGTTAGGTATCATAATCCCCGTTGTTATAGACGGGCAAACTGAGGCTCACAGACATTAGGTCACTTGATCAAGGTCATACAACTGTTAAACAGCAGAGCCAAGATCTGTACTCAGATCAGCGGGGCTCCAAAGGCTGTGCTCTTCTTCACCCTATTATTGAACGATGGCATCTGTTAGTTACGTCTCCTCAACCATGCGGCTGGTTTCGTCAAAGAGAGTGGCCTCTACTGGGGCAATCAGATTTGATTTGATATTAGAAGAAACAAATTCAAGCTTCTTGGAGGGTATTGCTCTACCACCTAACACTACCAAACTGTGTCACCTGGACGGGCCTCCTCCATCGACTCCTGGAGCCTCCCTGACCCTCCGACTGGTCACGGCTTATGACAGGCGTTCAGGGATGAAATCCACCTCCCTTGTTTATAAAATACAGATAATAGGACTCATCTCTCTAGATTGTTGTGGGGATCAAACACGATGATGGCTCTAATAAGTGCCGTTCACTTCCTGAGGTCCACCCGGGGCTTAGCATTCTGTAGGAGCTCCGTAAATACCATAAATATATTTTGCTCCAAACTAAAATCCAAGCATCTTCTGTCTCCTCCCTCCTCTCCACTGACTCATGGCGAATCTGCACAGACTGAGAGCAGTGGCCCTGAGCCCTCCTCCCTCTAAGTTCATCTTTCATCCTCCCAGCCACGACTCCCACCTCCTGCCTCTCGAGACACATCAACAAGCCAAGCACGGCCACAATCCCAGCTAAAGGCCCTTGTCTCAGACAGAGTTGGCAGCTGCCTCCTCTTATTGGCAGGACATTTATCATCTTGAGGAAAATATTGACGGATAAGCAACCCCAGACAGGCAGAGTGTCTCGGCTGGGCATGCAGCCTGCCAAATTGAGAAGTGAGATTTGAGGTGTTGGTTCCAGGTCTTTAAGGAAGAAAAGGAGGGCTGGGGGGTGTGTAGAGAATGGCCCATGACTTCAGAGGTCACAATCCTAGGGATGACTGTGCCCAGACCACAGCAGATGTTCAATAAATGTGAGTTAGAACCGAGTTAAACAGACTCTTTGAAGGACGTCTGGAGGATGGAGGCCCTTTGTCCAAACCCTTCATTTGACAGATGGGAGAGTGGGATCCAGGGAAGGCTAGCGATTTGCTCAAGACCACATGGCAAGTCAGTGGCAGAGACCAGGTTAACCAAGTCCACAGCTCATGAATCTCACATCGGGACACTGTCCATGACACAATGATGCCAGCAGGAGATACTCCCCAACCTCTGGTCACATGGGATAATCTGAGAAACTGGAACTCCTATTTATTTAGGGGAATCAGGGAGAAGGGGATCCTTTGACTCACTTCAGAGCCAGTCTCCCAGGGAGGACATCCTTTTAAAGATGAAAAGAGTGGGAAGCAGGCAGGACAGATGAATGTTACTTGGTGAGGTGGTGCGACATTTTTCTGTGCTGCCCTCACCTATCTGCAGCCAGCCCCATCCACCCATCCCTCCTACGCTGCCGTGGTGCTCTCCCTGAAATGCTGGTGTGGCTGTGGGTCACAAACCCTTCACTGCCTGGTTCCCACAGCCCTCTCCAGCCTCATCACCTCTCACTCCTCAACTTGCACCCCAAGGCCCAGGCATGTGCAATCAGCTCTCTCAGTGCTCCGGATGCTGCACACACTGCTCTCTCTCCCTGCAAGGCTCTCACATGGGTGCCTTTCTTGCAGCAGCTGCTCCCACCCCTGGCACCCCCAAGGCTCGGCTCAGCGCTGATTCTCACTGCTTCCTGTGCCTCCCTCTGTCACAACACCATACTATGGTCACTCTCTTGCCTGTCTCCCCCATCACACTGGGAACTTCTCCAGGCAGATCCATGACCTCTCTCTCATCTTCGCATCCCCAAAAGCCCTGGGCCTGGCACATAGTAGGTGTTTAATAAGTGTAGCCTTCTCTTTATCTCCCAGAAAGAAGTTCAAACTGGAGCTGCCTCTCCCTGGCTCTTGATCTGACATCTAGGGCCACATAGAACAGATCTACTCCCTCTGCTCCATGATGGCTCTTTAGAAATTTGACCAAAGCAAATATGTAGGCTCCAAATGTCTTCTTTCCAAGGAAAATATCCTCAATTCCTTTACCAGTTCCTCACAGGTCATAGCTTTGGGTGGGGTGACCAACCATCTTGGTTTGCCCAGAACTGTCCTGGTTTTATCACTGAAAGTCCTCTGTCCCAGGAAACCCTTCAGTCCCAAGCAAACTGGGACAGCTGGTAAACCAGCTCTGTGTTCCCTTCCCATCCTAGTCTTCCAGAGGCCACACACCATTTTCTCAATGTCCTGTACACGGTGGAGCCAGAAATGAACACAGGGCTCCAGGGGTCGATGACACAGTGGGACAAAGCAAGGCCAGCTCCTCCTGGCTCCCAACATCTGCTTCTGTTAAAGCAGCCGGTCAGCATCAGTTTTGGCAGGAGGACTGTGTGTGGTGGATTCATTCGCTTTGTTGACCAATATAGAGCTTAATGGTGTCGACTAAGATGCCTCAACCATTTTATGACACAGGAAACCTCATTTCTCCAAATCAGTTCTTGCAAAGCTGCTTTCGTTTTATTTGTTTTACTCTAAAGGCAGGAATTATTCAACATCTTTGTTTTTAACATTGCCTAAGCCCTCCAAGTGTTCCAGGCATTCAGCCACTCAACAATTATTTATTAAACATCTACAGTGTGGCACACAGTCCCTCTCATTGTCCTTTGAGCTGCTCAAAGTTAGGTCCAAATCTGCAACAGGTTGGAACTGATCTTGGGTAAAGTCCTTCCACTTTTGGGGCTCTCCCCACATTTGGACAACAAGAGGATGAGATCACAAGTAGGTGCTTACCTAAGTGTGCAAGGACACATACATATAAACAAACAGGTTCAAGTTACTTAACAACCAGCCAGGATCTCTCTGACCGCCAGCTAACAGCCATAATCCTGAAACAATATCCACTCTCTTTATCATCCGCTTGGTTTCCATGGAGCCTGGCAGTGCCGCTAGTGAAAGCTGACAGTTATCACCATAAAGTAACTTTACAACTCCGTAATTTGTAGCTCTCTGCTGTCAGTAATATTAACAGCATTTCGAATTATGGCTATAAACTTGACAACAGCAGATAAAACCCTTAGAAACCTCATCTGGGGAGGGATGAGGGAGGCTGGGGGAAGGTGACGGCATTTTGGTTTTCCAGGCCTGGGCAGGAGGCCCATTTTGACCTGGGGGTGGGATGCAGTAGGGCCAAGGCAGGGCTCTCAAAGGGCAGTGCAGCCCAGCTCGGGCACTGCAGAGAGAGGCTGCGGGTGGTGTCGGGGATCACAAACAGGTCAAGGCTGAGGGCAGGGCTCACCGAGAGCAGGGCTGGAGGACAAGCAGCAGCTGGCTGGTGGGTCCCAGTCTCGGTGGGGTTCAGGAGAGGGCTTTCGTCCTACAGGATGTGGAGGGAACCTGGGCGACTGCAGGGCAGGGAGGAAGGTGAGACAAGCCCACCAGGCACAACCGAGAGAGCATGTACTGTGGAGCCGGACAGATCTGGGTTTCAATTCCAGCTTTCCCACATAGTAGCTGTGCAGCCCTGGGCATGTTATTTGACTTTTCTGGGCTTTAGCTTCCTTATGTATAAAATGGAGGTACTTATCTCAAAGGCCAAAAATCAAATGATTCTTTCTACATCTGTCTGTCTGTCTATCTCTGTCTATCTATCTATCTATCTATCTATCTATCCATCTATCTATCTAATCCATCTGGAAATAAACACGAAGATCATATCATTTCATCCTCAAATCTGGACAAAGGGGAATTCAGGCCCAGAATGGGGAACAGAACTTCCCAAACCTACATGGCAAGTTAGAGGCAAAGCCAATATTCCAACACAGGGGCCCTGCCCCTTCCATGAAGCACATCCCATGCTTCCATGAAGCATATCCCAGTATTTCACCATCACTACTCCTACTATTCATCATTCATTCATTCAGCCAGTCATTCAGCAAGCATTCACATTTAAAGATCAAACTCTAGTGCTCATCTGCACTGAGGAGAGAATAAACCCAACAGGCTTCAGGCCAGTTCAGCCTTCACTTCCCAGTGCCCTCTGACTGCAGCAGTTCTGGCTTATGAATCTCAACAAAGGCTTGCTCCAGGGCGGATGAACGGAACTGGGCAGTACCTAGGTATCTTTACAGGCCCTCCAACAGCTCAGACCTGACCGCTTCCTACTCTTCTGCCTTCTACCTAAAACGTGAAGCCTCCTCCCCAGGAAAGAAATCCAGGCAGTACCCTGCCCCCACACACATAAGCTGCTAATTCCTCTGAGCACCACAGATCACATCACTCATTGCCCTATTAATGAGCCATCCAGTAGATGCTGGTAGGACTGCTTTCACTTCATTCATTCATTCATTCATTCGCATTCACTGAGAGTCTACCTACTATCAGGCTTTGGCCAAAGAGGTGAAGTGACTTAACCAAGGTCATATAGCTTTGTGAGGGAAGCAAGAGGCACAAGGCCATACTGGAACTGGGATCCTGACTCCCAGTCTTGCATTCTTTTCACCAGCTCATCAAGGCGCAGCCTACCTTGACTGTGCTCACCAAGAAAATCACTTCATTATGACTCTATAGTACCCTAGTACCTTATAGAAAAATCTATTATGAGTCGATCCAAAGCCCAGGCTTCTCTCCAGAAATTCAGGCCTATAGAGCCATCTGCCTACCAGACTTCTCCATTTGTATGTCACATGAGCCCCCTGCACTCAAAACACGCCAAACAGAGCTCAAAATATCCCCCTCCCCAATCCCTTCCTCCAACAGTGTATTTAAGCGATTGGCCCCACCATGTACCACGCTGTTCAAGTCAAGACCCTAGGCATCTTTCTTCACTTCTTCCTTTACCCCCACAGCCAAGCAATCACCAAAAATACTCAATCTTACCTCTTAGCTATTGGAACATAGTATTAAAATGGAGCTGTCTTAGTCTTGTTTTCAGCTGAGATCCCAAGACTATAGATCCTACATTTCAAAGTGAGGTGTGAAACCACCATGCTGGACTTGGAAAAGGAAACCAGAAAACCAGTTGTGCAACCTTCAGCTCACCCTCAGACGAGAGGCCCACTAAGGGGGAGGGGGGCTGGTGACCCCAAAGAGGTGAACCACCAGATCAGCAGGGACTAAGGAAGGAGCCACAGACAAGTGGCCTGAGCAGACACGCCTGCCCACATTGACATCTCTCCAGCACCAGGAGAGGCGTGTCGGAAGAAGTTTACAAAGGGTTGCCCACATCATCTCATGAGAGTGCCAGTCATCTAAGCCCTTTCTTGCCCCTTTCCTCCTCTCTCTCATCTGGTCAACCTTGGAGGCGTAAACATCTAGGGTTAGCCAGATTGGGGAAAGAGCGGGAAGTCAAGTCAGGGAAGCAGAGGTCAGCCAGACCCTCCCAACCTCGGGCACCAGTTTGAGACAGGCCTGAGCTTGAGGCTGGGGAGGGTTTTACGTTGAAGGGGTTCGATGGCTTTGACTGGGCCAGATGTAGCCATCACTGATTTGAGACTGTTTTGTGACCAGAATTAATGAGAGAAATTTTAATTTCCTGAGAGTGACTGGAGAGTCATGAGGCCTGCCAAGCTTCTACATCTCTAGATCTAGAATCCATATCCATCTATCTGTAGGGTCAATGGGAGACAAAACATGTTTTGTTATTGTGCCCTGTGTGGACTGCTTGTTCAACATACCTGTTGCATAGTTCACTAATCTGTCTCCTTTTCTTCGTGGTCTGGCTCTGCTTCTATTTATTTATCACCTGCCGCTTCTGGCATAGCCCAAACCACCCTCGAGTACATTGGACACACATCCTCTCCAGCATCCGGGTTCTCTCCTCTACGCCTCCCTCAGCCGGAAGGCTGCTCCACCCCTTCTTCTGCTGCCTACATCCCATTCCTCCCGGAGATCTGAGCCCTAGTTTCTCTCCCTCCAGCAAGTCTTTCCCACTGCCTCCCCTGACTCCTGCAGGGTTAGACGACTCCCACGTGCTCCCCCAGCTGGCAGCGCTTCCCTCTGCGCGAGCGTTTCTCCCTCTGTGCTGCTGCTGTTCTTTCCCTTTCTCCCTCCTCTTGAAACCGCCTCCTTCTTGAAGGCGGGAATCATGCCTTATTCATCTGTCCGTTTCTAGTGTCTAATGAGTTTTGTGGGATGGATGAGTAAATAAATGATACCTTCAAAGTCTGACGTATGTTTCAGAGGACTCAGTGCAGGTGCCTCGTAGGCTCTGAATTGAGACCAAGCCAATGAACTGCCTTCTAAATCTCCACATCTCCTCTTGGCCACACCAGCCCTTCCCTTCTCCCGGAGCCAGCATCTTCCGATCTCAAGGTGTCCACAGCTATAAGCCTGTGTGGAAACCAGTCTGCTCAGGACCCAAGGTCTCTGTTCCCAGTGTTTTTCTCATCCATTACGTCAAAGAGCTATTTCATTTTGGCTTGTAACCAGATCATAAACAAAGGCCAGAGAAGTTCTGGGTTATTTTATGATTCCAGTTTAGCTTTTTTTTTCTCTCTCTCTCTTTTTAAAAATTGTTTGAACAGAGCCTATTTATTACTTTTAAGCCCAGTAAAATGTAAATAGGGTTTGCTGAAGAATGGTCCAAAATTCTCAGAAATTCATCAATTCACAACAACAACAAAAACAACAAACCGCAAGAAGGAAAGTCAAGGGAACTAGTATAAATGGCACGGCGTGTATGCCCAGTGATTTATCTGCATTCTTCCATGTAAATAGCCCTGTGAAGTAAATAATCATTACCTCCTCACTTTACAGATGAAGAAACTGAGGTTCAGAGTGATTAAACAGCTGGGTCAGGGCCCTCAGCTAGAGTGACTCAAAGCAGAACTCACACCCAGGACTCCGAGACCAGAGCTGCATTCCCGCCGCGGCATGGACAGAGAGAACGAGCCAGGGCAGAAGCCTCTGAGGATCCCCCTTTCAGATTCTGTTGAAGGTTACGAGTCTTCCTCTCAGAAAATGAACTCTGCATCTTTACTCACAGTTTTGCATAAATTTCACATGGTTCAGGGGCTCTTCTTGAACCCCATCTAGGGACCCTTGACTGAGAACCCCTAAACTAAAAGAACGAAGGCAGCTGCTGCCTTGACCTAATCAGCAGGACACTTTTGTACTGATTTTCTCTATTAGACTGGAAACTCCTATGCTCATGGAATTACTGAATCTTAAGACTCACCAAAGAACAGAATTGTGGATTCTTGATATCATAAATTCATCTAAGCATGGAATTAAACAATTTTAGGTTTTAGAATCAGAAAAAATCTTAGAATGTCAGAGCTGGAAGGCATCAGAGTAGAGATCAAGTCCACATATAATTTCAGCCTACAGCAACTCTGAGAGGTAGGAGGTATCAGACACTCAGCCTACGAGAAGGGACAGGGCTTGCTCCAGGCCACGCAGTAATAGTGGCGGAGTCACGATCAAACCCCAGATGCTGGCTTCAAAGCCACAAGATTTGGTTAAAGATTCAAGCAGTAGAAGGAATGCCATGCGGTCTGCATGGGGCTGAGAAAAATGGGGACAGAGGAACATTTGTTGAGTACCTATTGGGTGCCAGGCAGTGGCAGGGGCCTATAGATAGATGGCATCATTTCACTCTCCCAATAACCCTGCAAAGTGAGCATTATTATTTTTATTTTACAAATGGGGAAACAGGTTCAGAGTGGTGAGGTAACCAGCCCAAGGTCACACAGCTAGAGAAGCATCAGTGACTGTGTTCACCGCTGTATTTCCCTGATGTAGCAGAGGAGGGAAGTCAGAGAGTGAGACCCTGGTAATATTCAGCTCGTGCTCTTCCAGGAAGAAAAATTAAACTGACAGACACATCTGCTCTGGCGGGTGGGGAGGAGGACAGTACTGTGGGCTTGGGTGAAGCATCCCCCAGGACTCCCCACCTCCCCCAGCCCTTCCCTAATCTTATGCACATCCAGCATCTGGACAACTCATTTGGCCTCCATGAACCCTGACGCTGGGAAGGGAGTTCTCCAGATGACAGACAAAAAACCCCATCGTGCAACAGTACACCCGCACTGTGCGAGCCAGTTGGTGTCCTGAGGTCAAGGCCCTCAACTACGGTGACCCCACCAAGGCCTTTGCTCCATGAACCCTACCAACACAGCCACTGGCCTCTTACCCTAACAGCCCCATCTACCTTCTTTAACATAAATGCAGGCCCTCATTCCCGGTCACATAACCCTTTTCAATGTTTTCACCAATAGCCACTTAATATTTAAAGCTTGCAGTGCACATTCATATAAATCATTGCATTTAACTTCATTGCAACTCAGTGAGGTTAAGTATTACTATGTCCTCTTGTTTCAGATGAGGACAGTGAGGCCCAGAGAGGTTATGGAACTAGCCCAAGGTGGCACATCCAGTTAGTGGCTGAGCCGGGAATCAAACCCAGATTTGTCTGAATAGAAAGTCCTTTCTCTCTGCATAACACCACACTTTTTCAAGAGTATTTCTATTTAATATAGCAGGGAGTAGAAAAGCAGGAAGCTCCTTGGTCCCTTTGTGAGAGTGACTGTGCTCATCTCCGTGAGGCTGGAGGACTCGCTGAAGGGCAGTCTCCGTGATGACCCTAGTGCTGTCGTCAGAATCCAGGTCTTCTGACTCCCAGTCTAGAGGACACTTTCTCCCAGACCATATTGCCGTCCCCATCAGACCATGTAATTTCTTTTTCTGATGGGGACACGGAGCCAGCAGTCAACACAGATCACAATCTGTCTGCCTGAAGTCTCCCTCTGTTATGAGATGAGGGTTTAAACAAATGCATTTCAAACAGGAACCAGGTTAAATCACCCTCACGTGTGTTGAAGTGGCCTGAGCTTCTCTGGTACAACTCCAGGGTCCTCCTCTCATTCCCTGGATGACACAACAAGGCATGGTGGCTCCAGCAGCAACGTGGCCTGCTCAGCTCGTGGGCAGTTTCACTATTCCCCCTTAACTCCTTCCGATCACTAGCTCCTGTTGCCCGCTGACACCCCCATCCAGTCACTCGCCAGCTTTTCTCAGCTCCTCATTCTAAATATTCCCCGGCACCACGCTGTCGAGGCCTGAATCATATCCCACCTGGATTATCACAACAGCCTCCTACTGCATGTCCCTGGCTACTGTCTTGGCCCCCTCCAATCTATCCTTCCCTCAGTAGACAGAGTGGCCTTCCACTGCTTTTAAAACTCTTCTATTACTCTCTATTGCCTTCATACTCAAATTCAAATGCCTTAGAGCCTGCCGTGTCAGTCTCATCTCTTCCATCTGAAGTCCTTACAGCTCGTGCAGCTCACCTTCCATCCTCCCCTCTCTGTCTACAATGTCCTCCCTCCAACCACACACCCAACCCAATCTGGTTAATTTCTACTCAATCTTAAAAACTCAGCTTAGATGTCACTCCCACTGGGAAACCTTCCCTGGCCTCCCCAACTATGTTTGAGGCCCCTCCTGCCCCCACACAAAGACATTTTTGTCATTGGTACATTCACTGCTACATCCCTGTGCCTAGAGCTTGACCTGGCTTACAGCAGACAACTCAGCACACACTTGTCGGACAGAAGTTTCCCATGGCCCTCCCAAGTCCTCCACCGCAGAACTTACCATCCATGTCATAGTTGCCTCTTTCCTTTTCTGTCTCCCAGAGCAGACGGAAAGCTCCACGAGTCAGGAGCCAGGCCTTCCTGCTCAGTGTTTACCCCAGGGCCCTTGTATGTTTCCTGCACATACTAATGGTGTGTTCACTTGTAATGAGTGAGGACTGGGCATCGAGGGGAGGAAACCTTGGGCCTGGGCTGAGAGACGGGCACTCTACTAAGAAACACATTTACTTCCAACACAAAAGCACGTCAGAGGGGTGCTGAGAAAGAAGAGGATAACCCATCAAATTTGACATCCGAAACCAACCACGAACTAAATGCAGGACTTTGGAGGGTCCCCTTCTTATTGTGAATAAGGATTGCAGAACCCCCTTTGGTGTCTGTGCTCAAACTCTTCTTCCAAGCAAATCCCTCTAGCTCGTTTGCCACCTTATCAGAGGAGAGCAGAGCAGGTGCCGTGTGGAATGTGGCTTATGCATGTCTTACAGGAGTTAGCAGATCCTGGAGAAGTCATGGGCTGCACATCAAGTGTGTGTTGGTGGGGGTACAGTGTGGCACATGGAAACGCCCAGGACTTTGGAAACCAAGGGTCCTCTGCCTTAGAGCAGAGCCTACTCCACTGGCCTTGCTGAGCCAGTAGTTCTTAAAGCAGACTTCAAGATGTCTGCTTCAGGCCTGACTGAGGCAGGGGACGCTCAGTTCTTATTATGGTCTCTGCAACGTTCTCCCGGATCTGGAACACTGCTCTCACACCTGGCCTACCTACTCTTGTCCCTCCCTCTGGGGCCACCATGCTGCCTCCCAAGCTCCTATGTTGGACCCCCCGCCCCCCACAGCCACTAGGCTGTAACTGACTGGGTGGACTGGTCCTAAGTCATGCCATGACCAGAAAGGATGTTCTCCTGCACAGAGTCTGGTAGGAACTCCGTAAACACTCTCCAAGGGTTGAATAAAGGCTGAAAGGGGCACTTCTACTTCCAGGAAGAGAATATTTGCATATATCCTGAGTTAATTTTATCCTTCTCCTTTCTCCTCCTTCAGCTATGCAGTCGTGCACCACTTACCAATGGGGATGTGTCCCGAGAAATGCGCCACTAGGCGATCACATGGTATCGACCCTGTGGGGCCACTGCCACACATGCGGTCTGTTAGTGACTGAAATGTCATTATGCAGCGCATGACTAACACTCTCTCTCTAAGAAAACTAAGTTTTAGGAAGGGGCAAATGAGTCAATCCAAAAACAAAAGGATAAAGGAAAGCAGAACCTGTCACAATCTGTCGCAACTCTGATGCAGTGACCTTGAAATTAAAATCAACACTCAGGAAACTAGAATTACTAAATAACCCCTAAAACATGAAGCAAGTTAGAAAGTAACCTCTAATTCCATCATAACAAGCTTGAGTGTTTTCAGAGAAATTTTATGAAGAAGGCAAGAGGAAAAGAAATTTGGCAAAGGAAATGCAAAGGCAGAGAGAAAGACGCACAGAGGATGAGGGGTAAGGCAGGGAAGATGGGAGGGAAGCAAAGGGAGAGGAAAGGAGGAAAGGAGGGTGGGAAAAAGAGAGAAAACAGAAAGGGGCGGGGAGAGGACATGAGAAGTAGGGAAAGAAAAACACAGGAGCGGAGGGAGAGAGAAAAGAGAGAGGACAGGGGAGAAAAGACAAGTAAAAGGGAAAATAGTGAGCAGAGAGACGAGACTGTGAGAGAGCAAGAGACAAAATGATGAAAGATGAAAAGAGAAAATATAGTTCTAAATGTTCAGGGTTAGGAGGAGGAGGTCATCCTCAGCAGCCCCGGGATGGTCATCCAGCCCATGCACTTACATACCTTAGATAGCAGAAGACTCACTCCCTCATGAGCAAATGGAGGATGGAGAGAGATGGGAGCAGCATATGGTAAGGGCAGGCCATGGGCCCAGGTGCCTGAGGAGAACTTGACGCAAAGCACAGGCAGTTGGGAGAAGGGTGTCCAACAGAAGAGCAAGGGACAAACAAGACAATTCAAAGATGCCACCAGCAGGACCTACCACCTCCATCCTTATCTGAGTTTCAGCTCTCACCTAAGCTGGAGACCTTATTCACCACCTGATAGTAAATCCTGCTAGACCTGGATACTCTTGGCTGGATGTGGTCCGGCCCAGGGCTGGGGTGGGGGTGGGACATGCCAAGGATACAGGCTTCCTCCGTGTAGGGCACAGCAGCCGTGGTGCCTCCAATGATGTAGCTGTAGAAGGAGACCTCCAGAGTGTAGCAATAGGAAGTGTGGTCCAGCAGTCCACCAAGGAAGCGACGGCCAGTTCCCGCTTTCACGGCATCCCGGTTAAAGGATGTGCTCGACTATGAAAGACAGAGGAGGGAGGAGGGAATCAGGGCTGGGCACCTGCTGGCTATTTGGGTCTTGAGCAAATCTTACAACACCTCCGGGTCTCAGCTTCCTCATCTGAAAAGTGGGATATTAACCGCACATCACAGGATTATTATGAGGACTGATTAAATAAACAAACATAGTTAAATGAAAGCATCCAGCAGAGTTCTTGGGGCACGGTAACTGCCATTTAACAAATATTTGTAGAAATCTGAATGGGGACAGAGGAGCAAGGAAAAGTAGACAGGAAACAAGAAGCAAGTATATAATGATGGTAACTAGAACTGAAATTGGGGAAGTGCTTTCAGCTTTATCCTATGGTTTTCCACATAGTATCACAATAATCCCTTGATGTAGGTATTGTAATTTTGCCCCTGAAGGTGAGGAAACTGAGGCTCATAGAGATGGAGCAAGTAAGTGATACAGCACAGAATTGAATGCAGGACTAAGTGACTCCAGACACCCCAACACTCCTTCACAATGCTCCCCTCCATTAGGGACAGCTGAACTCATGTCCAACATCACCAGAAAGGAGGGACCATGGCTGCTTCCTCGCTAGGGTGTTGACCGCACCCATCACAGGGGACAGAGAGAGGATAGAGCAAGCAGGTCAGCGTCTCAAGTCCTCTCTTCAAAAATACGTGAGATGTTAGGTAACTTTTTGTAGCCTCAGCTTCCTCATCTTCAAAGTGGAGTGATAATAACATCTGTTTCATAGAGTTGTGAGAGTCAGTTCACTTGAGGTTAGAAGGGCTTTCTATGCTAACCCATGGAGACCTAAGTAATGGAGAGACTCTGGTTTTAACAAGAGAATATGTGTCTTATTCAGTAGGATATACGAGAAGAAGGAAAAGAGAGGAAGAGGGAGAAAGAAACAGCAAAACATAACAGATGCATAGACAGACATTGAACGAAAGAGGTGTGTGTGTGTGCGTGTGTGTGTGTGTCTTGAGGCAAAGGAGAAGATCAGACAATTAGAATGTCAAATCTGAAAAGACCACTGAAGTCCATGCAGTGGAATCCAACTCTCTCACTTTAGAGTTGGGACTGAGGGTCAGAGAAGAGAAGAGACAGAGACTGGACTAGGATGGATGACCTTGACCCTGGCCCTGAGCTCTTACGGGGGCTGCAGTGCAGGAACATCATCAGGCAAGGTCAGAAATAAAGCTCCCAGACTGAGCCCCCTTTGTAGGCCCTGGAAACCGCACCTCTGTGAGGCTCTCTGAGCCCTGTGGCCCAGCCTCCCAGGGAGCCTGGATCCAGGAGATTCAGTCTGCTCTGAAATTGGAGTGATTTCAAAAAGACAAAGGCTGGCCATCCTATAGTGAGTGATTCCTACAGAAACAAGCAAGGCTCTTCTTATCTCAGAGATGCAGATCGGGAGCCACCTGCTTTGATTCCACCACCACGTGTTAGGTGACCTTGCTGTACATACCCAGCTTCTCTGGGCTGTAGCTTCTGTCAGGTGTAAAGAGAAGACCAGGCTAAATAATCTCCCCGTTCCTTTGCTGGTCTGGCATTCAAAGATTCTGGGATTCAAAGTGCATTTTACCTCACAAAGAAATTCATCATCTCCCCTAATGTCCAGGCCGGCAGCAATGGGCAGGCAAGTTTTCAGCTAATCAACTTCACAAACTGCTATGACCTTAGTGGGCCTCTCCCCTTCTGGTCACATGGAAACAACAGGCCTCAGAGATTTAGTATCAAAACAAAGGAAAATGTGCAAAACCTCTTTCCTGTGTCCCTACACCACACTCTGACTCCTCTCCATATCCTCTCTCCCTGCTCTTTTCCCATATTGCTTTTTTTTTTTTCAGATTTTTATTTTTTTATTTTTTTCCTTTTTCTCCCCAAATCCCCCCAGTACATAGTTGTATATTCTTTGTTGTGGGTCCTTCTAGTTGTGGCATGTGGGATGCTGCCTCAGCGTGGTTTGATGAGCAGTGCCATGTCCGCGCCCAGGATTCGAACCAACGAAACACTGGGCTGCCTGCAGCGGAGCGCGCGAACTTAACCGCTCGGCCACGGGGCCAGCCCCCTCCCATATTGCTTTTTGCTGCAAATTATTCTAACTGCCAGTCCACAGCCTCTCCAGTCCTCCCCGGCGTGTGAGGTGGGAAGCAACAATAGTCCCTGGACTCTGCTGAGGTCTCTGCCACCTGCAAAGTACTTTCATATGTCTGCATTTGTCCTCCTAGGAAGTGGGGATGCAGGTAGAGCAGAAAACTATCACCTACAAATTACTGACAAAGTAAGTGAGGCCCAGAAAGGGTCATGGAGGAAGGGAATGGTGGGCATGTGACCCCCTCCAGTAGGTGTGTGAGGCTCGTACTCAAAGAACGGAGGTAGGTGGAAGCAGAGCCTGGGCGGGGGCTGGCACGTGGTCAGTGCTCACTGAGTTTCTTCTGCTAATGCTGGATCAACTAAACAAATGCCAGCTCATCAGACAGACCAAGCACCACCTTCCCCAAGCGTCTCCCTCCTGACGCGCTGAGCTGCTTGAGGGCGTGGGCACAGCTTGTTTACCTCTATGTATCGCCCACGCCAGACCTGGCACAGAGTGGGTGTTCCGTAAATGTTAAACCAAATTGAACTGAATGAGGAGAAAGAAGGGGAGGCAGTGGGAGGGAGAAGGATGGGGTGGGGAGCAAGGAGCTGGGAGCTGGCTGAGAGAGAACTCTTGACTCACATAGGAGAAGTCCTCAGCATTCTGGCAGAGGAGCTTGGGAAAAATGGCCTGCCTCTGGAACCGTTCCTCATCCTCAAAGATGTTGCCATACATGAAGCCATTCATCATGGTGGAGTGGGCGTGGATGTCAATATAAAACTCCAGGCTTGTTTTCTGTTGAAAAAAAGGATAACAAATGACAAGCCTGGGGCCACAGAGCTTGCCTTAAAGGCACCAGAAAGTAAACACACACACACACACACATGCATGCATGCACACATATTCATTTCCTTTCAGCTGGACCTATGTGTCAGCAGATTTGGCAGCCTTTTGCAATGTGATTGGAGGGGTTGAGACCAGTGAGGATCAATTTCTCCTCACTTTTAATACCATCTGCCCTCAGGGTCCACCATTAGCATCCCTCTTTAGAGTTCTTCTGAAAAAGTGAGTTTTTCTGTTGGATTAAGTCATGATGTTACTTACCCCAAACAGTTAATACATTCCTGACTAAAGGCATTAGCAGAATTTGTTTCTTTTATTAATGAGACATACCTTCAGGCAACATAATTGTATTGACGTGGGCCTGCTTATGGCTTTGCCCTGACTGGGCCATTTCCAGCTAAGGGGGTCTGGGGTCAGTCATAGGCCCACTGTGGGCCTCAGCTTTCTTATTGGAAACACAGATATTTTAATTCCAACCTCAGAGAGTTAGAGTGGGAATCAAACACTGCAATAATAATTACTACCATTTACTGCATATTTACTGCATGCTGGCACCATCTGGGGAGCTTTACACGTGACATCTTAGTTACTTCTTTTATTTAACCTCATTTCATGATGCCACACCTATTCCCCAATAATATATAAATAGTGCATGGGGAAAAAAACACCTTGTAATCTGTAAAGATGCTTGTGGCTAGTCTTTCTTCGCGATCTACTTGCACATATTTAAGGCATTCTCTAGCTTGATATGGTAGTATTCCTTAGCATTCCTGTCTATGAGCTCCCTGAAGGCAGGGGGATAGTCTGTAAGCAGCCCAGTGCCCATACGTGAAGGATGCTCAGCAGCTGTGCACAGAAGGACTAAACAAATGGCCCCAGAGAGGTTACTCCACATACTGTAATGGACTGGCAGGAATTAGGGAATTTTTAGGCCCTTAGATCCTCTATGTCCTTCAAATCTGACCTTCTTTTCCTATATATAAGTCCTATTTATATTTATTAATTCTTTCTGAGACTAACAGAGGCCCCAAATGGGGAAGGAACTTGTCCAAGCTCATGACATAAGTGGGAATGAAACCCAGGTCTGCTGACCCCTGACAGTTAACTTATCATCATCAATGGCCATCGCTAGAAACAGCCAAGGCAAAACCTGGCCGCCTTTCCACCCCCTTTCTAGCATGTGGTCCTGGGAAAGAAGAAATGTCCATGCTTAGAAGGATTCTCCCTCCTTGGGACACTTTTAAACAGAGTTAAAACCAAATGAAAACCATGTTGCTTCTAGAATGTGGACCTGATGACTGTCATTTCATTTGCCTTAGAGTTGGAGTGAAAAATTCTGTCTTGCCGAGCTCCCAGCTCTCTGGGTAGCATAAGCTGTCTTTTGAGAGATACAAGATGCACTGCTCCGTGTGATATTAAACTCATCATTTTCAGCTTTGGAGGTGGAATACACAATGATTCAACAGGAGCCCTATAAAAGTCATCTTCGCAATTTTATTTTCTTCAATTGTCTGTCTTTTCCTCTGAGCTTTTGATGAGCTGCAGAGGAAAGGAGGAGGTAGACAGATGACTTAAGAAGTGTGTAAGAAAAAACTGCAATTTACATCTCCAGATGTCAGAGCCGGAGAGAGCCTTGGAAACCAGCTTCTCTGACCTTTCTTGGAACTGCCCTGGATGGAGAGGTTGCTTGCTGAAGGCGGCCAGCAAGTTCGCAAAGGAGCAAGAATTAGAACCTGGCTCGACTGATAGCCATTCTGGAGTGGCTTCCACTGCCCCGTCCTGACACCCAGCACCTAATGTGAGTTCACTTTAAATAGCCAGCAGATGAGTTATATTGATTAATTTACATGGTTCATAAGTCAAAAAGATATGAAAGAATTTACAGTGAAAGATCTCCCTTCCACCCCTCCTCCAGGTACCTAGTTTCACTCTCCAGAAGCAACTCATGTTATCAGGTTCACATGCATCCTTCCAGAAATAGTTTCTGCACAAACAAGTACATATTCCCCCCATCTTCCTCCCAACACAAACAAATAGTAGCACACTGAACACGCTATCCAGATCTGCTTTTTCTCTCTTAATATGTCTTGAAGGTAATTTTTTCTCAGTACACAGAAAGTTACCCCATCCTTTTTAACAGCCATGTATAAACTATCTAACAAGTGCCCTATCGATAGACACATGAGTTATTTCCAAACTTTCATGTTACAAACACTGTCTTAGAGATTGCCTCTGTATATACACTAATTCACACATATGCAACCATATTTAGGATAAATTCCTAGAAGTAGAATTCCTGGATCCTCTGTGTATTTGCAATTCTGATCAATATTGACAACTGACCTCCGTAGAAGGAGCAATTTACACTCCTAGCAATGTCTCTTTCTCAATTACCTTGACAACGTGGGTGGAATCAAACTTTTAGACATTTGCCAATTTGATGGGTGAAAAATGATATTTAAGATTAGTTTTAATGTCAATTTCTTTTAGTATAATTATCTTTTATTATATAGTTAAGTATCTTATCATATGTTTGAGAACTATTTGCATTTTCTATGAATTGTCTCTTCATTTCTTTGCCCATTTTAGAAATTGACTTGTTGGGCTTTGTTTCTTATTGATTTACAGAAGCTATATATAAGAGAGACAGCCTTTACGTGTAGTATACAAATGTTTTTTCTCAGTTTGTCATTGTTTTTTGACTTTACTTCTACTGGTACTTTTTTCCATGTAAAATTTTTTAAATGTTAATTTTTTACACAGATTTACCAATCTTTTGTCTTGTTGTTTGTGGGTTGAATTTTTTCATTGTCTCTTCTATTATTTCTATTGTTTCATTCTTTTATGTTTAAATATTTCATTTCAATTTTAATTTACATGGAGGTAGGGTGTGAGGTAAGGATTAAAGTTTGTTGTGCCACACCATTTATTACATTGTGCATCTTTTTCCCACTGACTTGAAAAGCAACCTTAACCATAAACATTTTTTGATATATTTGGGTTAGTTTTGGATTTTCTATTCTGTTCTAACCATTTGTCTTTTCATGTGTCAATACTATACAGTTTAAATTACATTAAGTTTACAATGTTTTTTAATATTTGGAGGGCTAGTATCACCTCATGTTTCTTTTCCCAAATTTTCCTGTATTTTCTTGCAAATTTTCCTCTTTGATATTTATAATTAGCTTGTTTCATTTTCCTTGCTCTACAAAATCCTGTGAATATTCTCAATATTTATAATATAATCCTATTAATTTTTCATATTAATATAGGAAGAATTGACTCATGACTTTGAGCCTTCCAATCCGAGAATATGTTTTGACTTTCCATTTATTCAAGTTTCCTTTTGGATATAGCAGGAAGTTTCAAAAGTGTTTCTTTTTCTCATATAGACCCTGAACATTTCTTTTTGATGCCTAGGCAGTTTATATTTTTAGTTGCTGTTGTAAATGTGATGTATTCTTCCATTAAATCTTCTAACTAGCAGTTCTTTATAAATATTAAGGCTCTTGTTTTCAACATATTTAATTTTTTTTTTTCCTTTTTCTCCCCAAAGCCCCCGGTACATAGTTGTATATTCTTCATTGTGGGTTCTTCTAGTTGTGGTATGTGGGACGCTGCCTCAACATGGTTTGATGAGCAGTGCCATGTCTGCGCCCAGGATTCGAACCAACGAAACACTGGGCTGCCTGCAGCGGAGCGCGCGAACTTAACCACTCGGCCACGGGGCCAGCCCCTCAACATATTTAATTTTTACCCAGACACTATACTAATTCTATTATTATTTGCATAATTTCTCATCCAATTTTCTTGGATTTTCATTTGCTTACTAATTCAACAAATAATCACTGAGTACCCACTATGTATCAGACAGTGTTCTAAGCACTGGAGATATGCACCAGGGAATGATCTGGGCATGACAGATATAGCAATGAACATAATAGAAAGCTTCTGATCTCAAAGAGTTTACATTCTGTGGAGAGAGAAAGGAAATAAACAAATCAATGAATAAATATACAAGACGTCAGGAGGTATTAATGCCATGGAGACAAATAAAACACAGTAAGGGAATAGAAAGTAATAGCGGTTCTGGAAAGACAGAGAGTTGAACGGAGTAGGAGAGTTAGTCTTGAGGATATCAGGTAGAAGAGTATTCCAGGTAGAAGGAGAAGTAAATGCAAAAGTCACATGCACTTGGTATGTGTGAGGAACAGCAGGGAGGTGAGGAAGCCTGGGAGGAGGGACCAAATAAAGGGGGTATTGTTTTCCAGGGTTGTAATCTT
The DNA here is from genome assembly GCF_037783145.1 of Equus przewalskii. NCBI lineage: Eukaryota > Metazoa > Chordata > Mammalia > Perissodactyla > Equidae > Equus > Equus przewalskii. Next base: position 10,099,050 of record NC_091832.1, on the reverse strand, counting down.
ATCACTCATACATAGTAATTTTATCTCCTCTTTTTGGGTTTTTATGCTTCTAATTTCTTTTTCATGTCTAACTGCATTGGCTAGTACCTCCAAAACAATGGTAAAGGATTAGTCAGGTTCTAGGATCCCTTCTCACTCTAGAATTCTAGGGGCTGGAAAAAAACATTCTTCAGATATGAGGGAGAAATTAAAACTTTCCCGGACAAACAAAAGCTAAGGGACTTCATAGCCATGAGACTCCCCCCCCCCAGAAGAAATCCTCAAGAAGGCCCCCATACTTGAAAAGAAAAGCGAGAAAGCGGTCACAAAACACAAAGTAAGGAGATAAATAGTTAGACAGAATCTGAATAGGACAGCAAATATTCAACTATAGCATTAAGCGAAAGGGAAGGAAAACACCAAAAACAAAGATAATCCTGTCATTTTAACCACAAACTCACAACACAAGATGGAAAAAGATATGAGGAAAAACACTTAGGAAGGGAGGAGGAAAGGGACTGAATCAGTTGAGGCTAATGAATTAAGAGGTCATCAGAAAATGGACTATCTTATACATGAGATTCTCAACACAAACCTCAGGGTAAACACTAAACAAAAAAGCAGAACAGAGACACAAAGAATAAATAAGGAGAAAATAAAGAAACATATCATAAAAAACTCCATAATTCAATGGGTAGACCAAAACACACAGGACAAAAAACAAAGGAAATGCAGGAAAACTGGAAAATGAGTGATAAAATAATTACATTAAGCACTCATACATCAATAATCACCCTAAATGTAAATGGATTGAATTCTCCAATAAAAAGATACAGAGTGGTGAGATGGATTAAAGAACAAGACCCAACAATATGCTGCCTCCAGGAAACACCCCTCAGCTCCAAAGACAAACACAGGCTCAGAGTGAAGGTGTGTAAGATGATACTCCAAGCTAATGGCAAACAAAAGAAAGCAGGTGTTGCAATACTTATGTCAGATAAAGTAGACTTCAAGATAAGGCAGGTAAAGAGAGACAAAGAGGGGCAGTATATAATGATCAAAGGGACACTCTATCAAGAGGAATTAATGCTTATAAATATCTATGCACCCAACACAGGAGCACCAAAGTTCATAAAACAACTATTAACAAACCTAAAAGAAGATATTCATAATAATACAATAATAGTAGGGGACCTCAACACTCCACTCTCATCAATGGATAGATCATCCAGACAGAAAACCAACAAGGAAACAGTGGAATTAAATTAAAAGCTAAACCAGTTGGACTTAATAACATATATATATAGAACACTTCATCCAAAAACTGCAGAATAAACATTCTTCTCAAGTGCACATGGAACTTTCTCAAGGATAGATCATATGTTGGAAAACAAGGCAAGTCTTTATAAATTTAAGAAAATTGAAATAATAACAAGCATCTTTTCCCATCATAATGTTATAAAGCTAGAAATTAATTACAAGAAAAAAGCTGAGAAAGGGATAAAGATGTGGAGACTAAACAACATGCTATTGAACAAGCAATGGATCCTTGAAGAAATTAAAGGAGAAATAAGAAAATATCTGGAGACAAATGAAAATGATAGCATACCATACCAACTCATATGCAGCAAAAGCTGTATTAAGAGGGAAATTCATTGCAATACAGGCACATCTTAACAAACAAGAAGAATCCCAAATAAGCAATCTCAAATTACACTTAACTGGATTAGAAAAAGAAGAGCAAAGCCCAAAGTCAGCAGAAGAAGAGAAATAATAAAAATCAGAGCAGAAATAAATGCTATTGAAACAAAAAAGGCAGTAGAAAGGATCAATGAAACAATGAGCTGGTTCTTTGAGAAGATAAATAAAATTGACAAACCCCTAGCCAGACTGACAAAGAAAACGAGAGAGAAAGCTCAGATAAACAAAATCAGAAATGAAAGAGGAGAAATAACAAAAGACACCACAGGAATACAGCAGATTATAAGAGAATAGTATGAAAAACTATACTCCAACAAAATGGATAATCTAGAGGAAATGGATAAATTCTTAGACTCTTACAGCCTCCCAAAGCTAAATCCAGAAGAAACAGACAATCTGAATAGACCAATCAAAAAGAAAGAGATTGAAACAGCAATCAAAAGCATCCCAAAGAATAAAACCCCAGGACCACACGGCTTCCCTGGGGAATTCTACCAAACTTTCAGAGAGGATTTAATACCTATCCTTCTCAAGCAACTGCAAAAAATTAGGATTCTAGGGGCTGGAACTAGAGTAGAAAAAAGTCTAGGAAATTTATGTGAATAGGGTCTGAGTTTGAGGTCTTAGTTCTTTTCCTTCTTCATTACACATATTCAGCACTTTACTGAGAATGCCAAAGACCACAGCTACTAAGTCCAACAACACCTGATCATGTTTTGTGCCTAAACCGGCTTTATGGACTTGTGTTGGCCCAGTTAGAACGGAGCATGGAAGGCAGAAGCAGGGTTTCCAACTCTGGTTCTAATGTTAACATAATCTGTGCCCGTGGACAAGTAGCAACTCTTTGCTGTGCCTCAATTTCCTCATCTTTAAAAGTGGTTGTTGGATGGGATAGAGAGCTATGACTTTCTTAAATGTTTCATGATTTCCTCTCATCCTCAATGAAAACAAATCCCTCATTCTTCTCCAAACAGCTTCTTGCTTGGGCTTTGATTTCAGTACTTGTTACATATACCTAATCTGTCTGATAAGTATGTCTGTGTGCCTACGAGCTCTTTGAGGACAGGGACCATGTCTGACACACGTCCCATCATCTCTTACCTGTTCTGCTACAATAGCTTTCTACCTGGTTTCCTTGTTGCTTCAGAGCAATCTTCTTAAATGAAAACAAATCACGTCACTCCCCTAGTTCAATCTGTTCTACACGTCTCTATTGCTCCCAGGATAGGGACCACGCGCCTTAACAGATTTTAAAAGGCCCTGCGTGGTGTGGTCCCTGCCCCCAGGCTGGTCTCAGCTCTTGCTACTTCTGCTCTGATACTCTACACTCCAGCCACGTGGAGCTACCTGGAGTACCTCGAACTGTTATGCGCTTGACCTTTGTCTCCACATTTGCACATGATACATATCTCCTCTGCCTAGAATACATTTTCTCTTTATCTGGCTAACTCTGACACAATCTTAAAATTTAAGGCAGAAACTGAGTAGATGCTTACCAACCCCATTTCCTTTTCCTGGACCATGGAAGACATTTCCCAGTCTCCCTTGCCATTTGGTCAGGATCAAATGGGATGTGGGCAGTGGTGACAACTACCACTTCCAGGCCTGGTCATAGAACTCATACACAGTCACCCCCCTTCTCTCTTGTTCTTGTGCATGGAAGCTACACATAAAAACAAGGGTATCACAAGAAGGAAGAAGCCCATGTCCCTTAATCACTCTAGGAGGAAAACGGTCAGGGGAGTCAGTTGACCTGCGTCAGACTGTGATGAACTTTTACAGCATTAAGCCACTGAGACCTGGGAATTGCTCGTTATAGCAGTTAATATTATTCATCTGATGAGTACAAAATCTCAATTCAAATGGCCTTATTCTATCCCTCAGGATGAGTTAACAGCCTCCTCTGTGCTCTCATAATTCAAGGTACATTTCTCTCTCTCACGGTACATATCACATGACACAAATAATGCTTTGTTTATTTCCATCTCCCATTAGAATGGGAGCTCTTTCAGGCAAGGACTAACATTGTTGATTTTTTAAGTCCACAGGACCAGAGCAAGGCCTGGTATACAGTAGGTTATCATTAAAGGTTTGGCAAAAGAATGGATAGAAAATCAATCGGTAGAAGAATGAGTGAATTAAAAGAATGAGCAGATGCATCTTAAGTTTTTTTGAGCAGCCAAATGAGGTACTTTTCTGTGGCCATATCAGAGCAAGGGGTGTGTCGCTAATGCAGAGCCCCATAATTACAATTCGGGATTAAGAATAGAAGCAGGGGAAGCATCTCTGTTCTTTCCTTCCAAACTTAAGAACCTTAATTAAAACCGAGTGACGAAGGGCTGTCCCCTTGCCAGCAGCCAACAGTTCGTCCTGCAATCAGGGGCCTAAAGAGTAAATTAAAATCAGTGCCAATAAAATTAAAACCACCTTAGGGCATATTTGCAACATAATTTAGTGCAGAGTTTGCTTCCTCCTAGACGCCAGGGAGGAAATGGTTTTTTTTTTCTGCTATATTCCGAGCTGCTTCTCTGCTTCACCTCGCTTGGCACAGGCCAGAATCCGAGCTTGGTGCTGTGAGGCGATGCTGGATACTTCACATTTGGGCAGCACTTCAGAGTTTATCACATTTTCAGTCCAATGAAGGAAGGGAAATGCAATGCAGGAAGGGCGGAAGGGTTTATCTCAGGTCTGGAGATGAGAAAGAAACTCATCTCAGGCAGGGATAAGGGCGAGTTGAGAAGGGTGCTCTATTCTTCCCTCTTACAGAGGAGGGACTGAAGCTCAGAAAGTGGAAGGAACTTGCCCAAGGTCATGCAGCAGGAAGTGGCAGAGCTGGAACTCAAACACAGGCCTCTGGTTACAAACGCATGCCCTGTGTCCTGCCGTGCTCTCAGGAGCCTACAGTCCTGGAAGTCATCTCCCTGGTCAGAGGAAGGAAGCCCTCTGCTGATCCCTCATCTCTGAGCTGGGGGACTATGAGGTCTTGGGACCGATCCTATCAGGCTTAACTTCTCAAACGGGCCTCGAGTTGGGGGGTGGGAGCAGCAAGGAGCATTAGAAAACTTCCAGATAACTCCCCTACTGAGATTTGTCCCCCCAGAAGACGGTTCCCCATGGGCCTCAAGCCCAAAACAAACCAAAAAGCCCCAAATCTATTCGTTTTATTACTAAAATCTCTCCCTGTTTTTTAAAAAGTTAAAGTTGGAAGTCAGTGCACATGTCCTAAAGTAGGAAGGAGAAATTTTCAGAAAAATCGAGGACTCTTTCTTTAAAAACAGCCAACCAAATCAAATAAACAACACCATGTAAAGGACCTTTATCACGCCTAGTATAGATCTCCGAAGTGGCACAGTCAAGCCTTCCCTCCTCAGGTGCGCCCTGGCTGTGGTTGGATAGAAATTCCCGTTACCAAAGATGTGATGAATCAATGGGGACAAAAAGAGGAACAGGCAGCTAGCCCAGGGAACCGAGGGGAGGCCACAGGACCTCATCTCCTACCTCTCTCCATCTCACACTCCAGCCTTACAGACCTGTAACTCCCCAAGCACACGCACGCTCTCCTACTCTGTGCGTCTGTGTCTCTATTCCTGCAGGTGGGAATGCCCACCCCCTCCCTTCCTTTCCCCTCCTGGTGTCATCTTGCTCAGCTTTCACTGCCAGGCCCAGTAGCCCCTTGTCCAAGAAGCCTTCTTTGACTCTCCCAGGGACAGCAGCTCTCTTCTCTGGAGCCCCACAGATTTTTAAACTGTTCTTCTGTTAAAGTGTTTATCATCCACTTTATTCATTCATTCATTCATTTTAATGAATATTTGATATGAACCTACTATGTTCCAGGACCTGGGGGTGAACAAGACAGGTGAGGTTCCTGCCTTTTAAGGAGTTGGCACCCAGGTGTGGATGACAGACCATGAATAGAATCTAAGTAAGGTGATCACAGATTGTAACACGTGCTAGGAACGCACTAAAATGAGCCAAAGGATGGTGAATAACTGAGTTGATGGGGGCAGGGTCTACTTTAGATTGTGTGATCAGGAAAGGCCATAGACATTTGAGCTGAGCCTTGAAGGATGATGAGAATGAGCTATTCAAAGGGGCTGGTGGGGCCAGCCTGGTGGCGCAGTGGTAAATTTGCACATTCTGCTTTGGTGGCCCAGAGTTCGCCGGTTCCGATCCCGGGTGCAGACTGGCACTGCTTGGCAAGCCTTGCTGTGGTAGGTGTCCCACATATAAAGTAGAGGAAGATGGGCACAGATGTTAGCTCAGGGCCAGTCTTCCACAGCAAAAAGAGGAGGATTGGCGGCAGAGCTCAGGGCTAATCTTCCTCAAAAAAATAAATAAAAGGTGGGGCTGGCAAGAGAATTCTGGACAAATAAAGGCCCTGAAGCGGGGATGAGGGTGGCCTTTTTAAAGACCAGAGGGAAAGCCATTGGCTGGATCGCTATGAACACTGGAAGTGAGCCTGGAGAAGTTTATAGGGTCCAGCTCACACAGGCCTTGCAGGCCAGGGTCAGGGTTTGGAGCTTATCCTATGTACAGGGGAAAGCCATGTTAATAGGGGAATGCTGTAAAAGGATTACCTTGCCTATCATGTAGATAGAGGATTTTAGCTGGACATGAGTGGAGGAAGTTGAACAGGTGCCCTAAGAGATCGTAGTAGCTTGAATTGGAGTGACAGCAGTAGAAATGAAAAGAGAAGGATATATTTGGTAAACATCTTGGCCACACCTCTGTAGGACCTGCGCATGGATTATATATGCAGGAAGAATCAAAGATGGATCAAGGGTTTGTGCCTTGAACAACTGAGACGATAGTGGTAACATGTAGAGAGATGGAGCAGACTGGGGTGAAGACCAGGTGGGATAGTGGTGAGGAAATTGAGAGTTCTGATATGGGTCTCTGCAGTTTGAAATGACTATTGGATGTCAGGCTGTGTCAAGTAGGCAGTCAAAGATGTGAAAACGGAACCCTGGGGTGAGGACTGAACTGGAGAAAGGTAGGCATCTTTAGCACAGAGGTGCTATTTAACACCACTGGGAGAGAGTGTGGATCAAGGAAAGGTCCCAGGACCGAGCCTGAGGCCCTCCAAGGCTGGGAGTTTAAGTATAGGAAGAAGCAAAGGAAACTGTGGAGTGGCCAGAGAAGTAGGAAGAGACAAGGACAGTGTGGTTTCATGAAAACTAAGAGGAAGAAAAAGGTTCTAAGAAGGAGGGAGTGGTCTGTGAACCGTGTAAGGACCAGGACCATGGCTGGTTCACTTCTGTATCCCCATGTGCATCATAGGTCCCAGTACATAGTAAGTACTCAGGGGACATTTGCTGAGTGACTAAATGAATAAATGAATGAATGGACCAGGTATCCTGGACTCAGAGAAAGGGTAGTGCAGCATGTAGTGATAGGAGCCTCAGGGCCTAGATTCTATCCCCAGGAGCTATGGAGGGAGAAGAATAATAACGATATAGCACTTACTACTGCCAGGCACTCATTAATCCTCCCACAACCTCAGCAGATAGAAACATCACTTACAAATAAGGAAACTGAGGAATAGAGAGACTAAGTAACTTGCCAGGGAGCCCCCAGATCACATAGTGGTACCTGGCAGAGGCCAAGCAGTCCAGCTCTACAGAGCCTGCTCTTAATCATGACACCACCATCAAAAGCTGTTGACATTTACTGAGGGCTTCCTATGTCTGGTCCTGTAATAATTCTTATAACAATCCTATGAGGCTAGTACTGTTATCATCACATGAGGAAACTGAGGCAAAGAGCTTGCAATTGGCAGAGCTGAGATTCAAACTCATCTTTCTGAGCTAGGGCTAAGCTCTTCATCTCTAAGCTCTTCAGAACGGCCCAGCCTCTGCATCTGTGGCCTCTTTGGCCTCAGCAGAATAAACCTCAGGACAAAGGAAATGTGTGACAGTAATGCTTAGGTGTTGGGAGAAAGCATCAGTAGCAGCAAGATGAGGAGTAAAAATATTTTTCTCCTTCCACTTGTCTTTCCCAATCCTACTCTACTCAGAAGTGAAAAGGAGGACCTGAATGTAAATGGAGGCATCTCTGCATCTGTTCCTTCTAGGGACCCAGGAAGAGCTAGGCCTGGCCTGGCAGGAAGGAGCCTTCCTCTGCTTCCACCCGCTCCTCCAGCTCTGCCCAGAAAAAGGAAGAGAGAGCAGAGGCTCAGCCTAGGAGGTTTGGGTTCATAACAGACATTCCTAGGGCAAAAGAACTGCTGACCTGCGTCTTCTGCTCCCCATAGCAGTGATTGGTGACCCCAGTGTTGATCATGACAATGATAACAATGATAGAAGAAGGGTAGTCATGGGAGTAGCATGGTTCAGGGCTCTGGAAAACCTGGCTTCAAGTGTCAGCTTTTAGCCATGGGTGAGCTTAACGACCAGTAGAAATTACTTTCCTTCCCCGAGCCTCAGTATCCTGATCTAAAAATTGAGGATAATAATCCCAATCTCACAGGATTGTCATGAAGTTAGATGAGGTAACTGGCTTTGCACCTAACAAAATGTCTGGCAGCTTATGCGCTCTCAATACATTCTTTTCAACCACACAGTGATGCTGTGTGTAGGTGATGTGCCTGGCACCAGGATATGGACCTCCTTGAGCTCAAAACCTTGTAGGGAGGGTGGATATTTTAAAAGTAATTGCACGTGCAATGAAAGATTTGAAGAGAGGTGCAGGGGCTATAGGAGCATGGAGCTGAGAGGAGCTTGGGGACCCAGCTGACATAAATGTAAATTTCTTCCTTGTTCAACAGGACATCTATTGACAATAACCATCATCTTACACATTTGTAGAGTTTATAAACTATTCTCACACAAATTAGCTCATCTGATTCTCTCAACAATCCACTGAAGTAAATAGGATCCTGATCTTAGCTCAGAAGAAGCTCAGAGACCAGCTTGTCAAAACCTCACAGCAGGTTAGGGCCTGAACTGGGCTTCTCACTGACTCTCACCACCTCCCACACCTCTGCTCGATCCTCACCTGTTGGGGTCAGCCCAGGTGCCCACTCCTGCATCTGGAGTGGACATAGACACAAGCAGAAAAGCCAGACCAACCCGCAGGAAGCCCTGTCTGAGCAGGAAGATGAGACAAACTAAGAAGAGGATTGAGATATAATTTTGAAGCCTATGAGAGCCGAGGGACATTTTAATTTCATAATTAAAAGTTAATATTGCTTCATTATAAATGAAAGGCTGATGAAACTAGGGCACCTCCAGGAACATATTAGGAACTCAATAAATATGTGTGACCTGAATGCTGGGAGACGTCTCCTGGAGGAGGTTGTCAGCTGAGCCAGAGAGGGAATAGTATACATCCAACCACAGAGCTGGCGGGATGGTGGGGCCTCAGGAAATGTTGGTTCTTTTCTTCCCAGGAAATTCATCTTGGCTCTCCTACTAACCTGCTCTGAGGCCCTGGAGAAGTCTCTTTCCTCTCTTCAATTTCCCCATTTGGAGAATGGATCTGGCGAATTCTCAGTACCCATCATGCTCTGAGAGTCTCCTGTCTTTCAATCATCTTATCTTCCTGCTTTGTACTGTTTTGCTTTGTTTTTTCTCCTCCCTTTGGCCTCTGAAGACAGATCCTGCCAGCCTTTCCCACCTTAGCTCCTTCAAGATCTGAGTGCATGGTCTTGTTCCTTGGCATGGCCCTGTGGGGAGAACCTACAGCAAGACGCCAGTCCCAGCATTTCCCCCTTGCTAATGCACTCTTCCCATTTGGCAGAGGAGATATCACTGTTTTTCAAAGAAGTGTTCTGGGATGCCAACATTCATGCTGAAACCATGTACTTTATCCTGGAGAAAAAGAAGATGGTTCCTGTCTGCTTTATTCAGTGTAGGCAGCTGGGGGAGAGGAGGAGGAGAGAAGAAAGGTACAGGCAGGGATCCGATATCTGTTCTTTGCTCTTTCTTCCCCTTCCTTCTCTGTCTCTCTCATCTTGCCCCTTTTCTCTTCTGTCTCTTCATTCCTCTCTCCTCCTGCTCTCCCTTTCCCACCTCTCTATTTTCAGTGTGGTGAGAGAAGACAGATAAGGAAACAAACAAATGTCCATAAGCCTTTCAGGTGCTCAGTGAGATATATGTGAAGATTGGGTGAAGTTACAGCCAAAAGAACCATCCATTCATTGGGTGGTCAGGAAAGACTCTGTAGAGGAGGTGATTGTTGAGCAAGTTGTTGAAAGGTGACGTGTTCACCAAATGGACGATAAGGAAAGGAGCCATCAATGGAGAGAAAGATAGTCAAGGCAGAGGGAACTATGTAAGCAAAAACCCCAAGACCAAAAGCCCCCCGGCCCACTAAGGGAATTATAAGGTGTTTGGCACAATTGAAGGACATAAGGTGGGGTAATGGGGTGAGAAAAGGGTCTGGAGAGGCTTCTGTGGACCCATTCATGGAAGGTCTTGCAAGCCACTAAGGAGTTAGGACTTGTCCTATAAAGTAGAAAATAGAGAGCTGGAGAAGCATTTTATGGAAGTATAACATGATTACATTCGCATTTTGGAAAGATTGTTCTGGAGGCTGTGATGAGGAAGAATTGGAGCCTGTAAGAGTCAAAGGCATGTAGAATGGTTAGGACATTTTTGTTATAGTCCAAGTGAGAACTAATTGAAAAATAATAAGGTTCTGAATTAAAGTAGGGGCAGGGAGGATGAGAAGACAGGTACAGATATGAGACCTATCATAAAGTAGGATTGACAGCGCTGAACCTAAACTTGGACTGAATCCCCGGTTTCTGGCTTGGGTGTCTGGGTGGATGGTGAGGCCATTCACTGAGACTGGGGCTGTCATTATCTTATAAGTTGGAGTTGGATCTTTCCCTGCTACGTACTTATCCCCAGCTAGAGTAAGATGCTAGCAGATGGTCTATGGTCTCAGGTTATGACGTTTTGATACAAACAAGTTGATTTTTGCCAAACATGGCTATTCAAGTGAAAGAAACGTTTCTCATGTAATCATATGTTTCTTATAAAAATAGAGCTCTTTATTAATATAGTGAAGCATAAGCATTGCACATTTTGATAGGATATAGAATCAGAACAAGAGTTAAAAAAAAATCAAACACCCAAATACAGGTACTCAAACACCTGGGTTCCCTACTGGATTGTAAATGGGACGAAGGCAGGGGTTTTCTCCAGCTATTACTTTGCTACAGGCTTTCCCTCCCTCCGAAGAGAAGAGACTGATTGTTCTGGACTGCATGACTCAGCCAGAAAGCAGCAAGGAGTGAGGGGCAGTTGTGAGAGGTGAGCAAGGGTCAGACAAGGAGGTATGGGGACAAACCAGGCTTCATCTCTTGGTTTGAAGGGATGTCCCAGAACAGGGCAGTCTCCTTCATCCACATTTACATAAAAACATTTATCAAAATCACATAGAATGAGTTTGTGGCTTCTCTGCCTCTTTGAGTTGTCTGGAACTTTGCTTCCCCACCCCCTTTCCTTTGACACATGAAATACTATCAACAACCTACACAACTTGTTCACAATCATTGTCTCATTCTTACCATATCCACTGTACAGATGAAGACACTGCTCAAGATTACACAGTGAAGAAGTGGCGGACACCGGGCTAAAATCTAGATCTTCTGTCCACAGCACAATTTCCTCCCACTACGTCATTCTGCCTCGATCTTTTCATTTTGACCTGATCTTAGCGGAGGCCCGAGGGTGGACTAACGGCAGGCATGGAAGATACTTCCTGCATATGAATATCAGGTCCCTGATGACCAGCCTGCATCTCCAACCTCATTTCCTACTGTCTGCTACAGGCATCTAGTGCTTTCACCATGCCAAATCGACAGCGTCTGGACCAAGCCATCTCTTCTGTGTCTTCCAAGGCTTCGCTTATGCTGTTCCTTCAGCCAAGAAGGGCTCACTCTTCCTAATCATCCCCCAGGACCCAATACAAGCATCTCTTTCTCTGTAAAGTCTTCCTTAATCCTTCTGGGTAGGGTGGACCATGTCCTCCTACACTTACGTCGTCACTCAACCCTCCATTTTTATTAGATTCATCTCACTGTTTCATTGTTATTGCTGTGTGTGTCTATTTCCCCTACTAGACCAAACACTGGTCAAGACCTAACATTTTTCTATTTCTAACACCTAGCACTGTGCCTGGCACACGGTAGGTGCTGAGGAAATCCTCATTGAGTGAATAAATGGATGAGCAAATGATTGAGAAGAAAACATCCCTGAGCAGAGATGATTTCCATCCTTGATCTTCTGTGAGAACTGTTGTCATGGAGTAAGGTGAGAGAAGGGCAGACATCAAAGGGATATAATGGGTAAAAAATTCTTCCCTGTTCTCTCTGAGTTCTTTCTCTTTTTTTTTTTCCTTCTTGCTATTGGAACAAAAATAAAGAGTACATCATAAGCAAAGCTGTATTTTCTGTTTATTGCCACCAGGTTAATAACAGTAATGGTGCGAGAAGAAAATGAGGTGTTATGTAAAATCCTGCATTGCAGATTTTGCTGCTGATGTAAAAAACTCAATAAAGTGTAACACTTTAATCATAGAGATAAAAATCACACAGCAGCTTCCCACAGGCTCCCAGAGCCGTAAGACAAAATAGTTGTGGGGAAATGAGAGATGAGAGAAGAATATTATCAGGCATCAGAAAAGTTGTGTTTGGGCTTTTGTGGGGTTTTTTTTCCCTTCGTCACTAAAAGATGGAATAGGATTTTTCTATCTTTTTCCGAGACATCTTGTATGAATTTCTCTATTCTCTGGAGGACATGCTCAGACTTCTGGGACAAGATTTGCTCATTCTTTGTAAAAATTGATTTGTTTAGGGAGAACTGAATTCCTGCCTTTTCGGTGACTCTGTGGCCTTTAAGAAAATAGGGCTGTCTCTAAAAATGGAAGAAGGATTGGGAAGGAAGTGAGACGGTTGGTGATAGTAAAACTCTATTTTTTTTTTTTTTTGAGGAAGATTAGCCCTGAGCTAACTACCGCCAATCCTCCTCTTTTTGCTGAGGAAGACTGACCCTGAGCTAACACCCATGCCCACCTTCCTCTACTTTATACGTGGGACGCCTACCACAGCACGGCATTTGCCAAGTCATGCCATGTCCATACCCGGGATCCGAACCGGTGAATCCAGGCCGCAGAGAGGCAGAACGTGCGAACTTAACCGTTGCACCACCAGGCCGGCCCAGTAAACCTCTATTTTTATGATGGTCTTGTGATTCAGGAAAAAGATCATGGCAGGGAAAGATCTTATCTGGAGATGGGAGCTCTTGTACCAACTCAGCCAACCCTGGGAAAAGCATCCTCTTGCCTCTGTGCCTCAGTGTTAGCTTTCTTCAAATAAGGGACTGCACTAGATGGTCTTTAATGGCCATTCCAGCTACGACACTTAACAGTCTGTGAGAATCTGGACAAGGAGGCCAGTGGCTTGGCTTTTAACATTGGCTGTTGTGGTTCTGGACTACCGCAGGAGCAGCCACCTGCTGACCCGCTTCCACTCAAAACATCTCCTTCCCTCCCTCACCACCCACATCTACTCTCCATCCTGCAGCCAGAGTGAGCAATTTATAACAAGAGGAAACTAAACATACACCCTGGAGCCAGACTGGGGCAGGTGCCAGGAGAAAGACCCTAGGGCAGGAACATCCTAAATGATAAAGAGACATTGAAAAGCAAAGAAGCTACTGTAGCCAGAGCAGAGTGGGCAAGGCAGAGAGTCATGGAGGAGGAGCTCAGAGAGGTACGGGAGCACCAGACTGGGGGGCTTCTAGGCCATTGGAAGGGCTTCACTGCCCACAGGTGCAATCCCTGCGTGCTTCCCGAGTCAGTGGGAATGCAGCTGGTGTTTGCAGACAGGAGACACTGCTGTAAGGCAGCGGGAGCATAGTCCTGAAAGGAGAAGCACTTTGGAACTGGAGATGTAGGCTCAAATCCTGGGCTGGCTGATATTAGTGACATTGAAGAGGTCACTTTAGCTTTCCAAGTCTCAGCTTCATTGTCAGTAAATAGGAAGTGACTATAAGACCCTTCATCTCCCAGGGCTGACGCGAGTTAAAGGAGTTAGTGCACGGCGGAGTGCCTGAAACACAGTAGGTGTTCAGCAATTTTGTTTCACACCATAATAATTATTTCAGGTGTCATTAAAAGCAAGGGCATATTCCAAGGTTGCACTATCTAATACGATAGTCACTTGTTACTATTTGAATTTAAATTAATTAAAATTAGCTTTAAAAAAACTTAGTTTCTCAGTTGCACTAGCTACATTGCAAGTGCTCAATAGCCACGTGTGGCTGGGAGCTACTGTTAAGGGATAGCGCAGAAGAACACTACCATCACCAAAGAAAGTTCCATTGGGTGGCACTATTCTAGTATCTTGGCAGTCATAAATGGTGCATTGAAACTTAAAACATATATCCATACACATACACGTGAACACATACATACATTACAAAACCACAGAAATAGGTGTGCAGGTGAGTGACAATGTGTTTCATCACTAAGGAAAAATAAATCTGAGTCCCAACTCTGAGGCAATTCACTGAGTATACAAAATGTCAGGTCCTGTGCTAAACATTTCACATGGGACATTATATCACCAAATCCTTACAACAATGCTAATAGGAAATACTATCCGCATCTTGTTGATTCTGACGTTCAGGCTCAGAGTGGTTAAGTAACTTGATTTAAAGTCACAGAGCTTATAAGCAGCAAAACAGGACTTGCTCTCTACTATACAATACTGCTTCTTAAAGGACATTTCAGAGACAAAGGGCATACAGAGCAAAGTCACCATCTTTTGTGAAAGATGTGGATGTCTGGGACTGCCTGGGGACTATCTGGCAGTCCTGGGTTAGTCACAGAGACTGTAGAATTCAATGAAATTGGCTCCTCAGGGTTTTCAACCTAGCTTTCATGCCTTATGGAATGTGGCAGTGTCAGATCTATATGGGACCAGCTCAGATCTTCAGGAAAGTCCTGAGCCACATGATTGGGAAGGGATGGAGAGAGTGCTAAAACTGTAAAGAAAGAAGCCACCTTCCAAGTCATCTAGAGCAGTGGGCTTTTCACAGTTTTCTTTTCTGTCTTATTTTAAAGGCACGGGCTCTCAAAAACTGCATGGTGGGGAGGGGATTGAAAGTGAGGGCCACTGTGACTTGGGTGGTTCTGAGTCAGTGACTGCCTGTGACTATAGATGTAAGCACAACGAGAGTTAGAGAGAGAGACTGATGGATGAGGGGATGGGTGGATGGATGGGTAAATGGATGAATGAATAGACTGGCAACCAGACAGATAGGCAGCAAGTTAGAAACATACAATAGAGGCTTCTACTATACTCCATTTTCTTCTACTATAGTCCAATACTCTACAAGGCTGGTATTATTTCTGATTCATTATAAACTTCCTTTCTTACCAGATATAGAGCAAGGTGCCCAGCCAAGACTAGATACTCAATGAATGTTGTTCAAAAATAAATAAAATGTAACACCTGAGAGAGCAACAGTTAGATAACAATAATCCTTCACATTTGTATAGTACTTTGTAATATAGAAAAACGTTTCCCATGCAATATCACACTTAATCCCTAATCTAACCATTTGAGGCTGACATTATGATCCTCATTTTATTGATGAGGGACCCTTGTCTCAGAGTGGTGAAGATTCTTGCCTAGGGTTATACAGGGATGCTGAGGGACCAGATAAATAGGCAGGTCAGATAGAGGTAGAGACCGATAAGTAGACAGATACAGGCAAACAGACAGAGACAAGACAGAGGAGACCAAGACATGGCTAAATGATGGAGATAAATGGAGATGGATGGATAGATGCTGTGAGAGCCTCCAATCTCTCCTCCTCCAGTTCATCCTCTACACGGGCTGGAGACAACTTTCCTAAGCACAAATCTGACTATGTCACTCCTTCACTTAATAAACCTCTATTGCTTCCCCAAAGACTTAAGGACAGTGTTTGACCACGAAAAGCCTTCATGACCTGCCCCACCCATCTCTCTGGTCTTCTGTCTTATTACTTTTCTATAGCATTATTCACTCCAGTCATAGGACTCTTCAAGTCACAAGAAAATCACGCCATTTTTACTACTCCTTGTTTATCACATGATCTTCCTTGTACCTAGCACTCTCTTTGCCCTGCTTGTGGAAGCCTGGCCAATGCCTACTTACCCTCTAAGACTCAGTATTAGCATTGCTTCCTTTTGGAAGCCTTTCCTGGCTGAGTTCATTTTCTGTCTTCCTAGGTCACCCTCTTCTTTATTACAGGAGTCAATAGAGTAGGACAAACCCAAACATTGAAATAAAAGAGACCTGTATTTAAATCCTGTTCGTCCCACCTATCAGCTACAATGACTTGGGGCAGGTCATGTACCCTCTTAGCCTGGGTTTCCTCAACTCCACAATAAACCTGATAATATCTGCCCCAGGATTATGTTGGGATTAGAGATAATGTAAAAACTGCCTAGCATAGAATGTGTGCCCTACATGTGGAAGCTGCTGCTCCAGCCTGACTGTGCTACACCACAATAATCCACTGGACTATGAGCTGCTTGAGGACAGAGGCTGGGTCTAACGCATCTCTGAATCCCAGTGCTCAGTACTTAACACATTCTGGGCTTCGAGCACCCTTCCTGCCCACATTGAGGCCATCGGTTAGGATGCATTTCCAGGCACCAGAAGGCACAACCTATACTCATCCCACGGAACCCCTTGTGGTGGAGGGGGCCTGCTGGAGAATTAGCGAAGGGGTGCATTCCTGAAGGCGGGAATGAAGAAATGGATGACTGAAACCTATTCTAGCTTTATGTTGCATGTTTAGGTTGTATGAATTTTGAAGATAAAAGATAATGCTTAAGTAAATTTTGTAAGGGGCTGCTCTGTCCCCCTCGCCCCACCAAAAAAAAGCCCTCCAGAACTCCCATGTTCTGTTTTGGTTGTCATTAACCATGTTTAGGTGGAAAAGTGTCAGATTGGTGGTCTAAGATATTCTATATACTTTCTTCTGTCTTCCAAGTCTCCTTCACTTTCCTCTGACTTTTATTTTCCCAGTGGATTCAGATTCCTCATAATTCTCCTCCTTATTCTTTGCCTTCCTCTTCCTACACTCCCATTCTCTTCCCCAGAAAGCCAGCTTCTGGGTGAATGAAGATTCACCTCCTCCCCCCTACACACACACACGCACACACACACACACACACACACGCACGCGCACACACACACACACGCACGCACACACACACAGTCTGGGAAATAGTGGGCGTTAAATGCAACTGAACAGCTCTCAACGTGGTTCAGGACAAGAAACCATCCCAAAGCAGAAGGGCGGGGTGCTGGCAGCTGGGCCCTGAGCCAGCAGTACTGACTCTCCTCCTTGACTGCCAGGGCAGGGCCCCCGGGTCATAAGCACCCACTATAGGTTGGGCCAGTGCCTTCATTAAGATTCTGTTCACAGCTAAAGCTGTTGCCAAGCCTGCCCAGTTCTGTCAGCTGCCCTGCTATCTGCGTGTGAAAAATGGATGGCCGCGCAGCCCCCTGGCAGCCTGACAAATGGCTGGGAAGCAGGCCTGAGGCTCCCTGGCAGAGGCCCAGGGCTCTGGGCTTCAGGGAAGGGTGGGAGAGAAGGGACTTTCCTGTGAGGTGGCCTGACTTCCAAGGCAGGGAGCACAGCGAGCAAGAAAGAGCAGGGGAGGGGAGAGGATAGCAAGGGAGGATCCCGGACTTAGCCAACGCCTATCCCACCCCAAGGGTAGAGAGCTGTAGGGACTAAGTGTGCACACTCTGCTCACGCTCTGCTCACAATCCCTGGGGACCTGTCTGTGGGACCACATGGATAATTACTTTAACTTGTTTCTTCCCCATAAAATGGGAATAATCATAATACTCACCTTGCAGTGTGAGAACTCATAGAGTTAATACAAATAAATAACTTTAGAAAACAGCTCTTGGCACTGGCCAGCATTATGGCTAGCTGTTATAACCCAGCAATCTTCAGCATTCAACGAGAATGTCAGGCATTGTGCTATGCTTTACACATATTATCTCATTTAATTTTCACATAAGCCAGAGCTCTAGATATTATCTTGTTTTTTTTTTCTTTTTGGTGAGGAAGATTGTCCCCGAGCTAACATCTGTGCCAGTCTTCCTCTATGTCGCATGTAGGATGCCTCTGCAGCACGGCCTGATGAGTGGTGTGTAGGTTGGTGCCCAGGATCAGAACCCGTGAACCCTGGGTCGCTGAAGCAGAGTGTGTGAACACAACCACTACCCCATCCTCATTTTAAAGACAGAGAGGGTGCCTCACTTGCCCAAGGTCACATAGCTGAGTAAGAAAGAGAAAGGATTTAAAACTAATCTGCATGACTGCAAAGCATATGCCCTTAACAGGTGGGCCAGATTGTAGGTGAGCATTTAGACTATCTCTACTGGTGTAAAGGAATAAGTTGCTTTTTTTTTTTTTTTAGGAAGATTACCTCTGAGCTAACATCTGCCACCAATCCTCCTCTTTTTTGCTGAGGAAGACTGGCCCTGAGCTAACATCCATGCCCATCTTCCTCTACTTTATATGTGGGACGCCTGCCACAGCATGGCTTGCCAAGCGGTGCCATGTCCGCACCCAGGATCCAAACCAGCAAACCCCGGGTGGCCAAAGCGGAACGTGTGCACTTAACTGCTGCGCCACTGGGCCGGCCCCAGGAATAAGATTTTTTTAACTCCCTAGTGAGAAAGAAAAAACAAAAACTCAAGATAAAAATCAATCCCTTTATTTTTAAAGTTTAAGTACTGCAACATTCCGCAATGGAGAACAGAAAAATAAACAGCTATACTCAGAGACAGGGTGCTATCTTGGCCCTGGGAGGCAGAGAAGGAGGGAGGAAGTAGGAGCTGCAGAGAATTCAAACGAGCAAAAGCAGTGCTGACGAAGGCCAGCAGCTCCACCCAACGCCAGGGGGCTTGTGGCCAGCTGCTGGGGGCGCTCACTAGTTTACGGGAATCAACGGCCTGCTTGGACAGAACAGAACCACATTTATTAATTCATTCAACAAACATTCACTGACCACTGACTGCACCTCAGACCCTGTGCTGAGAGCTGGGATCAAGGAGATAAATAGGCCCCAGTTGCTGCGTCAGGAGGAGTTTGTATTCTCAGGGAAGACACAGGCAGAAATCAAGCAACGGCCATGCAGGGTGATGAGGGCTGTGACAGACACCAGCACAAGGCTTGTGAGAGTGTGTATATGTGTGTGGGTGTGGGTGTGTGGGGGGGGTGGAGGCTAACCCCTGGGGGTGGCTGGGGCAGAGAAGGCTTCCTGAAGAAGTGGGGTCTACATGGGGAGTTTAGGATCCACTGAGTCAGGCAGATGAAGCTAGGGAACGGCGAGGGTGTCCATCCCTGTGGACGCTCAGGGCCAAGGCCTGGACACTGTCTCAGGTCAAAGAAGAAAGGCAAGCAAATCACTTGAAATCCTACAACCCAGAAACAATGACCATTAACAACTCGCTGCATGCACAGACAAATTAAGGTATAGTTGGTGGGGTGAGCAGAGGGCTAAAAAAAGTGCTTTTATAAAAACAGAATGGACGACAAATATTTCTGGGTAAAAAGGTATTGAGTTCAACTTTTCTTAAATTTAACAGAACTTAAAAGAATCATACCTCTAAAAAAATTTCCCTCACAAGAAACATTATTTCCTAAAAAAATTTCTAAGATTAAAAATAAAGAGATTATGAGGAACATGACGAGGTTGAAGCCACTCTGGTTTTTAAAACTAGAGGCTTGAATTGTAGAAGAAACAGATGAGGAAATAGAGAGGTTAAGTTACTCACCTAAGATCACACAGCTAGTCTGGTACAGCTGGAACGTGAACCCAGGTAGATCTGATTCTTTGCATGGTATTAATTTGCTTCCCTAAGCCAACTTCCTCATTTTAAAGATCAGAAACTGGGGTCCGAAGAGGGCAAGTGACTTCGCTAAAGTCACATTTTGATTCAGCAACAGGGTAATTTTGGTGGATCAGGTCATTGTTCCAGGTTATCCTCTCTTCCCTGTGATAAGGGAGCTCCTCTTGTCGTGTATTTGCCCAAGAACCCAAGAAGAGTATATACATCCCAACCTCATTGACTTTGGCCTTGGCCTTGGGATGTGCTTTGGCCTCTGGAATGTGAGAAGTGATGATATTTGCCACTCTGTGTGGAAGCTTTAAGTGGGATTGTCCTCCTGCCCTCTGCCATGAGAACAGCAGGTCCCAGACAGGGGATCCACTTTGAACCGGGGCCCTAGATGAGAAGCTGTGTGGAGCTGTGCAGAGCCCAGCAGAGCTGTGGTGACTCACTCAGAGGCCTCGGGTGACAGGAGTGTGAAATAAATGTTTGCTGTAATAAGCTACCAAGCTACTGGGGCTATTTGTTACCACAGCAAAAGCTGACTAATACAGCAGTTTCTTGCAGAAATGTGTTCTTTGTTTTTCTCATGCTCAAGGTTACCTCTAGCCATGCAATAATTATGAATTCAGGCCATGAGGGTAATGGCTGTGTTTGGGAGCATTTTAAGTACTAAAAATACAAGAAACAATTAGAGAAAGAGTTGAAAAGTATAAGACACACGAGGAAAAATCAAGTATCAAAGGTCTAGATTTCCAACGTCAGCCTCTGATGAAAAGAAAGCTGGTGGAAGCCCACTCTTCGACAGAGAGACTGAGATGTGTGAGAGAATTCCAGTTTCTTTCTTGGACTTCTGCCACATAAAGTACCGCTGGCATTAACTAAAATACACATTCGCCCGGAAGCACCTAGTTCTGAAATGGAATGTGCTGAGGAAAAAGATGCAATAAATGCCAAATAAATCTACGCCACCAAATCACTGTGTGACCTTGAGGAAGTCATTTTCCTTCTGGCGTCAGCTTTCTCATTTGTAAAATGAAGAGGCTGAACGAGCATCTCTCATTTTCCTTCTGGCTCCAACATTCTATGATCTGATTGCCTCTAACTCATTAGTCTCCACTGGCTTGAATGGGACCCAGTAGTATTGAGGATAATCATAGGAATCCATCAAAATGTAGCCCAAAGAAGGTAATCTGGAGACTCAAATGAGAAAATGTAGGGAAAGTGCTTTGCACACTGCATGGGGCTCTATTGTGTACTTCTGCGTTGAAAAGAGGAGGGAAAACCTGCCCCTGTCTCCCAAATCGCATCCCCTAGCAGCCCACCCCCTACTTAAAAATCCGACGATCTTTCAGGCCATTCTTCTTACCTCACCCTCTTTACCCAGCACAACCTTTCTCTCCTTTAATCAGAAAGAAAAGTAGCTCTAAATCAAAGGAGTCTATGATGACATCTTAAGAGACATACAAATAACGTGCTGGGGGAGGGCAAAGGGGAGAGAGGAGAAATGCAGACTTCAGACCTCAACAGATCAGCGTTGGAGCTGCCATGTCTCTTTTTGTTCATATATAAAACGGGCATGATACTTACCTAACACAGTTGTTCTCAAAATTAAATGATATAAAAAAGCTTACGGGCCCACGTAAGTCATTTACAGCTGTGACATGACAGAAGGCTTCCTGGAAGTGGTGGTGTGAAGACAAACCTGAACACTATATAGAACTTTGAGGGCTGGATGATGAAAGAGGAGGCGTAACAGTCCAATAGAGGGGAGTGCGTGGGGGTGAAGGTTCAGGGATGGGTATGAATGCAACAAGGGTGCAAATGGGAATGTGGGTGAGCTAGATGTCTTTTTGAGAAGAGAAGAACAGGTGGTTAGGAAAAGAGTAAATATTTCATGCAAGGGAGTCTAGAGAAATGAGTCTAACGGTTTGAATACCAAGCCGGAGGGTCTTAACCCAGTAGGTGATGGGGCTCCCCGAAGGGCTTTAGGAAACCAGGCTTTAGGGAGTTGTGAGTGTGCATCCTGGGAAAGAAGCTGCACCCCCACCCACACCACGACGTGGGGAGGGAAGGACAGTCACCTCCCCACAGGACAGCTGTCGCTGTACTCATCTAGACGGAAATCTCATCTACAGGGAAACATCAGACTGCACCTTGAATTAAAACAGATGTGATTGCAGTAGAAAAACTTTCTTCAAGACCTTAAAAGTTCAATTTTTTTCCTTTTAATCTCTTAAGAGAATCACTGGTTTTAAATCCAATACAGCGCAAATTCCAGGTCATAAAATGAACCCAGAGCTCCACTTGCTGAGCAGATCTGAGTAAGGTTGCATTTTTGCTTGCTTTTCTTTCAGCAGCCTTAATCCCACATCCCCAGTGGGTCCACCCTGGACCCCAGAGTTTGCTCAGACCAGGGGTCCTCAAACTAGCAACATCAGCATCACCTGGGAGCTTGCCAGAAATGGAGATTCTCAGATCCCACTCCAGACCTACTGATCAGCACTTGGATTTTTTGAAGATTTTATTTTTCCTTTTTCTCCCCAAAGCCTCCCAGTACATAGTTGTGTATTTTCAGTTGTGGGTCCTTCTAGTTGTGGCATGTGGGACGCCGCCTCAATGTGGCCCGATGAGCAGTGCCATGTCCACGCCCAGGATCTGAACTGGCTAAAACCTGGGCCGCCGAAGTGGAGCGCGCAAACTTAACCACTTGGCCACAGGGCCGGCCCCTAGCACTTGGATTTTAAGAAGATACCCAGGTGTTTCCTGCACATTAAGATTTGGGAAGCACTGGGTTACACCAAGCCCTCAGATCCCATGAGTTCTCTACAACCAGAGGAGGTCAAAGCTGGTCCAACCTCTTCACTGAACAATGAGGAACTAAGATGCAGAGAGAGCAAAGAACTGTGTTTTCCAAGGTCACACAAGTAGTAAGTCTAATTGATATAGTAAAGTTAATAACAGTATACCATGTAGTATAATAAAAAATAATTCTCTATAGCTAGCTGGAGATAAAGCATAGGACATTGCAAGCCATCTTGGTTTGGGAGGCAACTCTGTGTGCAAGATTTACAATCCAGGTGGCCCAAATTACTTCCTCTCTCTGAGCCTCATTTTCCTCTTCTGAAAAAATGGGAACAATAAGACTTCCTTATGAAGATGCGAAGGGTAAGTGAAATAAAGGATGTGGAATACTTACCACAGTCTGGGTGGTCAATATCTAGTAAACACTATATTTCAGAGATGGAACCAGAGCCAACTCTTCAGAATCCTACCTACTGTCTTTTCTCCTAATCCTAGAGTCAACCCAAGTCCTACTATAGGGCACGATCTCCTAATTTAACCCTCTGCAAGATGGACAGCTCCTTCCTCATGCTTCCTCAGCTCTTGGTTCTTTCCTCTTGTGGCATTTAGACACACCTATAGCAGCTGGTTTCCTTTTCCATCTTCCCCGTTAGGGTGTGCCTTGCCTTAGAGCGGGACCCTCTGTGTGTTTTATCTCTGTCTCCCCAGAGCACATCATAGGAGATTTGCTGGCAGCTGGAAGGAGTGTGGGATAGAAGAGAGACAGGAGGAAAGAAAGAAGGAGCGAGGAAGGGCGGGAGGCGAAGAGGGAGGGAGCTGGGAAGATGCTGGGTGTTGGAAGGCAACCATTTTGCAGCATGATGGATTCATTCCAAGAAATAGCTTGACAGTAGAGAATTCATCTTTTTATGACTGTGACAACACTAATACATTTATTTCCCTTCTGAAATTAACTTTCTAATATTAAGAAAGGTCAAAATGAACTGCAGCAAAATGAGACATTTTGTCATTTTTAACAAATTATACCAAAGCAGACTGTCAGATTAAAGGGGTCACAGTTTTGAGGTCTAAACGCTGGTGCTGATTGCATAATCAGAGCTCATGCTTGTCATTCTGCCCTTTCCCGCCCGCAGGCCTCCAATAGTTCCCTTTGGCCCAATGATAAAACTCAAACATCTCAGACTGGTTTTCTGAGGCCCTTTAGAATCTGATCACTATTTTTTTTTTAAATCCATTCCTTCCCCAAAGGGACCTTCTATACCACTCAGACCCACTTCTTTCCTGCTATCTCCTCTTCCCACGAGGCTTTGCTCATGTGCTGGCTGCTGTCCCAGGTGCCATCGCTCCTCCCGTATGCCCATGGAGAGTCTCTCTACCTTTTCCCTGCCCTACGCATCCAAACCACCGGCTGGCCCCCTGCTCCTCAGCACTTGCTCTGGTCTTGAGTCTGCCACTTCTGCTCTTTCAGCCTTGAGCTGACCTTGACCATGGCTTGGACCCTGAGTTCCCTCTGCCTTTCCTACACTTTGCTCAGCCCCACCCTTAATTCCCTCGGAGGCCTTTGGGAAAGGCTTGGTGGTCTGGGAGGGGTCGCTGAATTTGGGTGCTTTGTTGAAGGGGAATGAGAGGGAAAGAAAATAGTGATGACCCTCTGCCCTTCTCCTCCTGCCTCTCTCTTCCTTTGATTCATCCTTCTATGTGCTCAGCCCTGGGCCGGACTAGGGGCCTCCTGGAGTCAGAAGAAGGAAGAGTGACCCCTGACTCTGTCTCTTGGGAAAGTCACTTAATAACCATAAGCTTTGGTTTCCTCACCTGCAAAACAAAACAAAACAATAATCCTTTTCCCATAACATGGTAGTGAGGGTCAAACGAATGCTCGCGTGTGAATGTGCTCTGACAACTATACATCTCTGTGACAAATCAGTGCAAGTAATTATGAGAAGACCCACGTGCTCGTGGTTCATCCCCAGGGCCTAGACTGCACGTGCTCCAATCCAGTGGAAGTCATGGGGGCCTGAGTTTGAATCCCAGCTCTACAGCTCTGTCTCGCTGTGTGACCTCGGGCAAGCCAGCCCTCTGCTCTGGGATTATGAGTTCTCTCTATGCGTTCCCTTTCTGTGAAAGGTTAGTTTGGAGCACCTCTTCAGCTTTTCCAGCTCTGAAGTTCTCTGGCCCCGCACAGGGCAAAATGAGTGCTGAGGCCTCAGAAGGCCAGAATTAAGTTACTAATTTAAGGTTAAAAGTGACCAAATGAGGAGAAGTTAGGGAAGTGTACATCCTCACGTGGTGCCCACAGTCTGTGGATAAAGAGAAGACATCCTGACGTGCAAACTTCTTGATTGCGTTGGTGTTAGCTGGCCCCACTCCTCATTTACCTGTCACGTCCAATCTGTGGAGCTCATTCTGGACTTCTCAAACTGAGCGTTCTTCACGGTAGTGGGGGGAGGAGAAGGGGCCCAAAGTAATGGAATAAACCTGGTATATCCATTTTAAGGGCAATGGAACCTGAAGGCAAGAGGGGAACTTCTGAACGTTTGCTATTAAAAGGTGTCGTCATACTCTCGCAAAAGCTAAATCAACAGAATTCCTCTTTTCTAGGTTGGCCATCTGCATGTCTTTTAGAGATAAAAGAGGAGACTCCCTGTGAAATGTCGAGCCCCCCCGCTGGCTGCTCTGGCCCTGGGGAGCGGCCCCCTACACTGCAGTGGGGAAATGGGCCTTGGGATCAGGCAGATAGGACTTCCATTTCCGGCTCTGCTCCCACCAGTTGCATGACCTTGCAGGTTCTAACCGCTTTTCATTTCTTCAGTCTTTCAACTGATACTTTACTGATGTATCAGGCACCACGCTCTCGGCAAGAGAATGCAGAGGCACAGAGATGTAGCTTTATCCCTCAAGGAGTTCACAGTGGAGTAGAGAAAACAAGAACATAAACCAACCAGCGTGAGGTGGAGTGATAAACCTGAGAAGCGGGTAATGCCGCCCATTTCGCACACTGTTACCTGGATTAGATGAGACAACAGATGCTCGGTAAATATCAGCACCTTCCTCGTTCCCCGCACACTCCCCACAGGGTCTTGAAGAGCTGCTTTCATTTGCCCCATCCACGCCCGAAGGTCCAGTCACAGAGCAAAGATGTTTATTAAAGAACGTGCCTGAGCAGTTGGAGGACTTTTCAAGGTCGCAGCCTAGAGCTAAACTGTAACAGGAAAGAAACTGTCCTCTTCTAACTGGCAGCCTGAGTAAGTCAAATTTTCCTACTGCTGAGTGTACACCGGTGATGCTGAGAGTTTAAAGAAAAGCTTTGGCCTTGACATGCCCTCTAGGAGCAGCCAGTGAGAGACCATTTCTGTCAAGTGGCCTTAGCTGCCAATCAGTGTACAAACTCCGCCTTCCAGCGGGCCCTAGTGGAAAGCCTGCTAGGGAAACCTGGCCCCAAGTCACACCTGGGGTCTGGAATGCCCCGGAAGGTTCTGGAGGATCACATGCTGGTCTTCACTTTAGAACCATCCTTGCTGCATCAGCCCTTAGAGATTACAGTGAGTTGCCCCAACACACACTTGGACACATACCCAAACCCTAGGAATGTCGGAAATCTGCTTGCCCTCTGAAGGTAAATTGTAAAATCCACCCAGAATGGATTAGAACAGACAAATACAGGAGAAAGAGAGATAATAAGAGAGAAAGGCTCTCATGTCTGGAACTGGGTTGACCATCACCCAATTAAAGGTATTAGCTCAGCTGAGGAAAAACTGAGTTGCAGGTGGGGGTTGAGGAGTGGTCAGAGAAGCCGAGATCGAGGCTCGGACCTGCTCCCAGTCGTTTTTTTAGAAGATTGGAACCTGAGCTGACACCTGTTGCCAATTTTCTTTTTTTCCCTTCTTCTTCTTCTCCCCAAAGCCCCCCAGTACATAGTTGTATATTCTGGTTGTGAGTGACTCTGGTTGTGCTATGTGGAATGCCACCTCAGCATGGCTTGATGAGCATTGCCATGTCTGCATCCAGGATCCGAACCAGTGAAATCCCGGGCCCCCGAAGCTGAGTGCACAAACTGAACGACTCGGCCACAGGGCCGGCCCCAACTCAGTCTATTTTTTCAGACCTACGTGCAATGCCATTTCAATAACCAGAGCTATAGCTATTTTTAAATGCTAAAGTTTAAAGATGGTGATAATGTTCTGAAGAAGCCTTGGTGAAATTAACATCAAAATATCAGCTATTGTATATTAGATTTGAGCTTGTAATAAGAATAAATGCTAACATTTATTGAGTGCTTGCAATTTACCAGCCTCAGAAAATACCACACTCTTTAAGTGCTAGGTGTTTTCTATGCAGTGTCCTTTTTAATCCTCACAACACCTCTGCGAGGAGATGGTACTGTTGGATTTCACAGACCAGGCAGCAGAGGCTCAGAGAGGTGAGGTAGTAGGTAGAGCTAGAACTGGAGGCTGGAGGCAATGTTTTACTTCAGAGTCCTTGCTGTTAATCTCTAAGAGAGCAAAAGGTCTGCCTCTAGTCCTTCTGGTTTACAGGTGAGTGCTTAAAGTTCAAAGACTCAGCAGACTGAGAAGGGACCAAAGTAGGAAGAAAGGGCACAATTTGAGGTTTGCTCTGGGGACAGGGGAGGAGTGTCTATTATGCTTACAAAGAGGGCGAGGGGTTGAGAGACTTCCTCGGATGTTAGGAGCCTGGAATGGGTGCCTCTGGGATAGGAGTTTTGGACAGAGAGGGTAGAGGTACAATGGATGGCTGGTTGGATGGAAAGACAGATAGAAGGATGGCTAGTTAGAAGATGTATGCATAGATGGGTATCAGTTGATCCCAGTTTCCTTACAATGTGGCTGGACTGGCTTCATGAGGCTCTTACCCTGGGGACTGGCCCAGAACCGAGCAGCTGACTCTGATGAGCTTGGTTCTATTTCATAAAATAAGATCCCTCCTGGGCCAGCTCCAGTGGCCTAGTGGTTAACATTTGGCATGCTCTGCTTTGGCAGCCCAGGGTTCGGTTCCCAGGCATGGAACCACACCACTTATCTGTTAGTGGCCACACTGTGGTAGTGGCTCACATTAAAAACAAGAAGAAGAAGAAGATTGGCAACTGATGTTAGCTCAGGGTGAATCTTCCCCAGCAAAAATAAAATAAAATAAAATAAGTTCCCTCCTCATATCTGCACTGCCGGTTCCCCTCCTCCTCCCATAATTTTATCCAGTTTTAAAGTTAACATATATTTGTGGAAAATTATTGGGAAATGTAAAAAAGCAGTGGAGAAGGAAACAAGCCTAGTACCCAGAAATACCACTGTTCACATCTAGTTTACATCCGTTCACTTTGTGTACATGTTAAACCTAGTTGTTACATACGTCTTAACATATAATACATATGCAACTTTGTCTTCTGTGCCTTTTCCACTTAAAATCATAGCATAGGCATTTTTATAACATTATAAACTCTTCATAAACTTCCATTGTATGAATGTATCATGAGCCACTTAGTCATTTTCCCACCATTAAGCATTTAGATTTTTCTCAATATTTCATTATTTATAAAAAACGATTCTGTGGCCCTTTCTTTTGCACAAATCTTTATTCACACTTCAGATTATTTTAGTCTAGGTATCTAGTACTGCAATTGCTGGCTCACAGCTACAAACGCAACAATATATTTTAAACCCCAGAAAGTCAAAGTAACATCTTTTTCTCTCTTTTGAATTCTGTGTCTCCCCTGCTTCTTGACAGAGAGCTCCCATGGCTGTCTGGATCAAGCTAAGCTTTCTGGGGTAGCCCACTGGCTCTCTGTGACTGGCCTCTGCCCACCAACCAGGCTCACTTCCCACCCCTTCTGCATGAAGCCAGTACCTGAGGGTTACAGTAAATATTCAATAAGGACATGAATACTCTTTGACCTTTTTCCCAACACAGACACAGATGAAAAGAAGTTAATCTTGTTAATTTGCTGTTTTCTTATTTAACCTTGAGGGGTGACTCAAGGGTCACGAGGCTTTATGAGCTTGTTTTGCAGTAGAAAAAGAATGCCTTTAAGGAAGTTACAATCACCAGATAACCAGCCCCCAGCTGCCATTGACACCCAGAAGTCAGACTGCCCAAGGGCGTATCTGGAGTGAAAGAAACACTGATTTCCCCTTTGTTTCTCTGAAACTCCTCCCCAAGGCCCTTAGCTCTATAAAGACTCTCTGCTTTCTTCTTTGTTAAGGTGGATGTGAGAGAACCTATCCTCCTGCCCCCTCCTTTTGGCCAATTCCAATAAACCTTTCTCTACCTCTAAGCACTGGTGTCTCTGTGATTCGCTTACTGTGCATCAGGCACTAACTTCAGATTAAGAGGTTGACATCCATCACACGCTCCCCCCAGTGCAGTACACCAAACTCCTTGGAATTCCCTGAGTACATTCACCTGTCTCACCCGTGTCCCCACACACGTTGCTCCCTCTGCCTGTAATGCTTCCCCCAGGCTCTGTGTAATCATTTCCTACTCTTCCTCATAACTCATCTCAGAGGTCACCTTCCCCAGCAAGTCTTGCCTGACCCCAAGTCCAGTTGAGATGGTTTTCTCCACATGGCACCCAGGTCCCTTGTCTATCACAATGCTTACCACACCGTCCTGTGATCATTGGTTTACTGAGTCTGCAGCTCTAGACCAGGGCTTTACAAACCTTCTGTGGCCATGGAGCCCTTTATTCAAACACATTTCTTACACTAATAGAAGGTAGCAGAGAGTATACATGCCTGGCACAGTGCCTTGAGCAAGTCACACGAATCACTTCAGTTAATCCTCACAACAGCCTCTCACAAAGGACGAAACTGAAGCTTAGGTTAAGAGACCTGCCCAAGAGAGCAAAGCTATTGAGTGTTGAAACGAGATTTAAACCCGGGCCTGAGCCTGAATTATACTGCCCTGGTTAAAGTGGAGATGAGCCCCTTGTAAGGAGGTCCTCAGACCTCTTGCAATTTTTCTGAAAACAGTTTGAAAATGACTGCTCTATTCTGGATTATCACCTCCTCGAGGGAAGAGACTGTTCCCTATTTCTTTTGTACTCCAGTATACAGTGCCTGGGTTCAGAAAGTGTTTGTTGAATGGATAAATGAATGATTTTTTTCTTTCAAAGATTATAGGGAAGTTACTCTTTTATCTGTATACTTCACTAGCCTTGAAGTGAAAGCATGCAAAATGCGCCTGGAATGACTTACTGAATGGGAGAGCATCAAGGGTCATTGGCCAGAAGGTCAGGCTATGTCCAGGCTGGTAAGACTTCTCATAGCCAGATACCTGGGACCAGCTTGGGCATTAGTACTTTGGGAGAATAGGGGCAATTTCTTGATTAAAGGTTAAACAGTTCAGTTCTTTCTGGAAGCAGTGATTAGTCTGCTCCCTTTCATCAGAATTCAGCTCCCTCCACCACAGTAAATAATGGACTAATTAGGCATCTGGCTTACTTGATTTCCCATGGCTAAGGCCAATTTCTGAAATGCAATATGCTATTTGATGTACCAGCATGAATTCATCCTGGGCTCGAGAGCCTCCCAACAGCAACAACCAAAAATAACCCTCGGAAAAGTTCCACACACACTGAACACAAAGACCCTAAAACGTGACCTGTGCTCTGTTACAGGCCAGTTCTGCTGAATGCCTAAGCGGATAGCAGGCTGTATGCAGATCTCAACCTGCTTAGACCAGGGGCCCGGAGTGGAGGAGGATGCTGGAGGGGTGAAAAATGGATGCGGTAGGTTGGTTGGAAAAGTTCCCGGAGGAAATGACCTGAAGGTAAACTGGAGTGGTTGGGTAAGTGCAAAGAGGTTATTCTAGGAGTGCCAGGTTGTCCACAGAGACCCCTTTTTAGCTCATTGTGGCCTGGATAATTGGGTGATCATAGGATAGTGAAAATGGGGATGCAATCTTGGTCTAAAATAGATTCCAGTAGCAGAGAGGGAGTGAAGAGAAGAATTTCAGAATCTGTGGGTTTGTGATAGAGATCTTACATGGCTGGATTCTAACAGTCTAGAATTTCCAAATTTGGGAGCTTGAGAAAAGTTTCCATATGTGGGAACTCTTTGTGACAAGGGATCAGCAGGGGTAAAAAAAAAAAATGAAGGAAAGAAGACGAGTCAATGGAAATGCAGTACAGTGAGAGAGGATTGTGGAGCTTTGAAAGTCTAGAGTGCAATTGATTTCCCCGGGATGTTTCAGTGTTCTCTTGATGGGAAACAATGGGTCAGATGAGGTAGCCAACATGATTTCCCCATCCCTCATCAAGTGCCTACTAAGTGTGGGGCCCTGTCACAATGAGAAAGACAGAGCTTCTGTCCTTGAGAAGCTCATGTCTAAAGGAGGCAGGAAAACCATCATGAAAATACAGCATGATGTATGCTTTCACTGAGGGCTGTACCAGCTGTGTGGGCTGTCCATAGAAATCCCAACAACTGCCCTTCTGGAGAGACTATTTTAATCAATGCTCAAGAGGTTCTCACTGAGCTCCCAGGGAGTGGCCAGCCCTGCCCAGGGCAGCAGGGAGGTGAGGGCACTGGAGGGGCTTGCAACTTAGCTGAGAAAATGGAAGCTACAGGCAGAGGAGATGCTGCTATGGCACCAAGCCCATGGAATACAACATCTATGGAATAAACCACTAGATGAAAGAAGCAGAGCCTATTAATAGGCATGGAAGAACAAAGAAACAAGAGTTCACCATGGGCCAAAACATTTAGGAAATCTTAGAGAAGGTGGGTGTGGAGGTGGGTTCTGAAGAGTAAGTAGGATTTTGAGAGTGAATCAGTGTATCTCTTGAATTGGAATACTTTCCTTCTCTTTACTCAGCCATCCATTCTTCAGAACCCCATTCAGAGGTTAATTCCAGGCTTGATGAGTGGATTTCTTCTTTCCTGTCTATCTTTCCTCTCTCTCTCCCAACATCCATTCATGGAGGGCCTAACACCTGCACTGGGTGTTAGGGATATCGAAATGACTATGGCGAAGTGCAAGCCCTCAATGCGCTCACAGTCTGTGTGGGGTATGGGAGCTGGGGTTTGGGGACAGTGAGGTAAGTGCTGTGATGGCCAAATGCATAAAATATTAATAGCTCCATTTCTCATGTACCTACTATTGAAGGTTATTTATATACATACTATCTATTCCTAAGAGAAATCCCATGAAATGGGCATTGTTAATCCCAATTTACAGATAGAGAAAATGAGACACAGAGAGTTTAATTGACCTGACTCAAAGGGAACCTTCTGGAAGCTTTGCTGATCCCCATGCAGTTGAAACATTATGTATCTAGTCAGTTGGTGAGAGGTATTCAGAGTCTTAAAAGATGAAAACATGTTAGAGAAATTGAAGGAAACAACCAACTCGACAAGAATATTACTCCGAAATGAGAGCTCCATCTCTCCACCCTGCTTGCTGCCAGAGTCAAAGTTATAATCTAGAGAGTCAGAAAAATCATGTCTTTTATCACAGGTGGGAGAAGCTGCCCTTTAGAAAAATAATGATTTCTCTTAAAATTCCTTAAAGTTTCATAAACCATCTCAAACTGTTGTAGGAAAAACTGTAAAAATTTCATGAGCCCAAAGCACCCCCTGTTCTCAGAGTCCCTGTACAATATTGCATTTACCTCCAGTCTTTATTCCCATACTGAACGTTTCCCCCAGTGGCTATTTACTGATTTCCTGGGCCATGTTGGTAGATGTGGAAAAACATTTGAGTAGATCTAAGTGTGTGATGTATGGTGGCGGCGTGAGAGCATTTAATCTGTCCCTCCCAAAACCTCCAGCAGTTGCTGCAGTCTTAACCTTTCACCGGGACTTTCCTCTCCACGCTGCCCCTGGAGCACCTTATAAACGCTTTACATCCAGGTACATTCACATATGTCAGGTCTCTCTCTCCATCTTGTGAGGTAGCAAGTCAGAGACTGCTCTTCCCTCTTAGCAGATGGGCACACTGAGGCTTAGGAAACTAACATTGAGGGAACAGCTGCCATGTACTAAGCACCTTCACAGGCGTTCATTCCAGGCTGTCCTCCCCTGGCAGCAGTCAGGACTTCTGTGCCTTGTCATGGAAATCCTGCCACTCCGTGGAGCATATATAACCAACAGACAACTCCAAGACAGCACAGACTGTTGGAGCCAGAAGGGCCCTGTGGAGATCATCCTTTCATCCCTATGATGTACAGACAGGGGACATGAAAAGCCCAGAGAGAAGAGACTTGTCTAAGAGCACCGAGCAAGTTAGTGGTTCAGCCACTCTGGTGGGGGAGTTAGTGTTTTCTGTGCCTCTTGCTGTCACAAAGACAAGCCCACACACTTTAGTTGGTCTCTGCAGAGGACCTTGGGGATAATAAAGTCAGAGACATGGGGATGGAACAAAGGTTTGGGAATCCACAGTCCAGATTCTAGAGTTCCTGAGCCCTCAGGGAGACAGTCTGCATATGCCCTAGGGATGTGGTTTTCACCAGGGGGCGACTGCCTCCTCCGAGGGGGTGATGAACACCCTGCCACAGGGGGCAAAGAATTTTCCCACCCCAAATACCATGGCTAGGGCCTCCTGCTCTCCTGGTTTACCTCTAAGTGTGCACGTAGGGTGGGGATGGGGTGCCCCAACCTGTACCTCCATCCTTCCCAAGGTGGGTTTACCCCTTCCGCCAGCCAGGTTCTCCTCCCAGAGTGTCAGGTATGAACACGCAGGTGCCCTTTGGTTTCTAGTGAGGAGTCGCCATCTCAGCGCCTTCGGGTCTGGTGACCCAACGAAACATTTGCTCATGCTAAGAATAGACCTCATGGGCCACTTCCTTCTGTTTTAACTGAATGGTGAAACTGTGCCTGGCTGTGTGTTTATACATATATCCTTTGTGTCATCACATACAACTATAGACTTGTTTGTGTGTCTATCTCTTATTTATCATGTTTGTGTTTTTATGTACATGTATTTTCAGTTTTATGTATGTGAATGCGTGCATTTTCTGCATATTTCTGTGTTGTGTGTCTGTGCGTATTTTGTGTGTGGGTGTGAACGAGAGCTGGTTCAGTGTGTGTTTTTTGACCATGTCACCGACTGCTCTGTTTGGCATGGAAATGTGTTAAAATTTATTTATTTATTTGACAGAAAGAGAGCAGCTTATCTTGAGGACTACAGGAGGAAAGCAAGGAAAAAAATCCCAGCCTTGCTTTGCTCTATTTTAAAAAACTGTTCCATGTTGTTATGGCAGCTAATTTTCCTTAAATGATTTAAGGAAATGGATCTGTCTAAAAGAGCTGCAGCCAAGTTGTTATAGCAACACAGGACTTTCTCCTTTAGGAAAAGGGGGGAAGTCACCCCTGAGCATAGAAATCTCTCAAAAAAGCTACCCTGAGGTTCTGAGGGACTCCAGGGGCAAAGGAAGGGGCAGGAGGGGGTCCATACACCTCCCACAGTCAGTTCCTGGGGATTCTTCTCAGCAATAGTCCTTGTCACTCACAAGTTCAGGTCTCATTGTCCTTCACATGGACAACTGCAATGAGCACTTAACAAGTCTCTCTTCTTCCTACTTAGTCTCACCTCCCTTGATCCACTCTCCACACTGCAGCCTTCGTAATTTTCTAAAGCATATATCATTCAACCTAATATTTCCTAGGGTGCCATGTTCTGTTCTACGTCCTAGATATGAATAGGCCATGTCCCTGAATGGCAGGTCAAGAACGTTGGCCTTTATCCCACAAGTAACGGGGAGTCATTGAAAGGTTTAAGCAGGGGAGAGAGACCCAGTGGGTTTAAGTTTTAGAATGACTCTAGAGTTTCTAGATTGGGAGACAGAGTGGATGTTAGCTCAGGGCTAACCTTCCTCAAAAAAAAAAAAAACCACTTTAAATCTGAGATCCAGTGCAGTCCCCAGAGTTAAACACTCCTTTGTCAAGATCATCATTTAATATCCCAGTCCCTGAGAGGGCAGGAGGGTTTGGTGAGCACAGGGCTAGGAAGGCAGCCTTCGAAGTAAACACCATCATTAAGACAGGACAGCAGCTCTTGTTGCCAGGTGAGAAGGACACAGAGGGCTTATTCCAGGAGACCCACAGCGCAGGTCGGACATACCACTCCTGCTCAACTTCAAAGTCAGCATCTGTAAGCTCACCCTCACGCTCACTGTTCCTTCTGCGTTCCCACATCCACTCCACCAGTGAAGCCAACCCACGGGCATCATGCAAGACTCCGTCCTCTCCCATCAGCCACAGTCACTAAGTCCCTCACGTCTCCCTCGGTAATATCTCGACTCCTCCTCCTTTCCAATCCTACAGCGGTAGGCTCTGATGGTCTCCAGCCTCTAGCCTGGCACCCTCCAAATCCATCTCCTTACAGTACCAGAGGGTACTTTCTGAAATGCAGAACTGGTCTTGTCACCTCCCTGCTGAAGATCCTCCAATGGCTCCCCATTCCTACCAGCACAAAGTCTGAATTTCTCCCAAATAATAACTTCTCCTCTGCCCATCTGTCTGCCCCCAGTACCAGCCACAGTGAACAACCTGCAGGCTCCTGAGTGTGCCTCCCCCTTGAGGCAGATGCACAGACGTCTCCTCTGCTTGGAAATCCCTCCCTGCCCTGGGCATCCTTCACAAATCAGGTCAGATGTGGCCTCCTGGGTTGGGCTCCTACAACCCAACCCCTGTGCCTCCCTCCACAAATGCACCTAGAATAGCTGTCTGTAAATGCCTGTCTCCACCATGCTGTGAACTCCTCAGGGGAGGGGACCAACCTGATTGATGACAGCGCCCACCACAGGCCTGAAGGAGTTCAGCGAGGAACACACTCAGATCTTGGAAGGTCTTGCTTGGAGTCTCTGCTTTTGATTCCGTGAGAGGAAGGCGACCGGGATGGAAGGAATGAGGCAGAGAGCACTTAGAAACAAGGCCAGAAGCTGTCCTGGCGGTTCAGATGGCTTGGGGTTGAAGGATTACGATGATGTGAGCGACAGTGAAGGTCAGGAGTGGAAATGCATTAAAGCTATTGGGCAGGTGCCTCTGGGCACTGCAGAGTTTGCAACCGGACACAAGCACTCCTGAAGTCAAATGTGAATTTGAATGAGAACCAAATAGCGTTTGTGGAGGCTCTGGTACACACCAGGTACTGCCCTAGACGCTGTCACGTGGCTTTTAAGTAGAGAGGCCATATAATTTATCAACCAAACTGGGACCCTTTTAATAGTGAAAGAAGGCACCATTAATAAGTATTCCAGGACACAGGTGTAAATCAGAACTGCCCGGGCAAGCTGAAACTTACAATCATCCTACCTATGGGTCACATGGTGGGGTTTTTTCTTTTTTCTGGTAACCCATGAAACCACTTGTAAATCTATATTTATCAGTATTTATTTGTTTGATGTTTATTTCCCCACTCGATTGCAAAGATTAGGGTTTTGTTCACTCTTACAACTGCACTGCCTGGTGTATAGAAACTGCTTGATAGATATTTGTGGAAAGAAGTGTTAAAGAGAAAACCACCAACCCAAAATGGCATCGCTTGTGCTAAAGTCCATGATACCAAACTTAGATTTAATACCTATCCTAATTGTAGTTTCTGACCTTCCCCAGAAATGTAATCTTAATCCACCAGTCTGAAATTTTCTTGTCAGTAGCAATGAGGTCATCTGTCCCGTGGGTTCTCTCCATACCACCCCCACCCAAGAGAGAAAAGGTGATCTGCATGATAAAACCCTTGCCAGTCCCTTCCCCCAAAAGAGAAGATGTTCTGGCCCCAAGTAATCTCTTCTTTCCTTTTGCTAATAACGTCCTTCCTATCAAAACTTTCCATTTTGCATAACTCCTCAGAGTACCTCTCTACTTGATAGATGGAATGCTGCCCTATTCACAAGTTGTTTAATAAAGACAATCAGATCTTCAAATTTACTTGGTTGGAATTTTGTTTTTTACCAGAGGAAAGAAAGAATGCTGTAAAAGATTGGGCAAGGAGAGAAGGAGGGGGGAAGAGCAGAGGAGACGGAGGGAGCTGAGATCCTGTTCCTGGTTAGCTTGACTCTCATATTGGTGCTTGGTGTCCTCACCTGGGGACTAAAGGAGTGGACTTCCACAAAGAAAATGGCTTACACAGCTAGCTCAGTAACCACATGTGCTTATAAGATCCAACCTTTTCATAGCACAAAGTGTGTCCTACTATCTTTGTAACTCAGTCTTGCCTGATGTTCTGTAACATGGACGAGGGCCCAGTTGATTGTGAGCAAACCAATGACTTTTGAGTGACGATGGCAATGGCAGGCTGAGGCCTCTCCTCTTTAGCAAACCTAACCCCTTCTCTTTGGTTCCTCGCCCATGCCCCCACCTCCCAGTTTTCTCCTCGGGGATTCACCTAAAGCACTGCTTTGTCCAGTGGCTCCCACTCTGTCATTTCTCCTGCCCCATGTCTTTTTTTTTTTAATCGTACCTCCTTGTTCTCTCTATGAACAACTGTTTTGTGTCTATAAACCATATTCCATTGGGCATAACAGGATTTGCCATGTTCAGTCCAATTCAATTCAACAAATAGTTATTGAATATCCATTATCAGCCAGATCAGAAAAAATGTAGGGGCTGTTCTCTTTAAGAAGGAGGTGGCGGAAGAAGGGGGCCTTGTGATTCTATCAGAGAAAATGCAGTCAACACAGAAGGCTGGGGGGCAGAACCCAGGGGACAACACATACTTCATGAGGAAAACAGAAGGGGCCTCTCTCTGCCGGGAAAACCGATCAGGCTGGCATCAGGAGTTCAGGGTAGTAAAGGGGTTTGGTGAGCACTGTTAACACCTTCTTTTGTAGACAAGGAAGGATGAACTGGAGAAGGAAGCAAGTACACCAAAGCTACGGCTACATAAGCACTGACGTGGCAGGTGGGCTAGAAAAAGACCTAGGAAAGCAGAGCTCACATAGGAGGATCAAGATAGCAGCTGAGTTGAGTTGAGATAACTATATTGCACCAAAAGATTTACTTTTCCGTGAAGCCTTGCTCTAACATACGCATTTGTTTCTAAGTATACATTTTTGTCTGGTCTGTCTATATATTGCTCTTTAATTTAGGATATTTTTATTGGCATCTTCAAAGAGAGTAAGTGGAATGAGTTACATTGACACATCTCTGAAAAAGTCCAACACTAGGACCTCTGCTATCTTAGCAGTCACTATCTGTCACCTGATGACAGTCAAGGGGTCAGGAAATCGCAGTCATCAAAGTTGGAAGAGACTCAAATGTAACCTCACTACAATTCTCCCAAACAATGCAGTCTCCTCTATGCACCATTTTTGACGGTGTCATTTAGCTTGAATTTGAACGCTTTTAGTAAGGCAAAGTTCATAGCTTGCACACCCACTCCATCCTCAGGCAGCTCCACTGTCACAAAGTTTTATGTCTCTATAGGCCTTCCCTCTTCCTTTGGCCTCCACCTGGAAGACGTCTGTCCTGTTCTCTCTGACCGCTCTTCAGAGACAGAATGATCGTGGTCTGCCTCCTTTCTCTGAGCTATGAAACCACAGTGTCTTCTGTTTCTTATAAAATCTTGCCCCTATGAGCAAACTCAGTGTGGATACCCATTGTTCCCCTTCTTTCTGGCTTAGCAGGCCCTCTTCTCTGGGAACAGTTTCACCACTGCCATCACACCCCACAAGTCCAACCATGGGGTTCCAGTGACACTGTCCTGTCCTTACCTATCCTTGCCTCTTGGGCCAGAGTTGACTTGCCCAGAGGTGGGCATGTACTCCAGTCTAGGCCAATCACAGTCCTTTTGGAACTGGAACTAGAATGAGAGTATGTCACTCTCTAGTGGTGGGAGCCACTGGATTCGACCCTTGGCACACGTTCCCCCCAAGTGGAGGAGGCCAGTCTGCAGTCTTCAATTATGTGAGATTCTCTGGTACTCTTCCTACAAGTTCCCCAATTCGCTTAAACTAGTTCAAGTTGTATTTCTTTTGCATGTAACCAGAGCCATGACAAATGTGAATCTGGTCAGTGTATTTCCTTCGTCCCACAAGACCTCTACAACCGAATCCCATATTCGTGAGGGGTGGGGGAGAAGAAGGGATTGGGAGAAGGTAGTAGGTCTGTCCAATTCAGAAAAGAGATCAGCGGGCCTAGCCCCTCCCTGGTTTTGACCCTGTACTCCTAATTTGCAGCTCCTAGTGGACTATTCCAGGACAACACTGCCCTTTCCCAGATCAAGCCAGAAGACCAGCAGCTGCTGAGGGGATGCAGTTACTCACAGGGTCGTTGTACATCTGGACGATGAGCTGTTT
Source organism: Equus przewalskii (assembly GCF_037783145.1). NCBI lineage: Eukaryota > Metazoa > Chordata > Mammalia > Perissodactyla > Equidae > Equus > Equus przewalskii. Next base: position 10,060,450 of record NC_091832.1, on the reverse strand, counting down.
CACTCCATGCAGGGTAGGGTGTGCCCATGGAGAGGGATCCAGCCAGTGACGGTTCAGGTCAAACCCCATCAGAGAGCACCTAGGCAGTACCCAAAGTCAGAGTCAGTATAGACCAGACAAGCCAAGCTTCCCGCCTGTCAAAATACAGTTCGGAGTAGGGGCAGGCATCACGTCACTTACCTAGCACTTATACTTTGCCAGAGACACTTCTGAGCATTCTATGTGTATTAACTCATTCATCGCTTTCAACAAACCTGTGAGGTCACTACTATTATAATTCCCACTTTGCAGAAGAAGAGACTGAGTCTCAGAGAGGTTCAAAAATATTTCAGTGGAGCAGTTTCGCTTCAGTGTCCCTGCTCTGGGACCACAGACACACACACATCTCCTATACAAGGCAGTGGAAAGAAATACTCAGGCCCAAATCACTGCTGTCCCCATTATTCCTCTCTGTCTCACACCCACAGCTAATCCACTGTCTCTACCTTCAGAATATATACAGATCCAACACCTTTTTATCACCTCCACTGATAACACCATGAGCTTGGACCAGGGTCCAGAGTATTGTAATAATGTCTTACCTGGTTTTCTTGTTTCCACCCTTGCATCCTCCCACCCCACCTCTCACCCTACCTCCCCCCCCATTTTCCACAGAACAGCCGGGGTGATCCCTTGAGAACATAAGTCAGATCACATCCTGCTCAGACGGTTCCCTGCTAGATGTGGAATAAAAGCCGAAGTCCTTACAGCGAGCTACGCACTCCTTTGTGGTCCACCTCTGTTAACCTCTGACCTCAGCTCCTACCACCATCCTTCTTGCTTCCTCTGTGCCAGATACTGGCCTCCTCCCTGTTCCTCCAACACGCCAAGTGTGTCCTGCCTCAGGCCTCTTGTGCAGGCTGTCCCCTCTGCCTGGAATCCTCTTCCTCCAGATTTCTGAGTGAGTGACTCATTCTCACTTGTTTTAAATCTTTGCTCAAATGTCACCTGCTCAGTGAAGTCTACCCTGACCTTCTCCATATTCTCCCTTGGGTGCCCTAAGGAGGCGTGTCTTGGGCTCTCCTCCTCTCCCTCTTCCTCCTTCTCTTCCTCCAGATCTGCTGGAAGCCTGCTGGTACTCGGGAAGAGATACCTCCTGCAGATCTCTGGCCCCGGGGCTCCATCTGCCCAGCCTTCGCAGATGGTTCTCTCCAGGCCAGCCAGGCTAAGACCCTGTGCTTGCTCACAATCCAAATTACCACTCTCCTTCTCTCTAATCCATCCTCCTCCTGTCTCCAGACACTCTCCCACTCAGATCTGACTATCTTGCTTTCTTGATCAAGATTTATCTATGTTTCTCCATCACCTATAGAATAAAATTCTGCTCTTTGCGGATTTTTAACTAGATTTAAAACTGATGGCGGCTACATCCCTCTCTCTTCTTTCTCTGCCCAAAGTGTCCCCTTTTTCTTGTCTATCCCTCTGTTCCACTATTTCACCCCCCGAATCTTATCTTCCAAGCCCCTCTCTCTATTTCCTTAAGCAGTACAATTTACCCCCCTCTCAGCTCACTAAGTTTGCATCCTCACCTATCACTCTACTCAGAAAAGTAAAGGACTCTCCTGGGGACCCACCTCTCCTTCAAGATGGTTGGGGTGGGGGTGGGAGGGTAAGCAGTAAAAATTTTCCCTTATGGCTTTAAATAAGCATTGTGGGAGCCATGTGGAGAATAACTAACGTTTCGTGGGGACGGGCTTCAGTGAGGAGAAGCCTTTGAGTTGGGCCTCGCTGAATGAGCAGAACTTTTCCAGGTGCTGGGGACAGAAGGAACCACCCAGGATGTCAGGGGAATGGTGGGCAATTTGGTTTGACTGAATCAGAGTATGTGGTGAGGCGGCGGTGATGGTGAAGCTGTAAAGGGAGATGGGGTGAAATGTGAAGGGCCTCGAATACCCAGCAAGGAGTTTCATTATTTTGTCTTTGCATCGCTGTGTTTAGGTCGATGAAGTGCTGACGTTGTCTTCTCACTGATTGCAAAGTGAGAACAGTGATAGCCCTGCATACAGCTTTTAACAACATCACCATGACAATCAAGGGACACAATCAACAGAACACATACTGACATTACTTTGTGCCAAGAATTAAGTACTTTACTAAATACAAATACTTTCTCTAAGGTAATCCTCCCTAAGTGAGGGAGGTGCTATCCTTTTTCCCATTTTGCAGACGTGGAAATGGAAGCACAGAGAGGTTATAAATTTGCTTGAGAAAAGAGTTGACATCAGGGTTGGGCCCACACTGTCTGACCACAACCTTGAGCTCTTAGCTCATTTACCTTATTGTAATAACAGCTGTCATTAGTATGTACTTACTGTGTGCCAGGCCCCGGACAAGTCCTTTCCATGGGTTTTGGACACACACAGAGCAATTGTGTTACTTTTGGACTATTGTTTATAAATCTAGCCCTCTACCCTGGCTCTTTCCACTGTAGCAGGTATCAGAGTTGGGGTGAAAACCAGGTTGTCTGAATTCTCCACCCAGGGCTTAATCATGGGTTCCATGAACCTCAGACATCCAGGTTGTCTTCTCCTTTATGCTTCTGGTGTCAAAGAAACAGTAAATCCTAAAGAGTATGAATTCATCCCTGCTTGCTTTCTTCTCTCTCCTTCTTCCCTGTGGCTGTCCCTTTTCTCCCGTCACAGAAGACAGACTGGAGGCTGGCCCAGTGGCACAGCAGTTAAGTTTGCACGCTCTGTTTCCGCCACCCAGGGTTCACCAGTTTGGATACGAAGCATGGACCTATGCACCGCTTATCAGGCCATGCTGTGGCAGGCATCCCACATGGAAAATGGAGGAAGATGGGCACAGATGTTAGCTCAGGGCCAATCTTCCTCAGCAAAGAGAGGAGGACTGGCAGTGGATGTTAGCTCAGGGCTAAGGGCTAATCTTCCTGCAAAAAAAAAGAGGACAGACAGGCCAGATGCTCCCTCTGTGACCTGGTAGCCTGGGCAGCAGCAGGGAACCCAGCCTTAGACCTCAGCCACTCCCACCCAGGACTTAAACTTGGACTAGGTCATGCAAGGCTGCAGGGTAGGTCTTATGGCAGTGCGACCATGGAACAGAGGGAGGTTATTCCAGCCAACAGCCCAGTTGTCTGCCTCCAGAGTGACTCTGCTAACTGTTTTCCAAGTCTGGCCCTCCAGCTTCTGCTTGATTCTGTAAGCCCCTTCCTATAAATTCCCTTTTTCTTAAGTGACTGGAGTCAGTCCTTGTTTCTTTAATAGAAAGCATCCCTAGCTGTATGGTCCTGTGGGCTAATTTATAGAAAACTCCAGCAGGCCCCTGTATTGTCCACTTCCCAAAGGCTGGTCACCAAGCAGATGGAACTACTGGTCTCGGTGCTGTGCTGACAGCTCTTCCAGCCCCCGCTGAGCATCGAAAAATTTGGAAAGGAACATTGTTGTTGATAAGAGGACTTAATCAGAAACAACTGCATCCTAGAGATGGTTAGTTAACCGCCTCTCCTCTGCTGCCAAATAAGAATACTCTCAGCAATATCTTGGCCAAGTCACCAGCTTACTCCAAGACACCTGTATGATTTGGAACTCACAACCGCCCCAGGCAGCTTATCTCAATCTTGAACAGCTCCATTAGGAAAGTCTTCCTTCTCTTTAGCTGAAATTTGTCTTCCGGTGACCTCTTTTTACCAGCTCAGCCTTGCCCCATGGAGTCACACAGAACAATGGAGCTACATTGTAAAGACCAGGGGCTTTAGAAGTCACAGTTAGGTTAAAGTTTTGGCTGTACTCCTTACCAGCTGTGTGACCTTTGTGAAATTTCTTTTTTTAAAACCCATCTGGGCTTCTGCTTTATCATATGTATAATGAGGATAACAATCTTGACCTTCTGGATTGCAGATGTACATGAACCAATGTCTGTAAATGGCCCAGCAGAATCCTCAAAGCAGAGTGAACACTGAATAAATGGTAGCCAGTGATGACAGTGGCGGTAGTGGTGATTGTGGGTTTGTTGAAATTGTCTAAACCTAAATATAATCTCCTCTGGGAAGGCTTGCTGATTTACTGTCTGCAAATATGGAATAGGTGCTTTCCCTCTGGTCCCAGAGCATCCATGGCTCCCCTCATCGGAGTGGCTATAGCACAAGATGTAGCAATGGTTGAGGCTGTCTTCCCCACTGGACTGTGAGTTCCTCAAGGGCAAGGATTTCTTATTCATGTTTGTACTCCTGTGCCTGACAAAGAGCCTGGGCCACGGCAGACACTGAGGTAGTTGTTGAATGAACATTTCATTCTTTCCCAATCTCATTCATTTCCTATCTTATATGATATGGTTCTCACAACCATCCAGCCACACAGGTGGATTCCATTTTTCAAGTGGGAGCATTGAGGGCCAGAAACAGTAAGCCATTCCTTCAAGGTCACCTCACCAGTACTTCACCAGAATCCAGATGTCCTAGCCCTGTGCCCCATGGTCTTGCCACTTGGCCATGCTGCTTTCAGGAACCCTCTTTGATTAAAAAGAGCGAGATTCAAAACTGAAGGAAAAGTGTTACAGGTGAGATATCCTAAAGAGTCGACTCTTTGATCCAGCCTGCTGATGAAAATAGACTGTGGCTGGTGATTCAAAAGCAACTCAACCCTCAAAGAATCCTAGAGCTCTTTAGAAGCCAGAGCATTTGTGAAATTCTTTAGTGAGTAGTAAGTGTGCTGGGTACTTTGTGAGCTGATTTTAAAGAATCCTTCTAATGGCAACCAGTCTATCAGCAGGTAGACGTTTACTGAACAAAATGTCTTAGTAAAGATGCAGGAACCCTGGCTAGGGACCAGGGAGACAGGCCTCATTTCCTACATCTATATCATCTTGAGAAAGTCGCCTCCCTTCCCTGGGCTCCATGCTTTTCTTTGTAAAACGAGGGGATTATACTTCACTCATGGAGGTCTCTTCCAGCTCTCTCATGATAAGATTCTAAAGCATCAATAACTGAGTTCTACCCTGAGAGTTAGGGACTTACAGTCAGGACACATTTACAATAAATTTAAGTTAAAATACAAAGAAAACAAAATATTCTAGAAAAAGGATTGATTCAGTTTTAAAAAGAAATGCCAAATAGTCAAAGCTTACCAATATTGCCAACTTAACATTAACTGCATGGATTTTCAACATTTAAGATTTGCATGGGACCCAGTCCTTGCCTCTCTAAGTTCTCAAGGAGCTCTGAGCTTTGAAGAGAGGATGCAAGTTTGCCAAAAGTCAAGGCATAAGAGAGAATTCCAGGCAGAGGGCATGGCATGTGCAAAGTCAGGGAAGTGAGAATGGTTGGAAATTACACATATTTCTAACAGGCTAATAGTGTGTTATGCTTGTGTCCCTAACTAGGCTGTAAGCACCAGGGGACAAGACTGGTACAGGCTCTTTCACTTCAGTGGTTTCAGGACCCAAATCAGCTACCTAAGGACAGGAGAATGGACAAGATGACTCTGGATGCCAGGCTCCCACTCCTCTGGTGGCCAGCTCAGAGTTACTGCGTGTGAAGTCCTGGGTCTCTTCTCCAGATGTCTGTCTCCTTGGTGCTCTTCTATTCTGTTACATATTTTTAAGATGAAATTTCTGTGTAAGCTCAAAATTAAGACCCCTTTCTGACACCAATGGGGCTATTTATGGCACCAATGAGACAGAATATTTGACATCAGGACCAATGTAGAAAATGAAAGTTTATGGAAATCAAATTTATATATAACTGCATCGTATATAATTTCTTTCTCTGGAGTTGAAGATACTCTCGAGTATCTTTTCTTTCTTCTTCCAAACTCTGAGCCCAATGAGGGCAGCGACCATGCTGGAGTCATCTGGCCCTCCTCTGCTCCAGCTTATCTACCACAGCCCCAGGTGCAGAGAAGGTTCAATATACCTATTGAATGAATGAGTGAATGAATGAATAGATGCACAAATGCATGAATAAATATCCTGTAGGTGCAAACAAGGTTTAGGTAAGTACTTGAAGACGTATTTTGAAAGGTATTTAAGCACCTGTTACATGCTAGACACCTTCACAATAACCAAGTGAGGTAGGTATTATTTATCCCCATTTTATAAATGAGAAAATAAAATCTGAGAGATCTGACCTTGAGAAGGTCACTTGACAACTACTAGAATATAGAGCTGGGATTCGAACCCAGGTCTTATTGATGCCAGGATGGTGTATAGTGACCCTTTGAGGTCCCCCCAGCCATCAGCAAGGCTGTGTGATCTATGAAAGAGACACTAAGCTACTCCTTTGTCTGCTCTTCCCGTCCCATCTCTTCCTCCTCTGCCCAATGGCAGAGATACAATGGTTCCAGAGAACATTATTCAAATGGCAAATAAACAGCTTCATCTCGTGAAGAGCATCGTGCCTCATCCCTGTTGCAATAATGGCAGCTAGAATGAGAGCAATGATTTTAATTCCCCTCCTTATGATTTCCTTTTCATCTCATCTAAAAGATAGAGAAAAAGGCAGCTTGGTGCCTCTATCTCGTCCTGATCAATCTTGTCCTGAGCACTGTGGGGCTGTGTGCCCCTGGAAGGTGGCATTGACAAGCAGAGATGTATGGGGCATGCGTGCAATCGTCCCTCAAATGCAGCAGTTTTTCAGCATTACCAATGAGCTGGATTGGATTAAGTATATTTGCACCAAAAGCAAAATAAATATTGCTTTATTTAATGCCACTAAAAGGTTGGGATTCAATTGCCCTTGGCCTGAGGCACCTTCCAGCTCTATTGATTGGCCAGCGTCAAAATGCCAGACAATCTGTCATGAACAGCTCCTGCAAAATGCTTAACAGGTGGGGTGGGCTCTGCTGTCGCAGAGATGGAGGACAGCAGGCAGTGTCCTTTGTCCCAAACACAAGGGATAATTATAACACGTCCACTCCCCATCACCACCAAGATATTTAAAGCATTTCCCCACATCCCTTTTTAGATCATCACAACAAGGATGTGACCGGTCTATGGAGGCCGAGAGGAGGGTGGATAAGAACATAGTTTCCAAGTCAGAAGGACTTGGGTTTGCGTCCCAGATCTACCACTATGTAGTTTCATGACCTTGGACAAATTCATCTCTTTTGCTCAAAGAGCTGAAAGCACTGGGAGGAGAGACTGAATCTATTTCACTTGCCACTGAGACTTCATTGCTAGTACAGTGTCTGGTACACAGCCAACTCTCAGTTAAACTGTATAAATAGAGGCTCATAAAGTTTAAGTAATTTGTCCGTAGCCTCGCAAGGACAAGTGACTGAGGCAGGACTTGAGCCCAGTCTGCCTGGCTCTAAAACCTATGCTCTTAACCATCACTCTACCCTCTCTTAGTGGTCCTGGGACGCAAGTGTGGTGAGGGGTTGATGCAAGCCTCTTCTTTTTTAAATGAGGAAACTGAGTCTCCAACAAGGGACTAGCATGAAAGGGTACCTTTATGCAAATTGACAAAAGGTGCCTCCCTCTAGGCTGACAACTTACAAACAGGTGCCCCTTCTGGGTGGGTGAAGTACAAAATGGGATGTCACTTGCCCTGGCCAGATGTGGGGTTGGGAGCAGAGTCGCAGCCCCCATTGGCCCCATTGACCAGGAGCCTTTGTGCAATGCACACACTGCGTATCCAGGTGAGCAGCCCCGGATGTGCCCAAGGTTCACAGCAGAGCCAGGGTTAGTACTCAGGTTTCCCACCTCCAAGGATCAGCAAGGTCTCTGCCCTGTAACGGTGGCCCTTCTGGCAAGGTGGCAGGATTGGGGTAAAGGTGTGCTCAGACCACACCTGGAAAAGGGATCACCTCCCATCCCAAACTTCCTGGGGCCCTTTCTCTAGGACACGCTCCTGGTGGACAAGGAGAACCTTTGTGGGAGCGCCATCTCCTTTCCCCTGGGGGCGCACTCCAGGGATTTGTCCTCCGTGCTCCCTCCTCTCGTCTCCTGTTTGGTGGCAACAAACGCCGGGCTCCGGGGGATTTCCACCCGGTGACTTAGAACAATTCTGAGAGCCAGTCACCAATCGAAGGACCCAAGATTTCATAAAGCCCAATCCCCACACTGCAAACATGGAGAAACTGAGGCCAAGTTCATACAGCTGCGGAAGGGTAGAGTTGTAAAGGATGACTTTTCTCTCTGTGGGAACAGTGATAAGAAGTGAAAAGAGCTGTTTTAAAAGGCCTGAGGACGGACGTATTCTAAAGGAGCCCACTGGCCCCTGGAGCTAGGAATTGGTTATTTCAATTTCTTAAGGGAAAGGGGCAGAGGAAACACAAAGGGGAAGGAAAGTCCTTTAGGTCTTCACCAGATCTGGGAGCCAGCGAGACCCCTGCCCACCTGGTCTGAGCCTGAGCTACACTGCCTGGATAATATCCTGGCTCAGCCACGTATCAGCTGTGTGGCTTAACCTCCCTGTGCCCCAGCCCTGGTCTGCAGAATGCGGACTCTGTCTACCTCACAGGCTTGTTTTGTGGAATAAGTGAGATCAGCTGAGTAAAATGCTGGGGACGCTGTGTCGTTGAGATAAGTGCTAGCACGTTAGCCAGACTTGTGTTTGAGTTTGGTATGACGCTCAGGGTCCTCCACAATCTGGTCCCACTTGTTCTTCCAGTTCCCCACACCATGTCCCCCGAATCTGTACATCATGCGAGGCTTGCACATTATACGTTCTATGAGCTAATTGCAAAAAGATGCCCCGTCTTGTGGGCTGATGCAACTGCACCAAGTCACAAGGCTGCTCAGGCCTGGGCCGCACAACAGCCTCCACCTGCTCTCTTGGCTGGTGCCTTTTTGTAGTGTGTGAACTTGCACTGTAGGCTGCAGCCCTGACCACGTACACCAGCCAGGCCAGACCACTCGGCATTCCCCAAGACTCCTTGCTCACTCAGGGCTCAGGCAGCAAGGCAGCTCAGAGCCTGAGGCCTTGGGCTCCAAGTCCTCTCTGGTTTTGACTTCTGGATCTCCTATTATTGTGGGGCCATGGGCAAATGATTTAACCACCCTTTTCGCTTCAATTTCCTTATCTGTAATATGAGGATAAAACAAGAACCTACCGCATAGGTGCATGGGGTTATTGGGAGGAATCCCCCATTGCTTTTAATCCCAGTGGGCACTTTTAGTCCCCACGAACAAAGAGAGTGGCTCTTTGCCTCCACCCCCTTACCTCCTCTTCCTGAGAGAGGGGATGGAACTTCTCTGATTGGTCAACTGGAGAAAAGTCGCCGAACCCATTGGGCCTGGACCCTCCACCAGCTTGTTTGCATCTGCAACCCTGCAGGGTGGGTCATTCTGGCCTCCTCTCTGCCACATGGTGTGCCTTCTGGGAGGCAGGTCACTTCCTGCTCTCTTGTGGCTGGTGGGGAAGTTGGATTTTGAGATGGAGTAAAAGGAGATCAATTTTAGCCACAGAGATAAGCCATGCCTTCCAAATCCTGCTTTGATCAATAATAAAGCTGTGTTTTGACCTCTATCTTTCTAGTCCCTGCATCGCCTTCTAAATGGGTAGAAGTAGGATGAGAGCAGAGCAGGAGTATGATGTTATCACCCCTTCATCTCCAGAGGAAACAACACATAAGAAACACTTAGAGCAGGGTCTAGCAGCTTGCACAAGTTCAATCAGTGTTCACATTATTATCATCACTGTTGTTATCTAACATTATTATTCCTTTGGTTTAGAACAAGTTGCCAATCTCTTCCCCTTGCTAACTCCCACCCATCCCTCAAGGCTCATCTCACACAACACCTCCTCCTCAAGGGCAAAGCCTACCTCGGGTCCTGGTGCGTGCTGCAAAGTATGTGCTGGGTGCATGGTGCAAAGTATGTGCTGGGTGCATGGTACAAATTATGTGCTGGGTGAACATTTGAGGAAAGGAAGGGAGGGAGGATGAGAAACAAAGGAGAGGGAGAAAAAACGATTTGGTTGAAAGGTTTCTCATACCGAGGCAGGGTGCCAGCAAAGGCACAGGTGTGAGCAAGGGCAGGCTGGCTTGGGGCAGTGGAAAGTGCCCAGGGAGATGAGAGGGCTGGATGGAGGGTGGTGGTGCAGGACGGGCAAGGGGGACCGTGGGCGATGACACTAAGAAGGAGATGCCGGGACACTGTGTGCCTTGAGTACCAGGCCAAAGAGTTTAGGTTCCTGTGATGGCCAATGGGGAGCCACGGAAGGACGTTACTTTGAGAGCTGACCCTATTCAAGCAGTGGTTTAGGAACTCAGACCAGAAATGATGAAGTTCTTGACTCTATCACATTGTTTTGCTCGTCCAGACTCCCCAGCCACTAACTCTGGGTTACTGTCTCCTCGGAGGCCTGTCTTCACTGTAGAATCAATTATTAAAATCAACTTGCTATCAACTCTAACTTTGAAATGCTATTCAGCCGCTTGCAGGGACAGAGATGGGGAGCTGCCTCCACAGACATCTCGCCATCTGGCCTTTTCCGTGGAACCTGGCTGGGAAGCTCATTTGAATAATTGGTTTTGGCGGTGTGCACTTGTGGGTTAGACACCTGATTATACTGCCAGCCCCAATGTCCTTTCAGCCTCCATAGAAACATCACTCAGGTTACATAAAGCAGGAGAGAGACTCTGGGAGGCAAGGCTCTGTCTGGACCCTGTTGTCACTTGCACTTCATCTTGACTGACTAAGTGGCTCACTCACTGTGTGACCTTGAGCAAGTTACTTAGCCTCTCTGTGGCTTGGTTTCTTCTTTATTCAAAGAGACAGTGATTTCTGTGCTGTCTATGCCACAGGCTTCTTGAAAGGCTCTAAGAGAAGCCGGGGGAGTTGTGACTAAGCAGAAATGCAAGTGGGAAAGATTTGGGTTGAGGAGAGCTCAGCGTCAGATAGCAATGTGCATGTGGGCTGTGTCAGGAGAAGTACGTTCCCCAAATTAGGCTTGTGATGGTCCCCTCCTACCCCTACTCCACTAGCTAGCTCTATGAACTTAAGGGAGTTACCTAATCTACCAATGCCTCAGTTTCTCATCTGTAAAATGAGAATAATGATAGAGTTATTCTAAGAATTAAATGAAACAATACACGCAAAATGCCTAGAATAGCACCAGGCCTGCGAGGTTCAATAGACGTTAGCTATCCATCATTGCCATCATCATCATCATCATCACCATCATCATCATCCTCACCATCATCATCACCACCATCATCATCATCATTGTCGTCATCATAACTGTTCACTTCCAGACACCATGCCTCAAAGACAGACAATGACAAACACCTGGACATGTTCAGGGGCCAGCAGGAAGGATGGGGAGGAATGGACTTCAGGTTACATATGAAAAGTTGCAAGGCTTTGGGGATGTTCAGCCTGGAGAAGAGGAGCTGGTGTTGGTTGGGGTGAGTGGGGAGCGGGGGGACACAATCTTCAAAGAGCTGAAGGGCAACCATGTAAAACATGGACTGGACCTGGATAATCCTTCAGGAGGAAGAAGCAGAAGTGATGGGCTGCAGGTTTAGCCTGAATAGAAACTGTCTAACTGTGTAACTGTCAGAGTTGACATCAGAGCAGCACGATGCTTTGGAAGGGAGGGAACCAGCCAGGCCCAGAGGTGGACAAGCAGAGGGGGCATGGCTGTCACTCAGGGATACTGCTGAGGGATCCCTGCCCTGGGCGGGGCACTGGACCAGATGTTGCTGAGCTCCCCTCGCCCTCCAAGGCTGATGATGCTATGACAGACGCACCAAGAGGGGGGCAGATGGCTGGGGTGGGGAAAGAGGCAGGGTGAGGAGGGACGGGTAGATCTCTCAGTGAGGCAATACTTGCAATGGATCTTTGTTTTCCATTTCTAGCTTGATATGGAAGTTTTTATGCCGCCAAAAACCAAATGGAATACTGACGTGTATTTTACATTTTATATAGCTAATTTTATGTTCTATTCTATTTTCGATAGTTTAAAATGTTTCCTCCTTTGGATGTTGAGGTGAGCAAGGTCAACCCATTATAATGTGTGTGTGTGTGTGCGTGTGTGTGCACATGTGTGTATGTGTGTGTGTGTTGGAAATACCTCCCCTGGTGTTTCACCCTTTGCCACGCTTAATGATGGTCTGCTGCGCAAAGCTCTCCTTATCTCTCCTTTATGTCTGGTGAACTCCTTTATATCCTCCATCCTTCAGAAACCCTCGCTCATCGCCCCCAGTTGGAAGGAAGCACTCCCTGCTTTCGGGACACGGTGTAGCAGGAGGTGAAAATCTGCAGCAGGCTGGGGTGGGCCTGCCCGGCTCCACAAAGCTGCTCTGACCCCACTGCCAGGGGACTTGGGGCAAGCTGCTCGGTGCCTCTGTGCTTCAATTTCCTTCTCCATGTAAAATGCGGCTATAACACTACCTCCTCACAGGGCTATCGTGGGGGTTAAAGGAGATGAGAAATATAATGTACAGTTAGTAGCAACTTAGACACCAGCCCTTATTATATCTCAGCTTCCATAGCATCACGCGCACCTCCAGTACAAACACTGGGCTTCTTACAGGCAAGGGCTGCCTCTGATTTCCATCTCCTTCCCGGAGGCCCAGCGCAGGGCCTGACACTCAGCAGGCCCTCGACAAACCTTAGTTAAATTGGATTTACTGCACTGGAGCATCCTTTGCTACTGAGGATCGCCGGGGCCAAGAGACATACTGTGGTGCGGGTCTGCAGATCACGGCAGCATCCATTGCCACGGCGGGGTCTGCAGTGCCTGCTGTAAAGCTGAATCACTTCTGCACCACCCATAAGGTCTGTTCCTCTCCCCCACCTCCACACTCGCAAGAAGCACTGAAGTTTTCTGAAGATGAGAAATCTCACAGCATCCTGCTATCTTTTGGGTAACTGCGTATTTTATGATGACTAATAGGCAATTACTATGGTAATATTGCAATTCAGCATGTGTGAGGTTTGGGAAATGAGAAATTATGGGTAACTACTTTGGACTCATTTCTATGGTAACAAAAAGTAATTGTCATTAAATACCAGTTATACTGAGGCTATACCTGGTAATTATAGATTTTTATGCCCAGAAACATAAATAAAACCAATAAATTTATTCAAAGGTCCATGACTGTTTACTTATACGTGGCTCTATGGAATACACAATGACAAGCACCTAATTAAGAAATGCAAACCCAACACAGAGTTTCATATTGTCATAAGGAGATGGACAGTCTGTTTTCGAAAGGCAAAAATGCAAGGCAACTTGGGCATTGCATATGCTCAGAAGAAAACGTAGTGGGGTACAGGTTGGGGTGGGGGTTGTCTTCTCTGCAAAGGAAGTGATGGCGGGGAGGAGGTGGCAGAGAGAGAGAGTGCAAACACTGCATTGTGAGTGGGCAGCCATGCCTACCACAGGACACTGAGAATTACCAACCGTTGTAGACTCACTCAGCTCATCCCCCCTACCCCAATGGCCTTCCAGCTGGGAGTCGCCTTGCAGCTTCTTGGCTCTGCAGTACCTGAAGTTACAGCATTCATCCTTCAAGACTCCTAGGCCCCGCATCCCCCTAAACTCTCCACAGATGCTCAAATTGCATCAGTAGTCATACCATTCTTACATATTTTTTAATTGATTTGAAATAACACATAACATAAAATTTACCATCTTAGTCATTTTCCAGTGTACAATTCAGTTGTACTAAGTACATTCATAATGTTGTGCTACCATCACCACCATCCATCTGCTAAACTCTTCATTTTTTAAAACTGAAACTCCATACCAGTAAGCAGTAACTCCCCATTTCCCCCTCCCTCCAGCCCCTGGAACCACCATTCTGTTTTCTGTCTCCATGATTCTGACTACTCCAAATACCCCATAGAAGTGGAATCCTAAGTATTTGTCCTCTTGTGGCTGGCTTATTTCCCTCAGCATAATGTCCTCCAGGTTCATCCAGGTGGCAGCCACACCATTCTTGACAGAACCTCTCCCCAGAGCTTCTACTAAATGATGGAAGGTGCCTGTCACTTCATTTTCCTCTCCCAAGAGGGCAGGAGAGAAACTGAGGCCAGAGGAGAGAAGTGTCTTGCCCAAGGACAAGAAGCCTCTAGAGAGTGGGGAAAGTTAGACCCCAGTTCTCTGCTCCCACCTCCAGCGTGTGAGACGCAGGCCTGTTTGGGAAAGCGGAGAGTCCCTGGAGGCACCACGTGGCTTTGAACATGGCCCTTCACCTTTGAAGCATCAGTCTTATCTCTGCTCAAGTTGGAATAACAAAAACCGACTTTCCTTTCTCAAGAGTTGTTGTAATGGTCAAATATGGTTTTTAAGTGCCTTTAAAAGTGTCACGCTGTACAATAACTACATGTGGCTGTGAGTCCAGGCTTCACTCAATCATAACAGCAGCTCATCACGGTATTGATATCACAACAGCGTCAGATCAAAACGACCGGAGTTTGGAGGCCGCTTAGGGGGCTGGCAGCATCTGGTGATGGCTACTCTACACTGGGGATTGTAGCTTCATGACGCAGCACAATTCCTACACACTGCTGTTGAGTTTATATTTTCATTCAGGACATATACATTTAAGGTCCATTCTGTGCTGGGCACTGGGCCAAGCTTTGGGAATACAAGTGGACAAAGTCCTGACTTCATGGAGTTTACAGTCTAGAGGGGGAGACCGCCATTAAACACATAGTCACATCAACAAACACATGATTGCATGTGGGGCCAGGCTAGGACAGGACAGCACGGAGTGCTAGGAGAGAGTGGAAGGGAGACCTACTTCTTCCTGGAGGTGCTGGGAAGGCCTTCCTATGAATGGGCATTAAACCTCAGGGCTGGAACGAAAAAAAGGCCATGAAACTGGAGTATAGTAAGTGAGACAGAGAGTACAGTTGCCCTGTGTCTTTAATATATACCATAATATCATTGTTATCTACTGACATTCTCCCAGCTATTATAGATGGCCACTGTGGAGTACACTAGAGTTGTATAAAGTTTACTATGGGTCCTCCATACCCCTCCCGTAAGCCAGTCTAGTAACATATACCATAGTCTAGTTAGTAAATGCTGCTGCACTTAACATAAAGAGCATTATCTATCCTGGTATAGTTGCCATCTTTTGCAACTAAATGCTAGAGCATACCTTGTCTATACCATTGTATAGATACTTATATAATTAAATCTGAACTTTGCATGATTAAATCTCCTGACTATCCTTCCTAGATTGGATTACATGTTTCTTTAGTGGAGAAGAAGAAAAAGAAGGAGGAAGAGGAGGAGGAGAAGGAAAGGTGCCTTGAGAGCAGGCCTGTCTCCTGTTTTCCACACAGGGTCTAGTATATCTGGGGCAGGCCATAGGGGTGTGTAGGACAGCCCTGCATCCCTGCCTGGTCCTCACGGGTCACATGACCTACAGCAGTTTGTTTAACTTCACTGAGGCTTGAGAGACAGCACATCCTGAGGGGAGTTGACAGGGTGAAAGTCAGAGAGCAGGAGAAAGAGGCAGCCAGGTGGCCGTCTGCCTTCCAACCTGTTTCCAGCGATGGGATCAGTTCCTGTGAGGTCTGGCTCTGTTTCCTGCCCTAGAATTCTGACAAGCACCCTTCCTCCTGTCTGCCCTCCCTCCCTCCCTTCCTTCCTTCTTCTCTCCTACTCTTCCTCCTTCCCTTCCATCCTTCCTTCTTTCCTTTCCTCTTCTCTCCTACCCTCCCTCCCTCTCAACTTTCCTCCTGTACTTAAGCTAATTTGAGAAGATTTTCACTATTTGCAAGCAAAGCAGCCTTAGCAAAGATCCGTCTTCTCAGAGTGGTTGTGAGGATTAAATAAGTATGTGAGTGCTTGACATGGCCCTGAGGGGGCAAGCGGAATTCTTGGAGTGGCATTTCCCAAAATGTGTTTTATGAACCCTAACACCCCTGGCGGCCGGGGGTGAGGGAGTGAGGGGTGGAGGGGAAACAGGCTCTATAGGAAAAGGGTTCCTTGACACTTTAGGAAACACTGAATACTATATTCCTCTTTTGAGATTCCCATTTATTAGCATCTTGAAGACTGAAAAATCTTATTGTAAAAGAACAGCTTAACTTTGCTTAACTTTGTGTTAGCCAAACTGACTTGAACTCCAAATTCTTTTTTCTCGCATGATGCCTTGGCAAGCCCCATCACACCGTGGGAAATGCTGCTGTTGACAGGAGTGTCTTGGGGAGGGGCTGGCCTAGACGACCTTGAAGACACCTTGATGCTCTCAGTTCTGAGTCTCTGTTATTAGGTTTTACATTCTCCAAATCTTTAGTAGTGAATTCTCATGATTGACAGGCTTTTTGTCGCTACTCGGGGCTGTTTTAGCAACAGGACTAATGCCTGTGGCTAGAGATTCCTCCAACTCTCCTGAGAATCACATATCTTCACAAGGAGAACGTAGGGGGCTCTCCTTCAGTACAGAACCATTTCTGAGGGTTGGAGCTCTCTTACCTTGAAATCGCAAATCACAAAATTTGGAGCTTGAAGACATATAGAGGGCACATAGTTCCCCATCAACACCTCACTGGCCATCTGAAGCCCAGAGAGGGGAGGCATTTTGGCCAAGGTCAAGACCTTTTTCCAACTTGTCATCCCTGGACAGCAGATGATGAGAAAAATAAGTGTGTGGAGTGGACAGTATTGACCTCTCCCTGACCACTGCCGCTCTGATAATTAAACAGAAATGTTAACATAAATCAATGGTCTTTCTACCACCATTATCACCGACAGTGCAATCTGTCCGGGGAAGGTGGGAAGGCATTGCTCTCAGGCCTGCAGCAAGCCATAAAACCTGCCAGGGCTAATGAACCATCACTTGAGCCAATTAACAGAGGAAGCAAACTGTCTTTAATTAAGACGTTGTGCAACCCGTGGGCTCTCTCTAACTACTACCCGAGGGGACTAGGAAGCCCCTCTGGACCCAACTGCCGTGCTCTCAGAAAGTAGTAAACCAACTCTGTTTAAAATGGACCTGGCTGGGTATCAGAAAATCTGGGTTCTGGTCTGAGCTCTGACACTGACCTTGGGCAAGTCCCATCTCATCTCTGGGCCTCAGTTTCTTCATCAGTAAGTCATCCTTTTCTTTCACTCATATTCATCAAGCACTTTTTGAGCATATACTGTATGCTGATCCCTGCTGCTAGGCAGCGGGGACACGAAGAGCATTCAGGCTCAGTCCCTGCCCTCTGCCGACTTGAGGGCCAGAGGAGTCCGTGCAATGGGATACGACTTGTTCAGTAACCAGACCTGTGGGAGCTCGGAGGAGGGAGTGGCCAACTCTGTTTGGGGGTTTGGGGAATGTTTTCCAGAAGAAAGGGCACAAGCCGGGTTGTGAAGAAGGGTTAGTGAGAAGAAGAAGAGAGGGGGAGGTTCTGGGCAGAAGGCCGCCTTTATGAAGGTAAGGTTTCAGGGGTCAGCAGACCAGTCTAGGGAACTAGGCTTTGCTTAGAGAGGCTAGAGCAGAGGGTGGGAGGTGAGGCAGGAGGGTGGACAGACAGGCACCAGGTCATACAGAGCCTTGCACACAAAGCTGAGGAGTTTGAGTGTTTTCTTGAGTTGTGGGACTAATCAGAAATAAACTTGTAAATTTTGGGCTGTGAAGTTAGACAGTCAACAATTTACTGGCTCTGTGACTTTGGGCAAGTCTGTTGCCTCAACTGTGAAATAAGGGTAATAAAACGATCTCAGAGGATTCAATGTTCTTTCGGCGGATGATCCCTTGGGCAGTGGAATTTTAGGCTGTAAATAATGGTGCTAAGACGGGAGAAGGAGCGTTCAAGATATGAGTGCATGAGTGAGTGTGGGACTGGCATATGCCCAAACCAAAGAGAAATGCTGTTCAGATGATCTGGGATGCCACTCTCCTTCATTAATGATCTCTAATGAGAGACACAGAAATGAAAGAGTAACATTATAACCACTATATGATATTCTGCAAAGCACATTCACCCCCACCGTTTCTTTTGATGCTCACAAGTGCCCTGCCAGGTAAGCAATTATTGTCTCCATTACATAAGAGAAATTGAGCATCAGAGAAGCAAAGTGAATTCCCTGAGATTACATAAGAAATAGGTGCCAAAACTGATACTAGGTCTCCGGATTACTGGTCCAGCAAGGTGCCCAAAAAATCCTAGCAAGTGACCTCAGGTGGCTGTGCATGAAACAGCCAAGGCTCACTAGCCACGTCCTCAAGAGCCAGCATGAAACTCCCTCTAATGAACTCATGGGTAGTCTGAAAATTCTTCCTCAAAAATATATCCCCTTTTTCTTCTTGCTTCCATACCACCCTCCTATGACCACCAGCTTCCAAGCATTCTCCTCTGTCCCTCACCTGTAATTGCCCAGGTAGACTCCGTCAGGGTTGAGCATTGGTGCAATCTTGAAGACCAGATGTTCTCGTAGGACGCGGGCAACAGGATGCTGGCTTATGAGGAAGTCAATGATCCCTAGGGAAAGAGAAACACCTGGATTAACTTCAAAGCATTTCAAGAAGGAGGGAGTGCATTTTCCTCAGCTTGGAAAACAGTCAGAGCTAAATAGGTGATTTTTGGACTATGTTATTAGCCACTGTGGATGTATGGCTACGGATTAGGTGCTGCCCAGTGAATTTTTCAAATATATCTGTTTCCAAGGCATGGTTCAAGACATAATACTGAAGCCCAGGGGCAGGAAGGAGAGCACAGGAAGGGCATCCTAGAAAAGAGAGCATTTGAGCTGTGCCTTGGAGGACCTACCGGGTTTTGACAGACAGAGATGGAGGAGAGGCAGGATAAGTTGAACATAAATTAAGAGATGCTCTCTAATGGACACACCATTAGCTAAATGTTGACATTGGATTGATGACTATGGAGTCAGAGACCTTAGGGATCTAAATCCTAATGTTGCTCACGGGCACACCAGGAAGCAGAGAAGAGAAGGAATTTGGCTAAAGTCATATAAGGAGAGGGAGGTTTCTTCAATATTCTCCAACTCTGCTCCTTTCCCCATTTTGAGAGTCCTCTGTTCCCAGACTCCAGGGCTGACTGTCCTCTCTGCAACTCACTGGCATCAACACCACCTTGCCTCCAGGTCACCAAATTTAGAAACATTGAATTTCCCATGACTCTTGTCCCAGAATCAGGTAGTCCCCATGTCTCTTCCTTGAGTCCAGCAAATCTGCCCCTCATCTCCATCCCTCTGCTCTAGGCCACCACCACATCTGGCCCAGATGACAGTGACCACCTCTGGAATGTGCCCTCCTCACTGCAACCAGTGCAAAGACTGACCCTCTCACTCTTCTCATTCTTGGGATGGCCTGCGTGTACTTCCAGGACAGGAGTGAGAAAAAAAAACAACAACTCTGAGCCCTTGCCTTTTCCATCCTCTTCTCCATGTTTCTACTTCTTCATCAGAGACCTGAAAAAAATGGGCAAAATGGCACCCTGGCATTCCATGAAATGACTGTAATGCTGGAAAGGGATAGGAGAGCACAAAACCCCCCCAAAATGCAGAAGGGGAAGTCCTTTCCCACTGGAGAGGAGGAAAGGCATCAAGGAGAAAGGAGCTTCTGAGCTGGGCCCTGAAAGATAAGTAGGTTTTGACAGACAGACCAGAGGATGACAGCAGGATAACGAAGAACAATCCCTGTGCCCAGCGGCAGGCACTTAGCTCTTGGAATGAGAAACTGCTCCAGAGCACATTCCAAAGCTGCTGTGACCAGTGAGGGACATCTCAGGCTTTTCATTAGGCCAGGGCTGAGAATCAGCAGCAGCCGAAAGCCAGTTGGACATGATTTCCTTCTCGGCCGACACGGCGGTAGAGCAGATGCCCTAATTTATTTGTTGGTCTTCATATTAAAGCTGCAGTTTGCCAGTAAACAGACAGGGTAATGATGCCAGGCACCCTTGTTAGGGGCTAATAATTGCTTAATCTGTCCGCTAATTGACCCCAGCTCCCGGGGCAGCCCTCCATCAAGGAGCCAGCCTGCACTCAGGGCCTGGCCACGCTGCCTCAGAGAATGGCTTCTGGAAATGGAGTGGCTCATTGTGATCCGTCCTCCTTCACAGATGAGCAGATTAATCGGGCTGCCAATTAGGCAGCTAATAAAAGGATGAGAGGAAACAAAGCCAGACCAGAGGCTACAGCCACTCTGAGCTCCTTCTCCCGGAAGTGAGTGTGGGGCAAAGAGAGGTGAGGTTTTAGACTCATCTCTTGGCTTGAGGTCAGATACAGTTCAACAGGAATCATTCCCATTGATCAGGAAATTGGGAGATCTTTCATTTTTTTTTTCTTTTTTGGTGTCGGGGAGGGGTGGTAAGCGGAGAGGAATATGAGGAGAAATGTTGGAGAAAGTAGGAATGGAAAGGAAATGCCATCCCCAGCCATGGGCCAAAAGCGTTGCATGGACTGGGGAAGCAGAAAGAGCACAGACTTGGGAACCTGTATTCGAATCCTAGCTGGCTATTAGCTAGAGAAGTTACTAGCTTTCTCTGACCAATTTTCTCATCTTGATGCAGGGATAATAATACGTAATCTGGAAGACTGCTGTGTGCCTGGGTTAGAACTCCTGTATTTTAACTGCCTGAGACAGCACCTGGAAACTGTGATGTGAGTTAATAAACTCATTTAGATCAAAGGTTGAGGGGCAGCGGGGGGAGTGCAAAACAGGATGGATTTTGGAACTAGGCGTCCTGGTCTGTGAGGTTTACTAACTATGGGATTTGGGGACAAGGATACCGAGCTGGAGAAGCCAACACAGCAGCAGTCAGAGAATCTGGGTCCAAGTTTCGGCTCAGTGACTGGGTGACCTCCAGAAAGCTTCTCGGCCTGCTCTTGTCTTTAAATTAGGAGAAAGAACTCAGTAATTTCCAAGGACACGTCCCACACTGACAGTCTAGGATTCCATCTATTTTATTTCTCTCCCCAAAGCAGAAGAGTCTTCATCTGTCAAGTGAGGAGAACAATCTCCCTCCTGCTGGGAGACAGTCAGCCCCCTTAAGATCAGTCTGTCCCTTCAGTGAACAGGTCTGCCGGGTCCTTCCCTTTGATTTAATCAGGAGGGTGAAGAAAGCAGGGGCACAGGAAGGCTGGAGGCTAGAGGAGCTGGAGGAGAAGGAAAAGCAGTAAAGGATCTCAAATGAAAGCTGGGCAGCAGAGATCATTGCCTCTGCTGACCTTGGCGTGGCCACCATGGACCTCGCTGGGCAAACCACAAATGAGCTTTTATTGTTGTTATTTCTCCTGGTGTGCTTGGTTCAGAGCAGGGCATGAGAAGGTACCTAACAAATGCCCATTGGTAGATTGGCCCCCAGGAATCCATTTGAGCTTGACAAAGTATAGGGTTAGTTGAGCCAATAATCACTCATTCCACAAACACTCTCAGGGCAGGTCTGTGCCATAGGCTTGGCTTTCCAAGATGCATAAGAGGGCCCTGCCTCAGAGGGCACATGGCAGGAAAGCAACTCCCCTCTGTACTGACTGGCAAAGAGAGCTGTGAGACCCCAGAGGGGGCTCCTGATCCAGCCTGGGGCTCAGGAAGGGGCCCTGGAGAACAGAGACTTAAGGGATGAAGAGAGTGGGCCAGATGGAAGAGGTGCTGGGAGAAGGTGTTCCAGGCACCGCAATTCCTACACAAAGCCTGGAAGGCAGGGAAGAAGACGGCCTGCTTGCTCACGGAGAGTTCAATTCCAGGGGCACAGCTTCCACATTAAAGGCACAGACTCTGAAACTGGACTATCTCGGTTTGACTAGCTGTATGGCCTTAACCGCTTAATCAGTTCCTTGGTTTCCTGATCAGTTAAGAAGGAAAGAATGATAATAATTACCATGTGGGTTATTGTGAAGATCTCAGTGAGTTAATATAAGCAAAGCGCCTGGCATATAGGCAGTGCAGATGTGCGTTGTTTTAATCATTGCTCTTATTTATTTGGCTGAAGGTGTGGGGAGGGGAGGATGGAGAGGGAAGGAGAGGTAAACGGGAGTTTGCTGGTCCAACTGAGGAATATGGAGGGACTATGCGAGCCATTGCAAGGTACAGGGTCAGAGCTAGTCTTTACAGAGCTCCCCTGGCTGCAGCGTGGAATGCGGTCTGGAGGGAAGTAATAACAACAGAGGGCTCCATGTCCTGAAGGCAGATGGGGCAGAGGTAGGGGGCAGACACAGCAGAGAGCCAGCAAACGCAAAGAGGCTTGCAGTCAGAAACCAAGATCCGATGTGGTGGTGACCTGCTGGACTCTGCAGTGACCAAGGCCCAGAGAGTCATCAGGATGCAGTGGGGAAGGGGAAGCAGTGTGGATAGATGGTGCCACCGATGACGACATTATTTGTCTACCACCCCAAGAGCATCAGAACTCTTCACTGAAATCACACAATCTCAGGGAAAGGGGACCCCAAAATGACTACATACGTGGGAAATGAGCGAATACAGAGGGACCAGTGACGGGCTCTGTATGCTCAGTAGCTGGACTGACCTGTAATTCTACTGGTTCCATCTTACAGATAGGGAAGCAAAGTCAGGTGCTGAGTGTCTCACAGGGGTCTAGATGGGATTCAGATCCAGTTCTACTGACTTCGAAGTGGTGCCCTTTCCATTAAAGCAAGATGGGAAGAGCCAGGAGTCTATTTGCATGTGACTTGCAGAATGATTTGCATATGTGCCTGCATGACTTTCTCTCTAGAGAGTTCTGTGTAAGGTTTACTGTTGCTGTTCTCTGCTAAGAGGCAGGATACTGCAGTGCGAAGAGGTCAGGTCTGAAGAAAGGCAGTCAGGGGTCTCTGCTGCGCTCAGAGGGTGGGTCACATGACAGCAGCCACTCTAGGCCCGCCACTGACCTGGCCCCTCAGCCGAGCCTAAGGGCCCAAATTGTGGAATCGCAGGGAGTCTGGCCCTGAAGAGCCTGAAGTTCAGAGTCTGAGTTCTCACCCTCTCACCCCAGCTCTGCCCATTGCACAGATGAAAAGACAGAGGCTTAGGGACGTGAAAGGACCCATCACAAGCCCTTAGTGGATCTAGTGGATGCTTATACTGTAAGGTTGTGTGGGATAAACGTAGAGAGAAGAGGGGGAACTGGTGAAGGACAGAGGCATGAGGAGAGCAGGACGGGGGAGCGGAGGGAGGAGGAAGGGGCAAAGGTTATCGCTCCATTGCCGGAAATATTAGGTACTACTTGGTCCTAGTGGTCCTGGCGGTTGTAAGCGCATGGTGTGTGGGTGTGTGTGTGCATGTGCGTGTGTGTGTCTTCCCTCTCCTTCTCCTGAGGAGAAGACTACCTGAGGGCTCAGCTACTGGCTCTCAGGAAGGCAGTGAGGAAGCAGGGGCCAGGGGTGCATGGTACAGAAATCACACACCTGGGCTTAGGTTCCCAGGAAGGATTAGAGAAACTGTACCTGGCACCTACTCAGTGCTCAAGATGTGCTACCTCCTCCCCTATGAATAACACTTATTTAACGCTTACTGTATTCCAGACAACGTCCTAAATGTCTTATGGATATTAACTCATTTAATCTTCACAACAACCCCATGAAGTAGGATTCCTATTACTATTTCCTTTTCAAGATAAAGGACCTGAGGCACTGAGAGGCCTTGGAACATCCCCAAGGTCATACTGTACTAAGTGGCAGAGCTGGGATCCAGGCCCAGGCGGTCCAGCTCCAGTGATGATGTCACCCACACTCTGTTATGGGGCTCCTCTGACCTCTCATGGTGTAGCTGGAGGACGAGGATGGTCTGGCCTCACAGAGGCCAGGAGCAGGGTTTGAGGCAGCAGAGGGGTGACTGAGAATCAGCCATCCCACCACCAAGCAGAGCCTTGAGGAGATCAAAGCCCCGCCTCCCTTAAAGCCACCCTCTGCAGAGCTCTGCGAGGACATGGCTTCACTCCACTCCCAGCAGCAGATGCGTCAGCAGCTCGACTGCAAGAACTGTGGTCCCAGCCAGATGGGGACGATCAGGCCCCGCATGTCTGTTCCTCATTCAAGGTCACTGAGCTGCTTAATGGGAAAGAGGAGTTAACAGAACAGAAGGTATCTCAGCCATTGTCCTTCCAGGCCTTGGACTCTCCTGCCTTCCCCGCAACCAGGCAGGGTGGGGAGGCAGGTCCAGCTGAGGGCGGGGCCTGAGGAGGAGAGCCCAGCCGAGCCCTGTGGAGCTGTGATCCAGGCTGACCCCAGGGGCTCAGTGACCTTGGATCACTTCCTCCTCAAGGAAGGATGAATTGTGTGTCTCAAGGGACAGTTACAGACATAGGGAGAGAGGAAGACCGGGGTTGGGGAGATGGGTCTCAGGGCGACATCTGCCATGAGTTAGCTGTGTGGCCTTGGGTAAGCCACTTCACTTCCCTGAGCCTCCACACCCTCATCTGTAAAATGCTTGTCAATTGTTGTGGGGTGGCCAGAGCACTGTGCTGTTCCAGGCACAAATCTTAGCCTTCTAGCATATCCCATCCCTGAGTGGGGCAAGAGAGCATCTCAGGGCTTGGGAGACCCAGATTCAAAGTCCCCTTCTGCTATTTACTGGCTGTGTGACCTTGAGGTTCCTCTTTCTGAACTGAGATTCAACATCCCAGAGCCAACACAGCATTTGTTCCTCACAACGGCCCCATGAGATGCACGAGATAATCCCCATTTGGCAGATGTAGAAAATGACACTTGAAGACTGAGCCCTAGGCCTCAAACAGTTCATGGTTTAAAGGGAAAGAAACAAATATTAATCAAATATATAACAAATGAGGGCAATATAGATGGGTAACTCACATTGCAGGCACAAAGCAGGAGGCTGGAGGGAGTGGGCCAGGGTGGCCCACAGAGGGCACTTGAAATCAGCCTTGGGAGATGGGAGGTGTTTGCCAGGTGGCAAGGAGCCGCAGGAGAAGAGCAGCAGGTGCAAAGGCCCAGTGGTGGGGAAAAGATTGGCCATTCGGGGATTAAGTTGAGAAGGACTGGGATATAATGAGGCTGAGACCAGAGAATCTGGCAAGAGCCAGAGCATGGAGGGTTGTGAATGTCATGCCAAGGAGTTTGGAATTTATCTTGAGAGGGTAGTGGGAAGGCATTAAAAGGCTCTGCCAAGGAGCAAACATTGACTGAAAGCCTGCAGGACAGCACGGAGTCTGTTAACCGAGCACCATCCAGATTCATTTTTGGAAAAGCCGAGTCAACAGAGAGAGCACCTGAGATCTGCTCAATTTCTCTGTACCTCAGGCCTCATCTGTAAAATCAGGTAGTGACCCTTCCCTCTGTCTGCTGCCCACAGGGGAGGTGGGCACCGGAGATGGAGCTCCCAGAGACGAAGGTATTGATGGCAAGGCTACTTCTTTTTACAAACAAGGACAGAATAGCTGCCTCTGATGGGCTGGGGGAACAGGTCTGCTGCCAAGTTTAGTAACTGACAGATGGCTGCAAGTAAAGGGGTTGGTGAAACCAGGAGGGACCTGCGAGAGGTTACTGCAAGGACAGCGCTGGGGAGGAAAGAGGCTGGAAGTGAGAATGCCGTGGAGTAAGCTAAGGTGACTGGGGCGAGGAGTTGGGGCGGCCCAGCCGTGCCTCTCAGCAGCTGCTAGTCTCTGGGCAATCACTTCCCCTCCCTGAACTCTGTCTCCTCGTCTGAAACAAAGGGGAGGCAGTCGTGCCTAATGACAGCACCGGAAAACTATGAACGGGGAAAATCAAACCCGTATTTATTTGCATCATGCCTTATAGTTTACAAAGCACATTACCCACTAGACCTTCTGAGGTCCCCACGGGGAAGGAGGAGACATCTGTTGAGTGCCTGCTGTGTGCCAGGCGCAGGACTGGGGGCTTGCTTGCATTGGTCTCACGCCAGTTTCACACCAGCCTTCTCAGGTAGGTATTGTTATCTGAATCTCTTTTACAATTGAGGAACTGAAGTCACACTGCTAGGAAGTGGCAGAGCCAATATTTGACACCAACATTGTCTGATGCAAAATCCCCAGATTCCTCCACAACGGCATGCTGCCCTCAAGTTCTAGAACCTCTGCAGGTGTTTTCATGTCCCTAAGACCTCATGGTCATTTTGAAGTTAAAATGAGATAAAATACTTGACTTATTCAAATTTCAGTTTTCTCGTATGTAAAAAGATAGTTAATATATTCCATGGGGGGAGGGAGGAGGACAAAAGGGGTAATTAGGCACACATGTGTGGTGATGGATTACAATTAGTCTTTGGATTACATGATGTAACCTACACAGAATTCGAAACATATTATGATATACATCTGAAAGTTATAGAATGTTATAAACCAACATGACTGCTATAAAAACTAAAATCACAATTAAAAAATAAATAAATAAAATTACGTTTGTAACTAAAAAAATATACTTCCCATGACATAGAAAAATTAATATAATTAAATTAATAAAAATAAATACTTAAAATATGTAAAGTACTTAGAACAGTGGTTGGCACATATATAGTAGCATATGTTTTAAATATAATATACTTACTAGATAAGTAAAAATGCAAAAGTATTGGCAAGAATGTACAACAGAAGGAATTCATACATTGCTTGTAGTAGTGGAAACATCTAAATGCACGTATCCTATGACCCAGCAATTACATTCCATGGTCATACACCCTGCAAAAGTATTTGCACATGTTCATAAAGTGACACATATAAGAACATTTGTATCAGCATTGTCTGAAAGAAAAACAACCACTGTAAACAGCTTCATTGTCCATCTCCATGAAAATAGATAGGGAGGTTGAGGTATTGAGGTACAGGCAGACATGGGGCAGAATACACGGAGAAAACAGCTATACTCACCAACATGGGTATTGGGTGAAAACAAGTGTCAATGCACACAGAATGATACCATTTTTATAAAGTTCAAAAACATGCAACACTCAAAAACACATTGTCTAGCAAAGCTTATATATACAGTAAAACCATTAAGAAAAATAATGAAAGATAAATACAAAATTCAAGCTGACGGTTATGTGTGTGAGGGGGGAGGTAGGAAGGAGCACAAAGAACTTAAAAGGAGTAGATAATATTCTGCGTCGTAAGCTAGTGGGTACCTGGGCATTCAATGAATTATTATTTATATATTACTTATTAAATACATTTATGTTGCTGACTAATTGAATTTATATGCATGCACGTATATATATACTGCTGACTAAATATATATTTATATGGATTAAATATTTAATAATAAATGAAAATGCAATTATAAAGAGATAGATTTGAGAAGAGAAATTGTGTCTTATTTATCTCTATGCTTACCAAGCATGGCACCTTGCTCATGGTAGTTATTTCAAAAGTTGTTTGTTAAATGACTGACTGATAGAGTGAAGAGATAATTTTCAGTCCTTACTTTCCCAGTTCACCACCCTTCTACCAACATGCATATTGACCCGGAGTCAGATTTCTTGTTGTAAACCACTGGACGAGTGAAACAAAGCTAGGGAGTGGAGATGGCTCTGTAGGCTCATCCTCAACATAGCACATAAGAGAGAACTCAATTTAGCCCTACCTAATCATTCATCCATCCATCCATCCATCCATCCATCCATCCATCCATGTTGTCAACAAATATTTATTGAAATAAATCCTAGTGGAGATCAGGTGTAACCTCTTTAAAGAAGTGAAGTAAATTCCCATCCAAGATAATGGCTCTGCATGTGACCACACTGTCCTGGAGACCATCGCAGAGACATCACAGATGTGGGGGTAGGCACAGGATGCTGGTGAGATCCTGCAACTCACCTTGGCACACAAATGAAGAGGGTGTTTCCCCTGGGTGGACTCGTCCCGTGATGAATACCACCTTCTGCTCTGCCCCTTCCCGAAGGTTCTCTGTAAGGTAAAATGGAAAAAGTTTACAAAGGAAGGCAGGAAAAGCTGACACTATGGGTTGGAAGTGGGAGGGGGGTAGGGAATGGGCTGGGTGCTATACATTTATCTCTTAAATCATTGGCTTAGAACCCTTAAGGCCCAGTCATTGCTGACTAATCAAATTATGCCCCTGCCTACCCAATATTAAAAGACTACATTCTCGTTCCTAGGTGCAACTGATCATGTGAATATTACAATCATCTGAAGAAGTCATAGGAGTGAAGTCCAATCCCAGATTCACTGACCATGACGCTAGGCCAGTTGTATAGCCTTTCTGAGTTTCAATTTGCTAATCTATAAAAATGGATAATAATACCCACTTCATAGAGTTGTTGTAATGATTAAACAAGCTTATATATTGCATAGTACACATTAAACATTCAGTAAATGGAGTAAAGAAGGTATCCATTTATATTAGTAATAGTAATAGCAGCTGCCATTTAATTAGCCCCTTTTGTGTCAGGCACATTATATACATTATTTATAATCCTTACAAAAACATGCACATTAAACTCCTTTTATAGAGGCAGAAACAGAGGCTCAGAGAGGTTATATAACGTGTTCTAGGTCACACAGCTAATAGGTAGGGGTAGAGCTTGTCTGGCCCTGATGAAGTAATAGGGGCCAGATTTCTCTTTCACCTTCAGTGACTAGAAAATTGGACAAAGTATACAAAACAGCTGTTTTCAGACATTGGACAAGAGGCAGAGCAATACCAACCCATGAGAAAAGAGAAACAAATGAGGGGTACCCTGTGATTGCCCTGGCTGTTTTCCTGGAGGCCCATCGCAGACCAAAAAGTAGAGAGGGGTACCCTGAGCAAAGCATGGAAGTCTCACTGAGATCGAAGTTCAGAGAGTCAGAAGCAGGTGGTAGTTACGGGGAAACTCTGTAAGTTTCAGAGAAGAGAGAGCTCTGTAGGAAAAGCGTTCCAGAAATATGTAAATGGGTCTTAATGAGTCTTTGTTAGGTCCCAAGATGTGCATGCAGAGGGTGAACCTCCACAATGTCATAAAAAAATGACCAGGTTGCTGTGAACGGCACCATTCTCAGGGCACACGCGGGGCTAGGGATCATTTGAATTCTCGCCTCCAAAATGGAAGCTCATTGATCATTCAGGGCATTCGGTAGAGACCCCAGAAGGGCAATGCCTTAGTGGTGGGGCTAAACTATTCTAGACTCACTAACAAAACTTTAAAATCAATCTCAAAAGGATCAAACCAAACAGAAGAAACTCAAATGCCTGCTATACAAAGCCCAACTCTCTTTAAAGGAAGACAACAAAATCCAGATAGCCAACAACGTGTAATTCACAATATCCAGCGTCCAATAAAGACTTTTAGACATGCAAAGACATAGAAAAATATGGCCCCAAATCAGACCACACGTTCTTGCTGCCTCTATAGAAGTCTCATTTGTATAATAAAGTTTAGCTATCGGGCAAAGATATTATTAGACAAAAACGGTAGCCAAGAGTGATAGTCCCAGAAAGAAGGGGCAGGGAGATGGCACTCAGCACAGGCAGAAGAAGGATGAATTGACATAGACTGGAAGGAAATTCAGAAATGAACACTGAGAGAAGTTGGATTAAAGGATTCCACCCATGTTAGAGGATGATCAGGGGTGGGGGGCAGGTAGAAATAATTCACAGGCTTTCTGCTTCTCAAATGCTAGCGACAGGTCATTTTGAATGTGGTTCATAATCCCAACAGTGGATGCACCAATGTCAGACATTAAAATGAAACATATTAACTCTAGTAAGCCTGGTTCTAAAAGCTTTGAGTTGCTTGGTCTATTGGGGTGACCAGCAGAGGTTGAGGTTACCCCGTCCCTAATACTAGACCTCTGAAAGGCAGCGAGAAATGTAATGGAGCCAAAATATGTTCTTGAGAACTCACTCTGCTCAGCTCTATGCCAGGCACTTTTCGGAACAAAGGGACAGGGAGAGAAGGCTCAGCTGCTCCAAAGAAGTTTATAGTTTAAAAGATGAGTTAGACACCGGAACGCTTCCTGGACTGAATATTAGCTCCTCCAGGGAGAAACTGTGACTTTCGTGGTGTATTTCCCAGGAACTGCTCAGGAACTGACTATTGAATTAATAAATTAAAAATACTTGCACAGATCGTGGTTTATAAAGAAATTTAGACACGCATTATCTTATTTACTCTTCATCATGCCTTTGTGAGGAGGACGGTGTTAACCCCATCTTACAGGGGCGGGAACTGAGGTTCACAGATGGAAGGGGCGTGCCCAGGGTCATGCAGCTGGCAGTGGTACAGTCAAGTCCCAGCTCGGAGACCAGTGTCCCTCTCACTCCCCTATCTGTCTCCTCCTGGATCCACTACCAATAGCAGATTCTGCATCTGCTGCCTTTCCCTCTACCATGTACACAAGAGAGTTTAGTTTCATCCCTTATTGCTGACGGAAGTTCAGCTACAAGATAGTATTTATTTTGCTTTTTCACTTAAAAAACAAAAAACAAAATGCCACCAAGCCCTTTTAAAAAATACTGTCTAACATTGACCCCATCTATCCCAGCAGTCCAGAGATGATAAATGGCATTACCGAGGCCCTCAGTGAAGGCTGCCTTTATGGATGTCTCTCCTGACCTGCTATCAACTCAATTGCATTCAGCATTTCTGCTGACCACAGGGAAATGCAAAATGGGCATTCTATTTGCACACTAATTTTACTGAGCCCCTGGGTCTTCATAAAATGATAACGTGGGGCTAATAAAAATCAAGCCTCTCGGGTACTAATATAAGCAAATGTTGATGTAGGCAGGTAACAAATTGCTTTGTCATTTAGGAGGCCGTAAAAGAGCATTATAATCATCTTTAGGCAAAATGGATGGGTCGCCTTTGCTTAGCTTTTAGCTTTCATTTGCAAAATCAATTTAAGGTAATGTAGCAGCTCTGAGGTGGTGTGACATGGGACACCCCCACCTCCTGTCACTGAATCTCCAGACTCCTGCAAAGCCAATGAACACAGTCTTGGTGGAGGCGGCAGGGATGATGAGGATGTGTGCTTGAACAAAGCGAAGGTGGAAAGGAAGCTGAATGACTAGACCAAGAACAACCCAGAAGGGATGATAAAACTGGAAGCCCATGGAGGGTGACATGCTCAAGGGTACAAGGGCACACTCAAGTGGAGCCGGGACAGTCACACCAGGTTCCCCAGTTAACAGAAGGCATTGGAAGTCAAATGTACTTTGTGTAGTCTCCCAACACACACACACACACACACACACACACACATTATATCCCTCTATCATCCATTATTTCCTTATTCATAAAATGTTTATTGAACACCTATTAGGTGGCCAGGCACTAGCTATTATTATCTTCGTTTTACAGAAAACCAAAGCCAAGAGACATTAAGTGATTCACCCTAGTTCACATAGCAAATGACTGGCAGAGCCAGAGGCCCCACCCAGGCAGTCTGACTCCAGCTGAGTTCTTAACATCTGTGCTATTCTGTGTCTTGTGAAGGAGGACAATAATATGACCCAGTTACAATAGCAATTAAGTCACATTTATTCAATACTTATTCTGTGCCAGGCACTTTATACATATGATCTTATTTAATTTTCATAGCAACCCAACGAAACACCTCCTATTCTTACCCCTATTTTATAGATTAGGAAATTGAGGGCTAGAAAGGTCAAATGACTTGTCTAAACCTGGATAAATAACAAATGTAGGGGCCACGATTAAACCCAGGTCTTTATGAATCTCAAATCTATGCTCTTAACCACTGTGTCATGTCACCTCTTGGGGATTAACTCGGGTCCTTGTGGCAGTTTTAAAAATACATCCCCAAATTCTTGGTTCTTCTCCCCCCTTCAAGAGGTGGAGATGAACTCCCACCCCTTCAGTGTGGGCTGGACGTAGAGACTTCCTCTAACACATAGAACAATATAAAACTGCTCATGTGCCCCTTTTGAGATTAGGCCATAAAAAGACTGTGGCTTCCGTCTTGGGTGTACTCTCTCTCTCTCTCATCACTCACTCTGGGGGAATCCAGCTGCCATGACATGAGAACACTCAGGTAGCCTGTGGAGAGGTCCATGGTGAAGAACTAAAGTACTCAGACAACAGGCAAGAGGAACTGAGGCCGGCCATGACCATGTGAGTGAGCTCGGAAGGTCATCCTCCAGTCCCAGCTGAGTGCAGCCCTGGCCGACAGCTTACTGAAACCTCATGAGAGATCCTGACCCAGAACCACCCAGCCAAGCTGCTTCCGCATTCCTGACCAAGAGAAATGGAGAGATAATAAGTGTTTGTTGTTTTAAGACCTGAATTCTAGAATAATTTGTTAGGCAGCAGTAGATAACTAATTAATCCCCCTAGAGGTAACTGCACTTTCCCTTGTTGATCTGTAAAACTTAAGGAACTTTGCATCTTATCTATTGATGCCAAGCCTGAGTGAGGACCAGACCCGTGACCTTGGTGCCAAGATGGGGTGAGAGCCTCAATTGACCTGGTCAATTATCAGAAGATCTGTGGTTGGTGGAGGTTCTAGAAGATGCCAAGAGGCCCCAGAGAGCACTAGCTGGGCCCTCTGAGGACAAAATTCTCCCAGGAGTTCACATTGTCAGTTTGGTTTCCTATCTCTCTTGACAATAACTCTGACGATAACCTGTCATAGGGAGTGAGGTGTCCATGAACGGAGAAGGGGCTGGTGAACTGGGAGGGGAATGTGCAATGCTACAGCAGGAGAGGGATTTTTTTTTTTACCATCTAAGCCTTCCTCATTTTCTTGACTTATTGATCCCTGAAGGCATCATAAAGTCAATAGAATGCCCTCCTATTGGTTTCCAAACCAGATCAGTGGCTGTCTTTTCTGTAATACTCCAGGCTCCAAACAGGTCCACAGTACCACTAGGCTGGAGAAAAAGAAATCCTGGCAGCCATAACAGCGTGGTTAGCTGGTACCTGTCTGAAGGCCTGCTCAGGACTAGATAGCCTCATCACTGCTCTTCTTATGCTGGCACTGTCCCTGCCAGTCCATCCTCCACCCAGCCACCAGAGTGATCTTCTAAAATGCAAACGGGAGCACACGACTTCCTCTGCTTATAACCCTTCAGTAGCTCTCTGCTGTCCTCCGGACAAGTCCACCCTCCCTCATGGCATCCCTGGTCTCTGGTAGCTGGTGGCCGCCCACCTCTTCAGCCCCTTCCCCAGGCCCCAGCCTCAGCTAACCATCAGCAGCTCTGCCACATGAATGCTCCCCCACACCTCCACACTTGGGGACATGCTTTTCTCTCTGCCTAGAATGCCAGCCCGCATCTCATCTGTCTGGCTTACTCCTACTCAGCTTCCAGACTCTGCCCAGGTGTGCCTCCTCTGAGGAGGGCGGAGAAACTAACATTCACCCAGGACTTGCCCTAGGCCAGCCCTGTTATTAATGTTGTGTTGTATCTGACTTCATCAGCATAATAACTCTGTACTTTCCCCTACAAATATGTCATGTTGAAGATAACATGAGGATATCACTCTGTTGTTGATAGGGACAATAAAGAGGGAACAGAAGCTCTGAATTATAGTGAGAATATGCTCAAGGGGCATAATTTCTTATATACAATTTTATGAGAAAGTGTAGGTTTAGGAGGCATCAGTGGAGCTTTCTTGGAGGCACTGGAGGACCAGTGAATGCATTTGGGTAGAGATGAGACAATGAAAGCGGACATCCAGGGCTGGCTCAGCTAAGCTGACTAAGGCGGAAGCTAACAGGAGGGCAGAGCTGGATGAGGGAGACTGAGCAGGACATTGGTCCCTGTGTTTCTTCTGTCCCCTGAAGGGACCCCTGAAGGGGTCAAATGGAAAGCCTGCTGGCTTTCCGGGCAGACAGGCCAGGACTCATATCCAGGCCCTATAGATTACTGGCTGTGAGGCCTTGGGCAAATTACTTACACATTCTGAAACTCAGTTCCTTATAAAATGAGAATAATAATTCCCAGCTCACGAGATAAATCTTAAGCAAGACTTTAACTCTCTGCCCCATGGCTTTGCCTGTAACAGCAGGCCCCATTTATTGAACAACAAGGCACAAAAATAGGTTTTCTCAGCACTATGCACATCTTCAGTGGGGTGACTCTTTGTGTGGGGGTGCTGTGCTGTGGATTATAGGATGGATCTCCAGCCTCTACCCACTAGATGCCAGGACCACTCTCCTCCCAGTTATGACAATCGAAAATAGCTTCAGACATCACTAAATGTCCCAACTCTCCTCAGAAGCAAAGTAGCCCCCGGTTGAACATTCTATAAGCCCCTATAGGAACATTCTACTTTATTCAGACTGGCGTTGTCACTATCTTCCCGAGCAAACCTTCAATTTCTTAGACTTTCTATCTTCGCCCCAACTCCTTCATGGAGCCTTTCCAGATACCACCAGATTGCAGTGCCCTCACCCACCTCTGAACTCACAGAGTTCATCTGGACCCCTCACGTGGTCTTTAATAATTTGCTGCCTTGCTCAGGCAGGACCAAAAGCCACAACCCAGACCTGCTCTGCCTAGTGCCCAGCATCTGCTCTTCTGAGCCGCTGGGCCATCTTGAGACAACAGTAGTGTTGGCAAAGCTGATTTTCAGCTCTCCAACTCCCCAACCCCGCTGCCCTGTGGGTCACATTCCCTCAGCCAGGTTCAGATCACCCACAGCCTGAAAACTCCTGTCTAAGAGGTTGCTCATTCCTGCTCCAGGGTTGGGGATCGAATGCTGTACCCTCAGTGAGATGGAGAAGAGAACAGGGATTACCACTGAAAAGAGAATGCTCAGGACAGAGAAACACTCCTGATGAGAAATGAGGCATTAATTAAGGAGTTTCAGGCCTGTGGGGAAGGGAGCCTCTGGTACACCTCACGTGTCTACCACGTGTCAAAGCCGCTCTTGTGGCTTTAAAAAGCAGGGAGGATGCCTCTGACTTACAGGAGACTCAGAGAGGCCCTCAGAACTGCAAAGCGTGTGAGGTCACTGAGTAGAACATCCTCTCTGGGAAGACGAAGGTGAGACAGGAACCAGCTGTCCCTGACCAGGAACAGGGTCATCTGCAAGGCCCCTGGCCTAACAAGATAAGGCCCCTAACCAATCAGCAAGCTAGGAGAACCAGATAGAGCCCACCAAGAGCCACATTCCACAGCTCGGGACTTTCCCAGCTTACGCATGCGCCCTAGCACGCAGGAGTTGTCTGAAGGGGACCTTAGTCCCATTAGCACAGTAAAAATCATACCCAGGGGTGGAGAGCTAGCATGCTAATGATATATGTGTCACATGAAGTGGCATGTCGAACAACAGTGCAAGTGCAAGAAAAACCCCGCCTACATGCCAGGACGAGGGCCTCCTTCCCAGCCTTTGCCTAATAAAAAGCCCTACAGTCCTGCTCCCTAACCAGCTGGTCACCTGCCCCCTTCCTTTCTGCACCGGCTCCCTTGTGCCTCCCCCGTGTACAAGCTAATAAACTTTGACTTTCCTACTCCTGTTTGTTGTCTTTCTTGATTTCTATCCTGGGGTACAATAAGAACCCAATGTGCCAGTAACAAAGGGAGAGGCCCAGAAAGGACAAGTGACTTGCCCTAGGCCACACAGCTAGAAAGTGGTCGAGCCAGATCTAGAATCCAGGACACAGAGCTCCAATGTCCAAGCCGCCTCCTCTCAAGACACTGGGCTGCCTTGGGAAATGTCCATGCAGGCTGGCACCTGGAAAGGGCCCAGTGGATGCCTGCCAGGGAAGAGAAGGAAAGCCGAAAGCGATGCGCCTGAGGGACCAAGGGCTAGGGCCAGCCGTCACCTGACAGTCAGGGGAGCAGCACTCCTCAGAGGGCTGCCTCTGTGGGCTCAGCAGTTTTAGCCTCCTTGCCGTGGGCTGGTCCTCTAGGCCTGGGAGCAGGTAGGCAGGCAGCCTTCTGGGGGCAGGCTACTTACTGGCAGGAGGGCTCTGCCTGCCACGACCTATATTGATCCCAGCACCCTGGAAGCACCTCCAGAAGGCCGGAACCAGAGCCACCCGCTCAGAGCACCTGCTGAGGTGGCTCTCCTGGGAAGGAGGCCGGGAGACCTGAGATTCCCGTGCGGGAGCTTTACCTGGAATTGCTCTTGGAAAACCTGTGAGATGTGCGACTTAGGCAGGACTGGGACAGTCTCCACAGTGACTTCAGTCAATCCCCTGCGGAGGTTTGGGCCAGGAGGCCCCTTCACAGCTGTCCCAGAAGGCAATGGGGCTGCCTCTGTGCCCTGCATTGACTGGCTTCTGGATGTGGGCTGCCCCCAGGGCAGGGTGTAACCTCAGGCAAGGCAGCTTCCTTTGGCTGAGTTCAATTTCCAGGGAGGGACTCAGCTGTGAGCGGTCAGCCACCAACACTCCTGAGACCTGGTCCTGAAGGGGGATCAGGGTGGCACACACAGTGTCTGCTACACCAGCCTTTAGCTGAGACAGCTGAGGAGAGCAGGGCAGTTCTGATTTCCCGAAGACAAGAAGGCAGAGGATGAAGGACTTTCTTTTTCAGTTCAGTTCCATACATATTGTCTAACGCTGACCATATGCCAAACTTTGGGCTGGTCCCTGAGGATATGCAGAGGAGTCACTGTCCCTGCCCTCGAGGAGCTCAAAGACGAGTGGAGAAGAAAGATGAAGCCTGGCTTTGTGGTTATAAACTCAACTTTTAGAGTCAGACAGGAGAGTGAAATCTGAGTCCTGCCATACCTGACCTTGAGCTCCAAGATCGCTCATTTTTTCCTCTGCAAAATGAGGATGTGATGTCAACCTCATAGGGATCTTGTAAGAATTAACCGAGATAATGCATCGGGTCTATGCACATGACCCGAAATGGTCTACAGCCACCTAGGAGTCACTGGGTCCAACCACTTGATCTTACAGATGCAGAAACTGAGGTCGCTGGACTCTAAGCAACACCAGAGCCATGGCTCTGCCTGTCTTTTTCACGGTTTGTATTCCCAGTGCCTCGCACACAGAAGGTGCTCAATAAACACTCGTGGAACGCTTGTAGAATACTTGTTGCCCTTTGGTTGAATCAGCTTATCAGGTTAGACCTGAGTGCCCAGGCTGTCCCAACTTGGGCTCTGCCTTTCCTCTCCCCCAGCCTCCAGAAATTCCTCACCACGTTCAGTTTTGGGCTTATTAGCAAATGCAAATTGAATTACGCTGTGCCCTTTCCTAACAAGGACAACAAAAACAGTTTCCCCAGGAAAAGAGGGCTAGAAGAGGTGAAAGCTGGGATGAAAGTCGAAGACAATACATTCTAATCAAACTTGATAAATATGCAAATTAAAGCAGCTAAACAGTTGGCTTTGACAAATGACTTCTCAGTAATGGATTTTTCCACAGTGAAAGGCGAGAGTTCAGCCAGCCTGGTCATCACCAGAGGAGCCCTCTCCTGCTTTCCTGGTAATGCGGGCGACGCGGAAGGCACCAGGATGCCAGGAGGCGAGCACAGCACTAACCTCGCTTTTAATAGACGCCATTTATCGGGCTTGCCTGCTGGCTGCTAGGCACACCCTCCCTCAGCCCGGCAGAGGGAGGAGCCCTGCCTCATGCCCCAGGGAGTTGAGGGCAAGGCCAGTGAGGGCCAGATTCACATTTCGCTGAGGGACCCAAGCAACCAGCTGTTGAGGAACATAAGTTGAATCCTGCCAGCAGTTTTACTGCCTTCCGGGGGTCTCACCAACTCACAAGTTAGTGCCTTTCCGTTTGTTCCCCTGTCGCAGGGCCTGGCACAGTGGTGGTGTTCAGAAACTTGCTATGTAGCTCCAGAGGGACGCCTTCCCTACGCCAACTCTCATCTCTGTTTTTCCATCTGTAAAATTAGCTGTTG
This sequence comes from Equus przewalskii, assembly GCF_037783145.1. Taxonomy (NCBI): domain Eukaryota; kingdom Metazoa; phylum Chordata; class Mammalia; order Perissodactyla; family Equidae; genus Equus; species Equus przewalskii. The sequence goes on along the minus strand of NC_091832.1, from coordinate 10,022,856 downwards.
GAGTCAGCCCACCTGAAGGTCCAGACAGCCTGGAGCAGAGAAGAAGGGTCAGACCACAGACTCTGCAAAATGCAGTCGTGCACCGCACAACGACATTTCCGTCAACCAAAGACCGCATGTACGACGGTGGTCCCAGAAGATCAGTACCATAGAGCCTGGGTGTGTGATAGGCTGTGCCATCTAGGTCTGTGTAAGTGCACTCTATGAAGTTCACACAACGACAAAATCAGCTAAGGACACATTTCTCAGAATGTATCTTGGATCTTAAGCAACGCGTGATTGTACACAGCAATTATCATTGTAAGCACTAAATTTGTGGGTGGGGGATGTTATTACTTAACAAAAGATAAGCAGAATAATTGCTGTGAAATGGATATTCTAGTAGGTTATAATACAGCAGTCAGGTGAGGGGTGGTTGAAAAGGACCAGGTTTTGAGCAGTTACTGTGTGCCAGGTATATTTTATACACTATAATCCAGGTCTCACCAGGCCTGGCGAGAATTGTATTGTTTTCCTCATATCACAGATAACAAATCTGAGGTGACGTGCATTGCCCAGGGCCAACCCAGCTAGCAAGAGTCTCAGCTGGAATTTGAACCCGGTCTTTCTATCTCCTGAGCCCACTCTTTTTTCTGACACCTCCAAGGGGAAAGCTCCTTCCCCAGGTATATCAGGTAAAAGATGCTCTGTAGGTACACGTGCTCAGTCACATGCACACATCTGCTTCTGACTCAAACTCCTACAAATTCCTGAGTTTTTGTACAAAGTTATCAGAGCTGAGGTGCAAGCAGAAATTTATGTTGAATGGTTTGCAGTCTCAGAAAGACACTATTAATACAATCTCCCCAAACAGAGCACCAACATTTAGGAACCCTCAAAGTGCTTCAGGAAAAGAGTTTCCTAGTAGAGCTGGGAGTAATGCGATCCAGGCCCTGAGCCGAAGACCTGTCTTGCCTGACGCTGGAGGAATTTAGATTTGAAGAGTGTTCTTTCTTTCCTATTGAGATCTTCATTGACTTGTATAAAAATACCACTTTCAATCTCAAATCCCCACTGGCATCTTTATATAAGCACCGAAAATGCTACTGGGCTTTGGAGATTTCATTTAATGAAGGAAAAGTATTTCTATTAAAGAGTGTAATTTTTTTTCCTCTCTCAACACAACATCTTCCGAGGAGCCGAAGAGGCTGGATTGTTCTGGGCTCTGAGAAAATGAACCAGCTCATGCCTCACCCATGAGCTGGTTAAATAGACTACAGAATAGCAACAGCCAAGGAAGGCAGGGAAGGATCAGCATTAAGGGGAAAATAAGGGTAATTATAATAAATAAACTCCCATATACCCATGACTTTACAGTTTAGGAAGCACTTTGGGCTCAATAGGGAGATATTTCTGTTGCCAACTCCCCCACCCTCGTGTGCTGTGTGAACCACAGCAGCAGCCTCTGCCCTGCTGTCCCTTCTCAGGGACCGTGGTCTCACTCTTCTGCTTCCAGTCCTGTGCTGGCTTCCCTGGGCACTAGAAACTAACCCAGGCTAGGACCCGTCCTGCTTCTCCCCCACCCATGCCCCACCCTCACCTCTGGCCCCTCTCTCACTTGCTCATCCTGCCTCCTCACACTGGTTTCCTTCTAGTTCCTCTGCTCTCCGTCTGGAGGACTCCCCTGGGTTCCGTGGGGCTGGCTCCTTACCCCTCAGGGCTCCTCCCACAAGAACGGTAGCTCCACGGCGGCGGGAACTTTGCTTATTAACCGCTGTGGACCCAGGTCTGACGTGGCACCTGGCAGCTACACACACTGACTGCATATTTGTCTAGTCAATAAACACAGCTAACCAGTATGGAGTGACACATGCTGGGGAGGGTGAGGGCCAAAGGAATAAGACTAGACAGGTGGTGGGGGTCAGCGAACTGTCCGAGGTCATAGAGCCGGGAGGCTGAGAGAACAGAGCGGACCCCAATCTGATCAGTGTCAAAGCCTGTGTTCCTCCTGCCTCCTCCTCCCCCATCCCAGATTTTGGTTTCCTCTTGGAGAGGCCACAGGGTGAGAGCAGTGTGAGCAGGACCTCAGGTATGACTGTGCCTCATTTCGAATCCTGGCTCTGCCACTTACTGGCTGTGTGGCCTTGGGAAAGTCACCGGACCTCTGGGTGCCTCGCTCTTCTCATCCATAAAATGGGAATGATGATAATATTCATATTATTGGGTAGTTGTGAGGACTAAATGAGTTAAAATAAAACACTGAAAACAGTGCTCGTCACATGGTAAACCCTCAGTTAACATTTGCTATTGTTAGTCATTCGACAAATAATTCTTGGGCTCCCAGTGACCGCTCCCCCAGGAAGCCTTCTCACTCCCAGGCAGAGTCAGGCACTCTCTGCCCTGTTTCCTCCCAGCCCCTTCTGCTATTACAGCTATTATAATAGTAATTTGCTTCTCTCTCAGTCCCCGCCTTTCCTCTCCAGTGACTGAGCTTTTGGGGACAGAAGCTGTCTGGTTCACCTCTTCCTGGCATTCATTTCCTTTGTCTGAGACAGACAAGGGCATTTTGACATGGTTGTTTTGAGGTAAGACTTTTGAAACGGCTGCATCTAAATATAAAATTGCTTTTGAAAATTACCAGGTGCCTGTGAAGCAGATCCCACGCCCACACAGCTTTGATCTCACTGTCCTTCACTCCCACCAATGCCACCAATGCCATTACTGCCCTGCTTCCCTCGTTGCCAGCCCGACCCAGGGCCCACCCCAGCCCAGCCCCTCCTCTCGCTCCCCTCCCTGAGACCCCTTGCAGAAGTAGAGATGAGGGATGTGGAAGTTCTGGGATGAGGGGAAGTAGCCTGGAATGTCTCCTTGGCACATTATTTGGTAATGTTTTTTAAAGAGCTGAAGGTGTAATGGTTTGTTTTCTCAGCTGTGTCAAAACGTCCCCATATCAAAACAGTTGTGTTAGAGCAGCCGCACCAATGTGGCTGAAACGAAAGGACTGTGTCAAAACGATATGAACTCTGTGAGGAAGCCACCTGGCAGGTAGCAGTCCTCAAAAATGGATTTAAAACATATACTATTGTGAGTGGATTAACAAGCAATCAGCTACGCTTAACGCCAACTCTCCCTGTAGTAATTCTTTTTTGTTCCAATGAGGATGTTTCTACTACTATAAGGATCAGAGAAGTTAAGGATGCTACCTGATGTTACACAGCAGGTCACAGAACAGAGATGATTAGAAGTATGGTCTAGCTAATCTCCCCCATTTTACAGCCAAGGTGCCAAGAGAGAAAATGACTTGATCAAGGTCTCACAGTGAATTGCATTTTCACATGTTAGATCAGAAACATGTGATCAGTTCTTGGATAACTTCTCCACCCTGTGCACTAAATTCTGGACGATAGCATCACCATTGGGCTCATGGCAAGGCCTCTACAGAATGGAACAGAGACACGGCAGGCTGCTCAAGCCCAAGGCACACTACTGGAAAACTGGACTGGCCAAGTTCTCAGTAAACGACGCTCTAGTGTCTGACCGGGCAGGTCGTCAATGTCCCCTAGCCAGGCAGTCCACCGGAGCAGCAAGGCCTCCCGGGGCCCATCTGCACGAGGCAAGGGCGAGCTTCTGCAGTGTGGCGCACAAGCGCGGAGCTGACTACTTGCATCGATTTCCATAATTGATATTCCTGCAGCTGCCTAAAGAGATAAACCCTGTTAACCTGAGTTAGGAAGTTATGTATCCCTACCATCTTCATGGCTTCGTGATTTGGATTGAATAGAGCTTTTCTTGAATAAAATAAATTATAAAAACTTAATTTACAAGAACTTATTTCCAGAGGGTGTTTTTATAGAGTGGTGTTATATGCTCCTAGGATAAGGCTTCTAGGACATTCTGCCTCCAAAGATACCTGGGGCACATGGGACTGGAGATGGGCAGACCTGGGTTTGCAGCCGTGTGACAGAGGTAAGCTGCTGAACCATGGCATCATCAGAGGACAGTGAGGAAAGGCATGTAAGTCACAGGCGCTCCACAGAGGCAGCCTCTGGTGTCACAGACTTCGGAAGCCTCAGCCCCCTTCTGGCAGGCTCTTTCATCTAGGAAGGCCCTGCGGCCCGAAGGTGCTGCTGGCCGCACACGTGTGGGCTGAGGAGTGGAGAGGAGATTTAGCATAATGGTCACAAGCAGGGACTTAGGCACTGAGCAGTGACTCCACCACTCTCTGACTGTGTGACCTTGGGCAAATTACTTCCCCACTCTGTGCCTCAGTCTTCTCATCTGTAAAATAGAGTTCATAGTTGACTCTCTCATAGTCATGCTATGAGGAGTGCATGAGTTGGTATTTGTAAAGGACTTAGAACAGTGTCTGGCATCTAGCAAATCTTAAATAAAATGTGTTTGTTAAATAAAATAAGTAGTGATTACTAATACCCACTTGGGTATATCCTGTCTGCAGAAGGTGATGCTCATCTTGGGGCCCTCCCTTGTGACAAGCCCCCCGCCTCAGAAGCAGTCCCCCAAGGATTGCTATTTGACAATTTTCTCCAGATATGTGAGGCTAATACACAGGTAAGAAACACATTCTATTCTCTGGTTCTCAGCCCTGCCTGCATATGAGAACCACCTGGGGAGCTTTTCAGAAATACTGATGCCTGAACTTCACCCCCCAACCCCTGCCCCAGCCAAGGGCGGGGAGCGAGGGTTCAGGTTCATTATTCTTCTAACTCACAGTCACAGCTGAGAACCCCTGGTCCAGTGTGAGTGTGGGCCAGGCCCTCTGCTCTCTGGTCTCGGTCTTCTTGCTACATCATCTGCATGGGGAAGGGGCAGGGCTAGTGGTCTCTTGGCGCCCCCCCCCATCCCGCCCTCCCCAGTTCTAAAGTGCTGTGATCCAGGAGGTGTGCAGGACCCAGGAGCTGGCTTGGGATGGCTCTGATTAGACCACACAGGTCACAACAAGGAGGAGAGGGCATAGGGGTGAGTGGACAAGAAGAGACGCATACATCAAGCAGAGAAATTCTCACAGGCACAGTCCCTTCCTGGGAACAGGGCAAGTAGTAAGATGACAGAGGCGCAGCGTTTCCGGGAACACGCAAAGCTCAGAGATCACAGATCGGATTTACAGCGGAAATGGAAGTCACGTGCAGGAGGAGAGGGAGAAGGGGCATTCTTGAAAAGATGGAGGAGGAAGATTAGTACACTTGCAATCACGGACATGGAGGGACCCAAATACCTCCATGCCCGGTTGGGAACGAGGTTCCTGGGAGGCTAGGAGAGAAGGGAAGGGAAGCCACTGCAGGTGAGATCTGATCTGTGCAGACACCAGGGGGCATGTTGGACATCTCATCTCCTTCCAGCCGGGCAGCCTCCTAGAGAGCAGGTGCTCTGATCCCCATCCTACAGACTCCACAGGCGGTGAGTAGCCAGGCCAGGGTCGAACTAGGTCATTCTGTCTCCAAAACCCAGTGCTCCTTCTCTTACACTTCAGTGCCTCACTTATCCAGAGCTTCCCATCCTTATAACCTAACACACCTGGATCACAGCAAAGAGCCAGAAGGAAGCAGAAAAGGGCTGAGGTCAACCCAACTCCAGACACAAAGTCCCCACATTAAAGGTCCTGCCAAGTCTCGGGAGTACCTGTTGGGGATGATGGGCTGACAGAGAGATACCTCCCGATTTCTGGAAGAAGGAGTGAAGCTTATCTTTTGAGAGCTAGTCTATGAGCACAGAGTGACACAGGATGGGAACTGGTGAAGTCACCATAAAGAGACTGGAGCCCTCCCAGGACACGGTGCTTCACTGCCTGACACATGAACACATCACGAGGAAGCAGGTGGCAGTTGGCAGTGGACCAACGTGCCTCAGGAGCTCTGACAGGGCAGCAACAGGCTGGCCTGTCTCTGTCAGGGAGGGGCACCCTGACAGCACTGGGATGTGGGGCCTGCTCAGTACAACCAGCGCCACAGTGGGGGTGACCGCACTGGGTGGATGCATCTGTGGGACCTGCCCTTTCCCATCCCTGGGACCTCTCTGGCCCACCTCCTTTGCAGTCACCCAGCTGCCTTCTGGATGTCAATCAACTTCCCCCCAGCTCTCCCTTGTCCCCACTACACGGCTGGCGAGGAGGGCCAGGGCTCACACTCAGGACCAAACCGGTTCCACAGCCCCCACCTCTCCACTCAAGGGTCTGAGAGGACACCCCCGGTCAGGGAAGGTGCATCCATTCCACTCACACATCTTGTGCTCCGTGTGTGAGCCTGACGCCTGAGATGACGGGGTGACGCCATCACAGGGCTGCCCTCCAGAATTTACCCTCTACGACCAGGCAACATTACAAACACTGAAAGCAAATTTGTCTCGGGAGCCTGGGGGCTGAGAGGAGTACATTCGAGCAATCTGGAGAGTTTAACAAAGACGATGCTGGTGCTGGATGGGTGAGGTGCTGCTAGACTAGCGAGTACCAGCTGCACAGCCCAGGTCTCCGGGCAAGAGCGTCCCCCAAACCAGCTGTTCTCTGTGGTTGAGTTGGAGCCTGGTCACAGGGCTGGACTGGGATTTCTTCTCGCCTCCTCACCCTACTGCCATTTCTGGTTCAAATGTGAAGAGGTCCTACCAGCAGGGTTTGCACCCTCTCCTTGCTGGCCTCTGGCAGGTGCTCTACACATGAATGTGGAAGTGAATGGACAAGCCCGTGGCTCCCTAAAGCTGTGCATTCAAACAGCACCCATGTCGTCAACCAGACTTGCCAGGAAGAACTGAGTCTTGCCTTTTAATGGTGCTAATGTAGCAATAACAAGGTGTTAATGTCTATTTGTCTCCCCTTCCACTTGCAAGGCCATATTCACCAATCCTGAGCTCCCGCTGTCCTTTCAAAGCCCTTCTCTTTAATGCCAAGTGGAGGAGTTCCAGACAGCTATTTGCATTTTCAATTCTAGAAATCATTAATATTTTAAACCTGCCAGCACTATGGTTTATTAACACTCTTACATTCCCTACCTGCTACTGTTAAAGGGAAACTTTCTATTTGAGAAATTTCCAACCTAGGGTGATTTCCCAACTTTCATTCCAATTCTGCCCTCAAATCCTCACTCTCAGGAACTCCGTGGGGGAGACGGAGGCGTCAGCAGGGGAGACGGAGGCGTCAGCAGACAGAATTCCGAGCAACCGCTGTGTGCACTGAGGGAAGCCCAGAGGACCGGAGCCCAAGGAGACCCTTGGCCAGCAGCGAGGGTCGAGTCTGGCTTCTCGGGGGGTGGGCTTGTGGCTCCAGGGGAACGTTTTTGCTGGTAGTGGGAAGAGCATGAGCGAGTCAGAAAACCTGTGCTTAGACACGGGCTCCTTCCATTGCTTCCAGTCGTCTTGGCAGTAGGTTGAGGTTAAGATCAAGGGTCTTGAGTCAGACTAGGCCTGGGGTGTAATCCCAGTTCTGACCTCACTAGCTGTGTGGCAGTAAACATAACTTAACATTATTTGAACCCTCTCTGGGTGTCAGGGAGAGGACCGCCTTCACGGGTCTGCTCAGTGCAACCAGCGCCACAGCAGGTTGAACTCACTGGGTGGCCACAGCTGTGGCTCCTGACCTTACCCATCTTCTCTCCCAGCCAACCTCTGCACTCACCAATGTGGACAATTTCCTTTAAATCTCAGCCACCCTGTGGGGTAATTCCTGTCACCCCATTTCACAGAGCAAGAGACTAAGAATCAGAGAGGTTAAGTCACTGGCTCCAGGTCACAGGGTTGGCCAGTGGATGAGTCAGGAGTTGATTCCCAGGCACCAGGGCGAGTCAACACTGAATCCCTCTGCTCCTGACTCCAGAGGTGGGTGCGGGGGTTACAGTGGGTAGCGGTCTACACTGCTCAGCACGACGCCATTGCTGTTTGAGCACTTGGTGAGGTAGCTGCCCTGGTTATGTCTCCTCTTACATCTCCCAAAGCCCAGCTTATTCATCTCTCCTTCACTAAGCATCCCCCCACACCCCCCATTTCTCTGGCCAGAGGACCTGGTGTACCCCTGGCTCCCAGCCCCTGCCCCTCTCCCATGCCATAGTCACCTCCTCCTTTCCGTTCACTCCCAGAGACTCGCACAGTACTTGGCACATCATAAGGCTGCAGTCAGTGTTTGCTAAACGGATTGAGAGAAACCAGTACTAACCACACCAATTCCCAGAAGAAAATGTTTGCCAAAGATCTCTAGCCTGGATGCATCAATATAAACATGGAACAGCTATAATGTGCTTTCAGATTCAAAATGGAAAGGTGAACTTTGACCCTGGCAAAAAATGAGAACAAATTAAATTGAGACACAAAGTCATTTCCCTGTTTCCAGGGCTCTGGATTGCTAATTAACATGCAGCAGAGTTCCGGGGGGGGGGGGGGGGGGGGGGGGGGGATCCGGGAGACGGTGTCCGTCACCTCACAAACTGAGCCGAGCCCAGAAAGCGGCGTGTTGTTCATGGGTCTGCTTGTTTTTCTTTTCTGGGATGTATTGTGTTTCTTGGGGCACAGGTCCATAGATGAGAGCAATCCCAGGAGATTTGGAAAATAAAAATTGCTGGAAGCTGACCTTATACAAAAGAACACACAACAGAAGAGCCCTCAACACAATCTCCGCCCAGCCTGTCCAGGAGGGCGGCCGCTTAACCCCAGGAACTTAGAAATGCCAGAGGGAACTTCAGCCCCGCTCGCTGAAAGGTGAGGCCCTGAGCAGGCGCCACCACTTCACTCAGAGCCTCAGCAAGGCGGCTCCGGTGCCAACAGCCAAGGCTCTGACAAACTGATGCCGGAGACACTGGTGAGTGCCAGGAACCTCTTTCAGGCAACAAGTGGACAATCAAAGTAAGTTACAAGCTGGGAAAGGAAACTGACTTTGAATGAAGGGCGAGAATGCGGCCTGGGGCAGAGGTTTTCCAGGAGTCAGCCGCAGCTCCTGCCTGCAGCGATGCGGAAGGGGCGCTGTTCTTAACCCCCAGCCCAAACTTGCACAAGTAAGAACCACCTGGTGTACTTCTCAAAATTATGGGTTCCTGGGCCCCGCTCCAGATCCACTGAACTAGAATCTCCAGCAAAGGGCCTGGGAATCTGTATTTGTTGAACTAGTGCCCTGGATATTTCTTATGATCAGACAGTTTTGGAAATTACTGGTTTAGAGCACTAACATTTTTCTTATTGGAGCCTCTGGCATGCTATCTGGCCTTGGGCAGGTCACATCCCTTCTCCAAGCTTCCATTTCCACATCTGTACAACAGACGTGGGAATCCCACCAGGGAGCATGGTTGGGGGTTCTGCCCCATCCAAGGAGCCAGTGCCACAGGGCTCCAGAGCGCTCAGTGGTGCGGGGTGTTGGGAGACAGGCTCCCTTGGGGAAGCTCTGCCTGGAGAAGCCAGCATGGAGGTGATTCCTTGATGGAATCAGCCCAGGCTGAAACTGATCTTCTAGATTTCCACGCCCCACGCCCAGGACTCTTGCCAGGCCTCTTGACCATCCCAAAACAGTAGGCCCAGTCCAGGAACACGGGCTTTAGGCTTCAGAGGAGTGAGTTCCCTCCCAGCTCATGCAAGTCTGCCAAGAGATAGGATTAACTGAGGGGTATGGGAAGGAATTGGTGGTCAGGAGACCTGGGTGAAGAGACGCAGGCCATGGAGGGTGCTGTTACGGGCTGAATTGTGTCCCCCCCGAATTTGTATGTTGAAGTCCTAATTTCCGGACTTCAGAATGTGACTGTATTTGGGGATGGGGTCTATTTAAAGTGATATTTAAGGTAAAATTAGGTCATTAGGGTGTGCCCTAATCCAATGTGACCAGTGTCCTCATGAGAAGAGGAGATCGGGACACAGACACACACAGAGGGAAGACCAGGCGAAGACAGTGGGAGGAATGACCACCTACTAGCCAAGAGAGAGGCCTCAGAAAAACAACTCTGCCAACAATTTGATCTCAGACTTCTAGACTCCAGAGCAGTGAGAGAAGAACTTGCTGTTGTGTGAGCCCCCGCTGTGTGGGATTTGTGTGGCTGCCCGGTGGACTAAGATGGAGGGCTTGGGCTTGGGCTCAGGCTCTTTGACTCTGACTTTGGAAAAGTCTCCCTCAGTTTTCTCATCTGTGAAAGAGGAAGATAGTGTGTTTGGCTCACAGGTTGTTACACTGGCACATCTCAAGGGAGATAATATAAGTAGGGCACGTCTGGCACACATTAAGTGCTTGATGTGTTCCTGTTAGCTGTGCAAAGTTGGACCAGTCCTGTCACCCCTCTGAACTTCAGTTTTACCACAAAGGAAATGGGCATTACCACCCTTGTCTGCCTCATTTCACAGAGCTTCTGGGAGACCAGTCAGATAACATATGTGACAAGGTTTGAGAAGGTGTAATGCACTTTACAGATGGGAGGAACCATGGTGTCCAGGCAAAGCAGATGTCACCTGCCCAAGAGATGCATTTAGACCGAGATCTGAAGTGCTGAGCAGTAGAAGAGCAGCGGGTTTAGACTCAGGCTCTGGGTCCAAGCCCCAGCTCTGCCGTTTCAGTGAAACCGTGGCCACGTCACTCAACTCCAGTGCCTGCCCATGAAACAAGGATGGGGACAGCTGTGATGGAAGATGCTAATACTTTCCATTCAAGCATCCACCAGGTCCCAAGTGGCTCTGTGTGCTTGTCTCACTCAAGAAGTTTTCCCTCCTGCTCCCAGGGGCCTCGTGTGGAGGCATGCTGGAGGACGCGCTCCTCTGAATGAGAGCAGCTCTGCTTCTTTCCATCAAAATCCCATTCTGACGCAAACATCACGCCTTTCTCAAACCTGACATAGAGGCCCCTCAGCTTCCACTGGGGCCCCCAGCAGACAGAGAGCCCAGCCTCCTGCCACCCAACGTGGGCAGTTCCTACACAGAGTCTGCTTCTAACCACAGTTGACCCTCAGCTCCTCCCCGCCACCCAACTTGACTCAGAATCAAGACAAGGGAAAGAAAGTTTTTGGGCTGAGGCAAAAAGCATAGCAAGAAGAGTGTTTAAAAAAATCTCTTTCCAGCAACACTCATCCAGGGGAGGCTGTGTGCAAGGCTGGGCCTCACAGAAAGGTCTAGGTGGAGGGCTGGATTTGCGTCCTCAAGGGCATTCCTCATTCTCAAGCGTTTCTCAGACTTTATTAACAAGTAAAAACTGAAGCCATGACGTGAACCACTGATCAGAAAGTGAGATCAGAGCTCACTGATGAGCCAGGGAGCTTAGCTCTGTGATTACAAACCAGTCAACGGCTGACTTCCCAAACCACACAGGATGCAATTACCTTCTACTTTGCAACGTGGGGAAATGAAGGAGGAAGATGGCCTAACCCATCCTTCCAGTTTTGAGGCGACATTTTGAAAGTTGAATAAAGAAGCACTCATTGGCAGTCATGTGATGTTCTAAACAATGCCCCAGACAATGTGCCCAGAGGAAAATCATTTCTCTGGCTCTGTAGGCACTCAGAGTCTAGCTGCCTGGACCACCAGGTGGGCAGTCCCAGAGATCCAGTCTCTATACTCTGAAGGGGATTAGGAAGAGATGGGCGAGATTTTCCTTCCTCTGCCAAAGGGTTGTCATTGTGAGTATAGTTGAAGACTCATGGGTTGTGTCCAGCCTGTGCTGATCACCACAACGAGGCTGGCTCCTGCTGTTGGGCCAAATCTGTGAGGGCCCGGACAGTGGTCAAGAGAAGGGCTACCAGGGGGCCTGATTAGTGCTTAGTCCAAAGCAGAGGGAGAGAAGAAGAAAGGAAGGCAGAGGTAAAGAAAGATTCGAAGTACTCCCCTGTCCACAGCCACAGCCAGAGCCCTCACTACAGTTGCAGGCCGAGTTCTGACCTCAGGCTCAGCTGACACCAGGGCTGACCTCTGACTTGGACAGCAGACTAAGCTTTCCCTCAGTTGTGATTTGCAATGTAAGTGACTGATGATATGAGGATCAGTCGAGAGTTCAGGGAAGGACCCCGCTTGTTGGGCTATCCACTGGGCCTGGAAGAAGGAGCGGGCAAGTACCTTAGCTCAAGCACCACTTATGCCTAACGTTGTGAAAAGGCAACATTCACCTAATAGCGTAAAGATGGTGGCCCAAAAGGCCATCAAATTCCAGAGTTAGTTCAAGAATAGAGATTTCTTTTTCTTTGTAAAACAATACCTATCAGAAAAGGAACTTCAGGAATTAAACAATTGGAAACAAGGAAAAGAGAGAAGCTAAGAAAAATTGCCTCAGTGTTGGACTATAGGAAATCTAATAGGGGCAGAATCAATCTAGACTTCCTACTGAATGCTCTCCATGAAGACGCCTGGCAGAGTAGAAAGTATCTGGAATCCAGGGCCTGGCTCCTGTCCTACCTTCACTTCTAATGTCCGGGAAAACACTGTGCGTGAGGACTCCCACGTGCAAATGCCTGCTGAGGCCAGGCAGGCTCATGAATGGTTGAAGCAGACGTACGTGAGGGAACGGGTCATGGTAAAGGCTGTGGTGTGCTGAGCCGTCCTCAGCAACTGCCCGTCATTGCCATGTAGGAATGAGGCCTCGAGTGCTATGATCCTGTCAGAGAATTTTTCAAGAGATGCTTGATGTTTATATGAAATCTCTAATTTGTAAGTATTGGAAACTTTTTTTTAAGCAAGAAAAAGAAAAACATTGGTATATTTTTCTGTTATAAATGGTGGAGCCCTGAAAACCTTAAGGAGATGTTTTTACTATCTTGTGTGACTATAATCCATTCTTGGTGTCTCAATTTTCCCTTCTTTAAAATGGGAGAAGAGGAGAAGACCTCCCAGCAGGACATCTCTGCCTGCAATGTTCATTCCAGATAGTCCATGACTCCAAGACCCATCGTATCAGTCGGCCTGGTTGGAACAAGCTGCTGTGGGCTCCACGTGGGCAGGCACGTTAACCCTCCCCCTCTCCCTGTCACAGGAGTGGAAAACTAATAGGACTTACTCCTGGCTGTGCAGAGAGCCCCCATGGAGCTTTGACACAGGTGGGGACTTGCAGGCATGCACCATCTGGTGGCATGGCTTCTGGAGGCCCCAAGCTCTGCCACTGAGTGGTTGCTTGGCCTTGGTGGAGTCACCTCCCCTCTCTAGGCCTCCCTGTCTTCATCTAGCCATGCAATGAGGGAGTCCAGCTCTAGGGCCTGGTCAGTGCTGAGGCTCTGCTCCAAGCCCATCCTGAGTGACTGTGCCCTATGAGGTCATGGAGACCCTTCCACAGGAGGGAGGATGGCCCCTCACCCGCCTGTGGTTGGCAGGCCCATGGGTGTGTGTGTGCATGCTCACACCAGGCATGGCTGTCACGTCAGCCTGAGGCAATACTGGGGGTCTGGGTGGAGAGGGTGGTTGAAGTTCATGGTGGGGGGACCAACACAGAGGGGCAGGTCAGGGAAGGGGTCAGGTGATGGACAGACAGAGGTCAGGACCCCCAGGGAGACAGAGACAAACACATAGGCAGATGTAGCCGAGGCAGAGAAGCAGACAAAATGGAGACAGTGAGAGACTGACACCGAAGAAGGCACACAGAGACCAACAGGAAGGGAGGAGGAGGGTGCAGAGAGAAGGGCGTAGAGAGAAGGGTGTGAGCCAGTGGAAAGGCCAGGGGAGCTGCCAAGCCATTGACTTCAATGAGAAACTTAAACAGGTGTGCAGAGACTGTCAGGCGTGAGACGGAGCAGCGCTGCTTAACCAAGAGGAGAGGTTGGGGAGAGAGGGCCCGGGCGGGTGCTCCAGCCAGCAGGCCATGAGTCCCGCTGCGGGCCAGGCCCTGTGCTGCATCAGCCCAGCAGTGGTGCAGGGAGGCAGCGGCGAAAGGCTGTCCATGCAAAGGAAATTCTCTGGTTGGGTCCTGCCATCTGTGATCTCAGATGGGGGTGGTGAGGCTGTAGTGGAAAAAATCCACGGATTGGGGTTTGAAGCCCACATCTGCTGATTAGCAGCTGCGTGGCCTTGAGTCTATTTCTTCACCTCTCTGAGCCTCACTGTCCTCATGTGGAATGGGGCACTAATGCTATCCCCTGCCTACGTCCTCAGGAGAGTCTGCTGGTCAGGCTGGTGGGTCACGGGCTTTGGGCTGCGGTCTGTGGGCCGTGGCAGGCCCTTGGTCAGCACATGCAGTCAGCAGTCCCCAGTTTGGGCCTGGCTCCTGCTGACCTCACTGGCGTGGCGGGCAGGCTTCCCTGAGGTCTCTGCTCAAGGGCCACCTCGCAGGGGTGCCTTCCCCCGTCACCCTCAACAGAACAGCACCCTGCCTTTCCCCCATTTCCTTTCCTTCTTCCTCTCCGTAGCACTCATGACCCCTGATATGCATCTACGTATTTTCTCCCCCCCTCACCAAGAATGTAGCCTTGATAAAGACAGCCACTTTGCCATTTTATTGACTTCTGTATCCCCAAAACCTAGAACAGCAGCTACTAAATAAATATTTGTGGAAGGAAGGAAGAGAGAGAGGGAGGGAGGAGGCGCTCACACCACTGCCTTCATAGGGCAGCTCAGAGAATCACAAGGAAGTCGATGTGTTTGTAAAAGATGATGGAGAAGAGGACCCCTCACCCTACTCAGCCCAGGCGGGTCCTACTGGTGTGTGGGCCTTGGAGTTCTCTCTACTCTCAGGCCCACCTAAGCTTTCAGGCCTTCCCTCCTTCCTGCTTCACATGCTCCTGGCTTCCACATGGCCTCTCCCTACGTCTACCCTTTGTGCACTACCCTAGGCCCAGAATCCCTTTCTCTCCTCTCCTCTTCTGGGTCCTGCCTATCTTCAAGGCTTAGCTCCACCCCTGCTTCATTCATTCATTTTACATCCATTCATTCAAACACTCATTGCTGAATGTTTGCTGCTGAGGGGGACGTGCTATACAATCAGAACAGATTCTACCAGCACAGAAATTAGACAGTGATGTTAAGGAGTACGTGGCCTCCAGGGCCCAAGATCCCTCAATATCAGAAGACAGCCCCCGTTCCCTCTGCTTACACTGTAGGAGACATGGGAGCATTGCTGAGAAGCTGCCAGTGCCTTATAGAGATGATGACACAAAGAGCATTCTTGGGATTAAGGGAGTCATTTCAGCCCTGGACAGAAAGGGAGAAAGGAGGTCCTAGGGTAGGGAATGGTCCAGGAGGAGCATTGGAGATCCAAGTAAGAGATGCTAAAGGCACCACTGTGCTATTTTTAAGGGATAGAGACAGGGAGAGAGGGAGAGTCTGTGCATCTGTGAAGAGCAAGGAGCATGATGGGAGGGACTAGGGTCAGGGTGAAAGATTCTGCTTTTGAGCCTTAGGCCCAGCTTTGCCCTATCAGGTGATGGATGTCTAGGATCCACTGGGATCTACGACATAAGGCAGGATCCCCACTCAGAAACATGGGAATCCTCTGCCTGGCATGGAGTCCTCGCATAAGGAAAACTGGTGATATATATGAACAGGAAAAGGACCTGGGCCAAGATAGCTGCATTACAAGGCCCAGAGAGAGGAGGATGCCACATGTGGGAAGCCCATCCTGGTCACCTTAATCCTGAGAGACTCCCTTCCTTCCTTCCTTCTTTCCTTCTTTCCTACCTTCCTTCCCTCGGCTTTTCTTTCCTTCTTTTTAACAAATACTTCTCAGATACCAGGACTGGGGTAATCTCCAAAAAAGAGGGTAGCCCAAACTCACAGCAGCTGGCATATGGATGTACCTGTCCCATAAAGGGAATCTATTGCATCATGTTAATAAGTTTTTCTTTATCTTAAAGCTACTGTAGGCGTTGGGATGAGGTTGCCCGTGATTTGAGGGATGGAGGAGCTGATCAGATTTTTCTTTTGTGAAGATGACTCCTGTTGTGGAGGAGAGGCAATCGCTGGTCTGGAAGCCCCTGGGGAACTGCCACTCTCTGTCCTGCTCAAGCTGCACTGTTATAACCTGCTGCTGTTTCTTGGGGTCTCCCCATTATACTGTCAGCACCTCAAGGGCAAGGAGGACAGGAGTTCTGTCTAGGTGTCATGGAGCCTGGCACCTGGTCAAGGCCTGGTGCTCAGTGAGTGTTTGCTAAATGAATAACTGCGTGCTTGCTGAATAAAGGGAGCAGGTCAGGGCCCAACTGGGGCCCAGCCTCAGACATGTGCGCTGCTTCCACTGGCCTTGAGGGTCCCGAGCACCGGCTCTGTGCTGAGCCAGGAGACCAAGGTTAGTCCATGAATTCCTTTGATTCCCAGAACCACTTTGATTAAAGGAGAGGAGGGTTGCACAAAAGTCTCAGCTCATCTACATAATAAGATGGAAAAATGGTGGCACAGATGGGGGCGACTTTCCCAAGTTTTCACATTAAAATAGCAGAGAGATCAGGATTCATTAATAAGTCATCAGATGTCAGAGAAAGAAGGACCATAAGAGTCGGACAAGTTCAAGCCCCTCCTCTTCCAGGTGAGAAAACTGATTGCCAGAGAGGGGCTGGCTCTCGCTCAGGGTCAGACAGACAGTTAGTGGCAGATCATACATAAGAAGTTGCTCTATACAAATAAAGACAGGGCAATAAATAGCAAAGCATTGTTTGAACCTAATCAAGTGTTGAAATCGATCCTGGTCAGGTGGGAGAGTGAGCAAAGAGGTTAAGGCCAGAATAGGACTAACCGATGGAAGCACAAGGCATGCCACAAAAGTCACATACATAAGTTTAAATTCTCTACCTGTCACATTACAAAAGCAAAAGAAACAGGTGAAATTAATTTTAACAGTAAATTTCATTTTACTCAAATATCTAAAATATTACTTCGGCATGTAATCAATATTAAACATTTTATTAACGAGATACGGTCACCCCCTTATCTGTGGGGGATATGTTCCAAGACCCCCAGTGGGTGCCTGAAACCACGCATAGTACCGAACCCTATATATGCTATGTTTTTTCCTATACATACACACCTATGTCAAAGTTTAACTTATAAATTAAGCACGGTAAGAGATTAACAACAACTAATAATAAAATAGAACAATTATAACAATATACTGTAATAACGCTTTTCTTTCCTTATTATGTTGAGAACTTTCACATTTTCACTTAAAGAAAGCACTTTACAGCTTTTCTGGCATATCCAAATTGCCAGCATCACTACACTTACGCTTTGAGGCCATTATTAAGTAAAATTAGGGTGACGTGAACACAAGCACTGTGATATCGTGACAGCCGATGTGATAACTGAGGCAGCTACTAAGTGACTAAGAGGTGGGTAGCATACACTGTGTGGATACGATGAACAAAGGGATGATTCACATGCCACCTGGGATGGAGCGGGACAGCGCAAGATTTCATCATGCTACTCAGAATGATAGCAATTTGAAACTTATGAATTGTTTATTTCTGGAATTTTCCGTTTAATATTTTCAGATCATGGTTGACCGCAGGTAACTGAAATGCTGGATAAGGGTCGACTACTGCATTTATATTACTTTTTATACTAAGTCTGAAGTTCACTTGTGTATTTTACACGCACGGCTCATCTCAGTGGGACTGACCACAGTTGAAGTGCTCACAGGCGGCTGGTGGCTCTGCATGGACCATAGGATTAGAGTCAGCAAAGGCTTTCAGGCGGGAGTCCCTGAGAAAGGCAGAGCATTCATGAGGCGGAGAGGAGGCAGAAGGCTTTACAAAGGAAAGTCACGTTACAAGCAAAGGTAGAAAGTTGAGAACGAGAATGTTCTGTTCACGGAGGTTATTGACCCGGCTAGAGTTGAGTCATGTGGGCAACAAGTCACGGGTGAAGACCCCTGATAGCCCCCTCCCTTGTTTGACACAGTTCCATTCCAACAGCCATGAGCATCATCACAACTCGATGAAGTTGAGTTATGCACACATGGAACTCGATGGTGTAAAAAGTACCCTCACACTCACTGTGTATTTGCATCTTTATATCACCCTGTGAAACAGACGCAGAGCAGAAGACAGCAGCCCACGGTCACACAGCCGAGTGAGCACTGGAACCTAGCCTCCCTCTCCCCTTCTCCTCCAGGAATACCAGCCCTGCCTGGAAGCCAAGCACAGAGAGGGTCCCTCCCTGAGCCCTGAGCGGGCCTGTGCCTTTGCCGTGTCTCTTGCTGGCCCTGGCCCTCTCTCATCCTCCACTTGGCCTGATTCTCCCTAGCCTGCCCAACCTGGGTCTTTCCTCCTTTGGGAAATTTTCTCCCACCCTTGTATCAGAGTCCACACTAATTTCTGCCTTCTAAGAATTTCTGTTAAGGAAGAATCCAAAGTTTTATTGTAAAACAAGTTGTTTCTAAACATTTTTCTGATCAGACTCTTACCTCGTCCCATTAAAAGTCTAAGAAGGAGGTAGAGGAGAGGGGGTGAGAGTCCCATCCCCAAGTCCCTGATGCCACCTCACAGCAGCAGCTCATGACTAAGAATGGCAATTTCAGAAAGAGTGAAGCCAACAAAACCGAGCCAGGAGTCGGTTAACGATGAGCTCTAAAGAGGCACTGACAGATTCCCGCGCCAGCACTGGGGGCGGCGTGCTGGGGAGCCCTGGAAGTCTGCCAGCCTAGCCTCCCACTGGGACCTGCAGGTGACGCCGAGGGAGCTGCAAAGGCTTCTTTTGCGAGGCTGTCTGTCGAGTCACCCACACAGAGAACAGCGCAGGAGGTGGGAAGGAGTCTGGGAGAGGGAGTGTGGGCTGGCCACCCCCACGGAACCATAAGGGGGACAAATGTGTTTGCAAACACAACTATGACCCTGCTTCCTGTTCAGGCAGAACTGGATCCAAATCCTGGCTCTACCCCCTACCCCTATGAGGACTGTGCTTGTCGGCCGGTCAGGGCTTCAGCCACAGTCAGCTTGTCCATACAGGTGACCCCACTTGCCTCATGGGGCGATTCAGGAAGCTGAATGGGCTGGTGTACGTTACAGCGTCTGGCATGTGGTAGGCATCAGCTACAGGCTAGCAACCACTCTCCGGTCTTTGTCTCTCCCTCCTTCCTTCTTCTCCCTCTTTCCATCATACACAGCGAAATGGGACAGGAGGGAACTGTAGTTCCCAAGGACAGCTGAGGCTTACTGAGACCTGCTGTGTGACTGGCACTATGGTAGGCTCTTCCTTTCATGCCTTCATTGGGTCCTCTCAAACAGCCCTATTGGGCAAGAACTCATTAGTTTGTCCATGGTCACTAAGCTGGTAAAAGGAAGATCCAGGATTCAACCCAAGGCTGTGGCTTCAGAGCTCCCACTGTTGGTGCAGACCAGTAGAGCAATTTACACACTCATTTCTTTGCATATTCCAGTCTCTTTGTTCCTCTCTTGCAGCACTAATGCTAACCCTAATCTGGCTGTTCTTGCTTAATCTCCTCAGGACAGGGCTGGGCATAGATTAAATGCCCAATGAGTATCTGCTGGGAAGGGGAGCTATCTAAAAACTACTTGCATGGGAAAGATATTTAGTCTGTTCTCATCCTCAACTTCATAGAGGGGAAATTGGTCCAAACCAGAGGTTAGGTTACTTGCCCCAGATTGCTCAGCACCGTGGGGGAAGAATTGGGAATCCGTCCAGGGTCCTTGACTCCTGGCCAGCCTACTTTCCCTGCCACAGAGCCCATCTCCTGCTCCACAAAAGCAGATCCCATGATGGCACGTGTGCATGGAGCGACCTAGAGAGGCCTGTTGGAGGCTCCAGGGCTGTGGTCGGCCTCCTTGAACTACAGGAATGTCTCTCGGACCCGTGCCTGTGTCTCTCCAGACGGTGGCGCTCTACTCGACACGTCTTTTGCACCCAGGCGGCTCCACTTCCTTGAGAACCCACCGAGGAGAAGACGCCTGGTGAAATCTATTTCTCTGTCACTTTACAGATCAGCCGTGGACTTCACGACACAAAGCATCCTTTCCGACTCACCGCTAGCCCGCAGAGCCCTAACCAGCCTCCCCCAGTCCCTGGGCACGCAAGCTCCTTTGATGCTCCGCCCCTGGCCTACTTTTATCCCCCGTCTAGAACTCCTATTCACACAATAAAAGGTAGAGCCGTGGATTGGGGCGTGGCGGCCCACGGCTGCCAGGCTTTCAGTCCTGAGGATTCAGTATCCGCCAGAGGACAAGCAGGGCTCCTCCTCAGTCAGCACACGAGCGAGTGCACCACCTTGCTCAGGAGTCCCACAGCAGCCTAGAAAGCTTGGCGGGGAGGGAGGGTGGGGGAGGGAGACAGACGGAATGTGAATATCTGTGTACGAATAGATGTCCCTGGAAACGCAGAACCGCTGAGAAGGTTCACAAAAGGCTTCAGAAATACGCATGGGTTGGGACTGCAGCTTCACTTACTGGCTGTGTGTAACTTAACATCTTAACTAGCTGTGTGTGCAAATTAACTCCCTAAGTGTTGCTTTTTGATGGGGAAATAGGGATAATAATTGTACCTTCCTCATCAGCGTTGGGAGCGAGAAACCGAGAGGAGTCGGTATTCCCGGCATCTCGCACAGCGCTCGGCACTGAGTCAGAGTGCGGTGACCGGGGTCCTGTGACCGCCCCTTCGCGTTTCTGAGAGTGACAGTTTTCCTCTAGGAAGCAGCGGGGGGCTGCCTCCTCCTTCCCCAGTGCCACGCGGAGTCATTCATTCATCCGTGTATTCTACCAACATCCGTCATCTTCCACCCTGTGCCAGGCCCCCGCCAGGCGCTGGGGGATGGGAGGAGGGGGACAGGCCATTAAGCCAGTTCCCCTGAAATGTCCCGACTCCTCTGCCTGCCCCAGCCACCCTCCTCACTAACCACGCTCACCCTCTCCAGTGACAGTTCGTCTTTGGATTCCCGCACAGCCTCCTGCATACACCTCTGCAGTTCCCTCACCCCACAATTTGTCATCAGTTTACCTGCCTCTCACCTGGTTTTCTAACCTCGCTCCTGCTGCACCCCTCCCCCACCCAACTGGCTCCTTTCTGTTCAAACACAACACCATCCAAGACTCCTAGGCAGGAGATGCTGTTATTCTGAGTCGGTGACTGTGTCACTGAGACTAAAGGACTCTGTGACAGGGCTCCACCAGGATTCCCAGGTCCCAGGTCCCTGACCTGGAGAAACCCCCAGCTGTAAGGTGTCTGCTTCGGTTCTCCCACATTCCCGGAGATGCACCGAAGGCTGCGATCCTTCCAATCCCGGGTCCCCCAGCTGCCAGGAGATGCCCCTGTGGGACTAATCACCTTCTAAACAAATGGCACGGTGACAAGCAGGGTGGGGGGAGAGCTGGGGCCGCACAAGCTGGTGTTTTCAATTTAGAGGCCATGCATTATTTACACTGCCATTATTCCCCTCAATTTGACTTCACGCTTTAGCCCTAATTTCAGTATAATCAAAGCCAATGAATATTTAATCAGGATTGCTTCCAGAAATTGAGTAATGCCATTAACATAATGGCCTCAGGACTTCAAAGCTGCTTTCCTTCAAATGCATCTGACTTCCACCTTTCCCCATCCCCTTCCCTTTAACCAGTTGTATTTCGGAATGGCAGGAGGTTGGGGACCCAGCAGACTGGCCGGTTACAGCTTTGTCCAGGTGTCAGAAAGGTGGCTGGCATGGGGGCAGGGGCACTAACCCCACTGAGAGACTCTCAGGAGGAGAATTGTGCATGCGACCCTGTTTTAAGGTGCCTTGATTTATGAAAATATCAAGTTTTAAGCCACATCTCCAAGGGGCTTCAAAGACAGACCTTAAGAGTTCAGTTTCTAAACACAGTGACTGTCACACACAGCCAGGTTTGGGAAGGACGGGCCCAGACCACCACTAGCCCCCCATGGCCTCCAGCAAAGGAGTGCACTCTCGGGAACCATGGCCTGCGTCCACCGGTAACCGTCCCTGGCTGAGGGCTCTTCCTAGGAGCAGACACAGGCTGACCCCCTGGACCGGCCCTCCCCTCTGAAGCCCCAGAGAAGAAGGGAGCTCCTTCTGCCCCAGGACAACCGAGGGGATATTGGAAAATGGTTTTTATCTCTTCCTTGTGTCCTTCCCTCCAGGAGCCAGGTACCAGGGGCCCGGCCAGGCTCTGTGGGGTACACAGTGGTGACTCTGACTCCACTTGCTCCCCGAGAACTCAGTGTGAACATCCTCAGAGCCTGCACAGAACTTCCAAAACACTGTTACATTTGTCACCTCCTTTGGTCTGGGAAGGATCCATATCCTCTTTCCACAATGTCAAACGGGCGAGCTTCCCAGGGTCACCCAGCAAGGTGGCTCTGGGATCAATGGAATCTAAGGCATTAGATGTTAAAGCTAGGAGCTTTCTGAGGACCTTCTAGGTCAGCCTTATGGTACAAAATGGGAATGGGCCTGAGGTCAGAGCTGGACAGTGGAAGGACAGGGCTGCAACTTCCGGTGCAGAGGCCTTTGACTCCCTGCCCAGAGTCCTTTCCTTTATAAAAGGACCTGTGGTCGTCAAGCAGGAAGAAACATCATAGGTCGTCCAAGGGCTTGCTGACTTGGAAAGCCGGGGACAGGGCTGAGGAGATGCAACGTTCCTGGGAGAGGCTTCCCTCCGTGTCCACTGGGGATCAGGCACCTCTGGGGCAGGAAGGTGAGAGAGCTGGGGAGTTGACAGAAATTACAGTAATGTGGAAGTGAAAGCAGCAGGGGCTCATGATCCAAGCTTGCAGAACCAAGGGCAGCCTTTGAGAAACCTCAGCCACTCCCAGGTGTCCCCAGCGTCCTTCGGCCTGACCCCCTCCCTGGGAAGCCCTGGCTGACTCCCCTTGCGGGGCTGGGTGTCCCTCACCGTGCTCCCATAGCCTCCATGCTCCCCTTCGCCAGAGCACTCCTCCCACTCTGTTGCCCCTCTGTAGGCACTACTGCCCCCTTCTCCCACTACTGCAGACTCCTTAAAGGCAGGGGTGAGGCTGACATTTCTCTATGTTCCTGGGGGAATTGGATCACACTCTGTAGACATCACACCCCACTAGTAGAGGACTCAGCTGCTCTTCACAAGCAGGTCAGGAAGCCGTCCAGCCTTGACCCACTAACCTGCAGGGCCAGGGAGCTCCCCACCTCCTGGGTCCATCTTAAACGTCACTACAGTGCCTCCTCATTAGGAGCAGAGGACAGGAATGAATGCCTCATGCTGCCACCTGGTGGTGACTTCCAGCATGGCGTCCTCCAAATGCGCCTTGTTCTTCCCATCAAATGGCTGGGGAAAAGGAGGCGTGTTTACGTGTCAGGTGCCCGTGCTTTATACACTGTGTCGCACTTACTCTTGATGACAACCCGGGAAGGTGGGCATTATCATTCCCATTTTGCAGATTGGGAAACTGAGGTTCAGAGAAGTGTACACAACTGCAAGTAGGAGGCAGAGATGAGACTTGGGTCCTCATCTACTGACTCCTGGTCCGGGAATTTTCCACTACTCCAAAACTAATCCAGATGGATGAATTTATACTTGAGGGATTTCAGTATTGACTCGACAGATGGAAGAGCATTTGGGGTTTCTAGCAGCTTCCCTAGTGTCCTTGAAGTCACACCACGTAATATTTCACCTGCTCCATTAGTTCTGGCCCATGAGATACCCCGAATGAAGGAACAGAAAGAACATCACAGAAACCACTCGAGATCTGGAGCCTGAAGTCACTGTAAGGGGCACATATCCTGGGCCTGGGTTGAAGTGAGGGGTTAAACCTCTGTCTGTCCATCGGAAAGGACAGCTGAATATTAGAGAAAGAACAGGCAGGTCCAGCCTGCTGAGCCTCAGCCACAGTCGGAGTCTGACCTTTGTCACACTGACCCCTCAGCTTGACCCCAGTTACTGAATGACCCTTGTCACAGAAAGATTCCTCAGACTGGACTGAGCCTGGAACAGCCTGGCTCTTGTCCATGCTCTCCCCCTCTGAACCCCAGCCCATGGTAACCTGCAACCTGTGAACTCTGCCTTCACATACATAGCCAGGCCCTGGTTTGGGGTGACCTCCGCTGGGTCATGGGCACTGAGAGTGGCTATGAGGCTTGGGGCCAGTCCAGGAGCAGTTGGGTGGGGTGCAGGGAACCACTGAGAAGTAAGGAGGCCAGAGCCGACAGAGATAGGCAGCGATCCACAAGAGCACGAGCCTGCGACCAGGGGATAGGAGAGAGAGACCACTGGGGTACAGACAGGGAGAGGCCAGTGTCCCAGAGCCTCCAGAGATCGCCTCTGCCCACCCTGTCATTTTGACCCAAAGAGAAAGGAAACTTCCCAGGGCTACCTGGCATGTTGGTGGCAGAGGCCAGATCAGAACCGGGCACCTTTCTCCCCATCCTGAGCAACGCCAGTGCTCGGCGCCAGGAGCTAGATCAGCGTGACGTCTCCGGCGCGCTCTCAGTCTCTCTGCAGCCCCACGTGCTGTGGGCCGCAGATTCTTACCTCCATTTCATGGAAGAGAAACTGAGACTCAATAAGGAGGTAAGCCTTGCCCAAGAGAAGGGGATTAAGTCAGCAGAGTCTGGAACCCAGAAGCATCTCCGGGCCTCCAGTCCCACCTACTATGCACCAGGTACCTTATGTGTGCTCTGTCATTTCATCCTCACAATGCCAGGCAAGGTAATATTATTATTCCTATTTGACAGATGAGAATGCTAAGGCTCAGAGAAGTCAAATAACTGGCTCAAGGTTGCTGAGTAAGTGAATAGGAAGGACAGCAGTATTTGAACCTACGTCCAGCTACTCCCAAATCCCTCGACATTCCTAGAAGCTGGAATCGCCTCTCCCCATCTGCAAACAACGTCATCCATTTAGCTCCCATTGGTGGTGGTGGGTTGGGGGTCCTCCATTGACCACATTCTTTCTCCAGCCGCTTCTCCACATCTGACGATTCTCCTGGTCTCTTGATCTGACTCCAGGAGGATGTCCTTAACTTCATTTACTGACAGCCAGACGGATTGACCCAGCAGTGTGAGGTCCTGCCTTCATTGCTAGCCTGTCTTGTGGGGAGCCCTGCAGGGACCCAGGCTTTGGAAGCAGGCAGAAGGGGTTTGACTGTCGGCCAGGCTACTTAATGCTCTGTGACCCGAGGCATGACAGAGGCCCTCTCAGAACCTCAGTTTCATTCTCCACAGACTGGAGATAACAGTACCTGCCTTGTAGGGATTCTGTAAGAACGCAAAGCGCTGGGCATATTAGGCACTCAGTTCATGACCGCCTGAGTGTTATTGCTCTTACGTATGCATCTTGTGTCTCTCTCTGTAGCTGTTTGCTGTCGTGCCCACATTTCATGAGGCCACCTCAGTGCAAGCTGACCTGACGTCCAACCGTCCAACTGCCAGCACCTGCTCCTCTTGGCCCGAGGCCCACTCTGTCCCCATGCCGAGGAACTCACACCTCCTTTCCCCTCCCAGCAGCCCTCAACCAAGGACCAGCGGGATTGGGAGGTATGTCACCCCGGCTCCCTTGGCCTTTGCTTGGGATGATGGCAGGGCAGCTCTACACAGCCTCCCAGAGTCCCCAGCAGGATTGCGCCTCAGTTGTCCACAGAGGTAACCTTCTCAATAACATGTCCTTATCGGCTTTCTTCCCTTTTCTCTTACTTCCCACTCCCTCTTGGTGTTTTCTCACTTTCCAAAAAGTTACTAGTACTCAAATCCTTGTCTCAGGGTCTGCCTCTGGGGTGACCCAGACTAAGGTGCTGTCATCATTCAGTTCGCTCCTCCGTGCCCCTTCCCTCCCCTCGCCTCCACCAGGAAGGTGCCCAGCGTAGTTTCACATGCAGTAGAGTCTGCCACACGCCAGCACATTGTTGACAGAGTCCCTCTAGTGTGGCCCCCAGGAACCCAGCTCTTTGGGACAAGGCCTCAAGGGCAGTTTCTGAAGCTGGAGCAAGTTACCCAGCACATCCAGGCTCCGTCTGACAGCGCCCTATTCAAGATGCGCCTTGTCTTCTCTTCCTGGATGACTAGCAAAGAGAGGGCCACTCAGACAATCAAGATGCATGGCGTTTGCATGGAGCATAGGGCTCTGTTCTGACAGCAAACAAGGGAGGCCACCATATGCGGGGCCTCAGCTGCCACGACCCTCCCTTAGGAGGAGATGCACCTCAGTGCTCAGAGGAGAGAAGTGAAGGCTGAGCTCCCCTCCTGAGAAATGCAGCGTGCAGCCCTGACTGCGGGTGTGGGCCTGGCCTCTTCCTGCTGCCACCCTGTCTGCACATCACTCTGCTGTGTTCCAAGGTTCTTTGAGAATCCACAGCACGGGCCATGGCTCACCTGCCCACAAAAGAGCCAAGAAGGAAAGGAAGAGAGCTAAGAGGCTTTCTGAACTCTCAGTCTAGTGGAGGAAGGAGCCATAAATGAATGAGTGAATGAATGAGTGAATGAACGAATCAAGTACATATAATTACCCTTCATTGAAATGTTGGCTATTAATATGGTAACAGATTAATAATATTCACATGGCACCTTCTGTCTTAAAAGTCTCATGAAGACACACAAAATAACACAAATTAACAACAGTACTATAAATTATGTCAAACTTGAGGGTGGGGTGATTTCAGGCCTCCACCCTCTGTAATCCCCCATCCTGAACCAAGGGAAAACACTTCACTCCCTGCTTATTCTATTCCCAAAGCTAGGATGTGCTGAGCAGGAGAGCAGGAGTTCACAGAAGACCTGTCTTCCGAGCCAGCCAGGGCCTAAGCCCTGCACTGCCCTCCCCTCCCCGCCCCTGTGCTCGTCTCGGCTTCTTTTTCCTTTCATTTTTCTAACATGAACTCAGAAGCAGCAGCCCTGGCATGCCCCCCAAGGAAGCAGAGGAAGGATGGCATCCAGGATCACTGAGACGCTTCAGGAGAAGCCCTGTAAACAGGGACAAGACAGGAGGTACTTGCGCAAAGGAGGGCCTTTTAGATACTATGCTGGGCAAGGAGGAATTACAAACTGCATCTAATCCTGCAGTCAGAAAATCTAGAAGTTGGCCCCAGAGAGGAGCGAACTTTAGGCAGTGAAAGCATGCTGTTACTAGACCTCACAGTGGAACTGGGCGGGCACGCCCACCTGCACTTGGGGTCTAAATGAGGGAGGGGGCCAACCACGCTCCCCTCCTGGGCTGCCTGCTTGCAAATACCAGGTCTGCGTAGACCTCACTCTATTCAAAGATGATGAAGCAAAACAAAATAAAATCTCGAAAGAAACTAAAAGATGGGGTCTTTGAAGAGATTCTACAGCAAAAGGAAAAGGAAACATTGCCCTGAACACCTGGAAGAAGAGGAAGTTTGAAAAGAAATTAAGACCATTTCAGAGACCATCCGCTTGGTATCCTTCAAGGAGGCAAGAGGACTTGGCTTCTAAGAAGAGTGGGGGTAAGGACAAGGGAAAGGCAGCGACGCAGGGGGAGTTGACTGAACTAGGATGCTATGGCAAGTCAGCACAGTAAAATGCCAAAGTAAACCTCCCCCAGGAGTAAGAGAAGAATGGGACTGATACTGCAGAAAACAGAATTAGTGATGAGGACCTCTCAAAGTAGGTAGAGGAAAACGTCAGCGAGGAAAATGAGAAGAAGATGACAGATACAGAAGACAAGAATGGAGCCTGAAAATTATCGATATTCCTGGGGGGAGGCATATAATAGAAATAAAAATGACAAATACATAAGAGGGAAAAAAATTTACTTCAGTACAACAAACCAAATATCAACTTGAGTCAAAAACCCAAACGAGATCAGTCATCCAGGCAATATTAATGAAAAGGAAACCATAACTAGCAAGATCTCAGCAAAATAAACTTCAAGGATAAGGAAAATATTGTATTAACAAACAGGAAGGAGAACAGGTTGACAGCTAAGCTTAGCACTAGACATCAGAAAAGAAGAGTTATCGAGTGTCGAGGAAGATGGCAATGGAAATAAAAGCACATGAGAGTCTATGTTGTATGAAGAGCAGTAAAATATTATCCCTTTGTTCTTAACTGATAATTAGAGAAATATGGGTGTGACTGTGTATGTCACACATTTTAAGGCATGCATTAGAGAATTAAGTTACAAAGAGGATCTTAAACTTCTAAATTAATACAAAATATATAAACAAAGAAAATGTAGTTTACAAAGAAAGAGTAAACATTAAGAGCAAAAAATATATACAAAAAAGAGAAAGCATAAATTTGAGTGCCAGTGACAGATTAAGGTCAAACAGACCAGATATGAAATGATTGCAAACAGTTTAAATTATTCTATTGGAGAACAAAAATTTTCAAGCTAAAATGTAAACATTATGCACAATTTACATGAGATAAATCTAACTAAAACAGTTCACTTTTACTGCATAGTTGCCATGCATACTGCACTGTGCTAGGCGTTTCACCTGCACTGGCTCATCCGGTCCTCCCAACGACCACACCGGGCAGCACTCCCCTCACCCCTGAGTCACGTGCCCCTGCAGGTCGAGCAGCTAACACACAGTAGAATCGGGATTTAAACTCGATTTAGTCCAGAGCACAACTTCTTAAACATTACCACCCACTGCACCTCAAGCAAAATTGCACGATAAGATTAAAGATTAAAGGGGCTGGCCCCGTGGCCGAGTGGTTAAGTTCGCGCGCTCCGCTGCAGGCGGCCCAGTGTTTCGTTAGTTCGAATCCTGGGCGCGGACATGGCACTGCTCATCAGACCACGCTGAGGCAGCGTCCCACATGCCACAACTAGAAGAACCCACAACAAAGAATGCACAACTATGTACTGGGGGGCCTTGGGGAGAAAAAGGAAAAAATAAAATCTTTAAAAAAAAAAAAAAGATTAAAGATTAAGGTTCCAAATATTTCAGCAAAACCTTTAAAGAGAAAGTGGAGGTGACAACGTTAATAGTAAAGCAGAATTCAAAGCAAGACTCATTTAACAAAGGAGAGATTGGTCACGTGAAATTGAGCAAAGGTAAAAGCCACATTGAAGATTTACCAATCATGAACTTACTGCAACCAACTAAACAGCCAAATCTTTAAAGCAACAAGTATTAGAGATTAAAGGAGAAAACAACAGATATTGTAGCAGGAGGCTAGATGGCAAATATAGACAAAAACAGTCAATTCAGTTGTTCCTGGTTTCAGACATCCACACTTAGGTGATAAAGAGATGTATTTCAAAAGCAAGGAAATAATAAACACAAAACTGACAACGGTGGTGGTTACCTCTGAGGGTAAGCAAGGTGATGGGGCATTGATAAATGTGAGCTACTGGTAATGTTCTAATTCTTGAGTTGGGCAGTGAGTTCACGGGTGTTATATGGTTATGTTTGATAACTTACATATACCTATAGCATTTTATATATATTGAATATTAAAAAGATAAAAATACTGAAAGAAAAAATAAATAAGGAAAAGAGATTTGAATACAATCAATAAAGTTAATGCCATATAACAATTTTTTCACTCTACAAACATAGAAAAAATTCCAAATAATAATATAAATATATATAATTTTTATTCTCTGGCCATGATTACTAAAACAAGAAATTTTCGTAATAATGTCTCAACAACAACAGAAGCAGCTGCAACTAACTGCCACATGGAGATTAAAATCAACTTTATAAAAATATTGTGTTATAGAATAAAAAGGAAAAATATAATTACAAAATATTTAGAAATTAATGAAAATTTTAAAAAACAACTTATAAAACTAATGGAATGCTGCCAAAGCTATGCTCAGAGAGAAATTCTTATACTCAAGTGGATTCTTAACTAAATAGGAAAGACACAGAAAAGCTACCCAAAACATTTTATTAAGATAACACAAGCTTGATATCAAAGCTATAAGCAAATTTCTCTTGTATTTATAAAAGCCAAAGTTGTAAATAAAATACCTGCAAATCAAATTATGAAGATCAAGAAGGTTCATACCAGGAATGCAAAGATGGCTCAATGAAATATAACAGTGAAAGGAAACAGGTCGAGTCAGAAGACTCATAGCATTTGATAAAATGAAAACACTCACTGATAGGTTCTAAAAAATGAGTGAACTAGGGGCCAGACCAGTGGCGCAGCTGTTAAGTTTGCACATACCACTTTGGCAGCCCAGGGTTCACCAGTTCAAATCCTGGGTGCGGACATACACACTGCTCATCAGGCCATGCTGTGGCAGGCATCCCACATATAAAAGTAGAGGAAGATGGACACGGATGTTAGCTCAGGGCCAGTCTTCCTCGGCAAAAAGAGGAGGATTGGCGGTAGATATTAGCTCAGGGGTAATCTTCCTCAAAAAAAAAAAAAAAGAATGAGTGAATTAAAAATGGAAGGCACTTCCTCAACGTGCCAAAGAACATCTGTCTTAAAATAAAGGCCAATTTCACAGTGAATGGTGAAATACCACAAGTATTCTCATTACAAACTAGGGACGAGACAAGTTTCACTATTATTTCAAACTGATGTATAAGAACTAGTCAATGTGGTGTGATGGGAAATACAAACAAGAGTTACAAATATTGGAAAGGAAGAGACAAGTTATCATTGTTTGTAAATGATATGATTATTTAACTAGGAAACGCTAAAATTATCAACTGAAAAAACTCCTAAACAAATGTATTTAATTAGTAGGCTTACAAATAAATTAATAAGTTTTCTAAATACCAAGCAGAATTGATTGAAACTAAAATTTTAAAATATTTCAGTCACGGTAACATCAAATATACAAGATTGTAAGGAATAATTTTAACAAGAACTGTGTGGGACTTGAACAAAATTATAAAACTTTACTGAAAGACAAAAAGAAGACTTGAGTAAGTGGAACTACGTGCCATACTGTTGCACAGAAGGCTGAGCAGAATAAAGATGCTAATTCTCAAACTAATGTATAGATTTTATTCAAAATTAACGCATTCAGAAAAACATCATTCTGGAGTTTACCTGGAAGAATAAATGGCAAGATTAAGATATTCTAGGATAAAAGAGGGAGATGTGTAGTCTCTTAGATGTTAAAACATATCACAAAGCTATGATCGTAACATAAGCACATTAACAGTGTAGCAAATGACAGACATTTTAAAGTAGGTGAATAGACAACTTTAAAACCAAATCAAACATACACACTCAGGGACAAAATATACTTTTATAGGTACATGCTTAAATGCATATCACCCAATTATAAGGGGTGTATGTACACATATGAATGCATATCTAGTCACACATAAGTATGTAATACACATTCACATGGTAGTTTCATTCAAGACAGGACACATCTAAGAGCAAAGTAAGGCGGGGGAGCTACAGGGTTATCGTGTGAACTCAGAGCTGGGCCCGGTCCCTCTCAGTTAGGTAGGGCTCCCGGGGGCTTGAAAAATGGGGCCAGCCATGAAGAATGAAGGCAATTTCAGGGTGACTATGAAAGTTTCCATCACCTGACATAATGCCCATTACATGACATTCCAAGATATGTTTGATGACTGAATGTACAGGGAAAGGAAGAAAGGAGGAAAAGAAAGATGGAAGGGAGGGAGGGAGGGGGGAGGAGGGCAGACGGGGAAGGAAGAAAGGATGGCAGAGCATGTCTTGTCAGAGCACAGAGGAGTTTTGGGGGCTCACGGGAGAGCATCCAGGCCAGGACTCAGCACAGGCCTGGCACCAAATGGAACTAAATGAATGTTTGTTGAATGAGTTCGATCTCTGTTCTCTTTACTGGGCTGTACTTTTCTTCATAACACTTAACATTACCTGAAATCATATCCTGTGTTTGTTTATTTAATTTCTGTCTTTGGAGATCTCCTCACCTCTAGAACAGCACATGCTTGTACGCAGTCCTCAGAAACTACTCGTGGATGAATGCAGGCAGGCGGAAGGAAGCTGCGGACGGCCCTGAATGTCAGACTCAGCAAAATGGCCTTGGTATTGTTGGAACTGGGCCACCACAGGATACAGTTATACTTGTAAAGGAAAGGTGGCCTGTAGAGCACGTCATTTTTACCACTGGTCCCCCACTTCTCAAACAAGGAAACTCCCCCAGAGATGAGAGACTCTTACCAAGGGAGTCATGGCACGGACTGGAATACCACAGCAAGTCAGGGGACGCTTATCTGGATGGAAACCACCAGACTGAAGAAGCACTGAGGCCTGAGATAGGGGGACAAGGGTGTACACTTCATCTGCCTGACTTGTTCAGGCAGCATCTGGGGCCCAGCTGCTGACTCACAGATGCCCTCAGATGTGAACAGAGCTCAAGGGCAGCTGGCTTCCTGGCTGCACCGGGGAGGGCCTTTCCAACTCCAGGAGGGGGCTGTGCCTGCCAGGCGATGATCCCTGCTGGGCTCCACCACCCGCCCTCCCCGGCCTGTACCCACCACTCCATAGAGTCAGAGCACCTGCTGCACCTCCCCATCCCTGAAAATCAGGATGAGGTGCCACGTGGGGGAGACTCAGGCTGAGCCCCGAGCCCAGGCAGCCAGCACGTGCTCTGGACCAGCGCGTCTCACTGGCGCTCCTGGGACTCCACCTGCCCATCACGGCGCCTCTCACTGCTCACCGGGTTGCCTCCCTCCACGTCTGTGCCCTTCTAAACTCCGTGCTGGCCCAGGCCTACACTCTCGAATCCAGTTTCTGGTCTGAGAGACACCTGCTGTGTGCTTGGAACCTTGTGAGGCATGCTACAGCCATGATCTCGCTGATTCTGACAACAGCGGTAGGAGGCAAGGATCGTGATCCTCATGGACAGATTGAGAAACAGGGGTGCAGAGCGGGGAGGCAGCTTCCCCAGCGTGGCGGAGTGAAGCCTGCGTTCCTCCTCAGTGGCCCGTCCTCAGTACATTCCCAAGCAGCCTCCTCTCCAAAAGGACATGCCACCTTCACCCCCTCCCCGCCCCCCCATCCCCCCATCCCCCCCCTGCTCCCACCAAGCCAGGCTAGTTTGAATTCCCCATAGTGTTTTAAGTGATGGACACCCGCCTTTTTCCTGTCGTGCAGCTCCCTCTTTCAGGCATGCCCTTCCTGCCCCGAATGTCTGGGGAACTCTTGGTTCAAGCCTTCACAGAAGAGTCACCTCATCCATGAAGCCCTCCTGGATTATAACCTCAATTCAGGAAGACTTGGCCCTCCCTCCTCAAAGCTCCTGCCCACTCCTCTCTCCCAACACACATGACACGCCAGTGCACTTGTGCTTGTACACGCTGAGCCACTCAACCAGACTGTGAGCTCCTTGAGGGGCGGAGCTTGAATTCCTTTTGTATTTCCAGCACCTAGCCCAGGGCCGGGCATAGTAGGGGCTCCAAAAATGTTCACGGAAGAACTTTCACGGTCAAACCAGTTTCGAGTGCAGCTCTCTCCAATTCCAGTGCCTTGACCTCTTCCCCATCACACGCAGACACTCACTCACACAACAGAGGGGGTTTAATTCCTAACTCAGCTCCAAACGGTGTAGGGGTATCCTAGTAGCCTACGACAACACAGCTCTCACACTGCAAGAATAACACATCTAAATGACACGTGGAGGAAGGAAGGGACATTTTTTTCTGCCACTGAGGACATGACACTGGAAACATTGCATCACAACAAATCAAGTGATGGAGACAAAGAGATCTGCCCGTTTATCCCATCTTATGTCCCAGGGACAGCAGAATCCTGTTCCTGTTACAGATCAGCATCCAACACGGAGATCAGCACAGACACGTGGGAGGGGCCGGGCGATGCTTGTTGAATGAATGAGTGAAGCAGCAGACCACTTCCCGCCTCTTTTGTCAGCACCGGTGCCGCCAATCCCCCAACACCATCATCAATGCCAAAACGTTTCATAAAGCATCCAGTGGGCACTCTGTGGCGGGAAGGAGAGAGACAGAAGTTGACCCAGGTTTGACTTCCTTCTTTTGATGTATTTACCTTTATTTGATTGAGGTCTAACTGACACTATATCAGTTTCAGGTGTACCACACAGTGATTCGATATTTGTGTACGCTGTGACATGATCGCCACGGTAAGTCCCGTTAAGTGTCTTTTGTGCTTTCATCAGGCAGTACCCTCCCGGGCAGGAGTGAGGAGATCAGGGGCTTTTGGGCAGGTAGACCCGGACTCAAATCCTGACTCTGCCACCAACCAGCCGTGTGGCCTCAGACGTGCCCATGGACCTCTCTGAGCTTGCGTCCTCACCTACAAACTGCGGATAAAAATGCCTACCCTGGGGGGACTGTGGGGGTTTAACGTGAGCCGGATAAAGTCTCCTGAGTATCAGTGTGGAAGTACTTCATCAGCTCTAAATTTTTGTTTGCATATAGAATACTAACATAATCACTATTTTTAACTTAGCCTCTTGATAAGGAGCAGCTAATTATTTACTCCATTTGAGAAAAAGGAGAAAATGGAAGCACAGAGAGACTTGGTGACTTGTCCCAACTCTTCCATGTGGACCTCTCTGCTGGAGCCCTGCAGCTGATTCTCTGGTCACTTGCGAGCCCTTGGGGCACTGACAGGGAGCCAAGGAAGAAGGCTGGGGGCAGAGTGCGTGGCTGGCATGACCCAGAGCCCTGGCATGCCTCCCATCTCCAAGTCTGCACCCTTGGGGGTTCCCCTCCCACTCTCCCAGGGACCATTAACTCACAAGCCCCTGGAATGCTGCTGGCCCAAGGCCACCAAGCAGGAAAGCAGCCAGGACCATGGCTAAAGGGAAACAGATGGACAGAGGGGGCAGTCCTTCTTTGCTGTGCTCACTTGGATGGAAACGCAAGGCAACGTCCTAGGCATGGCGTCTGCTCCCCCTAGGAGGGGCCATAGGACCCCTGCCTGGCTTCAAGACAAGGGAGGCACTGATGTGATGACTGCTCCCAGGCTCAGCCTCAACTACATGGTGCGTTCCAGTGGCCAACCTGGAACCTTAAGCAGCCAGTCATGGCAAACTTCCTCAGGGCCCGTCTGGTGACCATGAGGCTGGAATGGTCCTCATGCTCATGGCCCCCACCCCCGCTGCTCCTAGGAGTATCTCAGTGTTGAGGGAGCACAAAGGTGGCCTTTTGCCAAGCCAGCCTCCCCTCTCGTCCACCACTCAGACTGTCAGAATGATATTGTCCCTTCTGATGCCAGCTCTGGTCCACGGATCTGGCACCATGATCCTGGGTAGTGGAAAGTAAAAGGAAGAGGAAAAACAATATTTGCACACCCACTGTGTGCCAGGTAAGGCACTGGGCAATTCACAACCTTTCTCTCTTTAACATTCTCAACAACCCCAGGAGATGGATTATGTCCATTTTATAGGTGAGGAAATTGAGGTTCAGAGAGGTTCAGTGACACTCCCGAGTTCACATGCTTGTGACTGGGGAAGTGGGAGTAGGACTCAGGTCTGTTTGATTAAAAGTCCATGTTGTTTGTGCCACAGCATCCTTGGGCTTGCACGTGCTGGCCCTGTGCTGACTAGCAGAGGCTGGACTCAGGGAACCCCAGATGGATCAGACACTGTCTCTGTATCCAAGGAGCTCTCAGTCTAGGTGGGGAGACAGAGGTGAAGGCCAGAGTTCAAGTCCAGGCTCCATCACAGACTTGCTCTGTGATCCTGGGTGGTTCCTGGAATGAGCTCTGGGGCCACTAATGGGGATTCTCTTTCGCAGAGCTCTGCATAGGTGGGGGGACACGGGTCTGCCCTGCTCAGGTGGAAGAGCCCTCCCATGTCTGCCATTCCGACAGGGCGCTGTTTGGAATCCCGTCACTAGTCTTCCCTCTGTCCAGGGGATACTTACAGACAGCTCTTCCTCTTACAGCAGCCTTTGAGGAGGGGCAGCTGTCATCCCCCTGGGGACACAGACTCCTGGTGCTGGCCAAGATCTGTGCTCTCCTCTTCCGCACACACGGCCAGGTAGCATCTCCCGGCCTCCCTGGCGGATGTGTGCATGCTGTGAGTGACTGAGTCCTGGCTGGTGGAGGCGGAGAGGAAGTGAAGGTGGTGTGCATGTCAGGCCTGGTCCACAGATCCCCCAGGCACCATCCTCAGTCTTTCCCTGACCGCCCTTTCCAGACACCTCGCTGTTTCATATTCTTTTCCTCTTGAAACTTGGAGCCCAGAAGAGGGGAGCATTTCCCAGGTTTGGCTGAACTTCTGCAGAAGAAAGTACAACCTCTTGCCTCCCCACCTCGCCCCTGGCCCAGTTCTGGATCCCCTAATGCAGCCACAGAGCCCCTTTCTACCCCGGCTGCCTCGGCCCAGCGGATCCACACAGAGCTCGCACTCTGTTAAGCTCTGGCCTTCCGCAACGTGTTACTGTGGAGGCTTCTGCCAGGTGACAGTTCTGCCCAAGGAGTCCAATCAGTCACGTCAAGGCATCAGGACGTGAGTCAGTTGCTGGGGACGGATTTGAATAGTAGCCAAGCCGCTCTCCAGCTGTGTGAACTTGGGTAAACCACATAGCCTCTCTGAGCCTCAATTTCCTCAGCTGGAAACTGGGGATAATAATACCTACCTTACAGGTCATTATGATGATTAAATGAGGTCTAGGCGGTAAAATGGCTTTGTAAACTGTACCGTGCTATTTGTGTCAAATGAGTTGTTCCTGGAGAAAGCAGGTCCTAAATGAACTAGAACACCCGGCTTGGAAGCTTTGTTTAGATTTTGGGGGTCGGGGGTGGAGAAGAGATGGAAGCAGAGAGAAAGAGCACCCCCCCTCCAGAAGGGGCTGAGCAGTTAGGGGCAGCTCGATCTCAACAGGGACTCACCACTTCTAATTCATGGAGCTCCCCATGCTCTCATGTGTCCCTCTGCAGCTGTACGAGGTACCACCATCCTCACTAGGGTGATGCTCAGAGAGGTGGAGGGACTTGTCCAAGGTCGCACAGGCATGAGGGATTCGTTCCAGGACCTCTGCTCTTCTTAGCTAGACTCACTCCTCTGACAATTCTCATCCAGCTCATGGTTTTGAATATCGTCTATCCATTGGTGACTCCAAGTGTATAGCTTCAGTCCCGGTCTCTCCTCTGGCCCCTAGACTCACATCCACCTGCATGCTCAACATCTCCCCTCGGGTGCCTAGTGGCCCCCAATCCCTCCGAAGGGGGAGTCCCTGTTCTTTCCTCCAAAACCTGCAGCTCCCACATTACACCCTCTTTCATTAATGGCAACTCCACTCTTCCAGCTGCTCAGGCTAAAAGCCTGGGAGTCACCTCCCCATCCTTTCACAACTGCTCATCTAATCCATTGACAGATCTCTCGTCCTTCACACGGATCTCCAGCATAACCGCTTCTCACCAGCTCCGATGCCACCACTTCAGTCCCAGACTGTCATCTTTTGCTGCGTTATCACAGCAGCATCCTAGCAGACCTTCCTGCTTCTACCCTTGTCCCTTCCATTGTCCCACACAGGAACTAGAGTGATATTCACAAGACACTAATTTGGTCCTGTCATTGTCCTGCACAAAATCCCTCAGTGGCTTCCCTTCACACTTGGAATGAATTGCAAACCCTGCTCTCTGATCTGATCTGGCCTCTGATCTGGTCCTGGCTGCACAGCCCACCTCATCCCCTCCCCCTTCCCCATCACTGCTTC
Organism: Equus przewalskii; assembly: GCF_037783145.1. Lineage (NCBI taxonomy): Eukaryota > Metazoa > Chordata > Mammalia > Perissodactyla > Equidae > Equus > Equus przewalskii. The sequence continues at coordinate 9,985,518 of NC_091832.1, read as the reverse complement.
CCTCCTGCATCAGGCCAGGCATCCCAGCTGCCCGGCTTCTCTGTGGACATCTGAGCACCTCCCGCCTTGGGGCCTCCACGCTTGCTGATCCCTGGGTCTGGATACAGTGCTGGTCTCCCAGATGCCCACATGGGTGGCTTTCTCACTTCAGGTCTCTGCTCAAATGCCACCTTCTTAGAGAGGAGTACGCTGATCGCCTTTCTAAAAGACCTCCCTGCCGCCACGTATCCTGTCCCCTACCTCATTTTCCCTCAAAGCACCAGTCATTACCCACCGCTGTGTATCATTTGTGTCTTTGTTCGTTTGTCTGTCTCCCTCCACTAGAATCTCAGCACCACGAGGACAGAGACATCCACCCTCAAACTCTCTTTTAAACACCCAGCATTCAGAACGGGCCAGGAACATTGTAGAAACTCCATAAATGTTTGTTAAATAAGTCAATGCATCAATGAATAAATGGATGAGTCCAGGAACGAATGAAGCGACGGTGTCCAAGCTCTCCCACTTCCAAGCCCTGAGCTCTTCCTTGGAGACAGCTCCCCTCGGCAGCCACAGGAGAGCACCCGGGAACTGTCTCCAGGGTGGCCACGCTCCAGAGGGCCAGCGTCAGCCGTCGGAAATGCTCACGGAGGGGCCAGAGTTTAAGCCATCTGGTCCCATTGCTGAGGTTGTCCTTGAGTGAAGTGCCCCAGCCAGGAGAGCAGCATCTTCTCCCTGCTCTCCGTCCCGCCCTGAGCTTGCCTGAAGACCTACATGCTGGCCCAACAGGAAGAACTTAATCAGGACCGGGCATGTGTGGGAATCTGCAGCTCAGCCCTGACGGGAGCTGGCCGGCGTTGCCGAGGGCGGGAGAGAGGGCCTCCCCTGAGGCTCTGCCAAGTGCTCAGGCCAGTCAACACACGCCTTGGGGATCATCTTCCAGAAAGCACTGTTGGGGCTGCTGGTGGGCATCCCAGTGCTCTGCTGAGGCAGCCTCTTTAATTATACAACAGCAGGTGACAGAGACTAATCTTCCTCGGCAGAAACTCCCTGGTGCCCCGTGTTGTTCTCACGGTCAAGTCCACCATTGCAGAGGCCCAGACCTCGCGAGCTGGAAATTGGGCCTTTTCCTGCAGCTGCACGTGGGAATTGCAGGCCGGGGGGCTTGGGTCAGAGGGTCCGAGCCAGAGTGAGGCAGGGAGACGCCCCGGCTGGTGCTCAGGTAAGGCCTCGGGTCCTTACGTGTCCAGCGGGGGTGGTTTTCTGTCGTTCCGCTTTGAGTTTGGGGTCACTTTTTGGCCCCTGTAAATATTTTACTTTGTGACTCTGAGAGTGATGTTCTCTGAAAGGAAAGGGGCAGGGCAGGGAACGAACATGGTCGGGGCATTTTCTATGTGTTTCCTACCTGTTTGCTCATTCAACCCTGCACTGTGGGCCACAGTGTTGCCATTTTTCAGTTGTAGAAACTGAGGCTCAGAGAGAGGCGAAGCGATTTTACAAGGTAACATAGGATTTTCCAGGGTCCTGGGTAAAAATGTACACCTGCTCAAAGGTTGCCTCCTGTAGGAAAACCGCCTGATCCTCAAGCCCACATCCAGCACCTTCTGTATGATGGCCCTCCACTCAGCCACCAGGCCCTCTTCTGTGAATGGGCGGGATAATACCCATGGCAGGGCGATGGGAGCACTGGGGTGGACGGGTTTTGCAGGGTGCTGCACAGAGGCTGGTGTGAACAAAGGGCTGCAGGAGCCCCGCAGAGGGACTGACACTCGGTAAGAGGAGCAGATGGGCCCTGAGAAACCACAATGGTTCTAACACAAGGACAGCTCAGGCAGAGGACACAGCATAGGCAGACACCCAGAGGCACAGTGGGAGCGACAGGGAACAATGGTCAGGAGGGTTGGTGGGGAACGTCCCAGAAGGTCGGCACCTACCAAGAGGTCTTTATTCTGCCATCAGTGGGGCCCACCAAGGTCTACCAGGCAGGGGAGGCCATACGTAGAGCCAAGTTCCAGATTTTCTAGGCCACTGAGTGAGGGACCATTGGAGGAGCTGAGCCTAAAACCCATCCCCTTCTTTTAGAACGACGAGCCTCCAAAATACTCTTGCCTCTGAGAGGTGACCTGCTACCACCTGGGGACGAAGAAATAAGTCTCTCTGGTGCCAGTAACTTTTCCCCCAGGGCCACCTCCCTCTGCTTCCCTCAGCCTCCCTGTCTGGGACCCAATCTGGAGCGGCTGCTCCAGCCTTTCCAGCAAACTCAGGCCAGGGAGAGGACAAGGGTGCGAAGGCTGTCCCTGCCCAGGCTACACGGCAGGCCTTGAGTAAGGGAACTTGGTCTGAGGCCAGGAGGACTCGTGGCGGGGAAGAAGGGCAGGGCGGGCACATGTCACCTGAGGAAAAGGGCACCAGCCTGGCCCTAAGCTTCCTCTCACTGACTTGCTGGGTGAACTCAGGGAAGCCCCTTCCCCTGTCCGGCCTAGGGTCTCCGTCACCAAAGTGAGGGGAGGACGCAGGGACAACTGTTATGCTATCTCGGACTCTGGAAGCAGCCAAAAGCTCCAGCTTAGAGCCAGCCAGACAGTGTGCTCTCCCCCCTCCTGTGCTTCCACAAAGTTCCATGAAATGCCTGTTCTGTACCAGGCTCTGAGCGAGGCCTCACGGCTGCAAAGACAGATAAAAATACCCCCTTTCCACTGAAGCATCTGTATACGTTATTAAGTGAGAAAAGCAAGCCACAAGGGGGACGTCATATTTGTTTGTGCCTTTTGTGGGTGTGCACGTAACCAATACACAACAACAAACACGCTGAATAGAAAACAGGAAAGACGTACACTAACCTCACAGCGTTCTTTTTAACTTTGGGTTTCTTTTCTCCTCACTTCTTTGCATTGCACTTTATTACTTTTGACATTGAAAATCAACGGCAGTAGGCAACCTTCAACGAGCGCTTGCAATCTGCCAGGCATTCTTCTAAGAGACCCGTGTGATAAACTAATCCAATCCTTGTACCCACCCCGTGAAACAGGTCCCACTGTTATCCCACTTTACAGATGAGGAACCAGAGGCACAGAGAGGTTAAACAACACTCCCCAGGTCACAGGCCACAGGGCTCTTAGGCGATAGAGCCAGAATTCAAGCCTTCGACAGCGGCAGTCTGACTGGAGGGCAGCATCTTTCCCCCTCCATTGGGTGGCCTCTGGTAGACAGCAGGTGCAGCCAGGATGGAGAGGGGCTTCCCTGCCCTGGAGGGTGGAGAAATGCTCAGGCTCGTTCACAAACACGGGGGCCGGCACTGAGGTGGTGCCGGGGTGCTGCAGAGGCTGTGCCCGGCTCTGGGCTCCGATGTTCTCCTGGGGAAGACATCCTACTGTGGTTGACAATGACATGGAGGATGTGTTCACCAGGTGAAACAGACCTCCCAGGCGGAGGAGGCAGATGGACAAAGGCCTGAGCGTCGGGACTGTCTGGGACTGTCCAAGGAAATGCTGGAGTTGAAGGTGGGGTGGTGCGTTTGGGGGAGGAAGGCAAGCGTGAGGGAGGAGGTTGGCAGGCGATCCATCAGGGGCCAGATACACAGAGTTCTGTGATGGAGCTAAGAGGCTAGACTTTGTCCTAGGGTGGCAGGGAGCCATGGAAGGCTTCCCAGCAGGGGAGAGACTGGTCAGATGGGGTTTAAGCTTCCCTCATGGGGAACCTCCATTCATTTTCTCTCCATGCCCTGCTTCCTTCCTTCTCTCCCCTCTTCTGATGGAGGCAGGGAACCCAGGAGCCTTCCCATTCAGCAGGCTTGCAGGCCTTACATACAGTGCTCCAGGCCCTGTCCCGGGAAGATCCAAAAGGGAGTAACACTGGGTCTCCCATCCCCTTAAGGATTTTATAACCAGATATGAGACCAATATTAGGACACAAGGTAGTTCTTCAAGAGATGTCCAAAATTCATCACCCTACTGGTCACCTCTGGAACTCTGTGCATCCTTTAAGGTCCAGCACAAACATCACCTCCTCTGAGAAGGCTTCCTTGATGAACACCCTCCCACATGGATCCTTCCATCTCTCCTCTTTGGGACACCTTCCACTCTTGGCACTGTGCATCCTTGTCTGTCTGTCTGCCCCACTGCTCACTGCTGGCCCATGGCCAGCAGCCAGAATCTCATGATTGGGGATGACAAAGGCTGGGCCACACTCTTAGGGGGCTTGTGGGTGAACAAGGATCAGCAGAGGAGAGCCCTCAGGTTCAGAGATGCTGAAAGAGGCTGCATGTTGGAGGTGAGACTGGCTCAGACCTCGAGTGACATCACAGCAAACTGGCGAAACACCTTGATGGCCTCTCAGGCCTCTGGGGAGAGTCTGTCAGTCCCCATGTGCATGAGTGTGTGGGTCCCAGTGTCCCTGGCCTTACCAGGGAAGCCATGAGCCTTTGGTCTTTAAGGCCATGTGTCCGCTTACAGTAATGGAGATGAGCACAGGCATCGCCGTGCAGGAAGGTCTGATCTGACACCCTGTCTGTGCCCACTAGTTAACAGGCCCAGACAGCACAGAGAAGGCTCACCTCGGAAAGTGCTGTCCCCTCCCCCTGGGGGCAGGTGCTTACTGTGCTGACCACCTGGACCTGGCAGAGAACACGCTCCGTGGTCCCCAAGCTGCGTCTTTGCCCGGAGTCATACGGCCCTCTGTCCCTGGCATCTCTCTCCAGCCCCTCCCTGTCTGTCCTCCCCAACCCCACAATTTCTGAGAGTCCCTATTGCCTCTTGCCTGGATTCCTAAAGCCCCCTAAGGACCACCCTGCCTCTAGTCCGTCCTGCTCCAGGCCTCCACACGGAAGCCAGAGTGAACTTTCTAAAATGCAAATCAGATGACATGACTCCTTGCTGGAAAACTTTCCATGCCTCCCCAAGGACCTTGGCATGTGGCCCCCACCTTGTTCTCCAGGCTTGTCTTCCTGGCCCACTTCTCTCTCTCTGTCCCACTTGCTCTGGCCTCAGTCTATGCCATTCCCTCATCTGTGCTGCTCTTCTGCTCCCACTTCTCTCTGCATCCTAAGCACTCCAGTCCACCTCAAGCTCCCTTCCCCCCCAGGAAGGTGACCTCCCTTCCCTGAGATTCCAAAGTAAGCTTCAGCCTGCATAAGCTTCCCACCCATAGTCCTTCCTTCTTTCATTCGACAGACCCGTGCTGAGTACGCGCTCTGTGCCAGGCACCGTGCAAGTCGTGTCACATCTGTCATCGCCTGCAATCCTCAAACCACCCTGGGAGCAGGGGCAGGCTCTCAGGATTGGCCCTTTTCTAACATTCCAGTCCCACTGTTTGCTGCTCTCTGTCCCTGTGGGTAAAACCCCGAGCTCGTCATTTGCCCTCTCTAGGGCTCAGTTTCCTCTTCAGCAAAATGACATCTTAATCCCCACCCTCGAGGCTGGTGTGAGTTAATAATAATAGTGTTAGCAATAGTAATAATAATCATGCAGAACGCTAAACACACTTAGAACAGTGCTTTACGTATATCAGCTCCTTCACGCCGAGGGCTGGGCAGAGCGGTTGAGGGACTTGCTCAGCATCAGGCGTGGCCCCCAGGAGGCCCCCGGTGTTGGCATCGCTGGTCACATCTGGCCTGGAGAAGGCAAGTGAGACGAGAATATGCCAGGCACGTTCTGGGGCCGGCATGCAGCCGAGCCTGGCTGGAGCTCAGGGCCCATGTTTAATAAAAGATTAATGAAATTGTCAAATTGACCTTGTCAGTGTCTGCTCAATCCAATTATGTGGCTGTGGCCCCCGTGAATGGGGTTAAAACAGGAGCACACAAGAGAGATACCAAGACATCGCCCCCAGGAGACAGCACTGCCCGAGAAACCCTGCAGCCAGCACGACCATCTCCGGGCCCAATCCAAGAACAGCTAGCCATTTTCAGGGCTCAGTGCCCCTTTATTCTGGGGAAAATACTGCTGAGTATCCACTTTCCACCAGATGGGGCCCTCAGCACCCTTGACCAATACCCACGCCGTGCCATGCCATGCTGTGCTGGGCACGGGACATGTGGTGAGCAAGACACAGTCACTGTCCTTGAGAAGTCCTTGGGCTGGTGGGTGAGACAGACACTGAACAAACAGAATTCACCAACCGTGAGCAGTGCCCTCATCGACAGTGACCCACAGAAGGCACACTCATGTTGACCTGGCACTCAGCAGGTTTCCTAGAAAGATGGCACCTGAGGTGAGCAGTGGCCCAGGAGTGGACCCAGAAGAGAGAGATGGGGAGACAGCAAGGGGGGAGCCCCATCCTCAGAGCACAGGCAGGTTTCAGACGGGAGGACGGTGGAGGAATGTTCTACAAAGCGCCTGGCCGTGGAGCAGTTTGTTCATGGTGGAGAAGGTTGGAGTGGGGGGTGCCGTCGGGGGCTGAGCGAGTAGAGGGGAAGCACAGAGCAGCTCGGGTGCCTAGAGAGGCAAGGCTGCTGGGGTCACAAGATGAGTGGCACCATGAGTTTCTCTGAGAGCAAAGCTCTCCAAGGAATGGGCCCCTGCAGTCCTCTGTGGGGAGGAAGCTCAGCCCTCTCGGGAAGGACCCGGCAGGGCCTGGATGGAGCAGACGTTTGAGGAAGCCGTGGAGTCAGCTGCAGCTTGACCAGCTTCCAGGTTCTGAGGAAGACCCCGAGCGAGAGGCTGGGCACAGAGCTTCTCCCTCCTTTGCCTCTGCCAGCGGCGCTGGGCCGGGTGCTGGGGCCCGCCTGCCGCTCCCTCCGGCTCATCTGCAGCGTTTCCCGGATTCTGCCAATTGAGTGGCCCTTTTTGGTTTACTGAGCTTGCTTGCATCCCTTCAGCAAGTAGATCTTCAATATAATACTGCCAGACAGGTAGCATCATTATTCCCATTTTGCAGTTGATGAAACTGAGGCTTAGGGAGACCAAATTCCCGTCTCCCTTGGCTTGCTCATAATGGAGGTGAGACTCACGCCTATTTGTTCTGAACTAAAATCCTATGCTCATTCTATTACCACATGGCTCTCTTTATGGGAATGGGGCACTAAGGCTGGACATCTTGGCCTGAGCGGTTGGTAGAGACGGGCAGACTCTGGGGGGCCCCTGACCGGATAGGCGATCACCTGCCGGCTGCATTTCCAGGGCTCACTAGGGGCCCCCAAACAGGAGACCCACATTTGGATGTTGCTTTCCAACAGTGTGGTTCACATTCAGCCAAGGATTCCTATTAGAACAAGTATTTCTCCACGGCCCTGCCACAGTGCCCCCAGGGAGGACAAATCCCTAGTCCCCTCGCAGTGAGTGACATCACTGCCCACCCGCCCAGCCACGCCAGAGACAGAGGGGTTGTGGCCAAGCTGCCTCTTCTCTCTCTCCCTCTCTAATCAGCAATCACACTGGCTTTACCCCAAACACATATTCCTGTTTTGATCTGCCCGGCCCACCCCTTCATTCCCACAAGCCCTGCTTTGATCTGGTCTCCAAATTTCTTGCAGGGACCATTCAATCGGCCTCACCTCCTCCCATTCATCATCTACAATTCCTCCAGAGGGGTCCTGCTGAAACAGCAACCTGACCATGTCACTCAGGGCTCGATGCCCTTCACTGGCTCCCCACTACCACCTCAAAGCAAAGTCTAGTCCTCAGTGGGCATGTGAGGCCTGTATGCCCAGGGGCTCCAGCCCCAACTGCCCCACAGCCTTGTGTCTCAGGAGCCCCACTCAGACCTCGCTCTCCAGACCCCACACTGAAACCTCTTATGGTTTCGAGAAAACCCTGAGCTTCTTCAGTCCCTCGTTCACTCAGTCTCTCAACTTTAAGCCTCTGTTATGCACTAGTCACTCCTCTAGTCATCGCTCTTATGACGCTGACATTTCAGCTGGTGGTGAGGCTAGGACAGTATCCAAATAAATCTGTCAGGATGGGAGAAAACCAAAGCGGCAGAGAGGACAAGAGAGCACCCTGGGGTGGGTGCAATGTGTGTGATGGGCAGACAAGGAGAGAGCTTCTGACGAGGAGCTGTGAGCCAGATCTGGAGGAAGTGGGGGCAGCCGGGCAGATGTCCGCAGGGAGAGGGTGCACCGCCACAGTCCTCGCCTCACCCTATCCCCTCTGCTTGAAACGCCGTCTGCCCTCCCCCGGCCCAGCTCTCCCCTGAGAGTCACCTCCTCTAGGACACTCAAGGAAAGTCAACCAAGCCTTCTTTTATGCCCCTGCACTACCCTGCACAGCTTCAGGCCCAGCTCTGTAACACTGAGGAGGTCAATTTCCCTCTCTCTACTCATCCCCTCATTCATTCACTCATTCATTTCTTGAGTAAAAACTGCTTGAAGAGGCCCTGGCTGCCGAGCCCTGTGCTGTGTCTTGGGATGCATGTCACCGCCCCTGCCTTATGCCCTGTGAGCTCCTGGGAGGAGGGGATGGACTCTGCCACGCCCCTCAGTATCCCTGTGCCAGCACAGTACCTGACCCGGAGGAGCTTCGGGTGAGTATTTGCTGAGTGAATAAACATTGGAGATCATTTTATTGAAACACTTCAGAGTAAATTTGGAGACAGGCAGTCCTCTACTAAAGAGTAATTTAATAACCAAAAATACCTTTAACACAGTGGGGAGCAAGGAAAAAAAAAAGGTGTTTGTTTCCCTTATTGCTGCTGTTAAAATAAATGGCATTTTTAATAAAGTGTCCCCATCCAGCATACAGAATGCGGCCACATGATGAAATAAATAAATACCTGGTGAAATTATGCATTGCAAAGCTGACTTTTTATGGTCCTTGGTTATTAAATTTAATCACTTTCAAGGTGTGCCCCTACCCTTTTTCCTAGAGGCAGGCACACTTCTGATTAAAATGTGGGCCCCAGAGCACTCCCACAGGGGAGGGGTGAGCTACATCCCCAGAGGAACTGCCCGGGAGCAAGCGAACGGGATGACGGGGCCAAGGCAACAGCCACAATTTGCTTCTCGCTTGATGGACATGTTTATCCCCAGATAGAGTACACTGCAGTGGCGGGGTGTATGGAAATATTGCAATTAAGGCAAAGTCTAATTAGAGACTGCATACTCAAAATACAAAGGGACCTCCGAGTGGTAGCCCCTCTGGTCGGCTCTGAAATGTGACTGTCCCACTGCAGTCCCTGCCTCGGCCACCACTCAGCTGAATTACGGGAGAGGGGGCGCATTCTCTGGGGACAGCTCTGCCTTCGCAGTGTGTGGAGACACCTCGGGCTGCGGAGAAGAGCACAGGTTCTGGAATCCACCAGACTCGGATCTGAATTCTGACTTTGCCCATCATTATGGCTCCAGCTTCAGCATCCTCATCTTCCTGTTGGGTGATGACAACCATCTCAGAGAGCCATGGAAGGATCAAGTAAGGGCTCTGTGGGGACTCAGTTCAGGGCAGTCGTTCATCAAATTGGGTCACTCACACCTCCTTCGCCCCCAGGCTATCTGTGCAGACAGAATGCGCAGGTCAGGAGGGCACCTTGCTGGGTACCTCCGAAAGCCTAGGAGGGACGGGCTTTTAATATCACATCCCTTATTGTGCCCACAGGACCCAAGATAGGCTTCTTCTCGACCTTTCTCTCCTTAATTAAGTACCTGACGCAGCACGGAGCAATCAATTGTATGTGCCCACCATGGGTGGAAACCTGGGGTAAGCTGCTCCTCCTCAATCCCAACAGTCTTCAGGAGCAAAGGCCGTGACGGACTGGGGAGAGGCGCTGACAGCAAGCCTCACCAGATCCGGAGCTCTGGCCCAGGGCCAGCAGCCGTTCCTGAGCTTGGACTGGGGTCAAGAGATGAATTAGGATTGTCTCTGCCCTCAGGGAAGTCACAGTGTAGTCAGGAAGGCAGGAAAATAGCACAGAAGTGCAGCATCAATTTACATCCGTATGGTGTTTTACAGTTTGCAAAGTGCCTTTAACTGATCCCTTGTTTAATCCTCCCCAGAGCCTGTGGGGAGGAGTTAGTGCCACCCCCATGACTGAGCGGCAGGCCCAGGCTGCACTTGAGGCCCACACAACAGGAGGAAACCCCCCACCATTAGCCTCCCAGGCGTAATGGCTCGGAACCTACTGCTTTCTGCTTTTCCTCTTAGATCTCTTTTTCGTTTGCTTTAAATACTTAAAACATTATGGAAGCCCCTTTGGTACTCGCCCCGATCCCAGCGCGGGAAGGACTATCCCAAAGCCAGGCTGTGTCCTTCCTGCCCCGGTCTCCAGGCTCTGACTGCACCTCTCTCTGTCCAGGAACAACCTCTAGCATTGTTTCGCATGTTTGAAGATTTTACCACCGAGTCTCAAACTCTATGTTTCATTCCACCACCGGCTTTCTGACTCCACATTATGCTTTTGAGATTTATTTACGCTGATACATGTAGCGCTGGTTCATTTTTTGCTGTGAGGTCTTTCACTTTCTGAGGAAAGTCAGTGTGTGTGGGGGCGGTGGGGCACGTGCACAATTATCCGCTTGTTGGGCAATTGCTTCCCCTCTTTCTACCCTCCTGCGCTGCTTTACAAGGGAACCTTGTACACAAAGGTGAACCTTGTACACGAAGGTGAACCTTGAACACAGCTAGACTCCGACCAGGGGAAGAGGCATGCTCCTCTGTCTTTGTCACATAGTGCAGAGTCTGGCACCCAGCTGGCTCCCTGTCAGTGCTGATTACTAGAAGGCCTGAGGCTGTGATGAAAGAACAGTGGACTTGGTCTCAGATGGAACTGGATTTCAGTCTTGACCCTCTCACTTATTAGCTGTGTGACCCTGTGCAAAAAATCTAACCTCTCTGGGCTGCCGCGTCCTCATCAGAAGAAAGAAAGACAATAAAGCCAACTCTCAAATTTTCTTGTTGTGATGATTAAACGTATGAAGTCTTCAGTGTGGATCCTGACATACGAGCTCAGCAAGGCTAATGGAAAGATTCCCTGATCCTGGGCAGAGGAAAGGGCACGGGAGAGGCAGTGATACGCTCCTGTCGCTGCCCTTCTCACTCTGAATAAGGAAGTCTGGATCCAAAGCTCAATCTTAAAAACAAAAGAAAAAGAAAGAATAAAAAGAGAAAGAAAACAAGCTACCTTATAATCATAATTGAAAACCCAGGGGAGTTACCTACCTCCCCAGCTGGCCCCCCCCCGTCTCTAGCCCATCTGGGCCTTTCATTGGCCGACACTGAGAATCTCAGGAGGGTGCACTTGGTCTTGGTCTGGGCTCCCTGAAGGGCAGCCCCAGCCTGCACAGCCCACCTGCCCTCCTGGGCCTGTGCAAGGCAGCACCAGGCCCGGCCAGCAAGTGTTAAATCTCTTCCTCCCTGAAGCAATCGGAGCCAATGAGCCTTTCTGCTTAAATGGCCTATAACCATCTCCCGGAGCTCCTTAGCTCGGAAAAGTGCGCGAGTCAGCAAAATGAGAATAATTTAAGGAGCCATTGGAAAGAAGAGCTCCAGCCTCCCTCCTTCCACCCGCAATGAGAGCCTCTCAGGAGTGGCTCTCATTTTTCATATCCAGGGCCAGGGGCTTCCCACCAGTTCGGGGAAAGAATGTATCACAGGCTGAAATCTGCTCCCTCACAGGATGGAGGGGTGGCGGAGCAGGAGGACGGCCAGTCGCTCACGCACCATAACCGAAGAAATCGAGGTTCATAGACGGGAGGTGCCGGGCCCAAAGCCCCGCACGGCGGAGCGTGACATCCCGGCTAGGTGATCGGCGCTCCCTGCTTCTGTCGCTCTCAAGGGGGAGCAGTGTCTGTTAGTGAGCACCTACTGTATGCCTGCCATGTGCACAGCTCCTTAGGCAACAGCCCTAAGTGAACCGACTGCACAGCTGATAAATCTGAGGACCCAGAAGGCTGAGTCACTTGGCCAAGTTCACGCTACTGAAAAGTGACAGACGAAAGGTCTAAACCTGTGCTGTCTCACTCCACACCCTGCTGCTTCCAAGGCATCAAGGAAGAGCCAGGGGAGGACCTGACACAGACGCAGCCAGCCCTGCAACCCACCTCCCCAGGGCTTTCATCTCCCTCTCTGGGTCTGCCGCCCCTCCCTGGGCTGAGTCCCTGCACAGGCCTGCGCAGAGCAGGTCCAGGGCCCGGGAGCTGCATGGAGGAGGTGCTGCTCCAGACACAGAGGCCCTGGGCACGCCCCACCTGGACCGCTACCCGATGGTGCGCACAGCCTGGTTCCCGCTTGGCAGTGCCAACACTTAAGGAGGAAGGAGAGTGCACACCTGCCCCCCATCTACTGTCACCTGCGTGACCTCCAACCTCCTCAACTCCTCTCTCCCCCTCCAAACACCCCCACACTGATGCCAGCACGATCTTTCAGCAGCTGTCCATGGTCTTCGGAGTCCAGCCCTCAGTCTGGGACCAAGGCCCTCCATGGTCTCACCCCTACCCCGCTTTCCAGCCTCCTCTCCCAATACCAACCTCACCTGCACTCCTTGAAACATCTGACCTCTTCCACTTCTTGCCCCTCATTACTCACAATGGCAATAAACATTTACGTAATGCTGACTATGTGTCAGGTACAGTTCTAAGTGCTTTACAGTGTTAATTTAACACTCACAGGAAACTGACACCTCCGTTTCATGACGGAGGAAACTGAGACCTGAACCAATTAAGTAACTTGCCCAAGGTCACAGGGCTGGTAAGCGGTGGAGCCCAGAGTCAGACCCAGGCAGTGTGAGTGAGGTCAGACTCCTTAAACTTAACCACAGTCAAATCCTTTCCTCCTTCCTTGACTTGGTGATGCCCTCCCCCGGGGAAGCAAGACCAGGAAAGTCTCCTGATGTTCTCATGAGGGGCTTTCTTGAACCGTCCAGGCCTTTAACTCCCAAGCAGAAGGAACTGCTTCGGTCTCTGGTTTCCCACAGCCTTTGGTCGTCACGGACCAGGATTCCAGGGAGAGCTCCACTTCATCTGTACCAGGCCCTGCGCTGGGCTCAGGCACTCAGAGAGGAACACACAGTGGCCCTGCCTTTGACAGCTCACAGTCCAGTGAGAAAGATGGATGTACAATGACAAGACAGACTGATAAGACTAGCAGAGGCGCAAGGCAATTCATAACTGTGCTGACACATTGTTGACTTCAGAAAACCATTTCAGTGGAGTCCCTGTGTTCCAGGAGTGAGAGTAGGGAAAGGTGTATGTAAGGGTGGGGTGGGGGTAGGGTGAACGGACCCCCACAGTCCCCGATTGCTGCAATTCAGACCTAAAGCCTCCAGAATTTTCCCAAAATGAAACTCCCATCTCTGCTGAGCTCCAGGTGGGGCTGTAGGCAGCCACAAGTGAGAACTGCTGAGGAATTAACGGCAAGGACCCAGGGACAATGCCACAGGGAAGCCCCTTTGGTGTTAGTTCCCTGTGTGGCTTCTCAGATGGCTGCTGCAACGGGTCCAGAGGGTCCAACGTGATTGCAGGCAATCTGGGCTTGCTAAAGGTTTCCGGGTAAATTTTCAGTGTCCGTTCCAGGGGGTGAGGAGGGTCCCTTGCGCAGATTTTTCCCATAGAAAAATCGATGTAGGAGTGGCTCAGGCCCTGGACATTTATTACCTCCTTCCTCCCATCACACCACTGGCCTGAACAGGAACACCATGGCCTGTCCCTAGGCAGGGGCTAAGGGACAGGGCTGTCTTCCCAGCACCGGGATTGAGCTGCAGTGACCCCAGGGTCTGTCTCTTCTCCATTTCTCTCCCTCCACCTTTGGGGTCCTTGCTTTAGTTCAGGCCTGAATTGGGGCCATAGACTCCAGGCGAGTCTTTGACTTTTGTCATTTATTCATTCAACAATTTTTGAATGAGTGTATACTACATGCCAGGTGCTGGGAATACAGCAGTGAACAAAGAAACCAAGATGCTAAAGTGGATGGTGAATGTAATTATGACAGAGCTTGTGAATTATTCAGATTCAGGAACAAAGAGAGCAAACCGACAACTCGATATAGGTACTTGTCAGTAATTCTGGTTGTTGTTTGTTTGTTTGGGGAGGGTGGGTGTTGGTGCAGAGGGAGCACATGGGGGTCTGGATCTCTTTCTTCTACTTCATGTCCTGGACACCTGGAAATGGGTACAGAAAATGACTGAAATAGGTTTCACCCTATTGATTCCTGGGATTTTAAATTTTACTTGAAATAGTCCCTCTACCACCATCCCTGGGAGGCAGATGGCCAATCCCATTTTACACATAGAAAAGTGGGTCCCAAAGTGATGGGGCTCACCTCCACAGCACAAGGCAATGGGCTGCAGAGCTGGCCTTGTGGCTCAGGCACCCTGTCCTCTCTCCCCACAGCCTCTGCTGGTCACGGCCCATTAGTCTGAAATCAACAAGATGTAACTATATGCTACTTATCATGATTACAAAATGGAAAAGTAGTATTGCCTAGAACAGTGATTCTCAAAGTGCGGTCCCCAGACCAGCAGCGCCAGCGCCACCTGAGAACTTGCTGGAACTGTAAATTCGCGAGCTTCACACCAGACCTGCTGAATCAGAAACTCCGGGGCAGGACCTGCATTGTGGGTTTTAAGGAGCCCCGCAGCTGATTCTGATGCAGGCTGACGTCTCAGAACCACAGCTGCCGAGAAACGAGCAGTGGATTCTGCCTCGGGAGACTTGGGTTTAAGTTGCATCCATTTATTATGTGAGTCAGGAACTTCAGATTACCCTTCATCGTAGCCTGTTTCCTTATCTTCAAAATAAAGACACATCACAGAATCGCTATGAGGAATCACAGGAAGTAGCATCTGTGGAAGTCTTTTATATTACTGCAAGTCAATGTGATAATAATAAAGCCATTCATTCATTCACTCAACAAGCATTTATTGAGCACCTAGTCTGCCGGATCCAGGGCACCCATGCTGGGAGCACCCATTTTTTGTCTTTTCAGAAACGCCTGGACTAAGACACAGGCCAGCAGCTCAGTTGGAAGAGACAGGTGAGTACCAATAGTCTAGAGTAGATCATCCTTCATTAGGTAAAACTGGTTCTCCAAATTGTACCATGCAAAGGGTGGGGGCTGCGCCTGCGGGAGTGAGGAGAGGGGCCCACTCTGCTGGGGACGTTGGCTATGACACCAGCAAGAGGACACGGATCTGACCAGGACCTGCTCTGGGCCAGGCTCCTGCTCGCACACTTTTCACTCGGGATTTCAGTGAATCCTCAGAGCAAACCCTCAGAGGCAGGGTTATTGTCACTGTCCTACAGAGGAGGAGACGAGGCCTGGAGGGGGACAGCGCTTGCCCCAGACCTCAGAGCCCGTCAGTATGCGAAGGGTCGGACGTCACCACGTCTGATGGAAGGATGCGTCAGTGAAGGAGGGCACCCCACATGGAGTCAGCGGGGCCTGCTCCGGGGCCAGCTTTTACGCCAGGAGCTCTCTAGGATGCTTCTGCATTTTGCCCCCAACCATACTGCAAGGTCAGAATTACTATCCTCGTTTTTCTGAGGAGGAAACAGAAACTCAGGGAAGGGTGTGACTCCCCTAGAAAGAGATGGAGCCTGGATTCAAACCTACGACAGCCAGACTCACAGCCCCCTCTGTCCATGCCTGGGCCCGGTGGACTTTTCCCCCAAGGACCCCTAGTTTCATGGAGGGACGAGGGGAAGGAGGTGTAGGCAGGAGCAACCCTTCACCCCCAGCTCCTTCAAGTGCTCATCTCTTTCGACGTCTCCTGCTTCATTTTCCTTATGAAAATGCTCCTTCTATGCTGTGATCTACCCTTGCTTGCTGTTACAGAAAGTGTTCTAAAGTACCAGTTGAAATGAACTGCTCCTCCCTCCTTCCCTGCGCTCCCTCCCCGCCATCTTGGAGTACGCCCGCGGCTCCTGGAGGACAGGCTGAGTTTAATGTCCGGTACTTCCCACACTATGTGGAGACCTCAGTCCCCATGGCAGGGGTCCTGGGCAGGGCTTCCTGCCCCGCGCTGACTCCCTCACCATCTTCCCATCTTATCCCACCTTCTCAAGGAGGCCCCCCCAGCCCTCCACTAAGGAGCCAAACTCCCCCCCGACACTCTTAGTCGGCCGCATCGTGCTCTCCTCCTTCCTTTTTTCATGGCATTTACCACCTTCTATAATTCCTGATTTATTAAGTTCACTATTTTCGTCCTCCCCATCCCATTCCACCCCCTCTAGAAGTTAAGCTCTTTATGTTTTTCTTAACTGACATATCTCAGGCATTTAGACCAGTGACTGACAGGGAGTAGTCACTCAACAAATATGTGTTGAATGACTGAATGAATTCCATAATTCCTCATGGGAGAACTTCTGGACACAGATGGTGGTGAGGCCAGATACTGAATCTCTCTCTCCATTAGCTAATGAAGCAGTAAATGCCCAAATCCTTGGGTACCAGCTCGGATGTGGCTGAAAGAGTGTATTCTGGAATGGTGGGAAGAGCACAGGATTTGGAGCCGCACTTGAGGTGTGACTCCCTGGTGGGACCTGCTCAGTAGTGCCTGTCAGAGTGCTGGGCACAGGCTACATATTCAGCACGTTGGAGACGAATGGAGGGAGGGATAGACCAACAGACAAATGATGAACTCACAGCCATTCTCATCCTTCAGGTGTAAGCTCCGATGTCACGTCTCAGAGCCCTTCCCTGACCACTCCTAGATGGAGGAGTCCATGCTCCTAGCATAATCCGGCAGAGAGAAGGCTGATTGGTGAGAAGTGGGGTCTTTAGTGGAGGACCACACGGCTGTTTCCTTTTCACTAAACATTATTACTGATAACTTGGTGAGGATACAAAAGATCATATTTATACCCTGTAAAACTGGGAGGAAGGATACATCATAGAACAAAATTCCATAACAATCTCAAATACACAAATGTATGCATAGACAATTGACGTAGGAAGAGATTCCCATAGAAAGCTATTTCGCCAAACTTCTTTGAAAATTCCAAATACTCATGCCTGTCTGCCCTTCTTGAGACATGGATTAACCTTTTGGAAAGCAATATGACAACACATGGAAAGGACCCTACAAATGTTCTTTCTCTTTATCCCAATTAGCTCACTCTTGGGAATTTACTCTAAGAAACAAACAACTATAAACAATCATGGCAGCATTATCTCTAAGAGCAAGAAACTAGAGACAACAAAACTAAAACGTCCAGCAAAGGGAGAAGAAGGTAATCATGGCCAAATGTCAGGAAGGGCATTAAAATGGTGGCTATGCAATTGGGCAACAGGGGGGATGTTTGCCATGTGACGTCAAAGGAAGAAGGCGGGATTTTGGGAGGCGGGCTGGCCCCATGAGCAGAGGTGCTGCCCTTGGACAGCAGGAGGGGCTCAGGAGTGGACGTGCACCTGGGCTTGGTGCTTGCGATTACGGCTGCGTTTTCTTTTTTGGCTTTGGCTTTCTTCAAATCTTGTTTTGTATTTTAAACACAAATGGAAAAGAAGATCTCAACCAGCTGGAATGTTGGGCTGAAACCAATAAGACGAAACGGAACAGGGATGAAGGCAAAGTCCTGTATTTCATTTAAGAAATATATTTAAGAACACACAATCGAGGCGAGGGGGTCATAAAGAGCTGCTAAAATGAAAAACGGAACAGCAAGAACCACATTTACTGAGGCTGAGAACCAGGAGAGTGGGCCTGCAGGTCTGGCACAGAGCAGGCCGGTATGACTAATCTGGCAACTGCATGTGGACAAGGTGACAGGCCGGAGACGGTGGGAACTTGCCCAATTCCCTCTAAACTAATAAATAGTGAAGTCAGGATTTGAATTTGGTGTCAGTTTCTCTGGCTCTAAAATCTATGTTCTTTCTCTTACAACACAGTGAACTAAAGGGACAAGCATCATGTCAGCCAAAAAGAGGGAGCAGAGGAGGGTTTGGTGACCATAAGCTCAACATGAGACAATGCTATCGCCAAAGATGCCAAACCACGGTTAGGCCATGTTAATAGAGATACGCTGTCCAGGAGTAAGAGGTGACAGCCTGCTCTACTTAGTGCTGATCAGATCCTTTCCAGAATAGTGTCCAATCCTGACCTCACCTTTTAGGGACACATCCGTAAAAGAGCCACCGGGATGGTCAGAGTTCTTAGGATTAGGGAACTAAGAGATATTGAATGCCTCGGTGCTTTACTCACACTATCTTATGTAGCTCTTGAGACAACCCTGTGAGGTAGGTATTGTATTCCCATTTAAAGATGAGAAAACTAGGGCTCAGTGGCCCAGTGGTTAAGTTCGTGCACTCTGCTTCAGGCGGCCCAGGGTTCCCTGGTTCGGATCCCAGGCACGGACCTATGCACTGTTTATAAAGCCACACTGTGGCAGGCATCCCACATATAAAATAGAGGAAGATGGGCACAGCTGTTACCTCAGGGCCAATCTTCCTCAGCAAAAAGAGGAGGATTGGCGACGGATGTTAGCTCAGGGCTAATCTTCCTCGGAGGGGAAAAATGAGAAAACAAAATCTAAGAGAGGTTAAGAATTTGTTTAAGGTCACATACTAGTTAAGCAGCAGTCAGGATTTGAACACAGGGCTGTCTAAATCCAGAGTCCCCACTCTTTCCTGTGCAGCCTCTCTCACATGAGAAATGGTGGAACAGAATTTAAACTATTTATCAGATGGTGAAGAACCATGATTGCCACCGTCAACTCTGCAAAGGGCTATGAGCAGGATTCTGCCTGACTTCAGAGGAGAGAATGAGAATGACCCTAGAAGTCTCAAGGAAATAGATTTTTAGCTCAACAGGAGAATGTCTAAGTGACGGCAGTAATAGGATGGTCTCTTGGGTATAAGACGGCTCCCCCACGCCTGGAGGTGTTCAGCCACTGTCTGGAGAGGCACTTGCTCACAGTGCAGAGGCAATCTGGGGGAAAGACTTCCAACTTCACTGCTCACTCTTAGGTTCCACAAGCCTCTGAAGCTGCTTGGTAGAAACTCATCAATCCCTTCAACAGCAATAATGAAAATATCTGTTGGTATGTCTATTTGCAGAAAGAAAGGTAAAAATTATATGCCAAGGTAAACACACTGTCCAGAGAAAACTAAACACAGAAAATGAAATAGATTCTGCTGGAAATGCTTACAGGTTAAGCTTTTATTTTCTGTAAATAAGAAACTAAACTCTGGAGAGATGTGCAGTCTTGGAAATAATCAAGGAAAATATAATGAGGCTAATTTGGCAAAATAATTTAAAACATAGTCACACCCATTCTATGTATCAAGAATGATAAAAATGTCATTCCTTTTGACCCAGGTAAATGACCCTAATGACAGACAATATAAAGGGAAAAAACTATACACACAAAAATCTTCATCTGAGTTTTATTTATAAACAACCTAAAAATTTGAGGCCAATGGCAAATGGGCCAGCCGGGTCGGGGGGTGAGGGTTGAGGGGGTTGAGGGGAGCTGGAAGGCCAGGAGTGGGCCCAGTCGGCGTGCACAGGGAAGAGCCCATAAGTACCCAGCACTGCGGGATAAGCACCAGGTGTCTGGAGGGCCAACGGCAGGTATGAAAGCCAAGGTCACTGTGTAAGAGGTCAGAACAGGTGAGAGACGGGAACAGGTGAGGAGTGAATGAAGGTGGGGCAGGGGGAGAGAAGTCAACATGAACACGGGCTGCCATCTATACACTCTCGCTCGGGCACTTCTATTACATTCTCCATCCTTCTAACAACTCCATGACTGGATATATCTCCTCCATTTCGCAAATGAAGCAGCTGGTGTTCAGAAAGATGAAAGGTGTACCTCAAGTGAGGTAGTAAGTTGGGAACTGAATTCAAATGCATCGACCCAAACTCAAGCTCACTCTGTCACCCGCGCTGGACCAAAGTGTGTGGCCAGGCTTTCCATGGACTGGGAGCCCTTCGGGTTAGCCCCACAGCTGAGCAGATGGTCTGCTGAGTTGTAGCTTGATGTCCATCCACTTGGTGGATGTTAGGATTGTCGGTTATAAATTTCATGGAGCAACACGGAAACATGTTAAATGGAAAGGGAAGAACACAAACTTAATCATCTGCTATGACTGCAGGTATGTAAAATGCTTATTTATACCCTTGAAAAAAAGACTAGAAGAGATTCATCACAATCCTTGCAAGTAGTGCAATTTGGAAGGTTTTGCTATTTTTCTACAAATTTCTATAAGGTGGTTTTCATTTCTTTACAGTTACAAAATAAATGTCATAATTTAGAAATGCATCCAAGGAACCACGGGCACAAAATAGGCACTGACACACCTTTCTCTGCTGAAAATAGAAGCATGCCACATCTTTCTGTCTCGTCTGCTAACAGAGAACCCGTTGCCAGGGCTTCTGAAGACAGTGCCCAGACCTCATCAATTCAGGCTCTGCCAATCCAGCATTGACTGTCCTGTCCCACACGACTCACTGGCTGTCACCAGAATTGAAAGAAAGAATCTAAGTGCAAAAGTGAGGGGAAACCATTGGTGCCCAGACTGAGAGCCAGCTTCTGCATCAGGCGCCGTGAAACAGCGCTGGGGAGCATGAAGGAGTGACTCGACACAGGGTGTGAGGGCACATCGTCAGCCATTTAAGAGGAAATTTATTCTCACTTTCAAATATCCTCAGGCACTTCAGGAGGAGCAGATCGTTTTACAGAGGAAACAGTCTTGTTCCTTCATTAAAGCAGGTCTTCTAAGGACTTCTAGACTGGAATTGCTCAGAAGTGGCACTTGTGTTCAAATACACGTCCCAGCCTGTCCCCGGCTTTACTGAATCAAGCTCTTCAAGCCAAAGCCCAGGAATCTGCATTTTAAGCACCTCAGCAAGTTCTTAAGACTGGACAAGTTTGGGAAACTCTACTACACGAAATGATTTTGAGTTTTGTGTATTTGAACCTAATACAGTGTGAATCCTTGTACAAACAGTACTGTCGTCCCTCCAAAGGGCTTGAATTAATGAGATCAATTTCCGTTGACTGATTACTTAGGTCGCATCTCTCCTAATGATACCCTGAGATTACATGGCTAGATTCTCAGCCCAGACCACAGTATCCCACTCATCCTTCAGGGAAGAGGTCAAAGGGCAGATTTTGCAGACCTGGATTCTGACCAGGCTCCAATGCTGACAACTCTGGGACCTTGGCCAACAAATTTTTTAACCTTTTCTGAGCCCATTTTCCCATTTGTATGGGTATAAGAATGACAGCCTTGCCCTCTCATAATAAGTACAGGGCACCAGGTACACAACAGGAGCTCCAAACTGCGCAGTCTAACTAGGACGTGAAACCTTCCTGATTCTCCATCAGAATCGGTTCTTAGGTCCTTTCTTGTCACATCTGCTTCTGATTTTATTCTGCCTCATAAGCTAAAAACAATTAAAATCTGTGTGGCTCTTTGTGATTTACAGAACCCTTTTTCCAGATGTTACCTGGATTACTCTCCAAACAACCCTGAGTCAGGGATCATTATCTCCACTTGAGAAGAAATGAGCCCCCGAGAGGTCAGGTGACCTTCCCAGAAGTGGTAAAGCCAGGATTCGAACTCAGACCCCACAATCTCTCACAACCCTGTTCTGTCCCTAATATACGCATTGTCACATACATCATAACATTTTTTTAAATATATATTTCCATGACTATTTCCCCCGAACCTAAAAGCACCTCTAACACAGGTACCAGACTGTCAGTCTTTGAAGGAAGATGCACAGGCCTCTGGGCGTTTGTGCTTCGCCATGCTCAGGCAGAGAGGGGATGAGCTCAAGCATGATACATGCTTTTTTCCAGTCTCTCAAGCCTTCCACACTACTCATGCCCAAGCTGCCCCATGCCATTAGGATGAACCCATCTTAGTGACATGAATTTGTTGAACACTAATAAGTGTCATAAACTTTACTTACCTCATGAAATGAGTTAAAACTATGTTAAACACTTAGGAACGTCCTGGCACATACTAAGTATCTGTTGTTGTTGTTGTTATTATTAGTATTTAATTATCCACAAAGCCTGCGGGCTAGGCATTATCTTCCTCATTATACTGATAAGGACTCTAGGACATTAAGTGATTGGACCACGATCACACCGTTAGTTTGTAGAGCACTGGGAAAATATCATAAAATGAAATTCACATCTATACATCCTGTTAGTGAGCATGTAATATTTCATGTTACAAAGGATCATTTACTAAAATAAAATTCCTCAAAGAGCTAGCCACCTACCTTACATACCCCCTTGACCCTGAGCTTTTGCTTACAGACCACCAATGCTCTAATGGAAACTCAGGAGGTGAGGTTAAACTCAAAGCAAGCAGGGGAGCCAGGCTTGGAACCCAGATGCGTAGCCCCAAACCCTTGTCATTTCCAATATACCATGCTGACTTCACAGGCATCACAGAAGGGAAAGTGCAAATCAACAGGAAGACAGTGTGGTTTGCCAGACTGTGCACCAGGTACCTTAGAGACTCGGTTACTGAATGAGATAAAAATTACGTAACTTTAAAGATCATTTGAGATGTAAGATTGGATAAAATAACTGACACCAGGTGACACTGCCTCCTACTTCCTGAAGGTAACCCTGGACCACATCTAGCATTACTGCCCCCCTACACCCCTTTACAGAGATTGATTCAAATGACCAGGGAAGCTGAAACTCATATCATCGTGAGAAAGGCGACTGGTCCTAGATCTGTGCTTTGAAGTAAGAGAAAGCAATCTGCTCTTGAGACAGCCCTTCAAATCAGCAGACAGCAGCCACATCCCTTGTGAATTTTCTCTCCTTCCGCCTGAATGTTCCACTCTTCAAAGACACTGGATACCTCCACCGTACATCCAATATGCTTAAATAAATGAAGATAATGATTGTCTCCATGAAAGAATTAATGAAGCTTTATTATAGAACAAAATAGAGGAACAGAGATAGAAGTCCTCGAATGGTAAAAATATCAGCTGAAATTCTGGGTCAAGTGATAGACAACTCAGAGACACTTTATCCCCCTCTGAAAAGACAGTGCTTTACCATCCCTAGAATGACAGGGGCGCCAGGTTGCTGCCTGAGTCTCAGCAAATCCACCTGCCTTCTTTGGAGCAGGAAGTCCAAGTTCAGAAGAAGCGCTGACCCCAGAACCCTGCTGGCTCCTTGCCCGCGCACTACTGTGCACGGTGGGGTCTGATCTGGACGGCACCATCGCCCGCAAATCACAAGCCACGCAAGGAAAACGCAAAGGCTTTACGAAAAATCCAAAGTTTATTGCAAATTGTATTTTGCTTCCCTTCGTTCTTCATTTTTACAGGATTTATTGATATCCATGATTTTTTCACAGATGTACTTGTTGACTTTGGAGAGTCTCTGTGCAATTTCAGTTTCATCCACAGTTTCTTGTGCTATTCTGTCATACAAACACTCTAGACAGAGAAAAGAAACAAGAAGGCCACGGATTAATGGTGAATTTGAGTACACATCTTTTAAGGGGGGGGAAGAAAAATGTGCTTCCTGACATACTTCCCAAATACCAATTCACGTATCTGGCATAGCTATATTTTCAAATTTTCGTCACAAAATGTACTTAGAAAAGAGTAGAAATACACTGTAAATCTGTACTTTAAAAATAAAGATAGAGGCCCTATGTGCCCAGCACCCAGCTGAACAGCACATTACTGGTCCCTCTGAAGCCCCTGGACGCCCCGCCCCAAACCCGTCCTGTCCTCGCCCTCACCAGAGGGAACCACTCTCCTGAATTTTTGCTTTTCTTTTCCTCTAATGTTAATGCATATGCATACATCCTTAAATAACACATTGTTTACCTTTCCCTGTTTTTAGCTTGTTTACGAGTGTGCCCTTACTCTCTATATCCTCCTGACTTGCTTTTTTTCACTCAACGTTACAGTTTTGAGATTTACTTGAGGTACAGACTCGCACGTCACTCATTTTCACTGTTGAGTAGTGTTCTACTGTGTGACTATTCCACACTCTGCTGATCCACTTTCTTGTCAGTGGATACTTGAGTTGTTTCCAGTGTTTTGCAATTACCAACAGCCTGGCACATGTCTCCTGGGGTGCACACGCAGGGAACTCGCCAGTGTGGGCCTCGGCGTGGAACTGCTGGATGTTCGGGCGTGTGCAAGGTCAACTTTACTAGGCGATGCTAATAAACCGTCTTCCAAAGCAGCTGTGCTGCCTGGCGCTCCTGCCCGTGATGTATGCAAGGACTGGTGGCCCCACACCTTCAACAGCATTTGATGTTGTCAGATTATTAAGATTTTGACAACCTGGTCAGTGTGAAGTGGTATCTCACTGTGGTGATTACTAATGAGGCCAAGGACTGCCACTTTTACTGTGTCTGCCATTTGCTGCGATGAAGCAGAGAGCAAGCCCCAGATAAGGCCTGCCAGAGGCTGACCGCAGGCCCCTGTCCAGCCTGGGGACCTCGCGCAAATCATGGCCCTAGATTCAACACCTCATAAACAAGAATCACAAACTACAGATCACCTTTTTCAAGGCTGTCATGGCGCATGTGAGATAAACACTCTGCAAGCTTTCTTTAAACTGTGAGGAACACAACACTTGTATGGGGTCATTACAATTATTTTATGTTTATACAAATGTTCATTGCCAGGGCCTAGCACAGTGCTTGGCACAGGGGTGAGATTAAGTAAATATATGTTAAATGAATGAATGAATGAATACTTTTCCAGGGAAACCTGAGGGGACATAAAAGTTCTGGATATAAGGGGACGGGGGGTGTGGGTGGGGAATGTGCCATAGGGGTACGTCATCGTGGGCGAGAACTTTGACTTCTTTGAACCTGAGCTTTACCTCACCCATAAAACAGGAATGAGAACCCAATCTGAAGGAACTGCTACAGAAGACAAACAAAATCTCATCTACCAGGCCAGCCCACAGCAGGTAATCCTCTTAGAGATGCAGACCGTCGGCACTGGAGGGGATCACAGAGACTAACTACGTGGGAGAAGACTGAGGCCTGGAGAAAGGAGGTGAGTATGGGCAGAGTCCACTGCTGCCCACCCGACTCTCAGCCCTTCCCTTCCCGTGGCAAGCTGCCTCCTGGAACTCTTGGGCATTCCCTCTCCAGCCCTGGGCCAGCAGAGAGCAGACACTCACAGTGACTTTGCTGAAACCTGAACCAAATGAGGGAGACACCTGTGCTGAGAACTGTTCCCAAGTTCAGGTACTCAGATCCGGCTCTAACTCTAGTCGCTGTGCAACCTCCAATGGGACCCTCTCTGGGTCTCAGTTTCACCAGATGTCAAATCAGATAATCCAGGGAGATTCTTCCAGCTCTTAAGTCTCTGGGAGATAACAAGCGTGGGTAAAGAGGCAAAGGGGACAGGAGGGGAAAGGAGAGTGGGTGTGCCGGTGCTGAGAGCCCCAGCATGAGTCGGAGAAGAGGCAAGGGGAGAGAGGTGCATGTGGAGGGAGGTCTTCAGAGGCCTCCACAGAATCCTAATCACTCTCATTTCCTGGGGTAGGAGCATGGACCAAGCCTCTGGTTGATTAAAAGGCTTCGTTAGGCTCTAGATATTAATCACCTGCAGTTGCCGGGAACGTCTCCCTCTGCGACGGAGCATTTGAGATTATTGCTTAATTAACAAGGTTTATACCAGCGCTAATGAGTCCTATTAAAAAAGTTATAAAAATGAACCAGAACTCAACGCCGTGGCTCATTTAGAAAACTCAAGACCCTCTGCAAAAGGTTATTTGACCGTAATAAGGTTTCACTGCCATTCTGGAGCTTGTTGTCAGAGCGAGACTCTCCTCCAGCCCTCCTGCCTCCTCCTGCTAAGGCAGGGCTGGCGTTCACCACATGCCTCTGCTGCCTGGTAAGCAATGACTTTAAAACCAAAGAGAAAATCCTCACCAACCCTGTGAGCATCAAGGCTTTTGTCATTTTTACACAGTGATGCAACTAAATGTGGTAAAAACATACAAAATAAATACAAACAATCTCAATCCAGCAGACAGCTTGCATGGGAAAAGCTCAAATAATTAGGCTAAAAATGGTGAGTGCATGGTGGGCTGGGAGACAGACTTCAAACCTGCCTGGTTGTAGTACAGAC
The DNA here is from genome assembly GCF_037783145.1 of Equus przewalskii. Classification (NCBI taxonomy): domain Eukaryota; kingdom Metazoa; phylum Chordata; class Mammalia; order Perissodactyla; family Equidae; genus Equus; species Equus przewalskii. The sequence continues at coordinate 9,959,589 of NC_091832.1, read as the reverse complement.
AAGACAAATCAACACTGTATTTCAGTAAGACAAGAAACCTCTGGAGACAACAGGAAGCCTGCAAACCCTGTTCTGCTTGGTTCTGATCTAACCAGTTGTGTGGCCTTGGGCAAATCAGTTTCCTTCTCGCTTGCTTGCATGGCAAGCATTTATGGGCACTAAGGGGTGGCTAGACCAGGCTCCTCAGAGGCAAAGAGACAGAAGAGAAGAGAGGTAGGCACAAGGTCTCTGGGGCACAGGACAGAAGCTTCCACCCACCCTAGGAGGTCAGGGAAGGCTTCCCGAAGGCAGGTTCTTGCAAGCAGATGCGGGTTTTGAGCAGCCGCTAGCCGGGCAAAGCAGCACAGTGCAGAGGGGGTATGACCTGCGTTCCAGGCACCAGGAACAGCATTTGCAAATTCCCTAATGTGAGAGGGAACATTGTTCAGGGAATAAAGTAGTTCATTTTGGCAAGAACTTAGAGTTCAGGGGGAAAATTGCTGAAAAATAAAGCTGGAGCTGGAGCCAGAGGCTGGATTATGAAGGTGCTTTATGACATGTTAAGAAGCTTACCCTTTAATAATGGGTCCCAAGGACTGGCTGTGACGGGGTGGTGGTTAACAGGACCACATTTGGTTTCTGAAGGATCACTCCAGTTACATAACAGAGAGAGGAGTCTGGAAGCTGCTGGAGTAGTGCAGGGGAGAAATGATGTTGCCTGGACTCTGAGGGGGCAGAGGGTATGGAGCGGAGCGGACGGGTTAAGAGGCATCTGGGGGCAGAGCAAATGGAGAGTGAAGTGTGTGCAGGAGTCAAGGATGAGGGATCTGTGGGTCCCTGGCTGGTGGTACCATCCACCAAGACAGGGAACACAGAAGGGGCAGAGGCTTTGGGAAGAAGGAAAAGGAGAGAGCAGTGAGTGGTGCACTCTGCCGCTGGCACGGGACATCCATGAGGAGATGACAGTGGGTAACTGGATGTATAGACCAGGAACTCAGAAGTGTGAACTGAGGTCAAATACAGATTTGGGAGTCACCATTCATTGAGTCAACAAATATTTATTGAGCACTTACTACATGCTAGCCCTGAACGAGATGCTCTTAAAGCTTATGTTCTAATAGGGGTGGGGGAAAAAGACAATTATCAAGCAAATAAACAAAAAAATAAGAAACGCTATGCAGAGACTTTAGGTAGGATGATGTAATAGAGAGTGAGGGAAAGGCAGCTGGGGAAGGCCTCTCTGAACGACAAGGAGGAGGGGGGACGTGCGGATCGGAGGAGGGGCAGCTGGCAGTGGGACCAGGAAGGAACGGGAAGAAGGCCTCAGTGGTCAGGGCACAGCGGGAAATGGGAAGTGTGGTGCGAGATGAGGTCAGAGGCGCCCTAGGGGCCAGGTCCCCAGGCATCAGCCAGGATGAGGAGCGTGGACTTCAACCCAGGGCCGTGGGCACACCGAGGGCAATGGGAACAATGGGAGGTGAGATCAGCTGAGGAAAGCTGTCAAGTGAGAGAGAAGACGGTTGGAGACAGAGAAGAGGGCAGTGGAAGAGGAGCCCAGAGGGGCATGAGAAGCCTGAGAGGCAGGAGAAGTCCTGAGCACACAGGACGGGCTTCTTGGTAAAGGAGGAGTGGGCGAGTCGAACAGTATTGGGGAGGAGGTGAGAAAGGCGCCCTGGACTTAGGAAGGAGGAAGTCACTGGGACACCTAGTGGGACAGATCCAGCTGGCAGCGGAAGGCCAATGGAAGGGCAGAGGTGTTGTAAGTGAACACCGACAGGGCCTGTAGACAGCTCTTTCCAGGACCTTGAATGTGAAAGGGAAGAGAGACAGGGCAGCAGCCGCGGGATGGAAGTGGCCTCTAGGGAGGTTTCGTTTGCTTCTGTAAGAAATGAACAGTCCAAGTTGATTTAAACAATGCTGGGAAGGAACCAGTAGAGCCGGCGCGTTAACTGGAACAAGGTGCTTAGAAAGGCAGGTGGGCTGGGATCTCGAAGGAGAGAACAGTTAGCCCCAAATGAGAGAAGGAAACACTTCTCTTGGGACACGAGGCAGAGGAATGGGGCGGACACAGGTAAGTCTGCAGGTGTGGTGGTTCGAAGCTGTGGGAGTTCCTTTTTTTTTCTCTCTGTGAAGGAACAGACAAGGCAATCTTTTGCGAAAGAGACAGGCACAGACTAATGTTTGGGAAAAGCAGAGAAGGTTTAAAAAGGGCTTAGAAAATAGGGGAGTGGATCAGTGAGGGAAACTCAGAGGACTTGGCAGGTGGAGTTGAATGACCCCAAGACACACAGCTGAGGTATTTTCTTCTAGGTTGTTCCACAGCATTGGGAACCAGATTAGCTTCATAAGACATCGTCTGATGGGGTTGAAAGAACATTCAAAATGTCTATGTGATCCACTGAGTAGCCAGGACAAGGACTGTGAGCCTGGCTTTACAGATGGAGATCCCAAGCATCTACTTGGTACTGGGGCAGCACTAAGCTTGGGGAAACAAAAACAAATACAATACGCACCAGGGTAAGCTAAAAGTTAAACCAAAGAGAGCTGGGGCTCAACCCCAGGCTTTTGACACCTGGTTCCAATTTCTAACTTCCACTGCATGGCACTGTGAGTGGACGGCAGGGGGCTGGAAAGCACTGAAGGATTGTGAACTCCAATGACGTGGCCATCATGAGGTCATGTGGGCTCCACGGGGGCAGCTCGCTTGTCCACAAAGAATGGTAACTTATTTTCACACCTCAAACTCGACTATTTCCAAGTCTTTCACAGCTATAATCCTACGCAACCCTCATCACCTTAGGAGGCACGTTTTCAGCTGAGGAAACTGAGACATGGAGGGAAGGTGATTTACAAGAAAGCACACCAGGGGTTGTCAGGGGATCAGCTTGCAGGTCTTTGTTTCATTTGTCCAACCCTCACTTCCTGAGCTCCTACTGTGTGCCAGGCCCTGTTGCTAGACAACGAGGATGTGACGCTGAATCAGATGTGGTCAGGCGAGTGTCTGAGGCAGACACCCAGCAGATGGCTTCATACCACACCATGATAATGGTGGAGCAGCCACTTATGGGGGGGCACCTGGGAGCTGCTGAGTCACATTCCAACAAGTGTAACAAAATGAGGTCAGCCACCTATCGGGGTGGCAGGGCTCATCCCAAGGAAGGCCTCTTCCTCAGGGCAACCTCCCAAATCAGGCTCCACCATTTCAGAAAGTGCGCAGACTAAAGGCTACCCCTGATTGTCTAAAAACAAGTGGCTGCCTGAATCAATCAATCACGGGTCAGTGAGGAGGGGGAGGCAGCTGCGCCACAGCAGGACCAGCCCAGACCAGAGTCAGGGGTGCCGGTGTGAAACGTTGTAGCTATGACCTCAGGCTGGTCACTTAATCTCTGTCCTGCCACCTTGACCTCCAAAATATTCTCTACATCTGGCCATTTTTCTCCCCTAACACTGCTCTAGCCTTCGTCCCCAGCTCCATCATCTCTCCCAAGACCACTGCCTCCCAACTGCTCTCCCATTGGTCACTCCGCAACTGAAGACCTCCGTTGCCTTTCTCGGTGGCCTGCACGCTCCGACAACAGCGGCTGTCGCCCACCTCCAAGGCCTCACCCTCCCCTTACTCCTGACTCTCAGCTGCCAGGGCTGCTTTACCCCCGAGCACGCTGGCCTTTGCACCTGCTATTTATTTGGCCTGTTTCACACCCCTCAGACCTTCACGGGGCTGCTCCTCCACATTCAGTTCTTGGTTAGAATTCGCCTCCTCAAACAGGCCTTCTCCAACCAGCCAGCTAATACAGGCCTCTTCATCCTCACACCTTCATTGGTACCTGAAAAGGGCTGACTTGTTCGTGGACGTATTTGTTGTCTGCCCCAGAACCTGGCACAAAGCCTGCTCAAAATGTACCTGTCGACTGATGGAGTCTTACTTTCTTCATCAAAACATGGCAGCTGGACACTTACAGGCTAGTGGTCAGGAGCACAGCTTCTGAAGCCAGCCCTCCTGCTTGGACTCCTGGCTCTACCCCTCCTAGCTGTATGATCTGGGCAAGTTACTTAACATCTCTGTGTCTGTTTCCTCACCTGTAAAACAGGGATAATAACAGTAGCTAACAGTAGAAGTGTTATGAGGATTAAGTGAGTCAATATATGTAAAGGTATTTTAAAAAAACATAAATCCCCCCAAAACAGAACCTAAAACATAGGAAGTGCTCAAAATAATTAGCGATGACTGTGTTCTCTCCGCTCTCTCTCCTCCGGCCTGTCTCTGTGGTTTGTTTCATCTGCACAGTAACTAGCTGCTGTTGTGTTCGTCTTCCCCACGAGACTGTGAGCTCCCTTCAGATGGAGACTGCGTCTTTGTGTCCTCAATACCCAGCAGAGGGCCTGGCAGAGAATAAGGGCTTAGGGAATGAATAGAGAGAGAGTGAGTGAGACAGAGGAAAGAAAGAAGAGGGGAGAGAGGTGATGGGGGAGGGAGGGAGCAAGGAAGGAAGGGAAAGAAGGAAAATCAAAGAGTCCAGGACAAAGCCACATCTTTAGGGGGACAAATGACCCCCGTCTCTTCCCAAACACAAGCAGCTGAGTCCCGTGCCCCTCAGCTGGTCTTCATCTCATTATCTGCTCCAGGCATGATGCTAGGACCCCAAGACCTGCGTCCCCTAGCCTCCACCTTTACTGCTCTCTGTACACAACAGCACTCTTTTCCCACCTCCATGCCTTTGTTCCAGACGCTTCTGCCTCCTGAAGCACCTCTCTTTCGACATCTGTGTCTCCATGTCTGACACATCCTTCAAGGCCCAACCCAGTGACCCCTTCCCCAAGAATCTTTCCCTGATTTTCCAGCTAGGGGTCTCCTCCCCTCCTGAGAACTCCCTTAGCACATCACCTGTCTCTGTCTCATGTTAGTTCCTTGAACTGGACTTGTGTCCACAGCTCACTTGCCCTGTTAAATGTGAACTCTCCAGGGACAAGGTCTGTATCTGTTCCTATGTCCCCGTGGCCAGCCCGGGGCCTGGCATGGAGAGGCTTCAGCAACTGTTGAGTGAACTGTGCCTCATACACTCTTGACAGAGGGAAGGACAGTATCTCAGCCATTGTGTCTCTACTGCAGTGACCTACCTCTGACGATGCTGAGTTTGTGAGGCGAGAGAGGGGGCTTAGGGATCGCATCTTTCTTTTTTTTTGTGGCAACTCCTGTGACGCTTCTGTTCTTCAGAACATCTGTTCCCCAAATCATGACTGCCAAGTTCTTCGTGTACTTGGAGTCTCCTTGGGTTACTTGTAGCTGGTGCCATTTCTCCTCATCAACCCAAATCCCGCTGCCCAGATGGACCTGAACGGGATAAGAACACGAGCACCTGCTTAGTGGGAAAGGACGGCAGCTGGAAACTTTTCTTGTCCTTTAAAAGACATCGCTGCACCACTCCAAGGGATTCACCCCATACACCCTAAGTCAACCTTCTTTAAGGGAAATGATAACCATCATTTACTGAATACCTAAACGCTCCAGGCCTTGTTCTAGTGCTTTATATCCCCCATCTCAACTCTTCACGGCAAGCCTGGAAGGAAGGGGTCAGGACACGATTTTCATTTCAGATGGAAAAGCCAGGTTGAGAGAGGAGAAGCAACTCGCCGAAAGTCACTCAACTATTAAGTTGCAGGGCTGGGATTCTAAACCATACTCGCAGTATCACAAGGCTGCTCAGAGCCTGGCCAGATCTCAGGAACACGCATGTTTAACTCCTTTCTCTGTTACACTTTAGAAGGACCTCTCTCCCTTTAATGCGAACATTCTGGGCCTCAGATCCTCCTAGCACAGTGGTCCTCAACCTTGGCTGCACATGGGGTCAGCTGGGGAGCTATGAAAATCACTGGTGCCTGGGCCCCACTCCCAGAGATTCTGAGTTACTTTGTCTGGGTGGGGCCGAGGCATGAGGATGGTGTGAAGCTCCCCAGGTAATTTCGACATACATTTGAAAACCACTGGCAAGTGGAGCGGGAGGGCAGCTGTCCAGGCTCTGCCATTAATCTGAGGGTGTTTGTGCAAGCCCTTTCCCATCTCTGGCTTTAGGTTCCCTGTCTGTGAACTGGGAGAGCTGGATTCATCTCTGAGTTCCTTCTGGCTCAGAACACCTATGATTTTAACAAATTGCACAATCACACTGTCCCTGGGCTGATTCTGACAGCACATAGAACAGAACACAACCTCAGGCTCCCTATAAAGGAAGCACTCAGAAAGTTTCAGTGCAGCGTCAATAAATGCAAAAGACCCAGAATGATCTAGCAATGAACTACAAGCTTTTAAAGTTTTCCTCTTTTCTGGCTCTTTTAAAAACTCAAAAGCCATCTGCTAACATTAATCATTAAAAAACAGAGGTTTGACTTGGACCTTGCTGTTTATGTTGTTTCTGCTGAGTCCACGGAGGGTGGAAATGGCCTCTGTGGGCTGGAGGGGAGGCAGCTACTAATGAGATACACTTTCTAAGGGGAATGAAAAGGCTCTGCCAAAAGTCCTTGTCTTCAGAAAGACCTGCAGGTCATCAACATCGCATGGTCGGGCGAGGTCTCGGAGAGGTCCTGGTTTGAGAGACTGCACGCACACCCACACTGATGGCAGACCAGCAAGACTCATTGACCAAAGATGATTAAAGACCCTTCTACTGAAGATGGCTTGGAAAGAAAGATGGGCAGATGGGTCAGCCAGCAACCCTTCTGCTTCACCAATTGCTGAGGTTTTTCAACCAAAAAAAGAGAAAAGAAATAGCAACACAGCCCACCCACAAATGTCAGTAAGTAAACAATCCACCTGCTACAGCTGACTTCACTTCCTTTTGCTCCAAAGATCATTCAGTGACCTGTGCAGGCATGCTATCAGATAACCAGATCCATCTGGCTTTCCAGGCTGCAAACTTCCGTCCCGCACATCTGTTCACTCACTCAGGAAGATAAGGCACGCTGGAGTGAGATGTGCTGCCCAGGGCTGGCTGGGGCCACACCCACCCAAGGTCAAGTCTGGCCTTTTCTCTGCAGTCTGAACTGCAGGTGGGCAGTCTGTACCAAATCAGGCACACTGAGCACAAGTGCCCTGCTGCTCCCTGCTGGACCCCAGGCACCTCCCCTGACGATGCTCTGGAGCTACCCATGCAAGCTTCTTGAGATAGGGGAAAAACAAGGAATTTGAGTCAGATTAAATTCAGAATCAGAGAACCTTAGAGATGGAAGTCAACTTCAGTTTTTCAAAGGTCTCTGCTATTTTCTACCCTGGGCCTTGCTTTCCTATAATCCTTTATAATTTATGATTCTTCAAAGAGAGATGACAGTCATTTTAGCCAATGTTCTATAAGAGAAAGGGGACAACTAATGGTTTTTGAGTACCTATAATGAACCAGGTATTGTACCCTCAATTTATTTAATCCTCGTAATGACTTAGGATAGAAATAGGTAGAAATTATTATTCCCATTTTACAGACATGAACGGATTCAGAAGGACTAAATTACTTTTCAGTAAATTTTGGAATCAAGATTCAAACTCAAATCTGTATGGCCCCGAAGCCCATGCTCTCTGGGCCTTCCTGCTGCCGCCAACTGTGGTGCTAACGTGATGGAGACAAAGCGGATCTGACACAGCAATATTCAGTCCGTTTTTCTCTGTACCTGCCTGGCCACTTCCCCTGCCAACACCCGCTGCAGCTCACACTGCCGACAGGAAACACAGAAAAAGGCCAGGGGCTGGCCTTCCAGCCTCCAGCCCCTGCCCCCTCCACCCCACCCTGTCAACACTGCCAGATTAATTTCCCTAAAACACGGCTTTCCTTCTTTGACTAGATGACTTCTGCAGTCTTTCAAATCTGTGTTTTTATGTCAACTCTCTGGAATCTTGAATGACTCCGTTTCCTGTCACATCAAATCCAACCTCCTCAGTCAGCTTTAAAGGCCCTCTAGAATCCTGTTTGCATTCAACCTACTAACCATTATTTCCCTACTACGCCCATCACTATGAGGCTCCCAAACGCTTCCATTTCCTTCTTCTTCCAGCGTGCAGTAACAGAAAGAGGTCAGGCCCAGGAGCCTCTGGCCCTGGGTGTGCATCCTGTCCTTCTGCCTACTAGCTTGGTATCTCAGGCTAGTCACTTTACCTGCCTGAGCCTTACTTTTCTCAGCTCTACAATAGGCAGAGCACCAGCTAACTCCTAGAGCTGTCTGGGGGACTAAATGAGGTAGCATGAGTAAAACGTCAGGAGGACAGCCCATATCCAGTAACTGGTACTTCCTTTCCTTCTTCCCCACCCATGCCTCTGCTCACACCTTCCCCTGTCCAGATTCAGGAATGAATGCCTTGATTATGTTTTCTTAAGTCTCCTAATCTTTCAAGCTCCAGTTCATAATCCAGAAACACTCTTTACCTACTCCAGGGCTGAGTTTTACACCCTCTGAATTTCTAGCCTCGTGAGTGCCTTCACCACCTGACTCAGCCCGTCATGGTACACCTCTGTGGGAGGGATTGAGGTTTTGCCTCTTCTGCCCCCTACCAAGTGATCAGGACTAGTCTGAACACACAGCAGTAAGAAACTGACGGCCATATTTAATATGTTTTAATGGCAATGGCTTTCAGTTCTGAGGAGCTGCTGTTTCTCAGAGAAGAAAACATTTTCTGACACGTACTTGAGTACGAGCCCAACTTTATGGCACAGAAAGAAATGGCCCTGGGTAAGACCAATCATGGGTATATGCAGGGGCATTTGGGACAACGGCTCCCAGGGTCAGCAAAGCTCCAGGTCACCTGGAGCAATGCCCAGATTTCAGGGATGCAGCAGAATAGACTGGAAAAAGCACTGGCCTGGGAACCAGGAGATCTGGCTTCAGTTCCTGCCTGCCTGCTCCAACCTGTTCCGTAATTGTAGACGAGTCCCTTCTCTGGATGTGTTTCCCCATCTATACCATGTATAAATTGGACTATTTAAACTTTAATGGTCTTTGCAGCTTTATGATTTAATGAGTTTTTGAAATAAACCATCTTAGACAAAGAAAAACAATGCACTTCACCAAAATCAGAAAGTGACTTCTGTGGCAAGCCCTATTCACATAAACCACAGTTTACTATTTGACCAAAATGCCAGCCTTATGTGTCAAAGGAGGTTATTAAAAATATGGCATCTGGTAGGATGAGATCAAAAAGATGTCTTTGTGATACGTTTTGTAGGACAGAACTAGTTTCCTACTAGGAAATGGATCCCATTCCAATGCTGTAGGCTTTGCAGAGATTACGGTTCTTGTTCACACAGGCAGAGAGGAGGAAGGGGCAGGAACGACAGCAGAGCCAAGAACAACGAGGGCTCCTTCCGGGATGTGGGGAATGCCGCTCTGGGAAGCTGCCATCCTTCTCCAGTATGTCCACTTCCTTTCCCCTCCCTTAATAAATTTCTCTGCCTGACTACAAATGAGTTACAAACAAAAGCCAGGTTAGTTTTATAGCAACATAGTGGCAACAACCAATGAAGAAACAAAATCGGTATTTTTAAGATTTGTTGTGCAACTCATGCGTGAAAAAATTAAATGAGGCCCCCGTAATGCTCAGAAGCTGTCCATCAGTCTTCAAAGCAAGACAGAAATAGACTTCTCTTGGAAGCTACTTCAAGAAAAAGTCTCTAGTCACTCCACAATGTGATCAGGATTAAAAAGAAATCAACAAACACAGAATAGTCTTTTCTTTTCTCTATCTCCAATTGCGGAAGGTTCACCAAACTCAGATACACAGTTTCAGTCGTTAAAGGCCTTGGACCATCAATCTGATCTGACCTCATGCAGACAGGGACCTGAGGCCCAGAGAAGGCAAGGACTCGCCCAAGGTCACACAGGTAGGACAGAGATAGAGCTGTGCTTACAACTCGGGCTGCAGGCTGCCTACCTCCACTCTGTCATGCCACCTGTCCCCTGTAAAGCTGACTTCTAAAGCCTGTTGGCTGGAGTAAGGTAAGGCAGCATGGGCCTACAGCCGGGCCCAGCAGTTCTGCTCTGCAGGGGAGGGAGTGCTCAGTGGGACATGAGGGAATGGCCGCAGATCCAAGAGAGCCCTAAAGACTAACAGGTCTCATTTCCTCGGCTTGACAATATTTGCTTTGGCTCAGTCTGGCCAGTTGCAGGCATCCCTCTGGACAAACCCAAATAAAACAACCTTTTCTTTTTCAACAGCCCACTGGGGAACAATACTGAATAAACAGAGACCTTTTGAAGCACAAGGCAAGAAAAATAGACTGACACAGATGATTCTTTGGGGAGAAGGAGAGGTGATGTCTGTAATGGATGCCATGGGGGCAGAAATGTAACACTGAAACCGAATTTGACCAACACCCAGACAAAGGGCTCAATGTACTTCTGAGACGGATTCATGTGGATGTTAGAAAGACGTTACACAGTTTTCTCCCTGCCCTGCTGCTCTATCACGTGACTTTAAGACTCCATTACTTTTCACCCCGTACCAATATCATGACTAATAGCACTTGTTTTCTTTCAAGGTGTTTTTTCTAGGGTCTTACAAGAAAAGCTGAGGAGTTGTGTGGTCCGAGGACTGGGGGCTAACCACCACTGAATATAAAGCTTGAAAGCAGTGTAGGGACAAGGAGCAGGTCTCCTCCACTTGCGCGTCCCTGGCATTCTAGCACAGGGCTTAGAACACAGACACGCTTCGAACGGTGAATGGGTACACACTGAGCTGTTCTCTGTACATCAGAAATCTCACTTCTAGTTTCCCTGATAAATTTTATGCAACTGGTTTCACAAGAGGGTAAGACAAGTTTCATCAAACTATCAGGTTTCTTAAAAAAAATCTTTCTCACTAATAATCTATTTTAAAATGTCAGTTTAGTTTTACGGTTGCTTTGGCCCAATATTTACAAAACAAAAATGTTAGAGAAAAAGAAAGTCCCGGTAAAGCTCCACTAGTTACAGCACGTGAATTCTGGAAACAGTCACTCAGGGCTGGGCCAGGAGGCCACCCGGCCAGGCTGTGCTTTGGAAAGCTCCCACCAGACTCGCCATCTTGACACTGACTAACACACACTTGCAGGGAAGCGATATTGAGCTTGAAACACTACCTTGCCATTGTCTAGGATATACTTGTCCATGACAGGTGCAGGAGCAGGGTAATAGGACGACGTATTTGCTTCCTCACTGAAAGTGCTCCGCAACTCCGGCTCGGGCTCGAGACACTCTGACTTTACTTTTTCCAAGTCAATGGCGGGACCTAGGCAGTTAAGAAAAGAGATCTGTCTAGAACTCCAAGGAAAATAAAAGGCAAATATTTTTTACTACGCATCTATCAGCACACAGTGGCACCAAAAAAAAAAAAAAAAAAAAGCTGGCTTATTTTCGTCGATTGGACTATACTCAAACACAGGCTTGAAAATAACACGAGGTACGAACGCCATGAGGGGAAGCGGGAAAACTGGGGACAAGCCTGGAGGAGAATCTAAGTCGTAGTGAGATGCAGTCTTCTACAGTGTCCCTGTCTGCATGGAAATGCAGGGGACTCAGCTTCTGGCACAGGAAAGAGGTCCTGTCAAGACTGGGTAGAGAAGGGGTAGCAATTTCCGCAATATGCAAATCATGTATTTGCCAAAAACCCCAGCTCTGCAGCCTCCAGTGCAGCAGGCCACAGCGGAAGATCAGAGGTCAGGAAAGCAGCGGGGAGAAACGTGAAGGCCTCCCCTCCTCAAGCCCTAGTATCTGGACAGGAGCGTTTCAACCAAGAAATTAAAATACAAAACAGATTAGGACCCTGATTGCCTGATCCAGCAGCTACCCTGATTTTTATTTTAATGCAATCAACACAAATTACGTGCAGTTTAAACAGTGAAAGAAAGCTAGATAAATGGTGGTGGTTTCTAAGAGGGATTTTTTTTCTCCATTAGCTTTTAAAGATTATGGGCTATTTTTTAAATCACCTATTATGTCTTGATTACCAAAGGGCAGAGAAACAGGATGAAAATGAGTAAATAAGGCAAATGACTTGATTAACTTTTGCAGGAGGGCAACTCTAAGGCCAACGGAGAGTTCAGCATCCTGGAAGTTCTTCCTCTGCAGACACTGCAGGAGTCGACTGGGATCAGAGATTTAGCTACTGTCATAGAACGTCCCCAATGCTGTGCATATAACGTGAGCACCCAATGAATTTCATGGTCCAACCTTCTCTTACCCCAACCACGTGGACAACTTGGTCCACAACTCTTTATACACTTACTAAAGTCCTGACCAACAATCTGGTTGTAACACTATGTTCAACTGCCGCATCCTAGACTTTGGCTAGTGGGAGGGAAGGTATTAAGGATTTTGTTACTAAAATTCCTCATGACAGGGCTGCGCAGAACAAGAATATCATTCCTGAGTTGCTGGCATCTGCCATCTGCAAGACAGACTCTCTGTAGTCTCCAATGATTTAAGCATGAGCCTTGCACAAAGCTGAAGGCAAGATGACTGGGAAGCAGAACAGTGCAGATGAAAAAGCACGGCTCAGGGCAGGCCCACTGGCATAGTGGTTAAGTTAGCGCCCTCCGCTTCAGCAGCCTGGGGTTCACCAGTTTGGATCCTGGGTGCAGACCTATGCACCGGTCATCAAGGCATGTTGTCGTGGCATCCCACATAGAAGAACTAGGACTTACAACTATGATATACAACTATGTACTGGGGTTTTGGGGGGGGGGGGAGAGGAAGATTGGCAACAGAAGTTAGCTTAGGGCCAAGCTTCCTCACCAAAAGAAAAAAAGAAAAAGCACAGTTCATCTTGGCATAGTGAGTTTAGATCCCATTCCTGGCTCTGCTGTGTTTTAATTGTGTGACGGCAGGTGAGTGAACTGTAGATGCAGGAGCTGGCAGAGTGAAGGACTGACAGCATCATCATCCTTCTCACAGCATCTCCCAACAGTGCCTGACCTACTCAAGGGCTGGGCCTAGGTCTTATTCTTTTCTTTGTCCCCAGCACTTGGCACTGAGTAGGTGCTCTCTGAATGTGTGCTAAATGAATAAAAGAACAACAACAGTGAATGAACAATTCTAAAGTTTCAGAAGCAGAAGCCAAAGTTTCTCAGCTCTCTGTGTGAGATATCAGGTTGAATTTCTGAGATACAAACAAACTTAAGTGAAGCATTTGATCTTTTCTTAGATGGGGACTAAGTAATTACTTTGGTTTCCCTACAGGGCATGGCTGAGTTGGCATCTGAGGTGCCTTCCTGCTCTGATGTTCAGTGACAAGAGACAGGAATGGGCTGAGAGGAGGAGGTCCATGCAGCTAGAGGCTCACAGGTCACCTTTGGCAAGATCGTGTCCCTCCTCTAAAGCCTCCTTTTCCTTCTATGAGAGGAAGATGCTGGACACGGGAATGAATCCAGCTCAACTCGGATGTCAGTCTGCTTCTCTCCTTCCGTCTTCACAGTGGCTGCCAAAGGACACGACTGTGTCCTTCCTTGCTTAGGCTCCCCGCTACTCTCAAAATTAAGTCACACACCATAGCCTCCTGAAGGCCCAGAACAACCAGCGTCCTCTCTCCCTCTGGCTCTCATTTCTTGCTGTCCCCTGATACTCACCTGTGCTCAGGGCCCCCACATGCTATACTGTCCCAGGCTGTAGCTCCTTTGGATGTACTACTGTCTTGGCCTTGAACACCACCTCATCTGCCTGCCGAGCCCCTGGTCAGACTTCAGAACGGAGCTTAGGCGTCTCCTTTGTGAGGCCTTGCCCTGATCACTACTAGGTAGTGGACTGCAAATACTTCCAGCAAACTATACTTGACTCATCGGCCTGGCAGTCTGTTGCTCATGTTAGACTGTGAAGCTCTTCAAGGGCAAAGCTGCACCCTCTTTGAGATCTGGCACCTAGCCCAGTGCCTGGCACACTGCAGGCTCAGTAAATTCTTCACGACGTGAGAGAGAGGAGAGAGGGCTGGGGGGGAGGAAGGGACTTTAACGGGCTGGGGCAAAGACTCTGAAATAAAGCTCTGCTGCTGAGCTGGGGTGTTTGGGGTGGGGTAGGGGTGGGTGGGAGGCTGTTTTCAGATATCTGTAACCTTTTTTGTAGCCCGTGAAGTAGAAATTAGGGCTGTTAAGCAGAAATTGAAAACATCTACCCAGAATGACTATTCAGATGGCTACAGAGGGACATCAAAGGGACACCAGAGGGAGAGTCACCTCTCTGGCTCCACTCCCCTAGGCCCCTCCCCACAGTCAGACTACATTCCAAAGTGGCCTGCCTACCCTTCTCCACACATAGACCATTCCTGCCTCCTAGTCTTTGCTTGTGCCATCCCCTCTGTCCAGAACATTCTACCCCCTACAGATGTGCACCTATCCCAACTCCACGAGGGATTCAAAGCCTGACTCAAAGGCTGTCTCCTCCACGAGGCTGTCCCGTCCCTCCCAAGGGAGGTAAGTCGTTCTCTCCACTCCTTCCTTAGAACGTGGAGTCAGAAAGACTGCGGTTTAAACTCGGGGGCTGCCGCCTGCTGCTGAGCTGAGCTGTGAGCCTCCTCAGGAAGCTGAGCTCCGTCGTCCCTTGGGCCTCTACCCCAAAATAATCAGATGCACTCTTTGCTTCCATGCCTGTCTCCCTGCTGGCCTGTGAGGCCTGAGGGCAGGCAGGGACTGCGTCTTTTTATGTCAGAGACCAGGGCTCAGCACAGTGCCTGGTTCAGCTTCCATCCTCAACAGACAATTTATACATCAATAACCGCCTAACCTCCCTGACCCTGCTGGCTCGTCTGAAAGGAGGAATGACAACAGCAACCTGGCAAGACTGACGAGTCAGTGAGTTCCCCATGTTGGTGAAATGATTACCCTGAGTCTGGCATGGAGTGGCAGCTCAGGAGATCGCGGCTCACCTCACTCCTCCGCCCATCGGCGTCATGCTTGGGTGCTCAAGCTAGTCCGTTACTCAGCCGTGGCTTCTGGGAGCCAGGGGCCCTGCTGGGCTTCTTTAGCCCAAGGCCCCGCACAGGCCCAGCACTGAGCAGGTCCTTGCAGCCCACAGCACCCCCACGTCCCCCTCTGCTCACGCTGGTCTCCTCAGGCACTGAGAGAGTTTTGACAAATACTGAGGCTACTGTCCTGGGATCTTCTGACCCTCAAGGAAAACGGTCTCCTGACATTCTCGGTCAGCACGGTTTAATAGGTGGTGGCTCCCAGCTGTTAGCACTGCTCTGCAAGAGCCGCCTCCTTCGGCACTGTCTACAGAAGGTACCTGGTGCCTCGGCCTCAGCGAGGAGGGCAGAGGAGCCAAAGGCACATCTTGGAGACGGGGGTGTGAACCCAGCTGCGAGACCGTACACAAGTCACCTCACCTCTCTGAGCCTCAGCTCTCCCACCTGCAAAATGGGGATTACCAACAGCCACCACGCCGGCTGCCAATGCCCCCCCGGAAGAGCCTGGCACTGGGGCAGGCACAGAACAGCGGCTGGCAGAGGCTCCGAAAATGGCCGATGCGAAGGAGTAAATCAATCAGTAAAGCGGGGTGTTTAGTATAACAAAATCAGAAAGAAAAGGAACAAAAACGTGTGGTTTCTTTGGGGAGAGGAGGGAGGGCTCTAGTGCTTTTAATTTAAGAGGGGGGAAAAAACCACTTCATTGCAAATTTTTGTCGGCTCCACTCCCGATGTTGGCAATTTACATCTCATTACAACAAACGCTTCAGATTGCTGTTTTGCTTTTAAAAATTTCTGAGGCATTGTTCTCTTTCAAACACATGTGACCAAATTAGCCACAATAATAAGCACTTGCGCTAAGAGACAGCATTGTACGATCTGGCGCAGATATTTTAAGTAACAAAGGAACTTTTTTCACTTTGTGAGAAGAGTAGGAATCAAAAAAAAGAGGCCTTTTGATCCACTTCAGGTTTATTTTGGGGAAAATATACCTTCCGTGGAGAAAAACCTCTCAGCTGGGTAAAAGCAGCTTTTTAAAAAAAGTATAAAAGGTAGTACTTGTCTTCTCATTCAGTCATTCACGCACCCATTCATCACACAGTCCCTGACCGCATACCAGGAGCTTGGCCCTGAGGGAGGCCCTGGGGACCCAGAGACAAATGAGGCAGGCCCAGTTCTGGAGGAGCTGAGACCAGAACATATGAAACAGTACTGCATCGAATACAAATAGCCGTGATTTGCTGAACAAGCACTGGATTTAGCGTTAGAAAACCCGGTGCAAATCCTGGTCTTGCTATTTATCTTTCCTCTTTAAGCCCCAGGGGCCTCCTCCATGAAATCAGAATTGTGGCACAGAGAAGGGGCTGGGCAAACATCTGTTGGCACAACAAACAAATTAAATTATACCGTTCTCTGTTCTTCTCTAGCTTAAATTGGACTAATGCTGTTCTTTCTGAAAACCTTTCTAAAAAGCCAATGCTTGCGTGGCTTCCAGGAGGTTCAGAAATCACCTATTTCTTCTATATATATATATATATTATGTATATATATGTTTGGATACTAAATACCATTTCTGCTGAAGCAGAAAGGCTAATAATGTTAGATTTTTCTTAAAGAGCACTAAATTCTTCCATTTACTTCGCAAGTGAATAGGAAGTTTCTCTGCTTCGGGTATAAATTCTAGTTTCTTCCTCAAGGCAAAGTGAATCAAGCCCAAATTCTTAGGGGCATACAGAACACCGACTGTGGCACAGAGGCATGCTAGATGTGGCAGAAAAAAGATGATTCCACTTTGTTGGAAAGGACCTGAGCATGGTAACTGCCATGTAACAATGAAGGAGGTACACAAGGCCCTTGACAAGAGACAGGGGAAAAGACCCAGAGCCAGACAGGAGGCTCCCCCTCTGTGGACCCCACTGTCCCCTCTCAAAAGGCATCGGCCACTCTCGCCTGCTGTTGTAGCTACACATCTGTTTCTTACCCCATTACGCTTCCAGTGAGGGTGGGGACAAGTCTGGTCTCAGTCCCCCAGTAAGAATCTACTAAGCACCTACTAAGCGCCAGTCCTGAGCTCGTTGGCCTTGAGTGAGTCACAGTCCAGCAGTGGAGAGAGACAGGGAACAGATCATGACCATGCTGTGTGGCTGACGAGGGCTAGAATAAAGATTGGGAACAGAAACAAACGGGGGGTGCCACACTTGGAGGGGACAAGGAAGGCTTCAGAAAGATGGTCACAAACTTCTGAGATGGGGTTTAAGGGATGGATGGGAGGAGCTGATTGGGTGGGAGGGCTGGAGCAGGGTGGTTATCGTGACACGGTGAAGGCAAGCGGCACATAATCCAGGCTCCCAGACTGACCAGAAAGTGGAGAGCAGGATGAACCACACAAGTTTGGGGAGGGAGAGGTCACCAATGGCTCAGTGATCCTGGGAGGCTTCAAGAAAGAGGTGAGCTCTCTGATGGGTAGGTAAGGTCTGGGGAAGGTGGAGGGGCGGTCAGGCAGGGGACGGGATCACAGCAAGCAGTGGCGCTCCGGGTCCTTCGCCCCCTCCTTCTCCATTTCCTGAGTGCCTTCTGTGAGTGAGGGCTGGGGCAGGCTTTGCCAGGCACAGGCAGAAGGCGGCGTTCTAGCCTGAGGTCCAGGACTGGGTGAGATCCCTGCAGTGCATGGATGCTCAGATGCTCACAAAGGGGGTTGGTCCCTGAGGGAGTCAGAACCACAGAGCAGAAGAGCTGGAATGGACCCGAGAGAGCCCCCTCTCCACGGGGGAGAAGCCCAGCAAGAAAGGGGTGGCAGGAGTGAGCCCACGTCCCCAGACATGGGGTCAAGGTATCTTCCCAGCTTTGAGGAACTGTAAATGCCTATTCCAAAGGACACATTTGCTTCTCCCTGAGAAGGAAAGGCGACTGACATCTACTGAATGTCTTCTTTGTTAGACCTATTTTTTAGCTTTGTAGCACGTTTCACCCCACTGTCAAGTGATGATTTGTTTAATGTCTCCCTGGCTGGAACAGAAACTCTAAGGACAGCCACAGTTTTGTTCACTGATATCCCCAGCACCTAGCACAATGTCCTCGGCACACAACGAACACTCCTTAAACATGTGTTGAATGAAAGAAGTTAATCCTCATGGCAGTCCTGCAAAACAGATCTTATCTTTTTAGAGGCTCAGAGAGGTAAAGTAATTCTCCAAAAGTCACACAGGTGGTGAGTGCTCCAATTCAGGGTTGTTGGACTCCAAAGACTTGCTCTTTCCACTACCCTACACCTCAGCTAACGGCAGTTTTCAGATTTCCCAGGTGTCTCACGTAATGCCCACTCTGTGGACCCTTGACTCATCTCTGACCTCCCCTGACTTCCCCAGGGGGTCCATGAAGAACTCCACAATAGTGCAGGGTGCAGTGGGGAGGAGCAGGTGTCCCCGGGATTCATCTCACCTCTAGGAGCACCTCACCTCTGCCAGCGGGTGGCCAGGGAAAACCGGACTGGGTCCTCACCTGTATTTCTTCGATCTCTCTCCCCGCCCAACTATCTGGGCCCAGATAGCATCCAAACAGCAGGGATGTGCGGAAGAGCTTGGGTCTGCTGAGCCAAAGAAGCATGAAGGCCCCACACCCACACTGAATGCACGTGAAATGGCCTTTGGTCCTGGACCAGAATTAGCTGGGTTGGGGGGCTTGGGGGCTGTGGTGGGAATAAGTAGGGTAGGTGGCACAAGATTGCTGAGGGGCTGCTGTGGGGCACAGTGAGCAACTGAGGGCAGGAGTTAT
The DNA here is from genome assembly GCF_037783145.1 of Equus przewalskii. Lineage (NCBI taxonomy): Eukaryota > Metazoa > Chordata > Mammalia > Perissodactyla > Equidae > Equus > Equus przewalskii. Next base: position 9,940,940 of record NC_091832.1, on the reverse strand, counting down.
GGGGAGCAGAATTCCATCACGTGGCTGATGTCTCCCAACCAAATCAATCCATGACCTTGGCCTTGCTCAGTTTCTTCTTCAGGCCGTGAACCCTTCCAGAGCAGGGACCATCTGGGATTGATCTTTGCTAAATGGTTGTTGATTGATTTCTCTAGTTCAGAGGGAGACAACAACCAGAGGTTGAGGGACCGTACCCAGGGTCACTCCAGTGGGGAGGAGGCCACGCACCACCTACAGGAGGGGTGGGACAGTCTCTAGCTGCTCTCGCCTTCCTCTGCGGCCTCCTCTCTCCCTCCTACCGACCTCATCACTATGCAGTCCAGGCAGAAACTACACTATTTGCAGTTCGCAAATAAGCCAGCTGTTCACACAACTCTAAATCTTCGTTCAGGTTCTCCTGTTGTCTGAGGTGCTGTCTCCTTCCACTTCATTTGAATAAATCTAACTCGTTTCTCATTTGGGGGCCTTCTTCAGCCACCTACAGCACCTACCCCTGCCCAGGCATGGAAGGAGCCTTCCTCTACATCCTATCCCAACACCCTGAAAGCCCAGAGCGCAGCAGGCTCACGCGGCATCCCAACCATCTGCTGATGAGACTGTGACTTCTTTAGGGCAGTAACAGGGTCTTCGCTATTTGCATTCTCTGTGTCCAGAGCAGAACCTGAGAGAACAGAGGAGGAGTCCGATAAATGTTCCCACACAAATCATTTCCCTACAGATCCATCCAATAATGGAAAGAAGCTGCACTGGAAGTCAGTGAGTAAGCGTCCTGTCTCCAGGGGAATGCTACAGGAGGCTGGGTGGTCACTTGGCAGGGAGGCTACAGAAGCCTTCCTGCCCTGTGTAGGAGGCTGGACTAGGTGAACCTTGGGGCTCCTGACAGGACAAAGGTGCTGGGACTCTAAGAATTACTTGCAACCAAACTCAGAATGCCACTGGGACCAGCAAGGGAGGGTGTGGCCGGCCTGCGGGTCCTGCTGAACCCTGGGGGTGAGGCTGAGACTGATTCCATCCATTCATCTTGTCTGAACATTAGCTTTCCACTGCTTCAGGATGATTAATTTGTTCCAATTCCACGTGGCATAGGCATGTCCTATTCCCTCTGGTCTTGAGTTTTCCCATCTATAAGATGGGGGTGAGAGGTTGGATTGGGTTCTCTTTAAGGAGATAATTTCTATAAAAACTCTAAGGCAGCCAGCCCAGTGGCTTAGTGGTTAAGCTCGTGCGTTCCGCTTTGGCGGCCCGGGGTTTGCCAGTTTGGATCCCGGGTACAGACCTACGCAATGATTATCAAGCCGTACTGTGGCAGGTGTCCCACATATAAAGTGGAGGAAGATGGGCATGGATGTGAGCTCAGGGCCAGCCTTCCTCAGCAAAAAGAGGAGGATTGGCAGCAGATGTTAGCTTAGGGCTAATAAACTTTCTCAAAAAAAAAAAAAACTAGGGATTTTCTGTTTGGCATCTTGAGGCCCTAAAGCTTGGCAAGGCTGAAACTATGAAGAAATGGTAGACTCTTAAATTAGGCAGGAAACATCCCACCCAACAGCTCAAGGGTCCAGCAGTCCCAGAACCCACTGCAGCACATAAAGGTCTAGTCATGAGGGCAGGCAGGAGACGGCCACTGCAGAAGCACAGGGGCCCAGTGAGTGCCTGTGTGCTCAGATTCCTGACGCGTGGAACAGCGAGACAGAACTCAGTGTGAATGGTTCTGCCATTTCCTAGTTGTGTGGCCTCAGGCAAGACACTTAATCTCTCTGAGCCTGCTTCCTCACCCGATGATCCTATCTACTGCCGAGGTTGCTGCCTAGATGAAGAGCACCTGGCGCCAGGCCCAAAGCCTGCGTGCAAAGGCCAGCCTTTGCCTGTAAGGACCCTTTCCCACCTTTCCCACCTCCCTTCCTCTGACTGGCAAGTCCAGCAGAAAACAAGCCTGTCACACGGCCACACCAAAGCCAATGACCAGCAGGCACATTCCTATCTGGCAATGGAGAAAAGCGCGACAACTCCCGCAAGTTGTGGCTGCCCGAGAAGGGAGCAAAGGACAGCCCAGAGTTATCCCTCAGCCCCGTGTCCACCGTCCCAGAAAAACGATCTCTAGGGGGAAGGAGGAAGGAGGGTCCTGGACTCCTGCCTCTTGGAAATCAGCTCTTACAATAATCTAGGATGAAGTGCAGCTAATTCCTATTTAGTCAACAGTGCAAAAAGTCCTTTAAAATGGAGGATGACCTGGATGTTTAAGAGAAACAATTCCAGTTCTCACTGCCAGGTCTTCTCCTGCCATCCAGATTAAGGAGGCACAGGGCACGTGGTTTTGGCCCCACTCCACCACCAATTGAGGCGGCTGGCAGGGTGGACCTCCTGGGCCTCACTTCTATAACTGGACCTGCCGACCTGACCTGACAGGATGTCTGTTGCCCATCCTCTCCAGCTCTCTCTCACAGCCCAACTTTTGTGAGGGCTCCTGATTACTGGTGAGAATGAACTGAAGGCTGAAGGAGATGGAAAGAGCTCTGCCATGAACAGGCCCCAGGAGGAGAGCCTGAGGTAAAGAAGAAATTGAGCCATAACCAGTGATGTCTGAAGAATTGAGCGTGGTCAAGAGGAGTGTTTGAGGACTGGAGCTGGGAAGATAGAATTCTGCCCAGGAAAAGTGGGTGGGGGAAGATTCTATAAACTACAGACCAGTGAGCTTGAAATCAAGTCCAGGTGTAGTTGTAAGACGGACTATTCAACTATGATTTCTGAGGACTTACAAGGGGAAGTAGTAATCTCCAGGAGACATAGGGTTCGACCAAAGATGATGATATGCCAGACAACCCCATCTGTGCTCCGGGGCAGGACAATGCATGCCTGTGACATACCATGCATCGCACACACATTATCTCACGTGCATCCTCAAATGATCCTACATCGTTCATGATGGACCCACTGAGCAATGACTATGTGCCAGCCCCTGGGCAGAGGTCTTTACATGCTTTCACTCATTTAATCCTCTTAGGAACCATATGGTTGGTACTATCATTGACTCTGCTTTACAGATGAGGAAACTAAGGCCCAGGAAGTTAAGTAACTTCCCAAAGTAACAAGATTAAACTGTGGAAAAGCCAGGGTTCAAAACCCCAGTATTTCTGACCCCAGTGCCCACACAGTTCTTAATCACAGCTGGCTCTCCTGCCTGTGTGTGGTATGCATTAAGACAGCCATTTGACAGAGGAGAGAGCAGAGGCTGAGAAGGGTTAAATCACTTGCTTGAAGTGCACAGGTAATGAATTAGAGAGCTGAGATTCAAACCCAAGTAATCTCTGCTGCCAAAGCCCAGGCCGCCTCCAGCACAAGGGAAGCCAGCAGGAGGCATCTGGCTGACATTAGCTGCCTTTTCAAAGGCACCATCAGAGACCTGTGCTTAAAGATCCAGCTCAGACCGCAAAGGATTTTAAAGATCAAAGCTGGTATTTTAACGGACGTTGGACAGAACACAAGGCACGAGCTGGACAGAACACAAGGCACGAGCTGAGAGGCGAATAGAGGTGACAGAAACCCAGCTCTAAAGAGACAGATTTGCAGGTCACAATGGCTTTCTCCTTCTTCAAAAATTTTGACCAGCTTGTGATCTGGCTAACAGGGACGATCTCTCTTCTTTTTGCATTCTTCTCTCTCAAATGGAGATGATAATCCTTACCTGGCCTTGCAGTAAGGCTATGGGAATAGTCCAACAAGATAAAAATGTCAGGGTGTTTTGAACCTGTAAAGTGCCATGCACACGTGAATTACCACTATTTTCTTAGCATCTATGCCTCTTCTGGTCAGAATTCTTGATTTCCACCTACACTCCCTGACAACGCACACACAGTCTCAAACCATCAGACCCCTCCCTCCTGCAAGCACAGCCCTTGTTTTGTTTTGCTGGTGTCCCGGTGCGTATGTCTGTGCTCCCACGGGACTGTGTGTGCATCTTGAAGGCAGGGATTACGTCTGCTCTCTATAGTCCTCACAGAGCCCTTGCAAGCCTTAGCTGAACTAATGTTACCTGAATCTCACCAAAATGAATTTAACTCTCTAAGAGGTACTTACAGTGCTAAAAACTGAAGAGATTTCTAAGCCTTGGTTTTTGACCTCTAAGAACAAGGCACCTAGGTGAGGGGAAACCAAGAGAGACCCTGGAGCCTACTCCTCCACATACACCAGAGCTCACCCTTGGAACGGGCTCTCTGCTGTTCTGCTTCCCTTCATCCCTTGGAATTCTCTGATCCTGCCAAGCTCCGGTTTAATAAACACAGCTCTAACCCCCTGGCTTGTGAATGTTTAAAAAAGGGACTGTCTTGTTCATGTCTATACTCCCAGCACCTAACACAACCCTGGCACAAGGCACACCCTCAATAAATGTTTGCTGAATGAATCAAAGAATACATGAACAGATATATACACAAATAAACCTGTACTTTAGAAAGCACGATTATCTTCCTCTTCATGCTTTTTGCATCCTCAGCATTTACTCTTTTGGGAGAGGGTGGGCAAGAAAGAGGAGAAAAGGAAAAAGAGATTGCCATTTATTGCACATTTATAATATGCTGCCCACAGGGCTATATTCTTTCCATATGCTTCCTCATTTTATGTTGACACTGTCACAGAGGTCTTGAAAGAAGGGACTCTCGGGGTAGGGAGTGAGGTTCCTTCTCATCAGAGAGGGCTGCTTCCCATGCTAAGATCATAGAAAAGGAAAGTTCTGTTCTATAGAAAAACGTCCTTTGAGCGGGGCAGAGGGGTCACCCCCATGTCAGCAATAATGAAGTCCAAGGACTAAAGAGGGCCATGTGGGGCAAGGGCCCAGAGAGAGGACACAGCACCAGGTCTCAGGAGACCCCCTGGGAATAGGCCACTGACATTTTCTGAGCTTGTTTCCTTATCAGCAACATGAGGGCAACGGCTTATATCCTCTTTAAGTTCTTTCACAAATCCCTGACTCCATATTCTAGAGGATCTTTCCCGTTAAACCCATCTTATATTTATTTGTGGAACAAATGAAAGAAGAACGAATAAGTGCACAAATGAAGATGCGAGCCATCCAGTGAAGTCTCTGAAACATCTTCTTACACCGTCTTGCTGCTGCCCCCCCACCCTTCTGCCCCCAACCTCCACAAGGTGCACCACTACAACCCCTGGCTGTTAGGGGACCTGCTTGCCACTCCAAGGTCCCCATCAGGCTTAAGAGGCCAGGCTCTTGCCCTCTGCCCACTCCCATCCACCGTGTGCAAGATGCCAACGCCTAGAAGAGTCAGCAATGATTCCTCCTGGCAGGGAGCCTTCCTTTTAAAACTGAACATCTCCTGACCTGTTGGCCTCTCTTGTCTCTGAATTTGCCTACTAAAGAGTGGATGATCCAGCACCCAAGCTGGACAAAGGCCCTTGAACTGGGTCCAAGGCAAGGTGTACAGGAGAATATAAGCAAGCACAAGCCTCCAAGAGCAATGCTCAAGCCAGGCCCATGGGGCCAAGGATGGTACAGGCCAGGCCACGTATCGACCCCAGGACAGGATGTGCTCCTTAGAGGGCACATGCAGTTGACAATCAGAGGGGGTCTCTCAGTCACTTTTTGGCTGTTGTTTGCCTTGTTGTTACAGGTTTCTTGGTGTTACGTGTGGAGCAGGAGCTATTACAGCAGGGGAGGCATCTTCCCCGACTCACTGTGAGTTCCACCTTCGAATGCTAGTCCCTTCCCCAGAACTCATTACATTGTATCTTAGTTACATGCTTACACGTTTACCTCCATCACCTTCCCCTCTCCAACTTCCAATGTCTGAGTCTTCTTTGGATCTCCCCAAGTTCCTAGGCTCAGAAAGCATACGGTCAATCTCAGCTGACTGACTGAATGAACAAGTGAACAAACATATACATAACCCCTTTTATCTCCTACAATAGAAGATCCTGAGAGGCAGAGAAGTTAGTTAACCTGCCCAATGTCATATAGCCAATTACTGGTTGGGAGAGCCAGAGTTAAAAACCCGAACCAGACCCTGTCTTAGTCCCTCCACTAAATGGTGTGGAAAAGGAGCTAACAGTAACTGAGAATGAACAGAACACCAGGCACTGTGCTGTGTGTCCCAAGGCTGCGAGGGGGATATTATTATTTCCATTTTACAGATGAGAACACCAAGGCTCAGAGAGGTGCTCTCTGCCTAGACTGCCCCTCACTCTTCCCACCCGCACACTCCTACCTGGATAACAAAAATTCATCCTTCAGGCTCCAGCTTATAAATCATTTCCTTCAGGAAGCCTTTCTTTCCTGATCCCCTCAAATTCGGTAGGTGCCTTTCCTCTGCTGTCCCACAGCCTCATGTGCTCCTGTCCCCGTGGTGGTATTTATGCACAGTGCTGTCGCTGACTATGTCAGTGGACATCTCCCCCTCGAGGGCAGAGGGCAAAGACTGTATCTTAAACATGCCCAACTCTTACCACCTGGCAAAATGCTTGTCAAACAGCAGGAGACGAGTAAATACATGTGGAAGAAAAGAGGGAAGAAGGGAAGGGTGCAGAGAAGAAAGGAAAGAAGGAAGGAAGGAAACAAGGTTCCTGAAGCCAGAGTTGGGAAGTGGGGATTTTGGGGTTTGAATCCAGGCCTGCCTGGTTCCAAAGACTAGACCAGACTGGACCAGATCCACAAAGAGAAACAACTTCCCCTTCCCCTTTAGGGTAGAGACCCTTTTATAATACTCTTGGGGATTTGTCTTAGAATTTGGCACATCATCATTCTTCGATTACCAAGTGCTAATCAATGGACTTTAAGCTTTCACAGATCACAGATGGGGGGGATTTTCCGGGACTCCCATGGCACCTACAGCACCAGGTACTGCACGTGCAGGTGCTCCACGCAGACTTGCGGCTTGAGCTGATTCATACTCAGTCCATCCCACTCTGATGACCATAGTAACTTAGGTCAGGGAAGAGCCTGCCACTGGCCCTCATGATGGCATTCAAGGCCTATGGGGTGGGAAAGCCTGGAAAGATCAAGACACAAAACTATGGTTGGGGTCAAGTTTCTCTAAGTCTTTTAAGACTAAAGAGGCACATCCTGATGTAAAATGCAGTGTCTTATTGCCCCAGAGGTTTAGGAGTGGTTTCTGGAGTTTAAACTTGTTCATGATCATGCGAAATAGGCAGTTACCCTGGGTGTGGAAATAGCATGTGGAGAATTTATGTTGTTAATTGTACTTCCCCCGCTACCCCCCAGGAAGTTTACAAAAGGCGTAGCAGACAGAGTGCAATGAAAATAAAAATTAGTCATTTGAAGACCGGAACATACTTTTTCTCTCTGAAAATTCCAGTTCTCTCCCCACCCCCACTGTCACTCCAAGACCAAGACAGCTTTCAGAGAAGTTTACATTTAGGGTTTCTTTTTAAGATTTTATTTTGATAAAGAATTTAATAACTTTTTAAGTTGCACACCACATGTGACCTTCAGTGTCACTGGCACCTCCACGGGCTATGATTTGGGAGAACGGCCAAGGCTGAGTCGGGGCGTGGGGAGGTGACCAGCCCAGGAGTCAGGGGACTTGGTTGAGATGTGCTCTGCCACTGCCTCCCCAAGTGAAGGGAAGTCTCAGCCTCAGTTTCCTCCTTTGGGACAAGGGCATGAGAAGGCCCTGGCTGACTCCCCGGAGCATCCTGAAGATCTACTGAAGCCCTGGGGACAGTTTAAAGGACAAGCATCTATAAATATAAGTAAGGTAGGGTAAGAGCATGTTCGTCTAAACATCAAAAAAGATTGAGGCTTTTCACATAAATCTAGTACCTAGATAATGGAACCCTTCCTTCTTGAGTACAAAATGGTAATTGATTTAAACTTTGGGGATAGAACTTGTGTTTCTAGACTGGATTACTCCCTTTTTTATCAAAACACACTGACTTAGGGTTATTAATGACTGTCCTGGGGGGATGTGGGGGCGATGAATTAGTGTTATACTGACTTCCTCAACACCGACTGGAGTCTTGTGTTATGAAGGGAGTGTTTCTGTCTTTTCCTCTCTGGTAAGCAGTCATTTCTCCTGCTGTCAAGGCTGCTGCCTTTCAGATTTCCCCTGATTCCTTCTTCTAAACCACATTAGATGAGAAAACCTAAAAACCTGGTTTGTTAAGATTAGGTGCAATATAACAGCCTACTAAGTTCTTCTAAGCAAACCAAAGGAGTTCTATACATCTTTATATTAATCTTCCTAAGGTCATGTGCCTCTCTGCTCAAAAGCTTTATAATTTTTCTCATTTCTACCAAAACAAGTCCAACACTCCAGGCTGGTAGTTTTCCAGGCCTTCAGTCATCTGTCCTCAAAGCACATTTGCAGTATCTCTTCTTAGTGGGCTCCAGGTGTCTTCCCATACTCAGTGAGTGCTCCTCTCAGCCTCTTCTTGTGCCTTGAAACAATACCCACCCTTCAGGCCCAATTCACCGCCCACCTTCTTCCTGAAGTCTCCCTCAGTTAGATAACTTCTCTCCATCCTTTTAACTCTCCCATCCTTTTATCTTCATCCCTCCCATGGCATTGTCACTTTCTGACTTAAGGTAATACACTCTTTTGGGATCATATCTAGTTCTCTTTACTATCCTGAAACCTCCCTGGAGAGCTTTCCCATAACCCCTGGCACTGCCTCTTGCTGAATACATGCACAAATGAGTGGTGGTGAACACTGTCAACTCTTGTTCCCTAGCCACATTTCTCAATGTCCCCCACTGTGTTCTAGATGGCTAAGGCTGCTGCCTTTATCAGCTGCTCTCGGCTTCCCAGTGGGAGAGAGTGGCTCTACCTCGGGGTAACTTCTGAGCCAGCTCCCTGCCCTTCCCTAGCCTCAGGGACACTTGGCCCACCTCTCCCCCTTGCTCTTCTGGAAGAGGGGCTGAGCAAAGCATCCCGCCCGTGCGGAGTGGTAGGTGGCCTGCGGGGGCACTCACCACTGCCAAGCCTCAGGAGCAGCACGTCCTGGAGCCTCCGGTTGAGGTCACGGAGCTCCTTCATTTCGGACACAAGTGCCCCGTACTCCTTGAGCTTCTTGGCCTGCTGTACCAGCTGCCTCCGAGTCCGCTCCAGCTCCTGCTGGAGATGGCGCATCTCCTCCTGCTGCTGCTGATAGTTGCGCAGCAGCTCCTCGTACAGAGCCCGGGGCACGACGGCATCCTCCAGACTGTCCATGTCCTCCGTGCCCGGCGAGGCCTCCACGAAGACCTCTTCTGGACAAGTGCTGTGGCCCAGGCTCAGGCCGTTCTGCTTCTCCAGCCGGGCCACCACTGCCTCGATGCTCTTGTGCGCCACTTCGCTCGGCTTCCGCCCCTCAGGTCTCTGTGTAGGACAACGAGAATCAGTTCAGGCAAGGGCAGCTGGGACTTTCTTGGACTGCAGCTCAATATTTCCCCAGACAATCCTAGAATCACAGAACCACAGAACATCAGTGCTTGGAGAAACCTGTGCAAACACTTAGTCAAAGCCCTTCATTTTACAAACAGGGAAACAGAGGTCCAGAGTGGGGAAGGGTCTTGCCCAAAAGTCACACAGTCAGTCGGTGGCAGAACCAGGACTCTGGTCTCCCGGGCCAGCACTTTTCCCATTCCACCACTCTGCCTCTTGGATGCATAGTACACCATGACCACCTGCCCCAGCTGCCCAGACCCCCGCCCCACCCACAGTGCTAGGCAGTGCCACAGTGTTAGGCTCACAGTGGGTGTTCACTGTGTACTTGGGGAGAATCAGTGAGAAATCAGGCCAGGCCAAACCATTCCAGGGAAGTCACCACTCAAATCTTTTCAACAATAAAAACATAAAAACCAAAAGAAGGGTAAGGGGGCATTCCATCAAGTAACCTTTCCTCAAGAATGCTTTAGGGCGGCAACCAGGTCTTGTTTTCTCTGTTTCTCCACTGCCTACTTAGAACTGGCACTTGGCAGGGGCTTCATAAATGTTTACTTAACTGAAAAATTCAAAGAATGCTAGCACTGGAAGGTTCTTCAGTTTAACTCCCTCATTTTACAGGTGAGGAAATTGAGGCTTAAACAAAGGGCTATACTCAGGGTCACACAGTGAGCTACGAGCATCGCCAGACCCAGAATTTGGAGCCCAATTTCCAGCACTAGGCTCCTTCCCCTACGTCCGCCAGCTTCTCCGTGGACACTGGCCAAGCGGAAGCTCAGTAAGACAGTGGACACAGAGAGGACAGTTCACTGAGAAGAGAATTATCCAGGCCTCCCCAGGGGCTGAGATTTCAGCTGCCTGAGGAAATTCCAGCTCGAGTGGACAAAGCTTCTGTTGAGGGGAACAGGAGTTCAAGGACCAAATGATTTCTTCACCCAGGGCAGGAAGGCTAGGAGTTCTCTGGATTGGGGGCACTTGTAGGAGGTGCAGACAACTGAGGACACAAAATTCCGGACACCTTAACTATGTCAGGTCAAGCCTGCCTTAACCTCTCACTAAGTTTCTGGAAATTGAAGGAAAAAAACAAAAAACCATCACGTTGAGATTGAGTTACATGATAAAAGTCCTGTCATTTTATCCACTGGGATAAGGTGCTGCCAGCCTAGATGAAGTTACCCACTAAAATTGTAATGAGCACTTTGGATATCTGTCTGCATCACTACACTGTGAGACCACCAAGGGCAGACCACATCTGCCTAATCTCCACGACCCCAGGGACCAGCACAGGCCCAGGCCCACGGCAGGAGTGCAATGGACGCATGAACTGAACTCAACTGCCTCTTTTGGACTATGCCTTGGGAATTTCCTTCACCTTGTGTCCAAAATTAGACCATGGTTAACGCAGAAGGCATCCTTCTTCCTCCCCCTTCCTCTAAGGCACTTATGGTATGGAAAAAACGTCTGTCTTGTTGAACAAGATTTTTAGCAGGTTTACAAGTGAAGGCTGGAGGAGACCACATGGGGTGCACACCAAAGGAAATGCAAAAGTTTTCTTCCAACCCAGGGTCCCATAAACCCCTTTTTGCGAACCTAGTGTACCCCGTTTGCTAGCAAGTCCACCTGAGCTGTTTTGGGCAATCTAATAGTGACTGGCTCTGAACTGCTGCCCGAGAACAGACACTTAATGTTCCTGGAGCTCAGCAGTGACCTCTCCAGAGCTGTGGGCCGGGGAGAAGTGCACTGTTTCAAACCCTTGCGGTGATGACACTGCACACATGGCACAAACAGGATGATGCTTGGTGGCACAGCATGAGTCAGGGCTCCCTGGAAAGTCGGCCAACAAGACAAATGCACACTAGCAGGCCCAAGCCTCTCCCAACCTGAAAAACTCATGGCCTGTGACACCAGAGGACATTTACACGGGGAGAGGAGGCCAGACCGGACTTCTTCAGCTATCAGAAATCCAAAAATGCTCCCGCATAATTCCAACAAAAGGAAACATTTTGTTACCTTGATGTGTCTATGCTGTAAATCTTCCTCCCCATAATCTTTAACCTCCCCATCTTCTTCTACGTGATTGAGAGAAAGTTTGGGGATTTTTATTTTCTTCTGCATCACACTGTTTTCAAGGTCAGATTTGTCTTCTAAAATGTATATCAAGAGAACAAGGTTGATTATGAGTCAAAATGCTCAAAATGCCCACAACCTCAAATGCTAGAGAATGAATGAGGCCAGACCAGTTAAAAAGGAAAAGCAAACAAACCCACAGCCTGTTCCCTCCTGCATGCAGGCTCCTTAAAGCAGCAGTGCACATCAGATGCTAGGAGCACAGGCATACACTAAAGCACAGCCGTACAAAGTGTGAAAGCGTGCCCGGAGAATTTGCTCCAGGGTTTCTCTACGTACATCTTAAAGGGTGGCCTTTTATGGAATTCTAGAATCTTGGAACTAGAATGGCCCTTCGAGTGCTATCTGGTCTAAACTTAACTAGCACGTGAATTCCTCAACAACAGACATCTTCCTACGCCAAGTGACTTCCCAGGAAAACATGGTGGGTCTCTGCCAGCTGAGGTACAGTAGGCATGAAAGGGATGACAGCTGTTACGGGGTAAAGCCTGAACTGGAGCGGAGGCAGAGTCCCTCACAGCCCGGACACAGGACAGGCTGAGGTAAGACAGATATCAAAGAGGAACGATTAACAGTTACTACCTTTTTACTGGTATCAGATCACAGAACGACAGAGTTTGATGGGCCTCAGCAACCAACTGGTCCGACTCTCTCATTTTACAGGTAAGGGAGCTCACACCCAGAAAATGGAGGGGGCTCGACCACATATGAGTCTGAGGAAGAGTCAGGAGTGGGAAACAGGCCTCCAGCGTCTCCCCAGTGCTTACGTGTGGTAACAACACATACTGAAATTGTTACAAACTGTTAAGTGCTACACGAAGGGGTATGGTTTCTCCTCACTTCCTCACTCTCTAAACTCAACTTGAGATAATCTAAAAGAGAATTTTTTTCTCCTGAACAGATTTCAAAATTTATTTCCCAGATCTGTCTCTCACAGTAGATGTCAAAGGTAAAAATTCAAACAGGAGAGTCTCAGAACAGAAACTTAAACCAACTCTGGAACTGACTCCTTGCGGTAAGTACTCTGAGGTCTTGTTTTCTGGGCTTGAACTGCGACTCTGGGAATTACCATTTCTTAGACTCCTCAAGTATCCCACTGCTATACCCTAAATGTACTTTCTAGCACGGTGCCCCAGGCTGGATGTGGCACATGGCCAGGGAGCTGGTTAAATCCAGTCTCTGAGGGTCTTTATGTGTAAGCATGAGTGTATGTGCACAAGCGGATGTGCATGTGTTAAACATGCTCCTACATGTCCTTCAGGCCAGGCTTCTCTCCTCATAACTTGTTAGTAAAGCTGAGAAGGAAGCTTATAAGTGCAGAACTATTTCCAAATGCAGTTCAAATGCTGAATTTTCGCAGATGGTGTTGGGAATGGAGCCCTAGCGGGTCGGAGGTGGGACTCTGGTATCAGAGAGACCTCAGTGTGAATCCCTGCTCTTCTGAGACAGGGTGAGGAGCGGGGGGCAAGGGCCTCCGTGTCGCTGAGCTCAGTACTGTGTCCTCAGTACTGGGAGTGGTGGGATGACGGCAATAACTCACACAACCCACCGCCCGGTGCCTGGTACACACCAGGCACTCGATGAACGGGACATTAAAGTTGGTCTTATCAACATGCTTGGAATCATTTTATTTCCCTAAGCATAAGGTGAATAAAGATACAATTTAAAGAATGGAGCAATGACTAAAGCAGGCTGTGGAGTGTAAGGGGGCTGCCCGGGAAAGAGAGATGGTCTTTGTTAACACCCTCTCTTGATCAGAGATGAAAACAGCCCTTCCCACTAAGCAGATCCTCGGGTTCCACTCTCGCCAGAAAGGCCTGTTCTTGTTCTCTTCGTGCCTGTACAATGCATCCACTGGGTCAGGCGTGGACGACAACAGGGACTGCGGTCTTTCTAAAGGAGCAGCAGCTTCCCTCCCACAAATCACTGGTGACTCCTTCTAAGCCAAAAAGCTGCTAAAATGTAAAACCTAAAGAAAGTGCTCCAAGTGAAGTGATCCTGAAACGGGATGGGTGGCTGTTGTCACAGGTGAAAAAAACAGAGAGTCAGAGAGAGAACAGGGGACGAGAGGGTGGTATTAGGGCTTCTGAAGGTGCTGGGGCAAAGCTCCTGGGCTAGTCTTCAGCTTGACAAGTGCAGGAGCAAATTTTGAGAAGAAGTCACCAAACTGGAAAGGACAAGCTATGCTCTGCCTCTCAGAGCTGACACTCTGTAGCTCAGGATCACGTTGGTGTGGGGAGAAGCAATCACTCAGACTCACAAAACTAGGCAAAATTTGATCTGAGAATGATCCTCAGATCACCTCATTCAACCCTTTCAAAACGCAGATGAGGAAACTGAGGTTCCAAGTGGTGAAGCCAGTGTATCCACCCCTGTAACAATCAGACCCAGGGATACAGGAGGAGCAGGACAGGCCACGGTGCCACTCTGGAGAGCCCACCACTGGGCAAGGTCACAGAACTTAGCGTCACTACGTGAAGAGAATGAGGACCCAGACCATGGAACCAAGGTCCAGAGCTTTTCCTCCTGTGCCTCAGCTTAACACTTCCTGAGAATTTACACTCGCAGGATCTTGCCTGGGCCCTGGGGACACAGACAATGAGCACCCGATTGGGGGACACAAGATAAAAACCCATGAAAAAGATAACCCTAGATTTCAAATACTATGTATGAATAAGGGGAAAATAACTGCGATGGGATCTCGGGGGCAAGGGAAGTCACTCTGGTCAGTGCAACCATGGCAGGCTTTTGAGAGGAGGTAGCATTTGAGCCAGACTCCTTACTTGCTGAGTGATCTTCGGTAAGTTACTTTACTTCTCTGAGCCTGGTTCATCATCTGTGACTTGAAGTAAATAATTCCCACTCACATTGGCAGATATTGTGAACATGATCAATTCCGTATGTTAAGAACTTGAGTGGAGTGAATGGCACCTGGGCAGTCTTGTGCTCATAAAGGGACAGCCATTTAAGGACAGTGAGAATCTGGACCACAAAAGAGGGGTAAAGAATAAAAGTCAAAAAAGAAGGTTGGGAAATATTTAGAGTGGAATGGTTTAAAAGATGGTTCAGTTATAGGCAGGAGAGAGAGGAGTGGAAGGGAGCTAAGGTGCTTGGGGCTTAGAGAAGAAAGGGCCTTGACTGCCAAGTTAAGAAGAGCTGAGGTTCAGCCTGCAGCTGTGGAACAAACAGGAGTCAGACCACCTGGACTCCAAGTCCAGTTCTGGCACTTGGGAGGGATGAGAAGTCAGGCAAGTTGCTGGGTCAGTGAGCGACCTTTCCCTTTTTCTGTAGAAATGGAGACATAACATCCACCTCCAGTGAGCACCATGAACCCTGGGCTGCCAAAGAGGAGCATGCAAACTCAACCACTATGCCACTGGGCCTGCCCCAAGAGGGATTTCATTTTAGGTGATGAAAATGTTCTGGAATTAGTGAAGACGGTTGCAGAATACTTTGAATATACTAAGAACTACTGAATTGTACATACTCTAAAATGGTGAATTTTATGTTACATGAATTATAGTTCAATTAAAATATAGGTACCACTTGTGGAATGTCTACTACCTATCAGATACCACTACAAGGCTCTTCACATGTATTACTATGCCTCACAACAACCCTGCAATTAAGTATCATTAGCCACACCTTTTTTTTTTTCAAAGAAGGCCTAAAGCTCCCTGGATGGGAAGGTGCAGAGCCAGGATTTGATCTAGGCTTCTCTGCCTCCCAAGCCTATGCTCTGTTCTCTCTCAACACATGCCTGGAACGTGGCAGAGCCAGAACAGGCGCTGAATGAATGGACGATGGCTACAGATAAGGACATCCAAATTCCCAGCCTGAAGTTCAAAGCAGAAGACCACTTTCCTTCTGCTCTCCTGCCAGACCCCTCTGTCCTCAGGAAGTCCCGAGAAAGCAGTAACCATCTCCAGGCACAACAGAAACAGGCTGCAGCCAGGCCTCAGGGCTTGAATGGGTTCTTTGAAAAGGTAGGCTGAGCGGTCTGTACAGGAAGGTCTGAAGTGGCAGGGGTGAGCTGCAGAAAGGAGCAGAAGTGAGAGTTCCTCCAACCACACACCTCCTGACCTGGATCCTGGCCACCCTGATGCTTGGCCAGGGGGATCCTGAGGCTCCCCTGAGAGCTCTACCTCCTGACTCCTTCCTATCGCTCATCAGTCTCCTCCCTGACCTGTGCTCCCTGATGCAGTCTCAGGAAGATCTGAGGCCTCCACTCATCCTTTTCTGCAGTCAGTGCACATTTACTGAGCCCCTGTTCTGGGTTGAGCACTATGCTAGGGGGTCCTCGTCTTTTGGACACTTACAACCCAGCATGTGCCAAGAACCCCAACCAGAATGCAACATTTGACTTCTTGAGGGACACTGGCTCACACAGAGCAAACCTCTGGTCTCCAGGCCTTTCTAACCCTAATCCTGAGTTGAAGGTGACACCTCACATCCATATTTAGTCCATAGAAGATTAATGAATGCTCAGTGTGATCACATAAAGTGGAAGAAATGGTTGGGAGGAGGTCCAGGATCTGATAAAAACAGCCCAGGCGTTTGAATCAGGTGGTCCTGGTTGAGAATTCTGGTTCCACTACACACTAACTGTGGGAACTTGGGCAAGCTGCTTAACCTGTGCGGGTGTCAGTCTCGTTACCTGTAAAATGGCGATGATAAACTGTTTTCCAGAAGACAGTGCATGTAAGGCATCAAGTGCAGTGCCTTTCTCATCACAGATGTTCGATGAATAGCAGCTGTGAGGCTGCCCTTGTGTGTTACATGCTTGGTTTTATCCCATGGCAAAGAAAACCACTGCAGGTATCCAACACGGACTGAGACATGACAAAAGAGATGTTTTAGGAAGATTAATGTGGCAGTGGCAAGCAAGATGGATGAGGAGTGAGGAGGAGACTGAACAGAGGGTGACAAGAAGCCATGAGTCTTAACTGGTCACATTAATGAAGGTGAACAGTGGTGTGGATCATCTAAGACAGCAAATAACTTCATGCGGCATTTTAACGGGGCTTTGGCATACGCCTCTGGCTTTGAATTCCAGGAAACCACAGAAGAAACTAGCAGTGGACTCAGAAGGATGAGGGAAACTCCCTAGTCAGCCTGCCTTTGCTCCAAGCTTAAGACTAAATAGTCGGTTTAGTGTAAACAGAAATAAACGTGTAGCCTCTGAAGGGACAACCTTCAGTGTTTCTGACCTCTTGATTCTTCTGTTTCCAGGGCACAGAAAACCACCCAGGCTTTGGGCATCACCTGTCGCCTCCTCCTTTCCAGCTACTATGATGTCAGCTAATTGTATTCATCCATCCAACGAATCTTGAGGAAGGACCTACCATGTGCCATGCCCTGTGCCAAATTCTTTACTACCATCCACTGTATTTAATCCCCACAATTATTCTATTGAAGCAGAAATTGAGGCTCAGAAAAGTGAGGCGGCTTAACTAAGACATACAGCTATTGAATAGCTTTTGAATTGAATTGAAGCAGAATTTGAATTGAATTGAAGCAGAATTTCAAATCAAGTCTGCATCACACTCAGGCTCTATTCCTATCACCTAATTATCCTATAGGAACCAGAGAAAAATTACCAAGTTGCTACAACTTCCTCAAGTGAAATAAAAGGCACATATAACATAATGAGTGTATCAATATAACTTTTGAAGTACCTGCCTTTTTCCTAAGATCCTGCCAATATCCTAGGACAACGCTGTCATAAATTCCCAAGCTGAAGTAAGCACTATACAAATATGATGTGATGCCAAACTCCTGAACTACAGGCGTATCAAGGCCACCGAGTTCTAAACAGTCTCCAAAATAGAGTCCCTATTCAAAGCCATAAAATATAGTAAAAGCTGCTCTTCAAAAATATGGAAGGACTTGGTATTTGTTATTAACCTGAGAGGGAGAAACATCCCATTAACGGCAATAAGTAGATGGTACGTTAGCCACCGGGCAGGCGGACAGGAAACCCAGCGCACAGCTGGCCTCACAAGTGCAGAAAACCCTGCAGAATTTGTAGTCTACAGTTAATAGGACAGGCGCTGTCTTCACCCCCATTTTACACATAATCACGCGGGTAACTAAAAAGATCCAAAGCCAGAGAGTTTAATTTGGTGTGGGTTTGTTAGCTAAGGATGAAATTCTGAAAGGCTAAACATGAAACGTTTTACAAAGGTCTTGTCTTGCTTTAAAAATATCTATATGCAAGTTTTAAAGTTTTCATCTGCACAAAAATCCTGTAAAGTCTTATGTTTGCAATAAAAACAGACATGCCACAGAAAAGACAGGCACATCGCATTCTCTGGCCTATGGTGCTTATTTTTATAAAATCCAAGGCAGACAAAATTCTCAAGTTTCAAGGACTGTATCCAGCCAAGACAACAAAAAGAAGAGTGTCCTGCCGTGGTGTGGCAGAAGGAAACCAGGAGACGCCGCATAGAGGCCTGGCTCTGTAACTAACTGGCTGGGTGACCTGTCACTTCCTCTCAGTCTTCTTTTCTGTAAATCATGGCAACTAGACAAGAAGACCTCAACAGCTCCTTCCAGCGGTGTGACAGCTGGCCAGCCACAGGGACTTCCAGGTCTCTCTCTTCTGTGCAGTGCAGGGTGAGAGTAGATGCTTGAATTCTTCCTGCTGGGCCGTCCAAACAGGGAGAGGAGGAAGTGCTGAGCAGGTTTCAGTCGGTCTCCCAGCGCTCATGCCCACCGTCTCAATGGCGTTGGCACACAGCTGGGGCACAGACAAAACTAGGAACCTCATGCTGCTGGCTCATTTGTCTAGCTACCCTCACATGCTTCACCAGGTTTTGCCAGGGTAATAAGTGGCCCCCATAGAGGGTCACAGAGGGGCAAAACACGGGGGAAAATGGTAAGCCTTTCATGCTTAAGCCAAGTCCCAGGAGGATTTAAAACACACAAGAGTTAAATTTTAAACTTGTCTGCTCCTTCATGTACCTGCTCCTCTAAATCACTCCTTCCACAAAGGGTGGTATCCATGACTAAGCAAGCTGTTCTCTCAGCAACTCTTACCGCCATAGTCTTTAACAGCTGCCTATATTTAATGAGCACCTACTATGTGCCAGACACTTTTCTCTACTACCTTGCTAAATAACATAGTGGGCAAGTAGCTGATTATGATCTCTGTGTTACACATGAGCACCTAAACCTCAGAGGAGTGAAGTAATCTCCCTAAGGTAACACAACTGGAAAGTAGCAGAGTCACGATTGGAACCCAGACTCTCTGACTTCAAAGCCCCTTCTTTCAGCTAACACTTCCCCCTCGATACTTAAGGAAGTGACCTGGAGGTCATCTAGCCAAATTCCCCCATAGGGCAGGATTCCATTCCAGCATATCCCTGACCTTCTTACCACCTCTGGTGACAGGAGCTCATCATCATGCTGGAAGCTCTCTCCACCGCTCATCTGCTCCCTCTGCTATTGTTACATTGCTCCCACCAACCCCTCTAAATTCTACTCTCTGGATACACCTCTGCTGTCTGGACCCTTTCAGAACAGGTCTGATCCTTTCTCCACTGGGACAAAACTCAGACACTGAAAACCACCAAAATATCATCCCATGCAAATCTTTTCTTCTCTTGCTGATATATTTAGCTGTCCTATCCTACATCTTACCAATGAGCTCAGAGGAAAATGCAGCTGTCGAGTAGTTAAAAGAAGCCTAGATCTGGGATCCAAAGACCTCGGGACAGTGATCTCTCCTGGTTATCACTGGATTCTCAGTCCATCTCTGGCTGCTTCTTCCCAGTCACCTCTTTTGGGCTCTTCTTCAGTTGTGCCCTTAAAAGCTGGTGTTCTGAAGAGTTCTGCCCTGCAAGATCCTCTTACTCTGCACCCTCTCCTGCTGTGACGTCACCCCTCCTGTGGCTAATGACTTCCACATCGGGATCTTCAGCCCAATTTCACACTGTTCTCCTGAACCTTGGGCCACATGCCTAAGTGCTCTCCTGGCATATCTGCCCAGATGTCCCATGGGCCCCTAAGATTCAACATATCTCCAACTAAACTCATCAGCTCTCCTTCCAACCAACTACTCTTCTAGTGCTCTCCAAGGAGGGTGGGGAGTCCAGATCACCACACTATCATCACAAACATCACCACAACCAGTCCATTCCAGATCCCATGGATTCTCCTTCCTTAACCCATCTCAGATCCATCACGATCCCACCTTGGTTTAGGTACCATACTCTTTGACTGAACTGTCTCATACTTCTCCACAAGTCTTGTCTATGTGGGAAGCCTTAGCCCACTGCCTGACACCTACAGCACCCACTGAACAACTGTTTGAACAGCTCTCTCCTCCCAGGTATAACCAGAAGCCCTATCTCACCAAGGATATAGGCAGAGTACGTGGAAATTCCTAGCACTGAATTTGGAACCTGCAACCTGGTGAGTACTTAATAAATATTTAATAAATTAGTCTCTAAAGACAAAAAGTAATGCCTATTCCTCCTCCTGCATTTTCCTCCAGCATAAGGCTGACCACCTAGTATAACTTCATACCTGGCAAACTTATAAATGAAGCAGAGAAAACCTCTCCAGGGTATATATGCTTTTCTGGTAAGCATTTTCAGTTGAAGACTACACATATCCCTCTTTGAAGGAGCTTACAAGACAAAGCAGGTAGGCACAGTGGAAAGAGAATTAAACTTGGAGTCAAAGATCTAAGTTTGAATTCCACTTTACTGGTGTGTTTTGGGTTTTTTTTTAAGATTTTTTTTTAAATTTTTTTTCCTTTTGCTCCCCAAAGCCCCCCAGTACATAGTTGAATATTCTTCATTGTGGGTCCTTCTAGTTGTGGCACGTGGGACGCTGCCTCAGCGTGGTCTGATGAGCAGTGCCATGTCCGCGCCCAGGATTCGAACCAACGCAACACTGGGCCGCCTGCAGCAGAGCGCGCGAACTTAACCACTCGGCCACGGGGCCAGCCCCTTTACTGGTGTGTTTTTAAAATAAAAATTAGTGTTTTCTTGAATAACAAAACACCACACAAAAGAGCTAGACCTCAGCTCACCTGGGGCAATGTCTTCCATCATCCTGTGAAGTACTCTGTAGCACATACTATCTAGTTGTAATAAATATGTGGTTCTTGAAAAAGACAAATAACATCAGAGTGAACCTTCAATGGTTAACATTTCGGTGGAATCTGCAACAGATGACAGCAGGCAAGTTCCAATCTTTGCTCCAATGTATATCAGCAGAACATGTCAAAACCTAAATTAAAAGTTTTCACTTGCTTTTTTTAAAAAAATAAATCATCTTGTTGGCAGTCTCCCACTGATGACATGCAACAATCTTTGCATATGAAATCGGTTAGTCCCCTGCTTTGCTGCTAACTTTGTAGAAGTTCCAAAGCATTTCTGGAGCAAGTGATCTATTTGGACCGACAATGCCAAGCTGGGACCTGAGCCCTGAATGAGCTAAAATTACCAAAGCAAGAAGAACGTGGCTTTGGAAGCTATTTCCCCCCAAGTGCGGGGTTTTTTCTAGTCAAGGGAGTGATAAAGAATGTTGACTTTTTCCAGATGAACAAAGTTGAATGAAACCTCAAAATCCCACTGCAGGTTTCTGTTCTGAAAAACAAGTTGCTGCTACAGAGGTTACCGTCCTCCCCTACTTCCTCTCCCCAAGCATAAAAAATGCACCTACCTTCCCAAAGGTCATGAGTTCAACAAGGGGTGAGACTGGTGTGGACTACATGCTGGGCACTGCAGTTGCAGAAACAAGGCAGGCAGGCCCCTGTCCTGGAGGAGTTCAGCATCCAGTAGGAAGACAGGCCCATTCACTAACCCAAACAAGACGCAAAATACTAAGCTCCACAAGCAGGCAACAAGCCAAGTGAAAGGAGAGCTGTACAGAGGGAGAGTCTCCCTTGGGGGCAGAGGGGGAAGAGAGAATGCCCCTGAGGCAGGTGCTCCCAGTGTATTCTGTCTACTCCTCTAGCACAGCCCTCAGCTCACCGGACCACAAACATGTCACATGTCTGCCTTCCCCACTGGAAGGTGAGCTCCATGGGCAGAGGCCCCGGGACTGACAATAATTAATCCATCATGGTTTGCTCAAAGGATTGCCTGAGGCTGTGCTCTCAAGATGGCACGAAATACCACAGGTCTAGGCGGAAGCTAGAGAAGTAACGTGGGGCTGGAGCTGCTATGAATGCCAGGCTAAGAAGCTCAAGTTTTATTCAGTAGGCAACAGGGAGCTACGGCAGGTTCTAAGGAGAGCAGTGAATTGACTAAGACTATGTTTTAGAAAGTTATTCTGACAGCAATTTGGAAAATCAGTTGGAGACAAGGTGACCAGTGAGAAGGCTGTGCGCTGGTTTAGATGAGTAAAAGCTGGTGCAGGCCTGAATTCAGGCAACGGTAGTGGAGCTGCAAGGGAAAGACTCAGAGGATAAACTGCGAAGTCCACCTAGAATTGGTCCTTTCCCTGTGCCTCCAGTGCCCGGCTTCCACCTCCACTTAGCACTTATGTCAGGCCCCAAGACTACACACTCCCTGAGCATGACGCCCATTTCTTCTTCATCACTCTGCCCCCGACAGAAACCCTATACATCAGGAACTGAAAAGTGAACTCTTGTCACCCCTGGGTCATGCTGTCATTTCAGTCCCAGTCCCTCAGATGGGTTGGTGCATTGGTACATTCACTTATCATAGTGCAGTAAGGGGACATTTGACAATGAAAGGAATTTAGCACACCCAAATAATAATACCATGGCATAGGTGCCTGGTATTAGCTGGAACAACATAAAATTTTAAGACTCTGAGCCTAGAGAAACCAGTTTTGGCCCCGTAAAAACACAAAATTCAATCCCATGAGCCCCAGTAGCATGCTGGATAGCAGTTAGATAATGGTGAGCTCTCCAAATGGGTAGCTCTCACTTTCACAATCTGTTTGGCAAATAAAAAAGAGTGAATAAGGAGAGCCCACAGTCCAAACATAAGCCAAGTCTTGATTTATGTGGACCCTCCAGGGAGGATGGGAGCTCCTTCAAGAAGATTTCCTCAGGACAGTGACAACTGGAGGGGGGAGGGCAAGGTGTGTGTGCTCTGTAGGAGGGAGGCTGGTAAGAGAGGAAGAGGAAGAGCAGAATGGGCTGGAAAACTCAGAAACTGAAACTGTCCTCTGGCTCGAAAACTTGCCTGGAGCTGTCAGTTTCATGGACAGTTCTTCCATTTCCTTTCATTCCCTCCAAGCACGCGATGTGGCTGATGGGAACATCAGCTATTTACAAAGGAGATTGCCAAGCAGGGGCTTGGCTCTGGAAGGCCTTTGTTCCAAGCCAGGCTTTGCCATTTATTAGCTGTGTGTCTGCAGGCAAGTCTCTGAGCCTCAGTGTCCTCATCTATAAAATGGAAATAATAACAATAGCAATCCCTACCAACAGGGTCACAGGGAGTACTAACAGAGGTAATGCACAGGCACATAGTAATAAATAAAGATCAATAAAGCGGATTTGCTTGTTTCTTGAACTGAAATTGCAATTCGGTGAGAAGAGAGCCATACACTAGGGTGTGACACACACTGAAACCATGGTGTCAACCACCACGGGCTGGAAAAATACAAAGCCCCACAGCAGCTGGCTTTGACGTTTCCTCTACAAAAAGAGGGACACTTGAAGAAGCTCTGGGTTGGCCTGGGCAAATACTCAGCAGAGTAACACACTTCTCACCAAATGCCATAAAGTGGCTCTGAAACTACCTCTGAAACCATGCTGTTGGTGCCAAAGAGGGATTAATGACTCACGGCTAATTCACAAACATTCAAGCCATCTCTGCCCCACCCCTGAGGGCCACCTCCTCACATCGATGCCACGACACGGTGGTATTTACATCCAGGGTGAGCTCTTTAAGATGAAGTCACCGCGGGCCATTCTCAGAGCTACCACATTCAAGTCAAGATGGGGTTTCAAGAGACACAGGAGAGTTTCTCCAGGATAAATGAATTCCCAAACCCACCCTGGCCCTTCCAATCAGGTCTGCAGCCAGGGCAGCGGCTCCAATTTAAAAATTAACCAGCTGATTGGAATTCAAAATATGGTCTAGCCAACCTCAAGTTGTTTCTTTTTCTCCCTTTATCCTCCCAAGAGAAAAACTGAAGAGAGGTGGGGGAAAGCGCTTTTCAACTCACTTCACTCAAACTGGCGCCATGCTTCTCTGGAGCTGCTCTGCCAATTTCCAGATGTTGCCCAGGGTTTTTTTTTGTTTTTAATAACCCCAGAGATTTATCAACATTCCAATGTGGAGGAAGAATAGTCTACAGATTCAAGATTCATGGTCCTCAGACCAACAACTTCATGTGTCTTAATTATGAGGACTTTCATCGATTTTTAAAATTGGAATCGGTGGGGGCTGCCATCTGCCTGAGCAGCCTCTCTGTGGTGCTGGAAGAGCCAAGCACAGTGTTCACGTTTGCTGAATAAATAAATGGATGAAGGAACAATCTCTAAAAGAGGAAAACAGCCCTTACACACTAAGACACCTCCATACCACTGACTCCTTCTGACACACATCCCTTTCCCTCTCCTAAGGCCTTTCCAATCTGGGAGTACAATACGATCTTCAAGAAGCACGCTTGCTTTCCTTCTAGCCAAAGGGAAGCAAAGGTTACAGCCTAGTTCTGACCGCCTCAGGTCTACAGCCTTGGTGAATAAAGTCCTAATCCCTTCCCTCAGGTAATTAAAAACAGGAAATGAACAAAATAAAACCTAATCAGCGACAAAGGCTTCCCTTTTCTCCATACTTCCCCTCATTCTGTTCTGGCTCCAGGTGTCTCCAGGTGTTTCGAGTGGGTCTACACCCCTGTGCCCCAGGGTTTGTCAGGGAGGAGGTGAGGATAAAGTCTGTCAAAAAGGGACCCCGGTGCTCAGGAGTTGCCAGTTCTCCTTCTACTCCTCACCTCCTGCAAACTCACTTTCCAGAGGCAACATGAGGTGGAGGAAAACAACTAGTCATGAGCCCAAGCTCTAATCTACTGCTATTTTGCCATGGGACCCTAGGCAAGTCACTTCTCTGTTTCATGCCACAGTTTCCATTTCTACCGAATTTAAATATGATACATGCATGCTGGATTCATCTTTTAGGCTAAATGTGAGAAAGCAAAGGAAGTTGGAAAAAACAGCAACGATCTCAAAACTACAGAATACTAGCAACATCTTCATTCAGTTGCTAATCCCTGGTCTTCCTTCCAAGTGGAGGGCAGGGTGGCTTATGTCTCTGCCCACTCTAAGGCACACCCTCCTTACCAGCAGCAGCTCAAAGGCTGCTCCCCAAAACGGAAGTGATACTCTCCTCTTCCCCTCATGCCTGTACCCAAGCCTCCTAGAACTAGCTGGGGAAGTGGGTCCACTGCTTCTTTACAAAGGAAAAGATGCCCCAGGACGGCAGAGAGAATTCGGTATAGGAGGCTGAAGCGCTAGTTTCTTGTCCTATCACCAACTGAACCTCAATATCCTCACCTGTCAGATGGGAATGAGACCACCTGCCCTGCTCATCTCCCAGGGTCCTGGGAGAGCAGGGATGGGAGGTCTGGTCTTACCTTGACCTAGAAACTCTTTCCTGGTGCCCAGCTCTCACTCAGGGAGCCTTCTGAGAGAGTCAAAAGAGATGTAGAGGCTAAGGGATGCTGAGGGCCACTACTTCCTCACCTCTGCCACCTGGCCAGGGAGGGGCAGAAGAGAGTGGTGCCCAGTGTTCAAGGCCTCCTCATCCTGTCCAATGATGGCCCAGATGGGAAAAGGATGTCATACCTTCTCTCTGTGAAGAGGGACTCCCACCTAGAAGAGTCTGACAATATCTGCCCTGCCTCCTCACTCCCAGGAGGGACCAACGGCCTTAAAGGAAGAGAGACAGACAGATAGAGAAACTTAAGGAGTCAGAAGGAACTGGGAGAGAGGTGAAGAGAAGGTGAGCGACAGAGAAATAAAGGTACAGACAGGCGAGGGGAGAGAGAGAAAGTGAAGGGACCAGGAGAATGAACAGGAGGACAGACAACGAAAAAGGGATGGAGACAGACTGACAGCGCGGGAGTGTCGGGAGGTGGGAAAGACAAAGGGGACTATCTGGTGTTTTTAACTGGTCTGGCCTCTTACAGACACCCTGTTCCCCCAAAGAAGAGCCCAGGGAGCGGAAGGAGGAGGCCAGAGCAAGCAGTGGCTTCCCCGGCACCCTCGCCCGGCGCCCGGCCCCCTCCCGGTCCCGGCGCCGCCCCCCGCCCAGGGCCCCCGTCCCTCCGGCCCCTGCTCACCTGCCAGCGCCAGGATCTGGGCCTTGTGCAGCAGCAGCGCGCCCCAGTCGCGGGGGGCGCGCGGGGGAATCTCGGGCCCGGCGCCCAGCTCCTCCGGGCCCCGGTACACGGCGTACACCTTCTGGTTGTCAAAATCCAGCCGCGAGCGGGGGCTGAAGTCGCGCACGCACGACACGGGCAGCGCGTAGCAGACGTTGTCCTCCAGGAACCGCACAAAGGCGTACATGGTGGGCGCCGGGGGCGGGCCCGCTCGGGCCGGTCAGCCCGCGGGGCGGGCGCCGAGGTGGGAGCCGGCGGGGGGCGCGAGCCGCGCGGCCGGGCCGGGGGGCGGGGGCGGCTCCCCGGGCCCGGGGCTCCCCCCACTGTTATTGTTCCTGAAAGCACCGCTCTGCCAATCGGCTGCTCTCGCCTGGGCGCGGAAAAGAGAGGGAGGGGGGAAAGGGGAGCGGGGGGCGGATGAGGGGGGTTTGGAAGCGCACCGCCACTCGCAAAGTCAGACCCGAGCAATCACAGCCGGAGCGCGATTCGAGTAGGGAGGGGAAAGGGCAAAAAGATTGAATTGCAATAATAATAACAACAATGGCACTGCAGGAAAAAAATGCAGTGAGTAAAAGTCGCGCTGCGGGAAGGATTATATTGCTTCAACAATCCCTCTGCAAAATAAATTGCATTGCAACGCAACTGCATTGCAAAGGAGAGGAGAGAGTGCAAAAGAATGAATGCGGGGCGGGGGGGGGGGGGGGCAATCTTGTTTGGATCCTAAGTGTAAACTTGCACTTGCAAGCGAGTAGAATTTTGGAGTGCTTCAAGTAATTTTAGCCACTCCTCTCAGCCCCTTTAGTTCGCTTTATTTATTTATTTTGTAAAACTGCCAGCTCCCGCTGTGGGGAGGGTCAGTCAGCCAGAAACGTTCCCCTAGAGCTGCCCAACTAGTTCTGACCAGAACTGGGGCTTATCTGGGATTTCCAGTTGGACTAGCTGGCTGGGAGTGGTGGAGAGTTTGTCGAGGGCTGCTCTCAGCCAGAGGGAGCAGTGGCACCCCTCCACAGCCTGCCCGTCTCTGAACTGGGACCAGTTGGAATGAAGCAGGGAGTGGAGAAGCGCTCTTCAGGAAGGCAAGGTCAGGGCTAGCTGGGCGTTTCTGAAGCACTTTGAGAGGTTCAGGAATGGGAGTCTGTGGAATAGCAGTCTTTGCTCTGTCCTAATACCACAGGCAGAAGAGAGCCTGGAGGAGCTTGGGTCCCTCCACGCAAGCTGTGAACACCAGCTGAAAGAGGGCTGACTCCTAGGAACCCCATCCCACATTAGAGGGGGTCAGCATCTTCACACTGATGCCTCCGAGATGGTGGGCTTTGGATCAAATATGCCTACTTACATCCCTACTGCCTAGCCCAGACCTGGCACTTGGTAGGGACTCAGTGAATTTCGGGTGAAAAATAATAAATGAAAATCCACACTCACCCAGCCATCCAATCATTCATTCTTTTCTTCAAGCAACCAGTATTCATTGGGTGCGCACTACATGCCTGATTTTGGGCTACGTGCTGGTGAGAGAAGGAGGAGCAAACAGGACGAACACCTGGATGCCTTGCAGTCTTAGTGTATCACAACTTGAGTTTCGGTTTTGGATTCCTGTGCCAAAATTAGGTTACTATATGAATAACACACCTCCCCTGTCCTCAAAACCCTTACAATCCAGTCTGGGAGAGTTAAAAAAAAAAGTGTAAGTAAGTAAGTATGCTATAGTGAGAAAAGTGTTCTCATAGAGGAATGCTTAATGGAGGTAGCAGACTGAATTAAATGTTATATTTCTTTAAAGATTCATTTTAATGAACTCGACCTATAAGAAAAAAACAAAATATGTGCACCAAAAGGTTGTTCCTTGGTTGTGGTGGGCGATTTTCTTTTCCTTTGTGTGTATATACATTTGTATTTAATTTAACTATTTTCCACAATAAGCAGGTATTACTTTATAATCAGAAAGCATTAAAGATTACTTTTAAAAAAGCACTGGGCTCACATTTCAGATCAGCAACACTAATAATGAAGTAAATAAGCCAAAACCCCCAAATTATTTCACTATGATTTGGGGAGTACTTTATATAGGTGAACCCCATCAATACACAGCTCCCAGACCCAAATGTACAGGTCAGATCAAGTTCCCTTAAACCAAGCCTCTGGTACACATGCAGCGACAGCCAGACATGACCACAGGTTGTCCTGAGGTAGATGTCCTGAGGTAGATGTAGATGTTGTCCTATGTTGCCTGACACACTTCTGGAAAAAAGAGGAGCCACTCTGAGTTGTTCCAGTAGATTTACCCTCATGATTATGATTTCTTTGGACTGATCTTAAATGAGTTTTTATTTTAAGAATACATTCCTATGGTGGTCAAGGGGAAGTAATGTGTAGCAAGACTTCTGATAATTCACAAGACAGATCATGCAGAGTTGGCCATATGTAACGAAAATCCATGAAGCTCCAAACTATGTTTGCAAAATAACTTCAAGTAGCACTCTGGTCAACCTCCTATCCCATCTAAAGGAAGGTGACCTCAAAATACATTACCAGTCTCATCTCTTACCACCTTCCTGGACACAGAATACTCCAGACACATTAAACTATTTGACATGTCCCAAGACAGCATGTTTTATCAGGTTCCAAGCCTTTGTGCTTGCTCTGCCCTCACCCTGGGAAATTCTTCCTCCCAGAGTGCACAGTGACCTCAACTTTCCCTAAAGACCAGCTCAGATGTCATCTCATTTGCAAAGCCTTCCCCAACCACCCACACTCCTCAAGCACAGGCAGGCTCTTTCTAAGTTGCCCCGGCACCTTTATCTCCCCTCATTGAATGAGCTCTTTGAGGGGGGCACAAAAAGGCTGAGTAAGCTGGGTATCCCAGGTTCCTAGCACAAGGCCTGGGAGTAAATGTTTACAGAACAAATACGTTAAAGAAAGACACAGAGAGCATGAACAGCAAACCTCGCACATGGTTTTTCTGAAAATCTGTCCCTTCTTTTCAGAATTGGAGCTGAATCCCAACTCTGTCTTTCCCATTCCCAGTGACCAAGGGGCAGAACAGTTATTCCATTCCTTGTGAGACAGACACATTCATAAACATATTAAATATCACTGCACCCTCAGGCTCAAACAAATTCCCCACCCAAGTCTGTGTAAATAATTCTCGTGGGGGACAGTTCCATTTCCCAAGAACCCAGAAAGAAGAAAAGAATAAACAATGAAGTGGATACCAACAGAGTAAACACAGATGCAAATACATTTTGTCTGTAGGTGCTCAGAACGGATTCTAGAGAAGGAATGGCCAGTACAGATGCTCAGAGAGACACCCTGAGACAACCTAAGGGCAACAGAAAGACACCTGGAGTTTCTGTTTCCTGTATGAATAACACAGTCAGTCTTTGAACATAGCTTCATGAAGAACCCACTGTGTGCCTCCTCCACCTTAGTGAAAACTGAATCAGAGTACCTCTTTGACCCGGAGAGGTAGCCCTGGGCTTTACACATACCAAAAACTCAAGATGTTGATGATTCATTGATCGGCAAGCAAACACAGTTCAAAAGTACAGATTTCAGACTGGAAGAGTCGGTTCAAAAGGTCAAGTCCAACCAAATCATGGTTGAATCCCCTCTTCAATATCCCTGCCAGATGATCATCGAGACACCTTTTATGCAGTTCTTACTGTCTGGAAGGTTACTACCACACCTTCACTTTCAGACCCTACTGACTGTTAGAAAGGTCTTCTCTGCTTACACTGAGGCAGAATGTTTCACCTTGTAACTGCCCCACCAGGTTCACCACCAAGAGTCTCCTGTCAGCTCTTCAGATATGGGAAAACTTGGGATCCTGTCTGCCTAGGACCTTGTCTGTCTTCTGCGCAGACATCTTGGCTTCCTTCACCTGCTTGTCCTCATATGACCTGGTTTCAGTGATGATAATGGTGATATCTACTTTTTTTCCAAAGCTTACTATAAACCATCAATGCCAAGCACCACGTATACATGATTGCAGTTAACTTACACCAAACCCTTGAAGTGGGTAGAATTAACCCCATGATAGAGTTGAGAAAATTGAGACTTATAGCAAAGCAGTTTGGCTATAGGAGCCCTGGAAGGCTATGGTCACATTTGCATTTTAGACAGTTTTCTCTAGAAGCAGTGTAGGGGAAGGATTGGAGGGGAGGCCAGGCTGGGGAGTGGGAAGCTTGTGATGAGGCTGACTGTCCTGTGCCTGCCCCTCCCTTAACTCCTTCTTTCTGCAGGCCAAATGTACTTTGCCTCTCATCCAAGTCATTTTAACGGAGCAGAAAATGTACACATCTGGGGCAGTTTTGCAACTGTGTCTCCCTCATGCTTTCCTGTTGAGTTTTGCAGAGCGTTGGGTTAATGTCAAGCTCCTTTGGCTTAGCCAGCCTCAGCATGTTCAGTGGCAGCAGCAAGACTTATGGTTCATATTACTGCGTGGAATTCTCAATGTACTTTGCAAAACTATTTTAAGGAGACCTGGGTTCTGTGAATTTTTAGAGCAATTGGAGCGTGACTTTTCAACCTCTCTGCTAATGATTGACCACATTTTTTCATGATTTGCCCTTTTTTCCTGTGTTATTTAATTTGAATTTTAAAGTCTCTGCTTTTTAAAAAAATTTTCCCAGAAAAGTAACTTGCTGTGCTGTGAGCTCAGGACCACTGTCTTTATAGGAAGATTCAAGGAAGGAATGTTGATAGTTGGCCAGGAGGGTCTGAACCTCCTGCGAGGCCCATGGTGGGCATTATCCTGAGCTGGGTACTGTCACCCCAAAGCAGGGGCCTCCACCCAGTGCATCCATGTGAACTCCTGATCGTGAAGTCTGATTGAGTCTGGTTGTGGGGTTTTGGGCAAGGGAAGAGAGGGGCAGTAGGGACAGGGAAGGAAGGAAAGAGAGGAGCTGCATGTTGAATACAAGCTCAAAGGCCAGCGAACATCTCCTGGAGTTAGAGAGAATGCCATCTTGTCATGTAGCTGACAGCTTGGAGGGCTACAGGTATATGGGCTTTGGAATCAGACCAGGGGCTAAGTCCTGCCTTTGCCACATCTGTGCTGTCACTTTGGGCAAGGCAGTTCACCTCCCTGAGCTCATATTTCTTATCTGTAAAATGAGGCAATTAATGCACGTCTTCTGAAGGTGTGAGAATCAGGGCAGGAGTTCTTTGCCTTCTCTGTGTATCAGGATCACCTGGGGAACTTAAAAAACATCCCGCTCCCAGGTCCTAACCCCCAAGATCCTGATTCAATTGCTCTGGGGATGGGGCCCGGGCACTGATTTTTTTTCTGAATTCTTGGATTATTGTAATAGCAGACAAGGTTGAGCACCTCCGAGTTGAAAAATTTTAAGGTAACATGCCAGACACATAATTGCTCAACAAGTCATAGATATTATTTTCAGGGAAAATATACAAGGCTCTGAAATGTCTATGTAACCTCTCTGAGGCGCAATAATTTCTTCATCTGAAAAATAACATACCAGTGTGAAAAGAGGACAGTTTTGTTATAGTCTTAGGCCCTGGATCCAAACTCTGGCCTAATGAGTAAGGCTGTTCTTACCAGGCTCATAGTATTGAATTATTTTGCCCAATATTACTCAAGTAATAAATGACAAAGCTATAACAAGAAACCAGGTATTTGGGGTCCTGGTTTAACTGGTAACTTAACTTTAAGTGTGTGGCCTTGCACAAGTTTCTTAATGTCTCCAAGCCTCACTTTCTTTATGGGAATATTAATACAGCTTCATAAGGTTGTTACGAGGATTAAATGAGATAATCCATGTAAAATGCCTGACCTAGTGCCTGATACGTAGTGAGTCTTCAATAAATGATAGTTGCTATTATTTTTATTATTATAGTTATCATTATGAGAGCTCTGATTCCCATGCTGAAAGTAGGGTGCCCAATAAATGTTTATTGAATGAAATTGTAATATATATTTATTCTATTATTGTCTGTCTCTGCCACTAGATCGAAGCTCCACTGGAGAAGAGACTTTATCTGTTTTCTTCACTGTTGTATCCTAGCATCTAGGCTGGAACATGGGAGACCCTAAACAAACACTTGTTGAATGAGTGCATGTCAGAAACACAGACCCTAGAGGAGAGAAAAGCCCCCAAAAGTAAGGAGGGATGGGGCCAGCCCGGTAGCGCAGTGGTTAAGTGTGCACGTTCTACTTCGCCAGCCTGTGGTTCGCCGGTTCAGATCCCAGGTATGGACATGGCACCGCTTGACAAGCCATGCTGTAGGCATTCCACATATAAAAAAGTAGAGGAAGATGGGCACGGATGTGAGCTCAGGGCCAGTCTTCCTCAGCAAAAAGAGGAGGGTTGGCAGATGTTAGCTCAGGGCTAATCTTCCTCAAAAAATAAATAAATAAAATAAAATTAAATTAAATTAAAAAAGTAAGGAGGGAGAGGTATCTCAAGGGCCTTACTCTGTCTCTCTGAGTCTCACCATCCTCTTGTGAATATCTCTCTGTTTCTGGGCCCCCACCATATCTAGCTCTCACAATCTGGCCCAGAAAACAATAAAAGCCCCTTTTGTAGTCTTCCCCTTGGCACCACTAGACAGGTTGACATTTTCAAATGTTTTCCTAAAATAAAGAGAGAACAAAATGGAAATAATTACAGAAAAATGCACACAGCAGAAAAATAGTCAAGTTGACAATCACACAGAGTTGACATACACTAATACCAATAATTACATAATAGCATCAGGAATCTCAGTGATATAGTCCACGGGCCTCCTGGGAAACGAGATGTGATTCCATCTCATCCCACAAGGCTAGACTTCCTTCTAACCCTACTGTTGGTTGAAAGTCATTGACTCCCTAACCCCCTACTCAGCATACTCGCTGTTAGATAACAGGGCAACCTTCCTTCAAGGACCACATGCTGGTTCTCTGGTTACCATCTCTGTTCATCCCAAGCACCCCATGGCTCAGAATGTCTGCCCTTTATGTCTTCATAGGGCCAGAGTGCACCCCACATTCTCATTCACTCTTAAGCTTTTGTTTGATAACTCTGGGCTGCCATTCTGGGTCAGAGACACAAAACGGAATGTTCATTCAGAGGGTTAAGTCATCTCAGAAGCACACAGCAAACAATGAACAACTCTGATTTTCTTAAGAATGTCTCCCAACCACACCACAAATTCAGTACAAAATCAGAGGAAAGGAATGAAAATGGAACTAACAATTATTGACTTCCATGATAGGAACTGTACTGGTTGCTTTACATACTAGTTCCTTTAATCTTTTCAAAACACCCCATGAGGTTGATACTATTATTATCTCCATTTTTCTGATGAGGAAACTAAGACTTAGCGAGGTGACAGAAGTTGTTTATAGTCACATGGAGAAGACCAGACCCTTGGTTTCTTGATCCAAAGTCTGGGTTTCAACAGCTGTTTTGATATAGGCCTTGCCTTACAGTTTCCTGAGGCAACAAGGAGCTGAACTGACTGTGGGGTTTAATCCTCTCTTCCCTTTTCCTAGATGCTTGAAACCCCAACTAGAAATCTGAGAGAACTAGACCTTATGGGAAAGTCCAATATCTGTCATCCCAAGCATGCCTAACTTGAGTGGCTAATGATTCTGTGAATACTAACAATTTGACTGCATTATCTGGGGTTTCTTAAATCATGACCTCCTTACTCCAGAGACCCTAAATTTTTCAGGAACTCTGAGGTTTCTAACTGCTCAAGCAGATTTCTATAGTCTTAGACCCTCTGTTGGTGGCCACGGAGTTGGAACCTGTTGGGAATCACCTGTTAACTGAATGGTCTGGGTGGAGGCTCCTCAGAGCCAGAACAAAAGAGGATCAGAGAGCTCTAGTCAGAGACATCTCTGTAGGACTCCCCACCCCCACCCCCTTCTTACCTGCTATTACTTGGAGTGATAAGAATAAGAATAGGAATAATAGCAGTGAACCTGTGTGGAATGCTTACGTCATGCCAGGCTTTACATACATTTCTCAGTAATCCTCAAAACAATCCTGGGTGGTGGGTACTATTAGTATCAACTCATTTTAAAGTTGAGGAAACCAACACATAGGGGTGTTAGGTAACTTGTTCAAGGTCACACAGGAGTAAATGACAGAGCCGGGATTCAAACTCAGGCTACCTGACTCTAGATCCCCAACAATGGACTTCTACCCCAATTCTGGCTCATTCTGGGTCTGACTCTGGGTCAGTGAGAACCATCTGTGCCCTACTAGCTAGGATGGGGAGATAATGGAGCATCCATCTTCAAAGGGTCATATGTTGCTTCTCTAGGAATGTCTAGACTACCTTGATTGGTCCAGGTGAGACCCTGGCAGGCAATATGCTGAAAAACACCCTGGAGTTCATTGATATTTTCATCCTATGTTGTGGTGGGTGAGAGTGTACTAGATTCAATCCACAGTATAAAGAAGTCTTCTTTTATTTACTCAAAAACAGTTTCTTTATTTAGTAGCATAACAGGGCCACCTATTATGTCAATCAAAAAAAAAGTTCTTGACCTCGTTGTTATATTATGATGAAAAAATGACTCATATATACAATAGTCAACACATTTTCTGTTGATAGTTCTTTTTCACATATTCCTTTAGTGCTGGTGGGGGGTGAATTGGAGTGTAGAATATCAAAACCCCACCTCCTCTTCTTGACTATCAGACACACCTTTATTATCATGTAAAAGTAATGGCAAGAATAGAGGAAAAAGAGATAAGAGATAAGGGACCCATTCTGGAGAGGTAGCATGGCATATAAGAGGCTTTAAGGCAATATGAAAAGTGTAAAGTACACAGGCTTTCAACTCAGATTTGGGTTCAGTTATTGCTCCATCAGTAAGGTAATGTGAGACCTTGGGCAAATATCTGACTCTCAGGTTTTCAACTCTCAAACAGCGTCTTACAAGGTTGTCATGGGGTCTAACAGACTATGCATGTAAAGTGCCTGGCAGGCACAATGCCTCACACACAGTAGGTTCCCAAACCCATCAGTTGTCTTTTTCCTTCTCATCTTCTGAGAGAGTTTCTATTACCTTTTCCTTGCAGAAGGTCACAGGGTAATGACAAGAATGGATCCCCAGGAGCCAGTTATTTTTGGGTGAAGTGTCTTCCCCTCTCTTCCCAAAGACTGGGCACTATTACTGCAGAGATGCCACCCACTATTCCTTCCTGGCCAATGCTGGGGCCATATGCCTTGTTTAAGAAAGCTGAGGCCTTAGTAAGATCTGTACTTTTATCTTATGAAGTTTTGGGACTTAAGCTGAGTTTGGGGTTTTATTGTCTGTTTTTAAAATTGTGTTCAGATTTTGTATATTTAAAACATGCCTTTGGAATTGTGAAACACAGTGTTCTCAATCATAAAAAAAAGATGAATTATGTTATGCTTCTCTGTTCCCATTTCTGGGTTCTTTTTTTGTCTCCTTGTATGAATTTTTCTGTGATGCCCTGCCTTATGTCCTAACTCATCTGGGATACTAGCTCTGAAAATGTGGGAAAGATTCTTAACTTCTGTAAGACTGCCTCACTCGTTCATTCATTCATTTACTAATGACTTATTTGTTGAGGGCTCATTATATGCCTGAACCTTTGCTTAGTACTTAGGATACAATGGAGAAGCAGATAGAGTTTTCTAATCTATAAAATGGGAAACTATACTTATCTTTTAGGATTGTTGAGAGGAGTGAATGAGATAACATAGGTAAAAGAGAAGAGGCAAAGAAAAGGACTAAAAGTTATTGCTCCGTACTCTGTCCCTGGTAATGCTAGCTGCTTCCCATGCAATCCTCATAACAACCTTGGAAAGTAATTGTTGTTATCCTTGTTTTACAGACATATCAACTGAGGTGCAGAGAGGGAAAGTGAGGGCCCAAGTCATGCCCTGATTCAAACCTGGTAGGAAGTACCCACTCTGTTATGTTGCCCCCAGTCATCCCTGGCATACTGCTTGTCACTAGTATGTATGTCCATTCCCATCACCAGCTCCATGCAGAATCTGGGAGGCTGTACTCCTCTTCCTGCTAGCTGATACATCTGATAGCACCAATTGTGGTTTGGATAGAGTAAGGGGTACTTGAAGGGAAAATCCAAATCCTGTCCCCTGCCTCCTTGGGAACAAGACGCAAAGAAAACTCATGCAAGGCAGGAGAGGGGGACATATACATTAAGCTTACAGATTTCAATTTGCTGTTGGAATATGCAAACAGTTATCAATAACTCCAAGTCACCAGGGGAAGGACTCTGTGGTCCTCTGGCAGCCAGACTCATCAGCTTAGGAGTCAGCTGGGAGATAGACTCTTGGCAAGAGGAACATTCTTTTTCCCAAGCCAACTCATCTCTGCTGCTGTGACCTTTAAAGATGAAATGTTCAAAACTCTATCCCTTTGACTCTAGCCACTCCCCAGATGGAGGTAGACCTCAACTGCACAAACAAGGAGGCACATTTTTCCACTTGAGATGCTCCATGTCCAAGGAAGAAGGAGTCCGCCAGGAAATGTTCACTTAGAGCCTGCATACTTTCAAGAGGCTGAAAGCAGAGTAGGAAATGAAACCATGGTGCTTACACTTGGCAAGGGGGCTGCAAAACTGCCCTAAGCTAAACAAGCTGGACCTATGTATCTTTTTCTCTTCCATCTCTTTGTTTGGACAGGTCACAGCAAGAACACGTAACACATTCACCAGCGTAGGAGCCAGATGAGCACTGTCCACATGGTTTTAACTTTTTGAGCAAATCTTTATCTTTGGTATTAAGAAAAGGAAGGACCATGCCAGAGAGCCTTGTTGCCACTGAGAAAACTTGTGAGGGATACCAGAATGAAAAAGACACAAAAGAGGCAAAGCCGAGCTTTGCATGCAAAAAAGGGGAAAAAAAAAAACTTTTCCTTGGCATAGAGAAATTTCATCCTGAAAGTTCTTTTTTTTCTTTTCTCAGCAATGTAATAAACACCTTAAAATAGAGTTATAAAACGGAAACAGATTCTATAGAAGCAGGAAACCAAGAATAGTGACTTGAGAGAACTTATAGCCCAAACCGCTCATTCTAGAAATGATGAAACTGAGGACAGAAGGACAATGATTTGCCCTAAATCAGAGTCTGTCTTTGGCCAAATCAGTCCTGAAACCCAGCTCCTGGTGGGCCTTTGCTCTGCCCTATTGCCATGCTTTCTCTTGATTATAGGGGAAAGCCTTCAGTAAAAGGGGATCTCATGCACGCCCATGGCATTAGCTTATTTAGTCCTAGAGAAACATATAATTCATCTTTTTCAAGGTTTAGCATCAAGAAGAAGCCTCTCCTAGTTGGAAAGGGGTGGTGAGGGGACACCCTATTCTCTCCTCTTGGGTATCACCTTGCCCTTGAAGTCTCTCTCCAATCCTGCTGCCATTTCTGTGCTGCCCACTCTGCACTACCCTCTATTCCCCCACCCCCATCAAGGGATGCTGTTGATTCTCTAGCACTCTGGCCAAAGCATGAACACAGCCCATTTAGGGGGGTTGCCCTAAGCACAGCTGAGGCAGTCTGGACTCTCAAACAGGCTTGACTGAAACAGAGATGAAAGAAGAGGCAGCAGAATGCAGAGTGATCTGAGCTTTGAAATCAGACAGACCTGAGTGCAGACCTCAGCAAGTCACTTGACTTCTCTGAAGTTTGGTTTCCTTATCTATGGGATAGGGAGACTTACCTCCCGGGTATTTGATACAATTAAATGAGAGAGCTTACAGACGGCGTGTAGCCCAGATCTTTGCACACACTGAGCACTGGTGAACACAAAGCGTAAAGAAAGATCTAATTTAGAAAGGTTTATATTCAATCACTCAAAAAATATTTCCTGGGCCGCCTTCTCTGGCCAGATCCTGTGCTGAGTATTGAGACAGAGACAAACAAGAAATGGTCCTTACCCTGCAGGAAATAATGTTTTCATGGGTGTCATGGGTTGAATTGTGTGCCACCAAAAGCTATGTCGAAGTCCTAACCCCTGGTATCTGTGAATGCGACCTTATTTGGAAATAGGGTCTGTAGATGTAATTAAGTTAGGATGAGGTCATTAGGGTGGGCCCTAATCCAATATGACTGATGTCCTTATAAGAAGAGAAAAATGTCCTGTGAAGATGGAAACACATAGGGATAATGCCATGTAACTACAGAGGCAGAAACTGGAGTGATGCAGCTGTAAGCTAAGGAACATGAAAGGATCCATGACCACCACCAGAAACTAGGAGGAAGCAAAAGAAGGATTCTACCCAGAGCCTCAGAGGGACCATGGCTCTGCTGACTCCTTGATTTTGAACTTTTAGCCTCAAGAAAAGGGAAAGAACAAATTTGGTTGTTGTAAGCCCCCCAGTTTGTGATAGTTTGCTTTGGCAGCCCCAGGACACTAATACAATTGGGGAGACATGCAAGGGAGCAAATGCAATAATTACAACAGAAGAAGTGGAGTAATATTTATCGAGTTCCCTGAACTGAGGCTGTTTCACTTATTCAATTATGTAATCTTGCTTAAGCCAGGAAGGCTTCTTGTGAGGCTCAGTGCTAACGGAGGTATGCGTAAGTGAAGGTAAGTTTGTCTCGGAAACGGACAGCCTGTGTCTGCCTAGGGAAGCCAGGGAAGGCTTCTCAGAGAGGATAGTTGGAGCTGACACCTGAAGGACGGCTAGAAGCTCAGCAGGTATGGGAGGGTAGGGAGGGGAGACACAATCCGGCTAGAGAGCCCAGTGTGTGCAGAAGCAGAGAAGTATGAACCAGTTTTGGAATTTTCAGGAAACTCAAACATTAAAGCACTGCTGGAGCACAGTGCTGATATTTATCTGCCTTCTAGACTCTCTTTTCCACCTGATATCCCACAGGCACCTCCTACTCAAAATGTCCCAAACTGAACTAGACCCTTCTTTCTGCTGCCACCCATGCCTCATCCAACCTTCTCCTCCTGCCTTCCCTGATCTGGTGAATGGCCCACCACACACCCAGCCAGCCTAGCTAGAGTTCTCAGAGTGCTTGAATACTCAACTCTTGAAAACTGACTCCTTTTCATCTCTGATTTACACAGTCATCTCTGGTTATGATGGCTTCTCACTTGGCACAAGCTCCCAACTCTCCAGCTGTGTCTCTCAGCCATATTCCTTCCAGCCAAGCCTCTCTGCCAGATAATTAATGATCTGTAAACAAATGCTTAATTGCACCAGGGGAGTACATATTTAAAGAAACTTTGTAATAAAGCAAAGGATCCTTTTTGTAACATGAAGAGCATTTCTCTCATAAACTCTTCCCCACCCTCAATTTATCATTTAGTTGGGATTTTCGTTTCACATATTCAATCTAAAACTCTCATACAGCAGGATCCCCAAAACAAAAGAACAGAAACCTGCCCAAGGGACAGAGGGTATTATTGTGAGGTGCAGCCATGTCAAGTGCTTCCCGAGACACTCTTTTCTTTCTAAGTCCAGCCTCTTTGGCCCTTAGATTCAAGACGTGGGCACTTGCTAGGAGAAAGGAAATTTTGGCTCCTGGCAAGAAGGCGAAGGAAATGTGGATTTATTAAGAATCTAATACATGCCTGGCTCTTTTATGTTCTCTCCTTTTCCTTCTCACAATAACCCCATGAACTGTTACCCACTATATAAATAAGAAAGATAAACACCTTGCCAAGCTAGTGGCAGCTTGTAAGGGGGAATGACTGATATTGAAAGGGTGCTGGAATTAAATATAGTGAGATTATTGTCTCTAAGCACACTCTTTCAAGCTGCTTCAGTTGTCTAGTCAGCCATATTGCTTGTTCACAGTGGATCTGAAGTTCTTAGTCAGAGAGTGTGCCTGGGGCCCAGCCATGCTGACTCCTCAAGAGAGGGGGCACCCTGGGCTTGGTGGGCAAGAAGCCGCAGTGGAAACTTTTCTGTGTGCTGCTGCCCTGGGGCTTTGCCCTCATGCTGGGAGTCAGTGTTAGGTGCTGCCCTGGGAGGGGCCAATCCAGCCACATAGGCCTTTCAGAGAGGAAGCACCTTGGCTCAGAATTGAAATTGGGCCTCCTCTAGGGAGTTTGAAAAGGTGGTTTTTGTGCAGTTCTTAATGGCCCAGATGTTCCAGAAAGAGGAAGCACAGCAACATTTTTAGAATAGTTAGTGGGGTGCAACAGAACCCAGAGACTGTCCCCACAGAAACTCTCCCCGTGCTCACTTGTTTCAGAAAACACTCGGTGTTCACAGACCACCTGCCCCGGGCCAGGCCTGTGCTCTGTCTGGGTCTTCAACCTCTCCCTCTCAGAGGGCCCCTTCCTATGTGTGCTTACACATGCTCAGTCTTTCCCAGCCTCAAAACACAACAGCCACCTCAAAACCCTCTCTCATCTCTGCCTCGCCTTTGGTTACTTCCTCTTCTCCTCCTCTTCACAAGGAAAGCTTTTTGAAACAAAGTGCAGTCTACACTTATTATCAGCACTCATTCATCTCCCATTCACTCCTCAGCCCCATTGTGGTCTGACCTTTGCCTCGACGGAACCTGTTCTCCAAGGCTACCAATGACCTGCTGAATTCAAGGGCACGTTCCTTCCTTTGGTCTCAGCAGCATTCACGCTGTTGACCGTGCCTTCTTCCAGCAACGTTGTCTCCCTTTGATTTCAGTAGTCTCCATTTCCTTCCTACTTCCCAGTAATCCTCAGTCTCCATGGCAGGCTCCTCTTGTTTGGCCCACATTTTAGAGGTCACTATTCCTTAGAATTTCACCCTAGAATTGTGGCCTTCTTATTCTGTGAACTCATACACTTACTGCAGACTTCTTTCTTGAGCTCCCGACACATATGCATCCAGGTGCTTACTAGACATCTGGATTTTGAGGTCTAAATGACATCTCAAATATTCTAAACCCATCTGTTCAAAGCTTTCTCCCCAAGCCTGTTTCTTCTCAAATATCCCCTATTTTAGTAAAGAGCACCACCATTCACCAGTGATCAGGGTACAAATCTGTGCGTCCTTCTTGACTCCTCCTGTCCTCTCACCTCTCAGTCATCAAATCCTATTGATTCTGCCCCCATAAATATCTCTCAGATCTACCCATGTCCCTTCTTAGCCACTATATTCTACTTTGTTATTTCTCTGCTCTCAATCTTAACCCTCCCCAATGCATTCTCCAAACCAGAGTGATCTTCCTCAAGTGCAAATATGATCATAGTACTCCGTGAATAAGACTTTCCAAAGGCTTCTCACCTATCTTCAGATAGAGCCCCACATGGTTTAAATTCCATAGTCTATCCTCTACCAGCTCGCTGGGCTCAGCTTACACTATATATTCCTTCATTCTCTGCTTCAGCCAAACTAGTTGCTGCTTGGTTCTCCTCCTCTACCTTTTAACTTTTTATTTTGAGATAATTGTAGATTCACATACAGTTGTAAGAAATAATCCAGAGAGATATTATGTGCTCTTCATCCAGTTTCCCCCAATGGTAACATCTTGTATATTATAGTACAATATCACACCCAGAAAATTGACATTAACAGAATCCTTGACCTTATATTTCACCAGTTTTACATGCACTCATTGTGTGTACGTGTGTATATTTAGTTCTGTGCAATTTTATCATTTGTGTAGATTCATGTGACCACCACTACAGTTAAGATATAGAACAGTCCCATCAGAAGGATAAAACTGGCCTTCTCGTGGTTCTTTCAATAGGCCAACTCTCTTTTATTTTCAGGTCTTCACATAAGCTGTTCCCCCTACTTGTAGCATGGTCCCACAGTATCCTTCATTTGGCTAATTACTATTTATCTTTCAGGCCTCAACTTAAACATCAGTTCCTCAAAAAGACTCCCTCAGATCCTACACTTCGTTAAGACCCTCGCTCTCTGTTCCATTAGCATCCTATGCTCGTTATCTCCCATCATAGCACCTATTTTCTCCTCCTTTGAGAGATGATAACCTGCATGAAGGCAGACATCATGTGGGGCTTGTTCACTTCTATACCTCCAACACCTAGCACAGTACCTGCAACAACGGAATTCCTCAATTAAAATGGGAAGGGATAAAGAATTCATGAAAACTGATGAGTCAGGTGGAGGTCCCTCCCTTAAGGAGCTCCCAGTCATGAAACAGGCCACTCTAATATGTGAATTAGTGCTGTCCTGGAGGGAGGCACTGGAGGTTGTAGGGATTCAGAATATCCATTTTCCTTTCAGCTTCCAGATTAAAGAGTTTGGCACAGCCAGGACCAGAAGAGTCCTCGAGTACTTGTGCCCAGACCCTTTAACACAGTTTGCTAGGTCAGTTAAGTGGAGCAGGCACTGTGGTGATGAGCCCAAAGGCCTGATTTCAAACAGTTCAGTTGGACAGTTTTCTCAGCTTTGTAATATAACATAGACTGAGCAGCAGTCTTGGTCACAGACTGGTCCTGAAGTTGGCCACATGATGAGCCCTGATCTTGGCACGATCCTCACACTATCCAACCATGGGATAAATATAGCATCTTCCACAAGAATAAGTAAAATAATGGCAAACTTTCAGGGCAACCCACTCTGACACAAGGAAGGCAGAACCAAACCATATGTCTCCTAGGGGGTCAATGACATAAACATCCATTTCATTCCCTAAGAAGAGAAATAGAATTATTGAGTCTTGAAGAGTTATAGCTGCAAGGCCCTTAAAGGCATTATGCCCCCTTACCTCACCTTTTAGCGCAGAGAATGGAAATTCAACTCATTGTATATAGGAGTACAAATGTTAACATTTCATATCTAGCTTTAGATGCAAAAGCTCTTGTTCTCATTTCTGAATCTTCTCTAATTAATTTAACCAAAGCATAACTGACCTTTGACTCAGGAACATCAAACTAACAATTTCTCCCATCCTCTAGCTGGCCCTCTCTAATATAATCTCCCTCACCAGCCAGAGTGATCTACTTAAAGCACAAAGCTGGCCAGGTTACTCTCCTGCTTAAAACCCTTCAGTGGCTTCCCACCACCTTCCAGATAGAGGCCAGGTTCCTTAGTCTCCAGATTCAGAAAAGCCCTGCCTCCTCTCAAGCTTTATCCTTTGCCTCTTCTCCTGGCCCCCTTGACTGAGCACACCAGGCTGCCTTAGGCTTATGTTGAAGCTATGCCCATTCCCAGAATGGATTTCTTACCCATCTTTGCCTGGTTAACTCTTTCTTAACCTTTGAGATCCACCTTAGCCATTATCTCTTCAAGGGAGCCCTCCCAGGACTCTTAGGTTGGGTTACTGCCCCCTCATCCTGTCCTATCCCTATGCCTCCCCGCATCATACCACTTAGAACCTTCAGTTGGAATGTCTTATTTATGTGTCAGCATCTCCAGCAGTCTGGGCTTCTGGAATACAGGAACTACATCTTAACCGTTCCTCTCCTCTCAGTGTCCACCAGAGGATCTGGCACATTGGGAGCTCTTGGTGAATTTTGATGGAAAAGGAAAGCAATTCCATGATTAACATTCCCTGAGAGTTAACTATGTCTGCTAGGCAGCGAGGTGCTTCCCATGTATTATATCACTTCATTCTCCTAATAGCGCTGGGACTACTCAGCACTCAACAAAAACCTCCCCACCTTCAACTGGACTTGAATCTTAGTTTTCTTACCTTCTAGGCCCTGTCCCTAGCCCCATCTTCCAATCCTACCCATGGCCTCTGGACTCATGTCCACTTTCTCACCTCACACCTAGACTTGCCTCTCTACTTGGCTCCTTCAGGTGGGATCCAGGGTCAGACTCTTTGCCTGTCTTTCTGTTTCACTTCCTTCTCAAACACTGACTCTCACTCTCAGCATCAAGATCTGCAGTTGGCAAACCTAATCTGTTCCACCCAGGAGGACAACCAAGGTTCCAGATTCTTAGTCCCCATCCAGCATTCCAGATCCATAATTATCTGAGAGGGAAGAGTAGATGAAAGTGGGCTTGATTACGCCACTGTTCCAAGGATGACAAGGAAGCCCAGTCAAGTTAGGTAACCTGCCCAAGGTCACATGGCCTGGCTTCTGCCCAATGCCAAGACCCAGACATAGTATCTCCTCTTGTGTGGAAGGCACACTCCCTCTTCCTTCAAACAGATCCCTCCTGGAGCCCTTTGAAGGCCCACCTACTTTCCATTCCACACCTTGGTTATGAACTGCCCAGGGGCTGTTCCTTAGCACCGTTCCCCAGCCTGGCACAGAGAAGAGCCTTGGGAAAGGCACAGTAAAGGAATGGATGAGCGTCCAGCTC
This sequence comes from Equus przewalskii, assembly GCF_037783145.1. Lineage (NCBI taxonomy): Eukaryota > Metazoa > Chordata > Mammalia > Perissodactyla > Equidae > Equus > Equus przewalskii. The sequence goes on along the minus strand of NC_091832.1, from coordinate 9,896,926 downwards.
AAGCTGTCACCAATTGCCCTCTGGCTACAGTAGATGTTCTGCCCTTCCACTGCTTCTGTTTCCAAAGGTACCTGGACTCCTCCTTTGCTTTTGGTTTGGCACCAAAGGAGCAAAGCTATCAAACGCATTTTCTTGTCAATTTTTCTTTGTAATTGATACTAAATCTCTCTGTAAAGAAACACACACCCTCTACATCTTGAGGAAAGCTAGTTTTAAATAAATGGTTTAAATAAAGGAATTGTGACATCTTGGGAAAGTATCAATCTCTACCTTATCCCTTCTGTCCTGAGAACACCAAGCTTTCAGGTGAAATTTTCTGAGGCTGAGAAAAGAGAAAGTGCTTTGGAGTTAAATGAAATTGGGTTAAAATCCTAGCTCTGCCTCCCAGGAGCAGTGGACTTTGGGAAAGAAACCTGAGAGTCATCCTATGCTCTACTCTTTTCCTTATTCACTTCAGCCAATCTCTCAACAAGTCCTGCAGGTTTCACCTTCTAAATGGTTCTTCTCCAATCTCTGCATCACTTGTGAGCTAGTCTGGTGATTAAGCACCCAGGCTCTGGAGTGAGACTGGACATGAATCCCAGTTTTCTTACTATGTCATCCTGGGTAATCTAATTAACCTCCCAACATCTCAGTTTCCTCATCTGTAAAATAGGGATTAAAAATCTTGGGTTTTAACAAGATCCAATGAAATAATCCTTATAAAGTGCTGGCATAATTCCTGGCCCATAGTAGAAGCTCATAAACATTAGCTCTTCTTATCATCTCTTACCACCTTCTTTGTTCAGGCTATTATCTTCTGCAAGTCCACACTTCCCGCTGTCCTCTCTCTCCCCCCACCCCAACTCCTGATCATTTTTGTAAGGTTTCCTGCCTGGTTTCTCTCCTCTAGTCCCCCTTCTTCAATCCATTCTCTCTGCCTTTGCCAGAGTATTCTCTCTAAAAGGCAGATCTGATCACATGATTTTCCGATGAGAAACCCTATAACGGTGCTCCATTGTCTGTAGGATACAGCCTGAGCTCCCTGGCTTTGCAGACAAGGCCTTCCATTATGGAGTCCCTGCCTACCTCCCAACAACCCTGAGAGGGAAGTTTTGCCTCCATTTTACTGCCTCAGAGTGGTTAAGTCAACGTCCCAAGGTCCTATAGTTATTCACTAGTCAAGCTGGGATTGACTTCTGAGCCCACAACCTATGTTCTGTCCCACATTGCCTCTTCCCTCCCTGACCATCCGTGAACATCTGATGAGCAGGAAAGGAAGAATACATCAGGTGAGAAAAAGGAGCTGTCATGGAGACATCACGGTGGGCCCCCTGGCTGGGGAAGGCTTTCCGGAGGGCCTGCGGCTCTAGGATCCTGAAGGGACAGGGCAGCAAGGATGATTCTGGAGAAAATGCTGATGCTGTGATTTCAGAATTGTCCGGTGAGATGAAGGGAGAGTCAAGTCTGAGTGGAAACATGTGCTTCAGATGCTGTTCTCTTCTTCCCCAATACCAGCAGAACCCCAGGAAGCCCTGAGGTTTGGTTCTAGTTTCAGTCACTGTTGGTGGGGTTGGGGGCACCAAATTAAGTTTTCGGGCTTGCTGTGTCCTCGCTTTTATCCAGAGATTAATGAACTCTAGGGTGGGTGGGGAGAGAGAAGAGGTCCTCCCTCTTGAGTTCCTTCCTTGCACTAATGCTACCCAAATATCCACTGTTCACTCAGCAAACCTTCCCAGACACCTGCTGGGCACCAGGCCTCGTGTTAGAGCTACAGAAAGCAATCAGAGGGGGTTCTTGGCCTTAAAGCACTCATGACTTAGTGGGGAGGATGCCCCACATACAATGACAATACCATGTGAAAAGTGCTCTGGGGTTGGGCTGGGGAGAGCTCAGGGAAGTCTTCTCAAAGATGGTACCCAAGCAAGCTTCTGAGCAAGCATTTTCCTTCAAAATGATTACTTGGGTTCATTTCAAAAGGCAAATTTGGGTTATTGCTTTTTGTGATCCTGACTGTAGAAGAATATGTTCCTGCCTGGTGTTGTGGATCCTTGAGAGCATGCAGGGTGGAAGAGCAGTGTGGAAGAGTCCCTGGTTTGGGGGGCCTAAAATATCGTTCCACACCCTCATTGGAATTTCCTCAACTGTAGACCAGGGATAATACGTTTCATAGCTGAAGTGCCTGGCAGAGAGTCTGCAGGTTGCAAGAAAGGAGGAACACACTCTCTAGGGCTATATTAGGGGCCCAGTGAGGTAGTACAAAAGGACAGTGGCCTGGGGTGCAGGTAACTCTGCCACTGACCACGTATGTGACTCTGAACAAGTCACTTAATCACATCGAGCCTCAGTTGCCTCCTTTATCCAGCGGGGACAATATTACCTTGCCTGGCCACTAAATGGTAGTCTTCTTGGTCCCAGGTCTCCCATTTCTCTGCTGTATGACCCCTGCTTACAGTCTACTCCCCCATCTGTGAACAAGACAGGATGGTGAGGCTCTGTGCAGAGAAAGAACGAGAGAATATTCTCTAAGGGCTGTTTAACTTTGACATCCCATGCATAAAACAACAGCCAGATTGGACTGTTGCTTAATTCTATCCAAACTGCCAGATAGGCATTTGAATAAGTAATCTAATATATACATTTTTATTCTATTCAATATTCAGGTCGTCTCCTGGCTGGAATGAGTATTCAGAATGATGATTGCTTAGAAACATACCATTCCAAATACGAATGAGAATATTTTTGCAATATTCAGTTCAACAAGGATCAGGAGGTATGAGATTAGGTTCTGCAAATAATCACATCTTTCACATCTTGGACGCCTATATGCATTCTTACTACACGCCTTTCTTCATAACCTTGGAAATGCAGATCCCTGCACTCTCACAAGCCTGAGCATACCTCCTGTGCAAAGTCAGTTCCCACGTGAAGATGGTAAAGCAGGCAAAAAGGTGTGACCTCTCAGCTGGTGTTTGAGCCCTGCTACGACCTCCTCCCATCCAATAAGTTGTGGTCTGATCTCCTTGCACTCCAGCAGGGACAGAGTCCATTACTTCTCAAAGCGGCCGATCTCACTGGTAGATAGCTTCGACTTGGGGAAATAGCCTCTTGCATTGAGCAATCTCCCTACTTCTGGTGTTCCTACATTTGTCCTTGTTTTGCATTCTGTTCTTCTGCCTTAAAACATCCCTGCAGGGATTGAAGGCAATGACCCTACTATCCCTTTCACCAAGTCAGCCCTTTCCCTGAGCTGAATCCCCACTTCCTCCAACCAGACACCTGTTCTTCCTTTGTTCCAGCACAGGGCTCTGGAGGGATCCTGGTGAATTCCTTTTTCTCTGGCTCCTATGCCATTCAGTAAGAGAAAATGGAGCTTTTAAGGTAACAGGGGCAAAGCAGCTGATTCTGAGGAATCTGAGGCTTTTCCGGAAGCAGGAAACACCACTGGAGAAGGAAGACCTTTGGATTACAGCAGGAGAAACAGAGAGGGTTACCCTACAAACTGTTCCCGACCAGCACTGCACCCACCTCAGAAAGGCTGTGTGTACGTGTGTGTGTGCGCATATGTGTGTCTAAGTATGACTGCTTATTAGTGAGCACTGACTCTCATATACTCAACAGTGCCTTGGTAACGTTAGTATAGAATCAGTTCTTCACTTGGCCAATAATCACATGTCTTTAAGACTCATTCAGATGTCTCCTCCTCCAGGAAGCATTCCCTGACATCCCTTCTTTACCTTCACCAACCCTGCACCCCCAGGAGGCTTTCTGGACTTTCCTCTATATTGTCTAGTTCCTTGCCTGTCTGCCTCCTTAGATGATGGCACCTTCTTGAGGTCCATGACTGTGTCTGATTCATCTCTGTCCCCATGTGCCCGGCACAGCATGGGTGCTTCATACATACTGGCTGAGTGAATGTATTTGAGGAAGAGCTGTCTGAGACCTATTCCTGGTCTGTTCCCCTGCCTCAGCTGCCCTGTTTCTCCTTCCTTACTTATAAGAGGCTAAGGTGATGTAGATTAAGCAGAGCATAGCTCCCACAAGATGGGGACTTCTGTAGGAGGATCCCTCGGATGAGCCTTGGTGTCCATGCTTCTCAACCTGCATGAACCTCCCTGCAAGAGGTGGAAGTGGGGATGGCTGGCGCTGTTTCTCCATCCTCTGTCTGCCTTGAACTGACTGTTTTAGCCATGATCTGCTGTCCTCCCCTGCCTGGCCCCTCTGGAACAACCATTCCTCCAGAACTGACACTCACATTTTCCTTCTTTCTGTCCAAGTCACGGCTCTTGGATGCTCCCTATGCAGATGTGCAGGAATCTTGCACACATCTGCATATCAGAGGGGCAGGGAAAGTTGCTTGGCGAAAGGCCCTGGCTCAGCAGGAGTCCTCTGTTGGCAAGCCTCAGTTGTGAGAGGATCTCTCCTTGACTGTTCCTGGCCAAGGAACTCAGCCAGAGACTGAGCTGGTCAGGCCTGGGCTTTGTCCTTCCCGGGGAAGGTTGCTATACAGGGCATTTCTAGCGTAGAGGAGACTGCAACGTCAAGACTGCAAAACCAGTGGGCAAGTCTTGATGCAGAGAACTGGTGTCTCAGGCAGAGGTACAATGGGAAGAGAAAGAAAATGCACTCGTTTATCTCTTCATCTAATAAGAGCACCCCAACAATCCCATGTATAGAGGGTCTGCTCTGTGCTCATTAACCATAAGGACCTGCTTCACATCTGAGATCTGCTGCTTTCAAGATCTGAGATCTTGGGTAAGGCCTTTAACCTATTCTGGTACCTATTTCCACAGCTGTAAATGGAATGATAATTGTACCTGCTGCATAGGCTCAGGGGAGGATTAAATGAGATAAGCCTGATAAAGCAGAGCCTGTGATAAGCATTTAGTAAATAGTTTCTCTCGAGCACTTTGTTTACCATACATTTACTATGTGTCAGGCATCATTCTGGGTGCCTTATATATATTGTCAAGTGTATTTCCCACAATAAACCTCCAAGACAGGTATTATTACCCCTGATTTGCAGTCACCTAAACTGAGGCCCAGAGATGTTAAGATACTTCCAAAAGCCACACAGCACATAAAGGGGCTGTCAGATTGAACTTCCAGGGCCATCGAAAGCTAGAAGCAAATATCATTCATGAGCCAGGGCCAGAGTTGGAGAGTCCCAAAGCAAAGGAGGCCCGAGCCTGTGGGTGGACCAGAGCAGAGGACAGAATCAGACTCTTGTCCAGAGTGGTTGAGGTCAAAGCGGGGTATGAGATCTAATGGGTGAAGCATGAAAGGAAAGGGAGAGTGACAATCAGAAAAGGCAAGAAACAAAGCACAGCTCCCAGGGAGAAGAAGCCCTGGCCAGTGAGTCAGGACGAAGGGTGAGACCGGAGTGAGTAGCCAGGACTGGCCGGCCATGGTCAGGCCCTTTCTCTCTCTGGGCAGATAGGCGTGGTAACAGGACCAGATCACAGGGCTAAGGTGAGGACTAATGAAGGGCTGCGCAGAAAGCTCTCTTCATACTATTTGGAGCACAGCAAGTGATCAATAAATGCCTCTAGAGAAAAAATATCCAGGCTAATGTTTAGATAATAAATTTCAGGAAGAATAACAGGGGTTGTTATATTCACCCTTTAGAGTGGGGGTCCCAGCTTCAGCCTCGACATGAAGGACTGCTGGGCAGACTCCTTGCAGGGGTTTGATCACATGAAGACCCCTGGATGCCCCAATTGGCACATACACCATCCCTACTTTAGAGAAAGAGAGTGATAGTGGGGCGTCTGATCCTGAGGTTAGTTTCCTGGCTCAGCGCTATGGACCCATGTCTGAGCCCAGGGAGAGAGGAGCTGCAGGGAAAGCTACTTCCAAAAGGGCCACAGACAAAGCTATGAATGTAGAGTAGGGAAATGAACATTTCCCCCATTTCTAGACTGAAAAGACTGTGGCTTTGGCTGCTGTAGTATTTCTTGTCCCAGCAGCTTGACATTATAAGCAGGAAACATGCTTGGTCGGGTCACAGATGTTTCCCGGTGGGCACTGGGAACCCTGACTCGGGGGAGCCCTCTCACTTGCAGGAAGCAGGAAGCAGGGAACTTCATGGGAGGGGCTGAGCAGGAGAGAAAGAACACGGTAGATGGCACATGGAAGAAGAGAGCATCCTTCGTGAGCTTGCCTGTGATGCCACTTGGAGACTCCAGAAATAACTGGGCAAGATTTTGAGGGAGGCTGGAGTCCAGCATTAGCAGGTAGGGGTGTGTGCCAGCAAGTAGCAGGTGATTACTGTAAATAGGACCCCACGTGGGCCCATAGGCTGGTGTGGTCTGAGGAAACATCGGTTATACACTCTCTGCTTATACCCCAAATCACTCCCAGGGGTCTGAGGTCATGTCTAAAGATAGCTCGCCTATACCTCATTTATGTACGTCCTGCCTTACCTCTGCCATCCTGTTGGTTAGTAAGTCCTCTCATTTCATCCTTGCAAATATTTCCCAAATTCTCTTCCTCCCTATTTCTCCAGCTCTATTCTGGGTACATGAGGAATAGGGTCCACTTTTCAGTGATTGAGGGTGGTAGCAATTACTTAATTATTGTGTTAAATGCAGGAAATATAAGAAGCAATAGAACACAGAATTTTCCCAGAAGAATTTACAATTTTATTTCACCCATTCACCTGAAGATTCCTCAAAACTGTCAAAAAAGGAATGAATTCACTCACTCACTCACTCATTCATTCAACCAATGAACACACAAACATTGTCCCAGCACTCTGCTATGCTTGATGCTAGTCCCTGGGGGCACATGGCCCCTGTGCTGGAGGTGCTTGTGGTCTAGGGAGACAAGTACACACTAGAGAGCTGTGCGCTGCGTTGCACTGTCAAGGGCCAAGCTGAAAGGACAATGCAGATCATTCCTGTGCAAACACACTCCCAAGGGCCATTTGACAGATAATTTCTTTTCCTTCTTCTCTTCCCTGGAAGATGTACCTGGCTGATGTGGGTGAGAGAGAAGGCCCTCTCTTCACAATCTCCCTGGGCAGGCGCTGTGGAGTAAGAAAAGGAGACAGCCTTGCAGCTAGACAGCCTTGGGTTTCAATTCCAGTTCTGGCATTTGCTTATTGTCTGACTTTAGTCAAGTCACTTCACCTCTCTGGGCTTCAATTTTTTGATATGTGAAAAGGAGATAATGTATCTAAAGTGAACAGAATAAGTCGTGGGCATATAATAGGTACGTAGTAAATGGAAGCCATTTTTATTTCATCCCAAATTTCAGATTTGCAAAATTTGTTAGTGTTCAACAAATAAATGAACTTTACTGTGACAAGCCACTGAGCTTTATCTCTTCCAACAGCCTAGCCCAGCCTGTATTGACTAACACAAAGGGCCACGATATGGCCTTCTTGTGGTCACCCATCTGAGGCATCCAGTTCAGATCTGCTTGCTCAGTTCGTTTATTTGTGTCTCTTTTAAAGTCCAAGTCTCTAATTTGACCTTTGGAGGATGCTAGCTGGTAAAAGGCCAAGGTTTTCCCACATGCTGATTGTCTGCTGCGCTTGGGTTCAGTCCCTACATACGGGGTGGGACAACAAGACTTGTAACTGATCCTGCAAGGAGGCCTCTCTGTCTCTGCCTTCTCTCCACCCCCAGCTCTCTGGAACGCATCAAGAATAAATAAGAGCACATGTGGCAGGAGCATTCCTCTCTCTGGCTGTGTCCCAACAGATGGGACCTAATAGGTGACTCTCCAGAGCCCTGATCATGAGCAGATTGGGGGAGGGTCATGGGGGGTGGATGCTAGATGGAGAGTAGCCCAAGTTCTACAGGTCAAACCTATCTGTGCCACTGAGTCCCAGAGCTGGGAGGGACTTCTAAGACCATTCAACACTGGCACATCATTTTCCGGGACAGGTTGGGGAAGAGAGTTGTTCACAGCCACACAGCCTTCGGGTGATAAAGCCAGGACTTCAGATTCAGGTCTCCTGAATTTCAGTCTGGTGCCTTGTCTATGTTCCTGAGCAGCTCTGTTCAAGCATCTGCAGTGAATTCTTATTTCTAACTCTACCAAATTCAAATGTTCTGGTCTGGCATTCAGTGTCTAAGAGATTGGATTCTCACTCTACCTTCCCAGCTTTATTTCATATTCAAGGTACAGCTTGGACTGGTACTTCCTGCTCGTAAAAATTTGATCCAAATTTTCCCTTCGTTTTTCTTTTAAATCCCTTTCTTCTCTAGTTTCTCTTCTGGGACCCCTGGTTTCTAGTTAAGTGTGTCTTTTTGACTCTGTCCTGTCCTGACCACTCTGGTCTCTGGCTGAGGTTCAGCCTTCTCCATTAGAGTGCCATCTGGGGGCTTATCTGGGAAGGGCACATTATGCTGTCAGATGAGGCAGTTGGGGTGTGGGTGGGATCTGATGTCAGAGCCTCCTACTAAAGGGGTGGCCCAGTAGTGTTGAGGGCATGGCTATCTCTGATCACAGCCCAAGAGGCAGGTGCCAAGAGAGTCTGAGATGAAAGATAAGGAGCCTTTCAGCAAGGGCTTACACAGGGGTTGGGTAACTGGGAGATAACTTGGAAACTCAGGCAGAAAGGTAAACTCAAGAAGGGCTTCTAGAAGCCAGGGCAGCATGGCCAAGGAAAATGATGGGAGGCCATCCCCTGAAGCTGAGTCAGATAGTAAGTGTGGGTCCTCCTGTGTGGCTGGGACCTTATGGGTGAGGAATTGCCTTTGGGGGCACATCAAAATGGACAGAAGTTCCCAGAGGAGGACAAGAGGGGCATTTCCCAAGACTGAGTTTTCCACAGAGGAAGATACACAGCTAGAGTCAGGAATGGGAATGCATGTGATGCCACGGGGGGAGGTTGGGTGTGATTTTAGAATGAATAGCAATTTTGGAGGCTATGGGTCATGAAGAACAGAGGAGGAGGAAAGTTAGGAGGTTTATCTTAATTCACAGGAAGAACTCTGGATCAGACATTTCTTTTCTTTTGTCCTCCCTCCTGGATAACACTATGCAATATGCTGGACTGGACAAATTCATAATTTCTTAATTTATTCATTCATCAAACACTCCCTAGAGCCTGCTGTGTGCCAGATCTTGGGCTGGGAAACAAAGATGAATCATGCATATCCCCTGCCTTTAAGGATTTAATCTCTTGGGGAGAAACATTCATGTAAACTCAAAAGTACTATGGAGTGGTAAGTGCTGCCAGCGATGGACGCCAAGGGGCAGTGGAAGCAGAGACGAGGCACTTAACCCAGCCTAGAGGCAGAGCGGGAGTCAGGGGAGGAAGGACTGCAGCAGGAAAAGTTTCCAGAAGAAGGTAATGTCTGCAGAGGGAGAAAAGGAATTAGACACGTAAAGAAGGAATACTGTCAGATTGTTTTAGGGAGACATAGGCAGGCTTGGGATATGAACTGGCAGAAAACCAAACCAAAACAAAAAACCCTCAGCTCACGAGCAGAGCTCAGTGGTGGGAGAAATCAAGCTGGTAGTTCTTAGCTGTCCAGATTAGCAAGCGCATGGCATCACGGAGATCTGGACTCTCCGGTGGGCTTCAAGAGAAGAGAGAAGAGATCCTAGGCCCCAAGGAAGAGGTGTACCCATCTAAAGGGAGCCTAGGTTTGACATAGAAGCTTCATATATCATCTCATTTACTCTTTACCAGATCCACAACCTGGTTTCCAGGGCTATCAGCACTAGGATTTGGGCCCAAAACTCCAGATAAGAATAATGTTTTGCTTGACTTCACATGGGTCAGACTTTATATATTTCCTTCCCTTGCAGCCTTGGTGGGAAGGAATAACTAGTCACGGAACAGAATTGGGTGAGGTGTGTCCCAACACTAGAGTCACTACCCTTCCTTGTGTGGAATTCTTTGCTCCTTTCCCTGTGGCTCTGATGGGGACACTCTGGGTGTTTTTTTCTTGAAGCCAAGGCTCAGGCTAGGACACTGGGGAAAACAGAGGAGGACTCTGGAGTCATTTTGTTTCTAGACCACGTGAGCCTCATAAGCCTGAGATAAAAGACCTCACATTTTAGTTCAGCTCAGCTTGGCGGAATTCTGCACCGGGATTTGGAGCCAAAGTCCCAGGTAATGATGACAACTAACTTCTCCTCCCTTGTGATCTATTTGCTTCAGGGAGCTTCCAGGGAGAGTTGGCCAGGATGAAGTTGGGTGTGAGAATTTTTGAGTCCCCCGGCCAAATGCTATCACGATATTATCTCAGTAACATCCTCAGCAATATTGCTGTCTACTAGTTTTGGCCAGAGACTGATTATCCTCCAGTTCTCTGCCAACCTCCTCCTTGGGACCTAGACTCTGTTTGCTCTTCTCTTGAGCCCCAGCCAAAAGTCTAGACTTTCTTGATGCCCGTTGCTGGCTAACACGGACATCTAAGAACTAAGTGCTTGATTTTCCCATCACTGAGCTCTGCTTGTTTGCTACTTTTATTGGGACTCCAAATGCAGACCACTTTAATGATAATGGTGATTTCTTAATAGCCAGTAGAGTAGTTGGCCTCTTGTTCAATCATATTCTTCCTTTCCCTTTCTCCTCCACTGTTGAGCAGAACTGTGAGTTGAGTTCCCAGAGTGTCAACCAGGGTGGGTAAATTACCAAGGTAATGGCAATAATGGCCATTCGTAGAGCACTGTAGCTTACTGGAAAGAACATTGACTGGAATCAGACAGAATTAATTTCAAATCTGTGCTTAGCTACTTACAAGCTGAGTGGCTTTAAACAAGTCACTTCACCCTTCTCAGCCTCAGTTTCCTCACCTATAAAAAATAGGGGTAATAACTCTACCAGATACGACCTTAGAGAGAAGTAATTTCTATTTCATTTCTCAAGGGTTCAGCTCATGCTATACTCCTCCTTGTACCCTCAGTGCATACAGATCATCTGGCATACAATAGGTGGACAGTAGATGATAACAGTTAGTAACATTTGAGAAAGAAGATATTCTGAACATCTAGCAAAACAAGAAAGAAAAAGAAAAGAAAAAGATCATCTTGTTCTTCACTGTATGGATGTAGAAATCAGAGAGGCAGATGGGTTAAGAGTTCAAGGCAGTTCTAATTACAATGCTAATGTTATTAGCTGTTAATCATCTGCCTGTTGCTATCATCTCTGCTCAGAGTCAGATATGCTCTCTCTTTCTGAAAGCAAATCCTTGTTCTCTAAAACATCGTTAATGTAATTAATATATTTCATTACCTTTGTTCCGGCATTAGCTGCTCAAACTAAATAAAACAGGGGAAGATTCTGGCCACTCACTGAGGAGCTGTAGTGTGTGTGTGTATGGTGGGGAGGGAGAAAGAGAGACAGAGAGAAAGAAAGGGGTGGCCAGTTCTGTAGATTTATGGAACTTGCTATGTGGAGCTATAGTTAAAAGCTTGTGTCAGGGTGGCAGTGGTTGGGGGGTAAGGGGTTGCGTATCAGTTGAGGAATGGATGCAACCTCTGAAATAGTTGTTTTTCGGATGGGCAGGTAAAATTTGAAGAGCCTTGTCCAAATCCTAGACAACCCTTTTGTGGCTGAACAGCCAGATTTCTGCCCAGTTCAGTCTAAAAAGGATTGGCCAAGCTCTGCCAAGTCAATCCTAAAAGGAGCTCAAACAGAACTGTGGAAGAGCCTGGACTTTACATTCAGGAAATTGTGAGAATGATTTAAAGAATAACAGTCTCTGTTGCATGAGGTGTAATTAGGGTTTTAAGTACCTTTTAAACAGATGGCCGGCCACCCAGGCAGGAAACTGATCATGCTTCTGAAGAAAAGAAGGAAATGTAGCCCCCCCCCCCCCCCCCCCCCGCCTCTTGCTAGCCTGCAACCCCAAGCTTCAGGGATCAGCACTCATTTCCCTAGTGGGTTACGGGTGCTGGTCCCTATAATTAATAAGCATAAAATCTCTGGCACCTCTGGACTCTAGCACCGTGGAAGATGTCTCTTCATGCATGCATTTATTCAACAAATATTTCAGCACTAACTATGTGCCTAACGGAGAGATTAATAAGATATGGTTCTGTCAGTAAAGAGCCCACAGTCTAATGAAGGAAAAAGACATATAATATAGTGTGATACATGCTAAGATGGAGTTTGGGCAAACCATTGTGGGGGCACAGATGTGTCTAAGTATGCCTGGGGAACTGGGCCTTCAGAGGCAGTCAGGATGAACAGGAAGTAACCACACCAACAAGTGTGAGGGAAATCATTTAAGGCTGAGGGACTAACATGTGCAAAAACTTGAAAACAAGAAAGAACTTGGTCTATTCTAGGAATTGCAAATAGTTGAGAATAGTTTGAGCACAGAGAAGAAAAGTTGTGGCAGTGGGAAAAAATGAGAGGGAGAGAGATTTGCCCAAGTGCTTCAAAGGGGTCAGAGACTAGTGCTCCCTGCCAACCCCCAACATACAGAGGACATTTTGAATGCTGCTATTTCCTGCCCCTAGGGATTCCTGATCACCTGGGATAGTGTTCTGTTAAGTTTAGGAGGCCTCAATTTAAAACACTCTTAAAAGGGCATTTGGTTGACTTGGCTGACTTCCAGAAGCAAATGAGATAGTGGATATAAAGAACTTAACACACTCTAGTCACTCTATAGAGTCAGAAGACCTGGTTTATTATCCAACTTTTGCCATTTAGGGCTGTGTGAACTTGGAGAAGCTATTTAACTTCCCGAAACTTCAGTTTCTTCAGGCGTCAAATGGGTATGATTATGGAGAGGATTCAATAAAATAACTTACTATCAATCTGTAAACTGAGGCATGCTGCCTAAGTGAAAGGGTTTATTAGCATTAATTAGGATTCACCTCTATCCTGTGGGTACCTGGACACCTCAATCCATTTATACCTGTGTCTAGATCAAGGTCTCCCCTTTCCCACACTGCCGAGCTTTGGCTCTCCCACCAGCTGTGGTCAGCGAGAATCCCAGCTGACCACACAGATTGGCTCTCTGCTGCCCCCACCCGTCTGGAGCTAGCTTCCACAGTAGCTAGAGGACCAGAAGCTCAGTCTGGTGCTACTTGGGCCTCCCTCTCACACTTCCTGATATGGCAGGAACAGAGAGCGCAGCACCCAAGGCCAACTTCAGTCCATAACCCTTTCTAGCCAGTGTTTATGTGTGCTCACAGAAGCACCTGGGAGATGTAGGCCCATTTTGGGTGGCGTGAAGGCTGTGTGGTCAGCAAGCAAAAGGCCAAGAAATTCCTTTTCTGTCCAGACTCTTGGCAACTTCTTGAGCACCTGATTGGCTGCAGTCACACCAAGAATGTCCCCAGGATTAGGCCAAATTCATAATTTGAGAGACGGATTTGGAAAGGCCATCATCCCCTTTCAGAAGCCAATGATTTCACCAGCTTCATCTTCCAGCTGCACAAATTGGTTAATTACAAGTCTTGTAATTTGCAATCAATATTATCTCCTTGGCATCTACTTCACTGAAGGCAAATATTTATGGCTACATCTGAGAAAGGCCACATTGTCTTAATCAGGAGCCATACAAGGAACACTGAGCTAAGTGACTCTTAGGGCACTGATGTTGGTTTTTGCTTTTTAGGTCTGGAAGATTTAGAGGAGAAAATACAGGCAGATGCTAAGTCACGGCCTTGATTTTTACAAGATAAAAACAACCAGAGGCACTGATCCCAAGGAACAAATCTTAAACATGGAGGAATGCTTTATGCACAAAGATGCCTGTCACAGAATTTTTTTATAATGGTGAAAAAATATTAACAAATGTTCAATAGAAAAGAGATAACTAAGTTATTATGTATTTACTTGATGGCATATTATCCAGCCATTAAAAGTAATGATGATGAAAAACTACATATTAACACAAAAAATTCTTATGCTGTGCTGCTAAGAGAGAAAAGAATAAGAAACAGAATAACATAGGTGTTCAACATCTTCTTAAAAACATGCATGGAGTAAAAAGCCTGGAAGGAAATACATTGTAGGGGATCAGAAGTGGCCACCCCAAAATGTGTCTCTTGGGCTTGATTATCTGTAAGGACAAAAGTCTCTGAAAGAAATTGACCTTCCCCCGAACTGCCTAAAAGAATTAAAGATGGAAGGCCTGTCCCCAGGACAGGCCATCACCATAGATAACTCAGTAAGTTAGACTGGGAGGATCCTTGCTAAGCCCATTTTTACCAAAGCCTATGTCTCTCTCTCTCATCACATTGTCTATAGACGGCTCAGCAAACATTTGTTTACCAAACATTTGCTTTTCTATCTCCATGTGAATTGCCTTCCACCCCTTTAAAGTCCCAAGCCACTGACCCCCAACATCCTCCTTTGCCTTTAGCTAAAGATGTTATTTAAAGTTGCAGCTTCATTCATTTTGGCGAGTTACTGAGTTTTCCTGGGTTTCTCCGTGTATGCATGTTATTAAACTTTGTTTGATTTTTCTCCTGTTATCCTGTCTCATGTCAATTTAATTCTTAAACCAGCCAGAAGGACCTAGAAAGTAGAGGGACAGTTCCTCCTCCCCTACAACATCAATATGGAAATGGGGGTCATCTTTGAGCATTTCACTCTCTATTTTTCCCTACCTTTTTCTTGAATAAATGTGTATTAATTTTACGATTAAAAAATCATTTAAAAAGGCAAGCAGAGGATTGGTCATACTGGCAACTTCACAAAGTCACTGTATTCCACAACCTGGAGTGAAGAAGCCAGCTTGCATCGTGAAAATACATTGTCATTTCATCAGGAGAGAAGTTTTAAGAATCTATATTATGGCAGACCCATTACTGAATGCTTGTCTTTGGCTTCAAGGCTTCAGGAAATATTAGGGAAGGACACCTCCCCCACCGGATGAAAGAGATTAGTGCAGAGTTCTGGGGGAGCACAGAACAGGCTCCTAAACCAGCCTGAGTGGTCAGTGAGGGATATTTGGAGGTGGTAACGTTCAAAATAGATTTAAGGATAAGGAGGCCAAGAAGCAGAGAAAGAACATTCTAGGAAAATAAAACAGGTTGAAAGAGGTACGTGAAAGAATCTATGATGTTTGGGGACTAACCAGTACTTCATTGTAACTGAAATGTTGGGTGCACGGGAAACGAGTGATAGAAGGGGTCCTTAGGCCAGATTCTGAAGGGCCTTGAATGCCTCCCTAAAGCAGCCCTTCTCTGAGAAGGGCTGGAGAGGTTAGGGTTTATCCTGAGAGCAGTAAGGAGCCATTGGGAGTGTTAAGCAGGAATAGGAAGTAGTCAAAGCTGTGTGCCAAGAATGTCTCTCTGGGGGCAGCATGGACTTGGGGATGGATTTGTGGAGGACAGAGACAGAGAGTGAAGGCAGAGCCCAGCTTAGGGACTACAGCAGTAGTTCTGGTGAAAGATGCAAACCGTGAAGCAAGGAATACTAGACTTACAAACGCCCTTAGAAATCTTCCAGTCCACTGCCTGCATTTGACATGGGAGGAAGAGCAAGCTCCAGAAAAGGAAGCTTTATCATATTTTGATTTATGGAAACTTAAGGTACTCTGAGCTCCTTGCAAGAGGCTTAATAGGCTTTAGCCTATCCCCCAATGGTGTTTTCTTCTGTTTAATGTATTTTTGACAAAAGGTTGTCCAGCTGCTGCTCACACATTTCCAGTGATGGGGATCTCACCACCTAAGAAAGTTGACAGTAAGTCCATGCTTGAGTCCAGAGGTCTTTCTATTGAGCCTAAATATGTCGTCCTATAGCTCTATCCTCCAATCATAGTGGTTCCCCAGGAAGCCACATAGAGTCGTTCTGCTTCTCCTGTACTATGCTACATGTGCTTTTACACTGACCAGCTCATTCAATCTTCTCAACAGCCCTGTGATGTAGGTATAATTATGATTCCTACTTTACAGGTGGAAAAACTGATACAAGAAGCCACGTGGAGAGAGAGTCAGTTTCTTCCCTGGATTTTCTCTTCTCTATCTTCAGGTTTTTCTGACTCCAGTTTGGTTCTGAGTATCTTCTGGGCCCTGGGCACTTCTTGAGAAAACACTCCGATTTAAAGTTCAGAGATCTGAACTGAATGTTGGGATCCCCAGAGACCTGTAACTGAGACAGAGTGCAGAGGGACCATCATCCCTTGTGATGGTGAATTTTATGTGTCAATTTGACTGGGCCACAGGATGCTTGGATATTTAGTCAAATATTATTCTGGGTGTTTCTGTGAGGGTGTTTTTGGATGAGTTTAATATTTACATCAATAGACTGAGTAAAGCAGATTGCTCTTCCCAATGTGGGTGGGCCTCATTAAATCAGTTGAAGGCCTGAGTAGAACAAAAGGCTGACCTCCCTCCCCTCTCAAATAAGAGAGAACTCCTCTTGCTTGAACGTCTTCAAGTTGGGACATCAGTTTTTTCCTGCCTTTGGATCCTAATTGACACATTGGCTCTTCCTGGGTCTCAAGACTGCCTGCCCTGCCTGCCTTTGGACTAAACCTATATCATCAGCTCTCCTGGGTCTCTAGATTGCCAGTGGAAGACCTTGGCACTTGTCAGTCTCCATAAATGCATGAGCCAATTCCTTGTAATAAATCTTGATAGATAGATAGATAGATGACATACATATATATCTGTTGGTATTGGTTCTGTTCTGATAATTAGACTTCTGTTAATACAGCATCTGGTCACACTGGCCCTTTTGGCATCCACAGAGCTTTGCTGGCACCAGAGTTCACCTAACCAGTGGCAGAGCTAGGATGCAAGCCTAGGTCTCATGGCCTCTGCCCAGGGTCCTTTCCCTCCACAATACAGCACCAAAACATACCAGGACCATCTGAGAGACAAAGTTCCCTTATTGCCTGTACCAGCCCTCTGGCATCAGACCTTCCAAGATTCTAGAGGGGCAAAGGCTTGGTTTCTGAATACATCTAACTGTTCACTACGTGGTTATCCATTAATAGAACAAAGATTTCCCTCCTTCTGATAGTGTGTTTTTCAGTAGGCACAGTCAGGAAACAAATCCTAAGAAGCAATTTTGCTTTCCCATCACCGTCTATCACCTCTGGCTCCCTCTGTACTGAGCACCTCTGGTTCCTGCTCCGTAGGCTGGAACAAAGTGCCAAATAATTAACTAACCTCCCCTGAAGTGAGCCAGCCCTACCTAGAGACCAGTGCATACTCAGAGGTTGGCGAGACTTTGGCACCAGGGCAAAGGACAGCTGGTGCAGACTGAGGACTCTGGTGATCAAAGGCTTAGGTCTCTGCCTCTTACCCGTCCTGATTTCTTCTCCATTCCCCAAGGCCTCCACTTAGAATGCACTTCCCTTTTCTTGTCTGCTTGATAAGTTCCCATTCTTCCCTCAATTCCCAGCTCCATTGCCTCCTGCTCTGGGCAGAGCTTCCTGCTCCCTCCTTAGTGCTCAGGCAGCATGCTGCACACATTTCTACCCAAGCATGACTATTGTGTGTTATTTCTTCTTGTTTCTTCCTTTGGACTTTCTCTAGGTCAAGGATCAAGTCTGATTCCTGGTTCTCAGTGCCCAGCACAAAATATGAAGCAGAAGATGCCCAAAAGGCATGTACAATGCATGAATGAATGATTGAATGAGTGATTAATAATTTGAATTTCAAGTTTGCTTATTTCATCTCTGAATCAAGGCCTTAACTTCAGCATCTATAGAATGGAGGTATCTTCTTCTCATAACTGCTGTGAGGAATAGATGAGAGAAAGGGGATAGTGGGACCATGTGATCACACAGAAAGGCTGTGTGTGTGTGCATGGGAGCATGCCTTGTGAGCCATGGGGGTAGTTAGTTACCTTCTCCCAAGATGTGTCAACAAGACTGTGAGCCCTCCAAGGGCCATACGTTTCTTTGAGTCTCTTTTCTCCCTTCCTCCCTCCCTCCTTGCTACCCTTCTTTCCTCCTTCCTTCCCTTCTACCTTCTTTCCTTTCTTTCTTCCTGCCCTGTTTTCACTGAACTCTTCATATATGCGAGGCACTGGGGATACAATACAAGGAAGGTCAAACCTATTTTCTGCTTTTAAGGAGCTCACAGTGAGGGAGTCAAGATATAAAATGACAATCTCAATCCAGCATGTCAAGAGCTGGGACGCAGACAACCTGGGGGCTGTGTGAGCATAAACGAAGGGCATTCACCATAACCCACAGGGTGAGAGCAGACTCCCTTAGGAAGACTCAACCTCCCACAGATAGGAGTCAGTTAATTGAAGAGTGTACTAGACATAGGGACAGCCATGTTAGGAAGAGCAGAGATGAGAGAGAATGGATGACATCAGATAGTTCAGAGTTTAAAGTGTTGGGTGAGGGCTGGTGGAGGAGAAGGTGGTTGGGCAAACGTTAAAATACAAGACTGGAGGGGAAGACAGGGGCTTTACTAGCCATGGTGAGGTATTGGCCTTTACCTGCGGGTCAGTGCGAGCTGTGGGATGAGTCGACCTGAAGGAATAACATGTCCAGATTTGCTCCCCAAAGGTGTGAAACAGGAACCCCAAGGGAGGAGGACATCTGTGGGGGAGGCTCTGGACTTGACATCTTTGGGATAAAAGCTAAAGGCTGGGGAGCTTGGCCTAGGGAAGAGAAGACTTGCAGGTCAGCCAGGTGCTGTCTTCATGTCCGAGGGGCTGCTGGGCAGAGGAAGCAGATGTGCTCTGAGTGCTCCGAACAGTCCAAGGACCCATGGGTGTGACTGGTTGGTCTGGAATCTCAGCTCTGCCACTTACTACTGTGTAAGCCTGGCAAGTCACTTAACCTCACCAGGCCTCAGTTTCCCCATTTATAAAATTAGAATGGTAATACTGACTTTAGCACATTTCTGTAAGGATGTATGTGAAGAGGCACATCAAGTGCCCAGCACATGTTTGGCACATGGGAGACGCACATGTTAGACGCCTCATGACTCTAAACATAAATACTGGGATGGGAGAGAAGCATGTTGGCAGGGGGCGTGTGGAGGGAGGAGGGAAACGGGAATAATTTCAGTTTTGAACACAAACACAATTCCATTTGCTTCCTATTTTGGGAATTGCTGCGGAGGCCAGGAGGGAAGGAAGGATCCCATTTTAGTGCAACCCGCCTTCTCACTGGGGCTGAGACTTCCAATACTCCAACCTGCCTCTTGAATCAACTTTATGAAAGATTCAGTTGCTGAACTGGCCTAAGGGGCATGAGTCTTCTTTCAAGGATCAACTTAAGTATCCGGCCTTAGAAAAGCCCTCCCTGATGCAGCAATCTATCCAGGACCTTCTGGTGGAATATCTCATTGTACCTTTTATTTTACCTACATTATAGCTTGTCCCTATATACTTGTGTGATTGGTGTTTTTCTCCTCCCCCATGAAGGCAGGGACTGTTCTGTGATGTTCCCTACTGTGTTCCCAGTGCCTATAGCAGTACCTGGCACACAGTAGGCACTTTATTCACTGACACACTAAAGGAATAAGTATATGAATAAATGACCAAGTAGGAACCAAGGAGAAAGGGCATTTATGGCAGAGGAAACCCCATGAGCAAAGGCCGAGATGTGGCAAAATGCAGCATCTATATACATACCAAGGGAAAAGCTCAGTCCATCTAATAGAGAAAGACAGTAAAGTCTTTTGGGGCAGACTGTGTGAATTCCTCAATGCCCTGCTAAGGACACTCGGCTGTCTCCCAGGGGTGACAGAGAAACACTGAAGGTACTTAAGCAAAGACGTCCCTGTGCTGGAAGACTTAATAGGGAGAGACTGGACAGGCTTTTCCTGTCTCTGGAGTCTGTGGCTTGGTCCTCTGCTCTGTTCAGGACCTTCATTTGGGATCTCAGAGCCCTTCTTCCTTCTCCAACCGTTGCCCACTATTCGACTTGACAGAGACCCTCTCTCTTATGACAGATCCCTTTACTGCATTTAAGCTCCAAGCTCGAGGGAACAACTCCTTCCCCAAAGTCCCATGTAATGAGAGTTCCTCCTGTCATGCCTTAGATGACTCTTCTCTGCACAATCCAGCCTTGAACTTGCTTCTGAAGACCAGGTTTCAGGCTAGCCTCTGCTCCAATCATATATCTCATTTTCATTCCATAACATGGGGTTGGTGAGAATTGCATCTGTCCTCTCAAGGTTGGTAGGAGAATTAAACAAGATAAAGGGTGTGAAAGAGTTTGCTGAATTGTATAGCACTGTTAAAGCCACATGCCATCGCCAGGAAGAACTAAAGCTGGTACCCTGGGCTGGAACACAGGGACACGTTAGCAAACCACATATCTGGGTTCCGATCCTAGTCCACCACCACAACCCCTACCAAAAGCAGGTTGTGGTGGGAGATATAAGCTTCATTCAATGAGGCTCCAGAGTCTAGAGATCAGATAAAGTGGCTAAGAAAATTCTAGAAATAGCCCCACGGCCCAAGAAAGAAGACACCAACCAAGAGGAGACCAGGGACTTGGAGGTTATAAATCTCTCTAGCTAGTGGGCTGAATAAAAGCCTTGGCAGGAGAAGAATAATTCACAGCTCAAGCTTTGTCTTGCTCCTATGAATTAAGTGTTTCTATGACTTGCTGCCGGAAAATTGCCTGTTTGAGCCCAACTTTCTGAACCCTAAAAAACTCCACAAATGCTGAGGTTTTCTAGTTAATAGGAGGCCCTCAAGGATCCAGCTCCCACCCTTCCCACCATTACCTTCCACTGCATAACTTCACAGGCTCTCTTCCTATCTCCATCGCCCAAAGTCTAGGTGCGTTGGCCTGTTAGCTATCCCCAGATATGCTCTACACTTCACCTCCGGGCCTCTGTGTATGCTGTTCTCACTGCTTGAATGCTCTTTCTTCCTTCTCTCCCAATCAAGATCTGGCTTATTCTTCAAGGACTTGGTCAAATGCTATTTTTCTCTCTGAAACTTGCCCTGGTTTCTTAAGGTAGAATTTATCTCTCTTCTTTAATGCCTCCAGAGGATATCACTGTACTGTTCATTTATTTGGTAGAAAGTCTGTCACATTTGAATTTTAGTTGGCTGTTTCTATGTCTTTTCCTCCATCATATTGTCTCTTCATCCCTAGTTCTGAGCACAGGTCTTCACATAACTGAGTGCTTAGTAAATACATGTTGAAGTAAATGAAAGAGGGGTGTGGAGGGAATTAATTTTATTGCACGTCAAATGGCATGCCAAGCACTTTGTAGGTATTGACTCTTATCGTCCTGGTTGTCCCTGGCTTCCCAGGCTGTGGGCCTTTAAACAGTCAGCATTCCTGCCCATGCTGCAGAAAAGCCCCAGAAGCCCACTGGGTTAAGCTCTGGTCTCATGTCTTCATACTGTCTGCCACCCTCCACTCTGCTCTCATCTCCCTGGCTCTCGGATTGTCTGACTTCATATCCTGGCTCTTGATAACTGCCCCATGCAGTTATCAACTTCGACTCAAGGCAAAAGTCATTTCTTGAGTAACCACTATGTACAGGCAGGTTGTTCTGCATGCTTTCTTGTTTGGGAAGCCCTCTTAGGCATGGTTGCAGGGAAGAGATGGTCTTAGCTGCACAGAATCACCACAGCTGGGAAATTTTCATAGGCTAAGGGATGAGACAAACATCATGAGGAGGGTATCCCCTTTACAAATGGGGCTACAAGGTTCAGCGAGGCTGAGGACCAGCAGAGAGGTTGCACTGCTAGTAAGTGTTGAAGCTGGCGTTCAAAGCCAGGATGGGAAACTAGAGTATTCCCCCACCCCCATGGAGGTGTCTGTGGCAGTGGCTGAGTCTTGTCCATGGCTCCAGCCACTGCTAGACACGTGGCCATGGTTCCTGCTTCTGCTAGGTAACCCTAGCTCCTGGGCTGCAGTGCCACCTGTCCTCACTTTGACCCTCCAGTCTAGGATGGTAGTGTCTTCCTGCTCTTGCTAACCTCTGTTTGGCTTCTCACCTGGTACCAATTCCCTGCATTGAATCCTCTGTTTTAAATATTTGGAGTGGTTTCTTTTTCTTGGTTATACACTGACCGATACACCCAGATTTAGACAAAACTAAAAAAATATGGCAATGAGGCATGATAATAACTTGTAATTAGCCGGAACTATTAACTGTGCAATAGTAATGGTTGCTAACAATAGGTTGTGCCTTAGGCATTTCTAGACTGCCAGTTACAATCCATTCCCCGTAACTCTACTCCCTTCTTTTCCTCTCATATTTGAATGGTAAGAAAACAGGAATAACAAAACCATAGGGGTAACTTTAAATCTGTTCTACCTGATATAAAAAAGTAAGTTATTTGTAAACCTTAGTGTTTTCACTGCTGTTAGTAACACTTGTGTGTGCGTGTGAGACATCTCATAACCACTGCTCTTTGCTATGACATCTTACAAAATAAAGGGTTGTTGGAACAGAAAAGCTCTTTAGTGTTGGCAATTATGAGTCTGGAACTAGAGTGTCCAAGTCCAAGATAGGCCCAGTAACAGCTCAGACCTCTCCTTTGGGGATTTTGGACCCATTACCCACCCATCATTATCATATCATCAGAAACAGTCATGCGCACTTGCTATCTGCCAGGCATTGTGGTCTTCATGTTGACATACGAACTCAGTGAGTCATCCTAACTACCTTGTGAGGAAACTGAGTCACAGAGAAATTAAAGAACTTGCCTAAGATCACATGGAAAGTAAAGGGGCAGAGTGGAGATGTGATCCCAAGCAGTCTGGCTCCAGAGTTTGAGTCTATGCTGTTAGCCACAATTGCTTTAGTGCCTCCCTACAGAGTAGACTTGTCTATCTGGTGGCCCAGTAGAACCTTCATTCACTGTACCATGACCTCGGTTCCCCCTCTTAGATTCCTTTCCAAGACCATCACATTTTTTCCCCCACTCTTGGGATAGGAATGTGCACATTTCATAATCACTCCATTGGAAAAGTACAAGTTCTCCCGTATGAGGTTAGTGAGGGGATCAAAAAGCCTTGTCACATCACAATTCCTCCTCACCCTAGAATATAGCCAGTCAGAGCGAGGCTCAGGGCAAGAGTCTGAGGAACAGAAAATAGGGTATTTGGGAGGATTTGTCTTTCCAGGAGTTAAATGAGTTTAGAATGGAAAGCAGAAGAAAAAATAAACACCCACAAAAATGATTTTCTGCTTTTTTTTAACTTAAAATTATGGAAATTGTTTCTGACGGCAAATTGCTCCTAATTAATTTCTTGGCTCTGCTGGGAAAATGTACTGTTCTGTTGATTTCTAAATTCCACCAGCTTAATTATCAAAAGACATTTTTTACCCCTAAAACTATTAACATGTGGGTTTGCATTTGGGGGTTTGTCAGCATAGTGTGAAGGGCAAAGGGAGAGGGGGGATGGGACAAGGAGGCCTCGGGGACCCAACTCAAGGTCTAGTCCTCACATTTCAAAGTCCAGGATAAGGTCATGTCCACAGGCAAAGAAGTTGGAATGGTGCAGGCAGAATCATAATGCAGGGAGTGCCTGGGGATGGAGTTGAGAGAGCTGAGTTCAAATTCCATCTCTACTGCTTACCTTAGACAAACAGTTCAGCCTTTTCGAGCCTGAGTCATTTTTGTAAAATGGAACTAGTAATAATGTTAGCTAACATTTACAGAACTCTTGCTACATGTCAGGCAGTATCTTAGGTGCTTTTACGTGCATTAACATGCTTTTCTCTTCCACAGCCCTATGGAATAGTTATTGCAACTCTCTCCATTTTACAGGTGAGAAAAAAGTTCAGAGCCGTGTAAATTGCCTATGGTTCACATGTGATGAGTGGCAGAGGCCAGAAGAGAATCCAGGCAGCCAGGCTCACTGTGAGAGAAAAAGAATCTAGTCCCCAACTATTGGTCAACCAGGCTGCCTTCCTTTTAGACTGATAGCATCTCAAGGTCAGGAGAACATTTCCTAATTGATTATGTATCCAAAATGCAGTTAATGTCTGATAAGTAAATAAATGAATGAACAAATGGTTTAGATGCTCAATTAATTATTGGTAGAATTTAAATCTGGAATCAGTTAATTGGGTGAAGTTCAAGAAAAAATATTCAATTTCAGTCATTGGCAGATGTAATGAAATCTCTGCTGTATGTCAGTCACTGTACAAACCAATGAATAACCTTGGACACTCAGCAACTTTGCTTTTAGGGACTTATCCTAAAAAAATATTTAGCCAATTGTGTAAAGATAGATGAACAAGGATATTTACCACAGCATTCATTCATTCATTCATTCATGAAACAAATATTTGTCAAGAGCCTACTGTGTATCAAGCATTGTTCTGGGCACACCCATGGAACCAGATGAAGTCCCTGCCTTCACATAACTCACAATCTTGTAGGTAAGGCAGACAAAAAACAAGTGGCTCTACCATGTGAGGTAGCAATAAGAGCTAAGAAGTAAAATGAAGCAGGAGCAGACTGTGAAAGGAACTGACTTTTGGGTTTGGGGCTCAGCAAGTTGTCTCTGAAGAGGGGCAATTTGAGCAGAGATCTTAATGACAGGAGGTGGAGAGCAGAAGTCTAGTTTATAAGCTAGTTTTCTTTGTGACCTCAGGCAAATCACTTCAGCTTTCTAGGCTCCTGGACTGTTACAGAACAAGGTCCCTCTCCTACATCCTCCCACCTGTGTTCCAGGAGCTCCGCCCTCCCACTGGGGCCCAGAACAAGGTCAAGTTGTATCTGAGAGCGCCTATTGTTAGCAAAATATTTTGGGAAATCCCAAGTGCTACAAGATGTAAGTTAATCCTACTCATCTGCCAAAGCCAAGCTCAACTATTACTTCCTCTCTGAAGCCTTTCCTTACTTTGTCAGGAGGATGTTTCTGGACTCTCTTTATACTTTTTCCACACCTCTGTTGTAGGATTTAGTCTTTTGCAGGGCCTAATTTCTAAACTTTTCAAGGCAAGGACAATGTCTCATCTATTCCTGAATCACAACCCCTAACTCAGTGCTTGGCACACAGTGGTGCTTAATATGGGATAGCTGAATTGACTTAAAGGACATTTGGGCATTGGGGATTGCATGAGATTTTGACATGGGTTGGCTGAGTCTTTCAGTTACACTCAAATCTATTCTCATACATAGTAGACACACAAGAAAAGCTCACTGAATGAATAAGCCCACGTTGTGAAAAGCAGTTTCTTTTTGCTGGGTGAAGATTACCCAATCTTTTCAAGGAAATCCTTGTTTTGACAAATGTCAGAAATAGTAATACAGGGATGCAGACTGGGGACAAGTGGAGAGGCATGAGAAATATTCACCTTTGCTAAACATCTACTATATGGCAGGTAATGAGTTAGGTAGACCATTGAATCATTACCCTACTTGATCTCCAGAACAATCTGAAGGTAGTTATGAGTAGCCTCTTTTTATAAGTGAAGAAAACTGTATCAGAGAGATTAAGGTATTACTTTCATGCACAAAGTTGAAGCAGAGCAGTAGGACAAAGAAGCCAGGAGTGCCTGGTACTAATGTCCTTGCTCCCTGAGCCCTTGGCATGGCAGGTAGTCAGAGAGAGGCTGTAAAAGGCTTCAAGAGAGCTCTGGAAGATGCTGGGTTTTCTTCTCTTGGAGCTGCATCAGCTTACTGGCTCTTACGCAAGGAGATGGTTGGTGCTTTTAGGAGGCATGCATATAGACCCATAGTCATGCAAATAAGCATCTTGGTGCTTTAGCAAGTTGAAGGATCTGCAGCATGAATTCTGCACAACCCGGACTCCATCTCAGGTGAGAACATGGCTTTCCCAGGTCACCACGCTTGTTCTGCTCTAATGGCACCACATACTTCTCACTCAGATGGTTGCCAACAAGTCTCCCCTACTGGATTGTGAGCATTTTGAGATTCAGGGCTTGGTATTCCTGCCTCTCTTGTGCCTAGCCCAGAGCCTGGCATAAAGAAGACCTTTGCAAATAAAAGGAAAGAGACTGCGATGGTTAATTTTATATGTCAACTTGACTGGGCCATGGGGTGCCAAGATATTTGGTTAAACATTATTTCTGGGTATGTTTGTGAGGGTGTTTCTAGCTGAGATTAGCATTTGAATAGGTAGACTGAGTAAAGCAGACTGTCCTCCCCAATGGGTGGGCATCATTCAGTCCCTGGAGGGGTTGAATAGAACAAAAAGGTGGAGGAAGGGAGAACATGCTCTCCCTCTCTCTGCCTCTCATCCCGACTGCATGAGCTGAAACATTGGTCTTCTCCTGCCCTTGAACTGGGACTGTACCACTCGCTCTCACTTCTCAGGCCTTTGAACTTGGCCTGGATCTACACCACTGGCTCTCTGGAGTCTCCAGCTTTCCAACTGCAGACTATGAGACTTTTCGGACTCCATAATCATGTGAGCCAATTACTTATAATAAATCTCTTCTTATACATATAGAGTGAGAGGGTTCTTTTTCTCGGGAGAACCCTGATTAATACAGATATTTTGGTACCGAGAAGTGGAGTGCTGCTGTAACAAATACCTAAAAGTGTAGACGCAGCTTTGGAACTGGGTAATGGGTAGAGGCTGGAAGAATTTTGAGGTATATGCTAGAAATACGGATGTTAAAAGTGAGAGAAGGTGGGATGGACTGAAGGAAGGCTGTTGGACTTGGATTCTACAGGATGGGACAATTGGCTGTGAATGTGTGCTGTTTCTGAAGAAAAGAGAAGAAGGACACCAAAGGAGATTCAGAGGTCATCGAGGCTGCCATTCCCACCAGAGGTCTGGGGACAGGGCTAGTTCCTCCTCAGTTTCAAAGGGTGGGGTTGCCTCTCCAGTTTTGGCAGGCCAGGATGCCCCTGCTCAGTGCCTTGGGGGCAGGGGCCTGTGGAGCTGAAGGGGTGCAGCCACTCTGCCCAGCCGTGGGGGTGACACTGTCACCTCAGTGGGCGTGAAGGGCACAACATTGAACCAAAGAGGATTATTCTGAAGCCTTCAGATCTAATGGCATTTGCCTTGCTAGGTTTTAGACTTGTTCAGGACCTGTCACCTCTCTCTTCTTTCTAATTTCTCTCTTTTGGAATGGGAATGTCTATCCTACGCCTGTCCCACCATTATATTTTGGAAGCACATAACCTTTCTGGTTTCACGGGCTCACAGCTGGAAAGGAATTTTGTCTCAGGATAAATCATACCTTGAATATCACTCACATCTGAGTTACACGATATTTAGGTGAGACATTGGACTTTATACTTTAGAGTTGATGATGGAATGAGTTAAGACTTTTGGGGCTCTTGGGATGGAATTAATGTATTTTGCATGTGAGAAAGACATGAATTTGGGGGGTGAGGGGTATAATATTTTTTTTTTTTTTTTTATTAATGTTATGATAGATTACAACCTTGTGAGATTTCAGTTGTACATTTTTGTTAGTCATGTTGTGGGTACACCACTTCCCCCTCCGTACCCTCCCCCCACCCCCTCTTTTCCCTGGTAACCACCGATCAGATCTCCTTATCAATATGCTAATTTCCACCTATGAGTGGAGTCATATAGAGTTCGTCTTTCTCTGACTGACTTATTTCGCTTAACATAATGCCCTCGAGGTCCATCCACATTGTTGTGAATGGGCCAATTTCGTCTTTTTTTATGGCTGAGTAGTATTCCATTGTGTATATATACCACATCTTCTTTATCCAATCATCAGTTTCTGGGCATGTAGGCTGGTTCCACGTCTTGGCTATTGTAAATAATGCTGCGATGAACATAGGGGTGCAACGGACTCTTGAGATATCTGATATCAGGTTCTTAGGATAGATACCCAGTAATGGGATGGCTGGGTCATAGGGTATTTCTATTTTTAACTTTTTGAGAAATCTCCATACTGTTTTCCATAGTGGCTGTACCAGTTTGCATTCCCACCAACAGTGTATGAGGGTTCCTCTTTCTCCACAACCTCTCCAACATTTGTCGTTCTTGGTTTTGGATGTTTTTGCCAATCTAACGGGGGTAAGGTGATATCTTAGTGTAGTTTTGATTTGCATTTCCCTGATGATTAGCGATGATGAACATCTTTTCATGTGTCTATTGGCCATATTCATATCTTCTTTTGAGAAATGTCTGTTCATGTCCTCTGCCCATTTTTTGATCGGGTTGTTTGTTTTTTTGTTGTTAAGCAGTGTGAGTTCTTTGTATATTATGGAGATTAACCCTTTGTCGGATAAGTGGCTTGTAAATATTTTTTCCCAATTAGTGAGCTGTTTTTTTGTTTCAATCCTGTTTTCCCTTGCCTTGAAGAAGCTCTTTAGTCTGATGAAGTCCCATTTGTTTATTCTTTCTATTGTTTCCCTCAACTGAGGAGTTACAGTGTCCGAAAAGATTCTTTTGAAACTGATGTCAAAGAGTGTACTGCCTATATTCTCTTCCAAAAGACTTATTGTCTCAGGCCTAATCTTTAGGTCTTTGATCCATTTTGAGTTTATTTTGGTGTGTGGTGAAAAAGAATGGTCAATTTTCAATCTTTTGCATGTGGCTGTCCAGTTTTCCCAGCACCATTTGTTGAAGAGACTTTCTTTTCTCCATTGTAGGCCCTCTGCTCCTTTGTCGAAGATTAGCTGTCCATAGATGTGTGGTTTTATCTCTGGGCTTTCAATTCTGTTCCATTGATCTGTGGACCTGTTTTTGTACCAGTACCATGCTGTTTTGATCACTGTAGCTTTGTAGTATGTTTTGAAATCGGGGATTGTGATTCCGCCGGCTTTGTTTTTCTTGCTCAGGATTGCTTTAGCAATTCGCGGTCTTTTGTTGCCCCATATGAATTTTAGGATTGTTTGTTCAATTTCTGTGAAGAATGTTCTTGGGATTCTGATTGGGATAGCATTGAACCTGTATATTGCTTTAGGTAGTATGGACATTTTAACTATGTTTATTCTTCCAATCCATGTGCAAGGAATGTTTTTCCATCTCTTTATGTCATCGCCTATTTCTTTCAAGAAAGTCTTGTAGTTTTCATTGTATAGATCCTTCACTTCCTTGGTTAAGTTTATCCCAAGGTATTTTATTCTTTTCGTTGCGATTGTGAATGGGATAGAGTTCTTGAGTTCTTTTTCTGTTAGTTTATTGTTAGTGTATAGAAATGCTACTGATTTATGCACATTAATTTTATACCCTGCTACTTTGCTGTAGTTGTTGATTATTTCTAATAGTTTTTCTGTGGATTCTTTGGGGTTTTCTATGTATAAGATCATGTCGTCTGCAAACAACGAGAGTTTTACTTCTTCGTTACCTATTTGGATTCCTTTTATTTCTTTTTCCTGCCGAATTGCTCTGGCCAGCACCTCCAGAACTATGTTGAATAGGAGTGGTGAAAGTGGGCACCCTTGTCTTGTTCCTGTCCTCAGAGGGATGGCTTTCAGCTTTTGTCCATTGAGTATGATGTTGGCTGTGGGTCTATCATATATGGCCTTTATTATGTTGAGGTACTTTCCTTCTATACCCATTTTACTGAGGGTTTTTATCATAAATGGGTGTTGGATCTTGTCGAATGCTTTCTCTGCATCTATTGATATGATCATGTGGTTTTTGTTTTTCATTTTGTTGATGTAGTGTATCACGTTGATTGACTTGCGGATGTTGAACCATCCCTGTGTCCCTGGTATAAATCCCACTTGATCATGGTGTATAATCTTTTTGATGTATTGCTGTAATCGGTTAGCCAAAATTTTGTTGAGGATTTTTGCATCTATGTTCATCAGTGATATCGGCCTGTAGTTCTCCTTCTTTGTGTTGTCCTTGTCAGGTTTGGGGATCAGAGTGATGTTGGCTTCATAGAATGTGTTAGGGAGTTCTCCATCTTTCTCAATTTTCTGGAACAGTTTGAGGAGAATAGGTATTAAGTCTTCTTTGAATGTTTGGTAGAATTCTCCAGAGAAGCCGTCTGGTCCTGGACTCTTATTTTTGGGGAGGTTTTTGATTACCGTTTCTATTTCCTTACTTGTGATTGGTCTATTCAGATTCTCCATTTCTTCCTGATTCAGTTTGGGGAGATTGTAGGAGTCTAGGAATTTGTCCATTTCTTCCAGGTTGTTCAATTTGTTGGCATATAGTTTTTCATAGTATTCTCTTATGATCTCTTGTATTTCATTGGTATCTGTTGTGATTTCTCCTCTGTCATTCCTGATTTTATTAATTTGCGATTTCTCTCTTCTTTTCTTGGTGAGTCTGGCTAGGGGTTTGTCAATTTTGTTAATTCTTTCGAAGAACCAACTCTTTGTTTCATTGATCCTTTCTATTGTCTTTTTTGTTTCAATATCGTTTATTTCTGCTCTTATTTTTATTATTTCCCTCCTTCTACTGACTCTGGGCCTTGTTTGTTCTTCTGTTTCTAGTTCTGTTAGGTGTCGTTTGAGGTTGCTTACGTGAGCTTTTTCTTGTTTAGTGAGGTGAGCCTGTATTGCGATGAATTTCCCTCTTAGGACTGCTTTTGCTGCATCCCAAATGATTTGGTATGTCGTGTTCTCATTTTCATTTGTCTCCAGATAATATTTGATTTCTTCTTTAATTTCTTCAATGATCCATTGTTTGTTGAGAAGCGTGTTGTTTAGTCTCCACATTTTTGCACCTTTCTCTGCTTTTTTCTTGTAGTTGATTTCTAGTTTAATAGCGTTATGATCAGAAAAGATGCTTGATATTATTTCAACTCTCTTGTATTTATTGATGTTTGCTTTGGTTCCCAAAATATGGTCAATCCTTGAGAATGTTCCATGTGCACTTGAGAAGAATGTGTAACCTGCTGTTTTTGGATGAAGTGTTCTATATATATCTATTAAGTCCATCTGGTCTAATTTTTCATTTAATTCTATTATTTCCTTGTTGATTTTCTGTCTGGATGTTCTGTCCATTGGTGTTAATGGTGTGTTGAGGTCCCCTACTATTATTGTATTGTTGTTGATGTCTTCTTTTAGTTCTATTAAGAGTTGCTTTACAAATTTTGGTGCTCCTGTGTTGGGTGCGTATATATTTATAAGTGTTATGTCTTCTTGGTGGAGAGTCCCTTTTATCATTATATACTGTCCCTCTTTGTCTTTCTTTATCTGTTTTGCTTTGAAATCTACCTTGTCTGATATTAGTATAGCGACACCTGCTTTCTTTTGTTCATTATTAGCTTGGAGTATTGTTCTCCATCCCTTCACTCTGAGTCTGTGTTTGTCTTTGGGGCTGAGGTGTGTTTCCTGGAGGCAGCATATTGTTGGATCTTGTTCTTTGATCCATCCTGCCACTCTGTGTCTTTTGATTGGGGAGTTCAATCCATTTACATTTAGAGTGATTATTGAGACGTGGGGACCTACCACTACCATTTTGTGTCTTGTTTTCCGGTTTTCTTCAGTTTCCTTTGTTTCTCGTCCCATGGTTTAATCTGTTCTGATGTAGAGCTGCTACTCTCTGTTGTTGTCCTTCTACTTATCTCCTCTGCTCTCGGTTTTGTAGCCCCTTTCCTTTTTTGGATTTTTCAGGAATGAGGGTTTTCCTGAGGATTTCCTGAAGAGGAGGTTTTGTGGCAATGAACTCCCTTAATTTTTGTTTATCTGGGAAAGTTTTTATTTCTCCATCGTATTTGAAGGATATTTTCGCTGGGTAGAGAATTCTCGGCTGTAGGTTTTTGTCCTTCAGATTTTTGAATATATCATTCCACTCTCTTCTAGCCTGTAAAGTTTCTGCTGAGAAATCTGCTGATAGCCTGATGGGGGTTCCTTTGTAGGTTAGTTTCTTTTGCCTGGCTGTCCTTAATATTTTCTCCTTGTCGTTGACTTTTGCTAGCTTCACTACTATATGCCGTGGAGTTGGTCTTCTTGCATTGATAAAGTTTGGAGATCTATTGGCTTCTGTCACCTGAAGATCCATCTCCCTCACCAGATTTGGGAAGTTCTCAGCCATTATTTCTTTGAATAGGTTTTCTGCCCCTTTCTCCTTCTCTTCTCCCTCTGGTATACCTATAATCCTTACGTTGCATCTCCTAATTGTGTCTGATAATTCTCGGAGAGTTTCTTCATTTCTTTTAAGTCTTGCTTCTCTCTCCTCCTCTGCCTGCAACAATTCTATATTGCCATCTTCCAAATTGCTAATTCTTTCCTCCATATTATCGGCCCTACTGTTCAGAGCATCTAGATTTTTCTTAATCTCCTCTATTGTGTTCTTCATTTCCAATATTTCTGTTTGGTTCTTCTTTATCGTATCAAACTCTTTTGTGACATAGCTCCTGAACTCGTTGAGTTGTCGGTCAGAATTCTCTCTTAACTCAGTGAGTATTTTAATGATGGCTGTTTTGAAGTCATCATCATTTAGGTTATATATCTCATTTTCTTTGGGATTGTTTTCTGTGTATTTGTTACTTTCTTTCTGTTCTGGAGATTTAATGTATTTTTTCATATTGCTTGATGATGTTGATTTGTGCCTCCGCATGGAGATAGAGTTTAGTTGCTCCTTTCACTTGTTTCAGCTGCTGCGGTGGGGGGAGCAGCTGTTTATACTTCACCAACCAGGAACCCTGTCCGTAGTTGCTAACTGGGCCTGGGCCCCTCTTCGTAGCCACAGTGGCCCTTTGGATTCCCTCCTCTGCCGTGGGGGCCGTCACGGGGGGCTTCAGGCTGCAGGGGCCTACTGTTGTTGCCCACCTAGATGCGCTCTCTCCTTGGGGTCTGCAACGGTGTTATGGGCTTTTCCAGCGGCCAGGGGTGGGATCACTTATATTTGTCGCTCCGTTGCTGTCGGCACCCACCAAATCTCACTTGTCCTCTATGGGTCGCAGGAGAGCTATTGGCATCTTCTACAGTCTGTGGTTAGTACACCTAGCTATGCTGCTTTTGCCCTGGGGTCTTCCAGCCTTGTGGCTGGCGGCTGGGTGCCTTCTACTGGTGCTGTGCAGAGGCTTTCCCTAAGGCTTCTGTGAGCCTGTAGGGTTTCCCCCTAGGCTACTAAGCTGGGTCTCTGGAACTCTCTCCAGCCCCAGTCCTCTCCGAGATCTCCGGCAATCCCTAGCCTCACCGGGTGGGCAACGGCAGCTGGGGGTCGCCCCGTCCTCTGGGCTTCTCTCCGGGCCTCTGCCGGGAGCTCTGAATGCTCAGCGTGGCCCCTCTGCTACCGGCAGACAGAGAGTTTTGTCTGCTGCCTGGCGGAGCTCCGGCGCTTCCCCTCCGGGTCGCCGGACCCGCCTTTGAAAGTTCCCCCGCCCCGGTCCTCTCCGAGATCTCCGGCAATCCCTAGTCCCGCGGGGCGGGCAACGGCAGCTGGGGGTCGCCCCGCCCTCTGGGCTTCTCTCCGGGCCTCTGCCGGGAGCCCTGAGTGCTCAGCGTGGCCCCTCTGCTACCGGCAGACAGAGAGTTTTGTCTGCTGCCTGGCGGAGCTCCGGCGCTTCCCCACCGGGTCGCCGGATGCGCCTTTGAAAGTTCCCCCGCCCCGGTCCTCTCCGAGATCTCCGGCAATCCCTAGTCCCCCGGGGCGGGCAATGGCAGCTGGGGGTCGCCCCGCCCTCTGGGCTTCTCTCCGGGCCTCTGCCGGGAGCCCTGAGTGCTCAGCGTGGCCCCTCTGCTACTGGCAGACAGAGAGTTTTGTCTGCTGCCTGGCGGAGCTCCGGCGCTTCCCCACCGGGTCGCCGGATGCGCCTTTGAAAGTTCCCCCGCCCCGGTCCTCTCCGAGATCTCCGGCAATCCCTAGTCCCCCGGGGCGGGCAACGGCAGCTGGGGGTCGCCCCGCCCTCTGGGCTTCTCTCCGGGTCTCTGCCGGGAGCCCTGAGTGCTCAGCGTGGCCCCTCTGCTACTGGCAGACAGAGAGTTTTGTCTGCTGCCTGGCGGAGCTCCGGCGCTTCCCCACCGGGTCGCCGGATGCGCCTTTGAAAGTTCCCCCGCCCCGGTCCTCTCCGAGATCTCCGGCAATCCCTAGTCCCCCGGGGCGGGCAACGGCAGCTGGGGGTCGCCCCGCCCTCTGGGCTTCTCTCCGGGTCTCTGCCGGGAGCCCTGAGTGCTCAGCGTGGCCCCTCTGCTACTGGCAGACAGAGAGTTTTGTCTGCTGCCTGGCGGAGCTCCGGCGCTTCCCCACCGGGTCGCCGGATGCGCCTTTGAAAGTTCCCCCGCCCCGGTCCTCTCCGAGATCTCCGGCAATCCCTAGTCCCCCGGGGCGGGCGTCTCTCTGGGACCCTCCGGGCGCCCCGAGCACCAGGCTGGGTCTCCCCGCCAATGGCGGGGAGAGACTCTCCCCGCGGGCTCAGGTGTGCAACTCCAAAGTTTCCCTCTGCGTTTAGGAGTAATTGCAGGGGGTTTAAGTAGGGTTCTGGTCACCTGTTTCCACCGTCGCTCCTCTGTTGTGTTTTCGCTCCTGCCCTAGATGTGTGTGGATCCTCTGGGGGCGTCCGTTGGAAGAAAGCCGCTTGCGGGTACTAGGCTGCCCGTCGGGGTCTGAGAGTTTTCACCTATTTCCACATCCTCCCGGAGGAAAGTCCGTCCGCCTTCCGATGTATAGTCGCGTGGGTGTCTCAGACGTCCTGAGATGCTGTCTGGATATCCTTTGTCAAGCGATAAGTGTCCAAATAACTGTAGACTCGAAGGGCGAGAGACAAAGAGGACTACTCACGGCGCCATCTTGGAATCCACTCTGAGGGGTATAATATTATGTACTGAATGTTTACGTTGAAGCCCTAACCCCCGCAGTGTGATGGTATTTGGATGTGGGACCTTTGGGAGGTACTTAGATGTAGACAAGATCAGGAAGGTGGGTCCCCATGATTGGATTAGTGTCATTATAAGAAAAGGAAGAGACCAGTGCTCTTCCTTCTGTCTTGAGGACACAGCCAGAAGACAGCCACCTGCAAGCCAGGAGGACGGCCCTTATCAGGAACTGAATTTGTGGGCGCTTTGATCTTGGACTTTTCAACCTCCAAAGAAGTGTATGTTGTTTAAGCCTGCAAGTCTATAGTATTTTGTTATAGCAGCACGAGCAAACTAAGACAGAGACCTGGGAAACTTCTCACTTCCAACGGGAGCTTTTGCTCAAAATAAAATGCTGTTGAGCCCTGTCATCTTTGAACAATACCTTCACAAAGCCCCAGATTCCTCACTTGGTGAAAGTTGATGCAGGTTCAGATACCAGAGTGACCAAGTTTTCTCCAGAACCTGGTGCTGGTGGTCACTGGCCTTGCTCACCAGCCTTGCTCACCAGCTTTGTAATGTGTTCTTGTAATCAGGCTTTGCAGTGATGGAAGTTTCAAATAAATGGCTTATCCTAAAAAAAGTAGCTTCCTATAATGAACTCCAGGGTTCCTCTGTGAATGGTGAATTATGAATGTGTTAAATCCCCTAATACTTTGAATTTAAAAAGGATTTCTCAGAAATGTAGGCCTGTAAGCACTCTTCTAGGTTACCAAGAGGACTTAAAAGTTTCACCCTACTCTGTGACGTTTGGGATAAGGGAGCCAATCTGCCCTACTCAAATGCTTCTTATAACCCTCAGCGGAGGCAGAATTCTGAGATTTATCCATCTATTCAACAGATTAAGCACCTTTTACGTGCCCGAGATGATGCCAGATGCTGGGATCTAATGGTGAGCAAAAGCAGACATAGGCTTTGCCCTCATGGAACTTACAGGCTAGTAGGAAAGATGATGTTATTCAAATAATCACACAAATATAGGTATAATGACACTCCAAGATAAGTGCTATGAAAGAAAGAACAGTGTTCTATGAGTGCATATAGCAAAGGAATCTGACAGAGATTATAGGTCCGAGCAGGGCTTCCCTGAGTAAATTAGTTTGTCCTGTGATGTGGATAATGTGTAGGTGGTACTGGGGTGAAGGGAGCAGTAAGAACATTATAAGAAAGTTGTAGCACCAATGGGTAATGTAGGGTTCATAATCTTAATAAGCTCCATCAACTCCAAATAAACAATCTAGAATAAGATACAATCCAGGTCAAAATAACCCGCCTGCTATACACAAATGCAGCCTCCAGACCCAAGAATTCTCTTTCCAACTTTGATGCTACTTTTAAGTTCTTCCAATAAAGAGATATAGGGGTCAACACTGATCCAGGCTGTATTGTAAATTTGAAAACTTCATATTTTTCTGCTATCTCAACATCCCCACAAATAGGCTGTGAGCCCCCTGCCCAGGTAACCAGGTGTACCAGTGTGATAAGGCTGGCCGCTGCCACAAGCTCCCCTTCCTACCCTCATCTGACCATGACTTTGTAACATTCAAATGCACCAATGAAATCCCCTCGCATCTTCTCTTGTGTACTCCTCCCTGAACCCCAATAAAGGCACCTGCCTAGAGTCCTTGCTCTCTCTGCTGCCCACGCGCTTGGTTGAACCTGCTCCCTTGGCACTGCATCCCATATGACCCCCTCTTGGCAGGTGGTGACTCTGTCTCTCTAGGACCTGTAAGTATAATACACTTCGTTTTCCTGAGCCTCTCCTGTGTCCCCTCTTGTGGACACACCTGACTGACCATAACCTGAAAGAACACAAAACATAGGCAGAGGGAATAATATGTCCCCAAATCTCATGAACAGAGGGAATATGAAGGCTCTAGGAATTGGAAGAAGCCAGTGTGGAAAGAATCTTGGGGCAGGGG
Organism: Equus przewalskii; assembly: GCF_037783145.1. Lineage (NCBI taxonomy): Eukaryota > Metazoa > Chordata > Mammalia > Perissodactyla > Equidae > Equus > Equus przewalskii. The sequence continues at coordinate 9,860,530 of NC_091832.1, read as the reverse complement.
AGAGGTATGGGATAAGGCTAGAGAGATTATCCCCAAAGTCTCAGAAAGCCAATGAAAAGTTTTAGGCCAGTGGAGATGGAAAAAGTGGGATGCTGAAAGGAACACATGTGCTGTTTGACAAGTGGGTTCAGGAAGACCAGTTAGGGCGCTATTGTAGTTTGGATGAAAGACCATGACATTTTGGACCAGGGTGGTGGCAGTGGAGATGGAGAAAAGTGAATGAATTTAGATCTTTAGGAGAAACAACAGAAAGAGCAGGAGCAAAGGACAGGTGACCCAAATACCTGTCCTGATTCTGTTACCAATTTCTGTCTAACCTGCACAAATCCCTTCTTGGGCTTCAGTATCTCCCTCACCCACCCAGGGAGCCCTCAAGCTTCCTCCAAATAATGGTAGGAACCTGCAAACCATAGCATCAGGGAATCTTTCAGAGATCTTCTGGTGGTGACATTCTGTGGTTCAATAATTTTTTGATCCTAATTCTTTTCTCCTCTCTCCCTCAAATGCCTAAGACTATCTCTTCTAAAAACTTACTTGCTGGAATGATATCCAAGCCAGTAGCTTGATTATAAATAGTTGTGACACTTTGAATCAGGCTATGAAACAGACAGTGCCAGGTGTCTACTGCACAGTAGAAAAGAAAAAGAATCTCTCATTGGAAGTTTTCCCTAGAGACCAAGAAAAATCAATAACAAAAAAATCAGTGTCAGATGGGGAGATGCCTTGGATGATGATAATGATGATGGTACTCATAATAACTCCTTAACTTCATTTAGTGTCTCAATATGCCTTGTCTCATTTGACACAACAACCTTGTGAGGTATGCCAGTTCATATAGATGAGTAGAATGAGCTCAGGATAGAAGGGAAAAATTGTCAGTGCTTAAAGAGACTTTAGATATTCATTTATTTGACAAATAATTTATCAAACCCCTATTATATGCCAGGCTGTAGGGGCCAGTATAAATGTAATAGACAAGGTCTCTGTTCTCTTGGGAGTTAAAAGACAATAAAATATATAATAATAAGGGCTGGCCCAGTGGCATAGTGGTTAAGTTCATGTCCTCTGCTTTAGTGGCCTGGGGTTGATGGGTTTGGATCCTGGGTGCAGACCTACACACTGCTCATTAAGCCATGTTGTGGCAGCGTCCCACATACAAAACAGAGGAAGACTGGCACAGATGTTAGCTTAGCAATGATCTTCCTCAAGCAAAAAGAGGAGGATTGGCAACAAATGTTAGCTCAGGGTCAATCTTCCTCACCAAAAATATACATATAAAATAATAATAAAAATATATAGTATATACTAATATTATATAATGACATTATATATAATAAAATAATAATGATTGTTTATGGTAAGTTTTATGAAGGAAAATTAATAGGGTGGTGAGTTAGCAAGTAAACAGAGAAGGCAATTCTCAAAGGAATGGTCAGAAAACATTCTTGGCAAGGTGGCATTACAGACAAAAAGAACCATAACCACAAAGGCCAGTTAGGAGAAAGGGCTTGACTGGTCTGAGGAACGAAATGGACAACAGTTTGGTTGGAGCATAACAGTGAGATAGAGTGATATGAGAGGAGATAGGAGAGATGCAAAAACCCAAACCAGAAGAGCTCTGTGGACCATGGTAGGGAGTTTGGATTTTAAGTGATGGGAAGCCATTAAGGAATTTTAATCAGGACTGATTTTAGTTCTTAAAAGGTCACTCTGGCTGATGTGTGAACAATGGACCACGTGGTGGCAAGACCAAGTAGGAAGACCAAACTTGAAGTAAAGTTTTCACCTCCACCTTGTTTCTCTTTTAGCCACCAACCCCCTCCCCGACCCCCCACCTCTTGCCTGGATTACTATAATAGCTCACCCCTCACTCTGCTCTTAAATCCTATTCACACAGAACACTTCTTTGTTTATATGTGTGCATGTTTCTTACTTAACTATAAGACTGCCAAAGGAAGAGACATCTCTGTGTGCCCAGTGCCTGGCAGAGCCACTGGCACAGAGTATATACCATGTAACCATTTACTGAGAGGATAAAGCAGTTAACCTCTCCCAGCCTCAGTTTCCCCAACTTTTAAGAGGGAATAATTAACAGATACTTCACAAGACTGTGAATTTTAAATAAGTTAACATGCATGTAAGATACCTAACACAGTATGGGATCTTAAGAAACAAATTCATTCATTATCCATATATTAAGTTTTCCCTCGCTCAATGTCATTAGATATTAGGGAATGCAAATTAAAATCACAATTAAGATATCATTACAGATTTATGAGACTGGTTAAAATAAAAAAAAAAAAACCTGACAATTTCAAGTAGTGGAGAGGATGCAAAGCAATAGAAACCCTCATACACTGCTGGTCAGAAAGCAAACTGGTACAGTTCCTTCAAACGCTGAACATCAGTTATCATACGACCCAGCAATCTCACTGCTGGGTATTTCTCTATCCCAGTGCTAAAGAAATGAAAACTATGTGCACACAAAACCCTATAAATGAATGTTCATAGGCTCTCTAGTCCTTTTTTTTTTTTTTTAACGATTGGCACCTGAGCTAACAACTGTTGCCAATCTTTTTTTTTTTTCTTTCTGTTTTTTTTCCCCAAATCCCCCCAGTACATAGTTGTATATCTTAGGTGTGGGTCCTTCTAGTTGTGGCATGTGGGACGCTGCCTCAGTGTGGCCTGATGAGTGGTGCCATGTCCACGCCCAGGATCTGAACCAGCGAAACCCTGGGCCTCTGCCCCAGAGCGCATGAACTGAACCACTCAGCTAAGGGGCCGGCCCCTAGGCTCTCTGTTCTTAATTGCCCAAACTGGAAATGACTCCAATGCCCTTCAATGATGAATGTATAAACAAACTGTGGTACAACTGTATAACTGAGCAGCACTTAGCAATGACAAAGGAATGAACAGCTGATACACATAACTCAGACGACTTGTAAAAGCATTAAGCTAAGTGAAAGAAGCCCGTCTCATAAAGGCTACCTGTTGTATAATTTCATTTTCATGACGTTCTTGAAAAGCCAAAACCATAGTGATAGAGATCAGTGTTTGTTAGGAGTTGGGGGGAACGATGCGACTACACAGGGATAAGACAAGGGAGTCCTTTGGGGTGATGGGTCTGTTCTGTATCCTGGTTGTAGTGGCTGATATATAAATATATACCTATGTTAAAATTTATAGAGCTATACATTAAAAAGTCCATTTGACTATTTGTTAATCTAAAAAAATAAAATAAAAGGCTTTCCCATATTGGCATTAAAACCTAGGACCTAAGCCCTCCCAATTCTAAGGTATCTTTTCAATCTAAGAGTAGTATCTTGGTTATTCCAGCTACCTCTCCTTACAAAATGTGAAAACTGAGAGAGAAGGAGCAAGTTGTAGACAGTGTGATAGATGTGTGTAGTGTGAGAGTGGGTAGTGGGAGACTGGCTTGTCTGGAAGTTTCTAAAGCTAGAGCAGCTATTTTATTTCAATTCAATCCTGAACTTTCAAAGAGGAAACAGCCCTCCCCTTCCCCTTTTTAAAGCTTTGCTAGTAAAACTGTCCTTGCACTGAGCCAGCTATAAATCTACAGAACGCTATGGTAATACCCATGGAGAAGGCAAAAGGGGCCCCCATAAACCATGCGATTTGAACTGCTACAGATGTTGCAGTGGGAATTTATGGTTTTCCACGGATCCTTATCTCTTCTTGCCAGTTTCTGCACATTGAATCATGCACTAGCAGAGTCTATTTTAAGAGCCATCATTTTTTTCCTTAAATATTAAAAAAAAACCTGTGGCAATTAATTTCTTCTATACTGTTCTATCATGACAAATAAATGTGAAATGCATATTTACAGAGCACATGTAATTGTATTTGGGCACATGCAAATGACATGCAAATCTTACATTCTAAATGAGTTTGTTTATCATTCCTGAATTCTAATCCAAGGACCTTACTTTTTAAATTCAGTTTACATGCTGACATGTATACAAATGAGTTTGACTCTGGAAAATAACTTAATAAACTCGGGGTTAGCTATGCAATTAGAGCAGGCATCTGGGAGCTATAAAATCTGGGAAACAACATTTACATCTTCTTCTGCATTCAAGGTTTCAATTACCAAGTTCAAATCTTCTCCCTACTAGCCTGTACTTCCCTTACTCTACCACTCCATTTCCCATCATTCCTACAATCCTATCATTTGAAATGGCTTTGGGTTTTTTTCTGGCAGAAGGTAGATGAGAAAATTTCACTGAGGATGACCTCATCAAGTCACTGTCCTCAGTGCATTTTCAAAAAATAAAATCAGAGTGATAAACAAAATGAAAACTAACAGAATTAACATTGATCAGGATTTTCAATAAGGTTTCTTATTATTAGGGCTGGCCGAGTTCTGTGAGTGCTAAAACATTCCCATGGATTACTGACCCTCTAAAGAAAGCTATGAGCAGTCACAAATCTGATTTGTCAAAGGACATAAGAAAGAGAAGAGAAAGTGGGATCATATTCTGCCAGAGCTTTCAGAGGGAAGGAAAAAGAACCATAAAACAAAGTAGAATGGAGGTTCCTCATAAATTAAAAATAGAACTACCACATGATCTAGCAATCCCATTTCTGGGCATATATCCAAAATAACTAAAAGCTGTGTCTCAAAGAGCTATTTGCACACCCATGTTCATGGTAGCACTATTCACAATAGCCAAGAGGTGGAAACAAATGTCCATCCATGTTGATGGATGAATGAATAAACAAAATATGGTGTATACATACAATGGAATATTATTCAGCCTTATGAGGAAGGAAATCCTGTCACATGCTACTACACAGATGAACCGTGAGGACATTACGCTAAGTGAAATAAGCAAGTTACAAAAAGACAAATACTGTATGACTCCACTTAGGTGAGTTATTTAAAGTAGTCAAATTCATAGAAACAGAAAGTCGAATAGTAATTACCAGGGGCTGGGGGGAAGGGAAAAAGGGAAGTTGTTGTTTAATGGGTATAGCATTTCAGATTTGCAAGATGAAAAAGTTCTGTAGATCTGATTCACAACAATGCGAATATACCTAACAGTATGGAACTGTACAGTTCAAAATGGTTAAGACAATTAAAAAGACAAAAACAAACAAACAAAAACCCTCAAACACTGCCTAGGGCAGGAGTACCTTGAAAAAAAACAGTTTTATGTGTAATAAAATTACCTTATGTTGGGACAAAAGTGGTTGAGTTGGTTTGTAGAATCATGGGTGATTTTTAAAATTTGATGATTTCTAAAATTTTCATAATGAGGTGATATTTTGCTTATAGGATATACAAATTCCTAAGAATGTGTTTTAATACAAAAGATCTTGTTGAAAAGGAGGTTTTAAATTAAGTTCAAAAGATCTTCTTTTTGTGCCTATTAGAAACCAGTTTTAAATGATGGCAGGGCAGCCTTTCGAGACTCATATTATTAAGTAAACTATGGTCCACAAGCTAAATCTGGCCTGTTGTCACCTGTTTTTACGTGGCTCATGAGCCAAAATAGTTCTTACATTTTTAAATGGTTGAAAAATAATCAAAAGAAGAATAATATTTTCTGACATATAAAACTATATAATATTTAAATTTCAGTGTCCATAATAAAATTCTATTGCCCCCCCCCACACACAAAGTGGATGCTGAAAATTCCAAGTTCTGATTTTCTTAGAAGCATAGATTCACAGGATGTTTTAGTTAAAAAGATACTCTGAAATGATCTAGTATAAACTTCTCATTTTACTCATAGGATATACAAATTTTTTTTTTTTGAAGTGGAGAGAGACGTGAATATGTTGACTGTGGGGTAGGTGTTGGAGACTGTGGAGAAGGAGAGATCCAGGACCCTGCGGTGCGAGGGCATGCGAGTAGGGCAGGTAGGCACCCGAGCTCAGGACTCACCACAGACAGCTGGACAACTTGACAAAGACCAGCAGGGCTGGTGTGCAGGGCTGAGGGAGAAGAACAGTGAGCACTACAGTTTAGGGACAATCCAACCTTCCTCACAGGTCAGTTGTTAGGGCTAAATGCATTAACACTGTAGAGTGTGCATGGCTTATACTACACACAATATTCAATATACGTTACTCAAAAATGGGGATCAGGAAGAAGCCAAAGAGAATGCTGAGTCATAATTTGACACACTGGATCTGCCCAGTCTAGTAAGAGAGAAAAGTACTTAGCATAGATGGTTCCAGCTCTGCTATTAACTAGCTAGGACTCCAGGCAAGTCATTTTACTTCTCCTACTCTCAGTTTTCTTACGTGTAAAATGATGCTGAAAGCTATGCCACCAGTATTTCAAGTACCAGCAGAGTCACCCATGGTGGACAGGTTTCCATGGAGCTTCCAGACCAAGACAGACTAGGAAGAAGGACGTCACCAGCCACTTCCAAAAAAATTGGCCGCGCAAACCCTATGAATAGCAGCAGAGCATTGTCTGATACAGTGCCGGAAGGTGAGAGGATGGAGCAAAAACACAGGACACGGTTCCGGTCTGCTGTCCACAGGGGCACTAGGAGTTGGAATTGACTTGACTTGACTAAGCAACAAATTGGCTTCAGGGGTTTAGACACCTTTGGTTATCAATAGTGTGAGATCCACAACCTGGGAGATACCAGAGAGAACCCCAGGCCCAAAACACGTAATTTAGATTAAACTTTGGATTATTCCCCACCAGTAAGTAAAAGAAGATAACCATTTTTACGTTTTTGAAAAGGGGCCTGCTATATCTGTGTTATTGTGCTGCCACATGGTAAGGACTCTCCCCATTGCTGCTACATGGTAAGGACTCAATAAATTTGTAGGTCAAATGAATGGTGGGTGGCAGGACACAAGTAGCAGGTATAGATCAGAGGAAGCAGGTAATAAGCCCTGCCTACTTCTCCACTGACCTTGACACAGTCTCAGGCTTTAGGCCTTAAACATCCCTCTGCTAAGTGTTTGGGTCTGTAATTCCTTTAACTGCCATTCATTCACTACCCGACCTTAGGCAAGTCCTTTCTCCTCTCTCTGCCCAGTTACTTCACATGCAAAACGAAGCGGTCAGACTAGTTCACGTATGGTAAGTAAGTTTTATCTCAGATGTAGGTATCTCTGTTTGAATAGTGAATGGCTAGAGTATTGTATACAGAGGTTTTGAAACCAAATCCAGGCTGAACAGAAGAGTTTCACGATGATTTAGTGATGATTTAGTGTATGAGGTGAGTGATCACAGTCCATGTGTCAGTACTGTTTCACTCCTGAGCTGGATAATATTCTCTATAACCATTTCCTTTTGAGTGGTCCTAAAGAATTATCCAGCCTTTACAAGCACATCACTTGTGTTGTGCTTTTCTCGTAATTATAAGATGTAGTTATGCCTTTGCATAGGCAAGTTACCCAGAAAAAGACTTATTCTACCAGAAACTTCTCCATTTCGGTGTAAGTAGATGAATTCAAGGTTAAAGAGGACAGTTTCATAAAGGAAGGAGGCAAAAAAAGCCCAGACTTTGGAGTCAGCATGCTTAGGCACTTAGAACCTGGGTGATTCTGAGCAAATCACACAACTTGCCTAAACCTTAGTGGCTGCTTCTTCAAAACAGGGTAATAATATTTATAATCACGGGACTGTAATTAGGATTTAGACAATTATAAAATACATAGTACCTAGCAGAGTAAAGTACTCTGTGCGAGGGAGACCCTCAAGATTACTTCCCTCTCTCATCTTCAAAGTGAATGCAGGGAGTTCTGGACTGTAAACGCCTTAGGGTAGAGACTGTGTCCTATTTGTCTCTTCATACCTACTTCTTGACACAAAATAAATGTTTAAGAAATATTTACTGACTTGAATTGAATTGAATTCAATAGAAATGAAATTAGATGATCTTTTAGATTCCTCACAGTACCAAACACAAAAGCTGGCAGGCCATGCTCATAAAGGCTTCTAGAATATAGTCCTATGGTGGCCTGATTCCAGAATTGGACACCTAATGGAAAGTGCAGAATTCTCAGAGGGGCACTAGAGGAAGGGCCATTCCCCAATGGGACTGTCTCATCAGAAAAGCTGCCACTTGTAGCTACTTCCTGCTCCCATACCTTGTTTCTCAGAGGGAAGAAAGTGGCCCTGATAAATCCATTATGTTCCTTCTGCATTTATACAGAGAAAAAGATTCTAATTGTCTGCCGTGGACCCAAGGGACACTCAAATCATGTCCTCTCCTGTCTGGGCCTAGCTTGTATTGTTCCCGCTGGGCAGTATGAAAACTACTGCTCTCCTTTCCCATCCTGTTAGCTGCCCTTTGAAGTCCCCTTCCTGTCCCAGTGATGCTGAATGGACCACAACAACAAATATCTTAACCATTATCTCATTGTTTTAAATGACATATTTTTGCCATCGGCCCTATAACTGCTCTCCTTTAGGTGAGTCCTGAAGAATTTCATGGCCTTAATGAGTACATCAATTATTGTTCATGGAAGAGCTGATGTCTCCTTAAAGGTTATTTGAAGGTTGATTGCTATCTCAGTGCTTATATCCAGCAAATCTATCTCAGCCTTATGAATGCATTTGACCTTTTTATAGGTACAGGGGAAAAATAACAGAACAAAAGTTAATTTAGACCTCTACACTACAACATTTTTTTTTCTGAAAGAAATGAAAGGGCATTGAAATCGATACCTGCACAATAACACACTGATGAATGTTGGGACCCAATTTTCTCATTTTGCTAACTCGAGATTGGGAATTCTGAATAGTTTTCAATCCTGCATTCTTGGGGCCCTGTGAAGTCTGCCGCATTGTGTCCACACAATGCTGCTGCACACTCATTATGGGAGTACCAGCGGTCCTGAAAAGGTCAGTTAGTTAGAAATGTCAGCGTTCAATGGAGCCGCGCAGACCTGTGTGCGCACGGATCCAATTAGAGTGGCCAGGCACCACCGAGGTAATCCAGAATCCTAATGAGCAAGTAGAGGAAAGGGGGAGGTGCCTTTTTTCCTTTCTTTCTTCTTTTTACTCAAAAGAAATGGAGATTGCTTTTCAACCACCCTACATGGGGTTGTTTAAACTTAACCAAACACCACTTAGGCTCCAGGTAGGCTGGGAGGGGAACCCCAGCTTCTGCAAAGTCTGAGCCCTCCTAGAACAGCCAGATGTTGAAGGGAGAGTAATAAGGCAGGAGGGAGCGGTACTTCAGACTTCAGGCTGCTGGAACCAGTTACCCTTCACAGGACTTACTCAGGCTGATAGCTGACTAAAAGGAAATGGCCTTCTTATTAAGTTCATTTCTAAATAATTTCTAGGCTCCTACTACACGCCAGGTCTGTGATTAAAAACTGGCCTTTGTCATTTCTGACAAACCTAGACCACTTGAACAAACACGTGTTAGGAGTGCATAAAAACCTGGATGTATATATTGGTGCTGTTTCCTGAATTCACCTGTACCGGTGTTTCTCTATTTCTACTCCACCGAAAACTAATATTTTGGAAAAATCCACTGATCATGAACTTGGATGCTGCAGCAACGTCAAATGGCTATTAAAGTTTCTAAATGCTTTCTCTCAATTCCTGTATTTATTTTGTTGTGGACACACAGTTCACACACTGGCACCAGTCTGTGGACAAGGCTCTGAGCAGCCCTGCTCGGGCTGCCCCTCATTTGCTTGTTCTTGCTCACCATTCCTCACCTTCACTGTCCCCACTATTCTGGACTGACAATTATACTGGATTGTCTTTTTGGTTCAATCACCGTAAAATTCTTTAAAACATTTTTTGATATTTGTCCTGTGGCACCACAGCCCCCTCCCATAGTTAGAACACTCACCCAGCAGCCCTTGTCTGTAGTTCAGTGGACTAATTAGCCCAAAACAACAAATAAAACCCTAGGTAATTTTGTTACTAGTGGTCCAGGGACCATACTTTGCGAATAAATGGAGGATTTTACAGGGAACTATATGGCTGGATTTCTAAGCTCAGCAGGCAGTGAAGACCTGCTCGGTTCTAGGCCCCAGACACTTCAGCAGTCCATCCCTTCAGCTGAGGCCACTAAGCCCCCCTTACACCCTGCCAGATCCCAGGCCATTCTGGCTTCATGGTGACAGTGGATATAAGAAGTGTTGGATTAGTAAATTAGCTTGTTATCCATGGCGGGGGGAGGGGAGTAGGGGTTGGGTCTGCTTTTGTTCTTATCTTTCTGCCTAATTTTCTGCATCTGGACCTTTGTCTCAGGCCCCACGACTGTTTCTTATCCTAATACTCATGTCTGCAGTACATTGGTCCTGCTCTCATTCCGTTTTTCTTTTATTATCTCTGCAAACTCTAGATGAACCAGCACCTGTGATTAGAAAGGCAGCTGAGAAGTCAGAAGTCCGCTGGATGTTGAGTCAGAAAACCTGGGTTCAAGCTCTGACTTTTCCAACTGTAAGCTTTTGTGAACTTGGGCAAATTCTATCATTTCTCTAAGATAAAGATGCCTACTTTATAGGTTTTTTGTTGTTGTTTAAACAAAGTCTTGGATGCAAAATCACTTTGATATTGTAACATGCCAGTCAGTTGAGGTGGTGGTCATTGTTGCCGCTATTGTCATCCCCTCCAGTGAAGAGAAGGTAGTTAGGTTGCCCCTCCTCTGAACCTTCAAGGAGGCAGAAAAGAAGGATCAAGGGATATGGAGTAGAAAAGCAGAGAAGGAATCAGGGCAGAGGACTTGGAATAACATAAGCACGTTCCTGAGACAGCCCGTCAGTTACCGCTAGGGAATAAAACATGAGAGGCCAGAGCATGTGAGGGAGTTAGTCACCAGATCTTGGTGTCTAAGACAGTAGAGTGAAGTGACAGATGCTTCCTAATGTACCATCTAAGGCTGGAACTGAGCCTACCTCACAAACTAATTTAATAACAATTAATATGAAAAAAGCAAGTTTTGTTTCCCCTAAAAGCAGCTAAAACCCACCAATTCTCCTTTCATCATTGTGATTATAAACTCTTCTCTAACAAGCCCGTCTTCTGTATAATCTCTACCAGAAGGGAAACCTTCTGAAGGACATCCAGCTAACCATCCAAGAATGGAACTCAGCTGGGCTGGGCTGATCCCCCTAACTTTTTCAGTTTCTAGAGAGAAGTGTATCAGCTTTATAAGACAATGATTCAGCCATCATCTGGAGGGGAGGAAATTGTTCTGCAAGTGCCAAATGCAGCCCCTTCTGGCATTTCAGAGAATGATCTAATAGGCTTGGACTAGGTTAGTGAGGAAAAATACATTATGTGTGTGTATGAGTCCTTCTCCTCAAAGAAGGGCTTCCTATAATATTTTGAGAATTTCCAAGGTTCTGAGATGTGCCAGATACACTATCTTATCTAATACTCACAACAACTCTCTGAGGTCAATATTATTAGCCCCACTTTAGAGATGAGTGAGCTGAAGCTCTGAGAGGTTGTATTTTATCCAAAATCATATAAAGAGTAAGTGGTAGAACTGAGATTTGAACCCTGGTATATATAGCTAATCTCAAAATTTCTGCTGCATGCTACCTAAAATTTCTTTCTTTTTCTTTCCTTTTCTCTCTCTTTCCCTTCCTTTTTTTGTCATAGACTTTATTTTTCTGTGCCAATAGTGCTGAGTAAACACTGGTAATGGTAGGCCAGTAATCTTGCTAAGAACAAACTTCCACACACCTCAAGCCTAGTCTCATCAGTCTCTTTAATGATGTTTTAGATAAGAGCATGAAAGATGTGCACCACCTTCTACGACGTGCCATTGTGCCTTGGTCACTAGGAATTTCAAGAACTTGTACTTGGATCACACCTTGCCTTAACTCAGTGGCAGCCTAATACGCATTTACCAAGAGTGCTAAGGGCCATGATATAAATGGGGAACTGGACATTGGGGCACACAACCTTCTTTTCCTAAATGAGGGATCTTACTTCTCTTTAGTCCAATTAGCCAAAAATATTTCTCACTTTCATGACCAAGGCAAAGGCCCTTACAGTTTAGGTCTATGTTAGGATAGAAAGACACAGATGGAGAAATGCAGCCATTTATTTATGGAAGAAACAGTAGCTAGACAATTCTCAATACCTTTCTCAGAAAGTCCTGCCAATCTCAAAAAGCCAGGCCGTTACTCATATATCTTGGAAGTAAGGGGAGAATCCTTGGAGGAATGAGAAAAGGTAAGTGGAGCTGAAAGGAAGTAAAGATATAGTATTGATAATCATAATCACCATCATTGGCATTTTCGCAGCCAGCTTCCAAGATGGCCCCTGAATGATTCTCATTTCCTGGTATTCATGTCCTTGTATGGTCTCCTCCCATGGTGAATAGGCTCATTTTTGTAACCAATAGGGTATTATAGAATGACGGGGTATGAATTCTTTGGCTATAACAATAAAGACGTGGTTTCTGTCTTGCTGTCTCTTGGATTAGTCACTCTGAAAGAAGTCAGCTGCCATGTTGTGAGGATACTCAAGAAGCCCTATAGAGAAGTCTCTGTGGCAAGGACCTGAGGCATCCTGCCAAAAGCCAGCACCAACTTGCCATCCATATGAGTGAGTCATCTTGAAAGACGATCTTCAGCCCCACTCAAACCTTCAGATAAAAGCCTTGGGTAACATCTTAATTGCAACCTTATGAGAGATTCTGAGCCAAAACCATTCAGCTAAGCTGGCTACTATATTCCTGACCCATACAAACTGTATGAGATAATAAACATTTATTGTTGTTTGAAACTGCTAAGGTTTGGGGTAATTTCTCATGAAGCAATTCAATCACAATAACTACTATTTATTTAAAATCTACTATGGGTCATTCACTTTATTATGCTAGCCACTCTACATGTATCATATCTAATCTTCACAAAATTCTAAAAGGTATTATCATTATCCTGCTCTTTCACAGATGGTAAAATGGAAGCGCAGAAAATGTAATGTACTTTGGAGTACACAGATGAAGGCACAGAAAAGCTAATAGACTTTCCCAAGATCAAACTTTACGTGGAAGAGGTAGGATTCAAACACATAATGTATGTATGTGCTACAAATCCCTTGCTCTTCCACTTATACCTGGCTGTTGCACACATGCACAATAAATAAATAATTAAATAATGAATAAAAAGTGCATAGGACATATGCCTGCTTTTGTGCTCATTTGGAGCAGATTGAGATACTTTTTTTTACCATGAACAATTATATGCCAACAAATTGGATAACTTAGAAGAAATGGATAAATTCCTAGAAACATGAAACCTACCAAGAATTAATCAGGAAGAAATAGAAAATATGAACAGACCAGTAATAACTATGAAAATAGAAGCAGTAATCAAAAACTTCTCAACAAAGAAAAGCCATGACCAGATGGTTTCACTGGTGAATTCTAACAAACATTTAAAGAATTAATGCCAATCCTTCTCAAACTCTTCCAAAAAAATGAAGAGGAGGGAACATTTCCAAACTCATTTTGCGAGGCCAGCATTAGCCTGATACCAAAGCCAGATAAAGAAAAGAAAACTACAGGCCAATATCCCTGATGAATATTAATGCAAAAATTCTCAACAAAAAACTAGCAAATGAAATTCAACAATAAGAGGATCATACACCGTGATCAAGTGGGATTTATCTCTGGGATACAAGGATGGTTCAACACACGCAAATCAATAAACATGATGTATCCCATTAACAGAAAGAAGGATAAAAGTCATATGACCCTCTCAATAGATGCAGAAAAAGTATTTAAGAAAATTCAACATCCTTTCATGATAAAAGCTCTCAAAAGTTAGGTATAAAAGGAACATACCTCAACATAATAAAGGCCATATATGAGAAACCCACAGCTAACATCATACTCAACAGTGAAAGGTTGAAAGCTCTTTCTCTAAGATCAGGAACAAGAAAAGGGTGCCCAGTCTTACCATGCCTATTCAATATAGTACTGGAAATCCTAGTCAGAGCAATTAGTCAAGAAAAAGACATAAAAGGCATCTAAATTGGAAAGGAAGAAGTAAAACTGACTCTGCAGATAACAAGATCTGATATATAGAAAACTCTAAAGGCTCCACCAAAAAACTGTTAGAACGAACTCAGTAAAGTTGCAGGATACAAAATCAACATACAAGCGTCCACTGCAGTTTTATACACTAACAACGAACTATCTTAAAGAGAAATAAAGAAAACAATCCCATTTACAATAACATCAAAACAAATAAAATACTTAGGAATAAATTTAAGGAGATGAAAGATCTGTACACTGCAAACTTTAAGACATTGAGGAAAGAAATCAAAGAAGAAACAAAGAAATGAAAAGGTATCCCGTGTTCGTGGATTGGAAGAATTAATATTGCTAAAATGTCCATACTATTCAAAGCCGTCTATAGAGTCAAAGCAATCCCTACCAAAATCCCAAAGGCATTTTTCATAGAAAAAGAATCCTAAAATTTGTATGGAACCACAAAAGACCCTGAACAGCCAAAGAAATCTTGAGAAAAAGAAAACCGGAGGCATCACACTTCCTGATTTCAAACTATATTATAAAGCTATAGCAATAAAAACAGTATGGCATTGGCATAAAAACAGACACACAGACCAATAAAACAGAATTGAAAGCCAAGAAATAAACCCATGCTTATATGGTCAACTAATACCTGACAAGGGAGTCAGAAATACTCAATGGTGAAAAGATAGTCTCTTCAACAAACGGTGTTGGAAAAACTAGATATTCACATGCAAAAGAATGAAATTGAACCCCTATCTTACACCACTCACAAAAATTACCTTGAAATGGATTAAGGACTTAAATGTAAGATCTGAAACTATAAAACTCCTAGAAGAAAACATAGGGGAAAAGCTCCTTGACACTGATCTTAGCAATGATTGATTTGGATATGACACCAAAAGGATAAGCCACAAAAGTAAAAATAAACAACTAGGACTAGATCAAATTAAAAAGCTTCTGCACAGCCAAAGAAACGATCAACAAAATGAAAAGGCAACCTGTGGAATGGGAGAAAATATTTGCAAACCATGTACATGATAAGGGGTTAATACCTAAAATATACAAGGAACTCATACAACTTAATAGCAAAACAAAAAGAAAAACAAAAAAATACCCCAAAACAAATAACATGATTTAAAAATGGGCAAAGGACCTGAACAGCCATCTTTCCAAAGAAGACACCCAAATGGCCAACAGGTACATGAAAAGTTGCTCAACATCATTTACCATAAGGGAAAGGCAAGTCAAAACCACAATGAGATATCACCTCACTCTTGTCAGAATGACTATTATCAAAAAGATAAGAGATAATAAGCACTGGAAAGGATGTGAAGAAAAGGGAACCCTTGTGCACTGTAGGTGGGAATGCAAATTGGTACAGTCATTATGGAAGTTCTCCAAAAATTAAAAATAGAGCAATTCCACTTCTGGTTACATATCCAAAAGAAATGAAATCACTATCTCAAAAATCTATCTGCATCCCCATGTTCATTGTGGCAGTATTTACAACACCCAAGATGTGGAAACAACCTAAGTGTCCATTGATGGATAAACGGTTAAAGAAAATGTTATATGAATGTTTTTCAGCCATAAAAAAAGAAGGAGATCCTACCATTTGCGACAACAGATGAACGTTCAGGGCATTACACTCAGCGAAATAAATCAGACAAAGAAAGATAAATACCGTATGATTTCATATGTGGAACCTAAAATACCAAACTCATAGAATCACAGAGTAGATTAGTGGTTGCCAGGAGCTGGGAGTGGGGGAAATGGGTGGTGGTGGTCAAAGGTGAAATAAAGAGAAATAATTATCCTTGGTGTTAAGATGTTTTCTAATTTTTCTAAAACTTATCTAAAAAATATATGAGCTAATAATAATAATAAAAAAAAGAATGTTTGCTTCTTTGGGAAGGATTTTAAAATACAGTGTTTCCATAGACACCTAACATAATGACTAATGAAACAAACTCAGTACTCCCCTTCCCTGCTGTTCCCACGAAGGAAATGAGCCCTCAGATGAGTAAATTACCGATTTCTTATTCTTTCTCATGGCTGGACTGGGGTGATTGTAATTGCACTGCTTCAGGCCAGAGTACATCACACTTGCCTACAGGAGATACAACTTATGCTCCACAAGTGCAGAGACAGCCTTATGCTGCTGCACACCCCTAGCATGTGGGTTTAGATCTCTAGTCCCTGAACCAATGAAAACCAATGTCCTCCCAGCGAAGGCTGGATGAGCTCTCATCTTCTTCTCAAACCCCATTGTGAGGCCTAGCATGATCAACAGAGCTTCTGTTCTGGCCTCTAATGTGTATGGCATGTTCATGCTAATATTAATAATACACTAGGGGCTTTATTGCCATGATTACCTCACTTAATCTTCATTTCATCCTTATAAAGTAGGTGCCACCATCCACAGTTGATGGAAAACTAAGCCCCAAAGCAGTTCAACAATTTTCCTAAGGACATGGAGCCAAGAAGTGGCAGAATCAAGATTGGAAGCCAGGTGTACCTGGTTCCCAAACTTTCACTACACGCTGTCGACTCCCAGCTAAGGCTGGCATCCTGCTCCATATCTGTTAAGTATAGATCCTGTTGTCTGTGGCCTTGGCCACTGGTGTGGGTCTAGCTTTAACCAGGAAGACCCTTTTTGGGTCCACGATATAGCCCCCACCCGATGATGAGTCTTGCCCAGAGATTCTATCCCTGGAGTTCCTGCTGGGCCCAGCCTTTTGGATACAAGGGCTGCTGCAGAACAGATCAATGTTTGCTCTGCTCTCAGACCTTATCATCCTCACAGTTGGTTTAGCTGGGTCACAGAGCTAGTCACTGCAAAAATTCATGTGATCTTGGGTCATTTCCAGGTAATGTCAGGTCCCAATTTATTCCCCAGTTTCATGGATAATGTTTACAACTCAACTCTCAACCAGTTAGCACAGTAGATTTCCCTGGACAAAAATACATGTTCAAAATGAGTTCATAATGACCCAATCACAGAACAAGAAGCAATAGAGATTCTGCCAGGACTGCTCGGTGAAAGTCTCTCTCTTTTTCCTACTGGACTAGAATTTGGGAGAATGTAAATCCTGCCATCTTGAGACCACATGTGGCTAGAAATAGAGTTAACACTGAGCAAGTTGAGTTAAGAGAAGGAGAAAAATAGACTGGGCCCTCTGAGCCCTATATCAAGATACACAGAAAGGCAAATTTATTTCTGGATTATCTATGCACATTAACCAATGAATTGCCTATTTTTGCTTAAGCTAATTTAGGTTGTGATTAAAGACTCCTAGTTATATAGTTCCTGTGCCTTAATTTTACCTTTCCTGCCTTGAATTCCAGTTCCTCTAGGCCTGGGGCCTACATTCAGTCTGATGGCCAAGGTCTTGCCAGCTCTTTCCTGACCTGACCTCCTTCGTGCTGATCAGCTGTGGTGCTTTTGGGTGCCACACATCCGATTCCCCTTCTAAGAGCTCAGCCCACCCATCCAGATGTTCCAAAATGGGACCCTTGACCCTTCCCATTAACCTCCTTATCTGAGTACTGGGCTGTGGCATCCTATATAGATTTCCCAGGACAAATATCCTAGGAACATACTACTCAATTTGTCTCCTGGGGACCATGAGAACAAACATGTTTCTCTCTGCCTTTATATGTTTCTCAGATTCTGGAATTTGTTTACTTAGATTTAATACATCTTATGAGTAATACCCAATGCTGTTGTTTTTCATTGTTGTCATGAGAGAAGGAGGTTGGGGGATGGAGGTGGGAATGTAAATTGATACAACCTTTCTGGAAATGAGTTGGCAATAAGACTCAATAATTCCTTAAATATATCAATGCTCTTTGGCCCAGTAATTTCACTTTTAAAATATCCAGTATAAAGAACTTATGCAAAAGAAGTAAAATGCTTTTTTCACAGGTAATTTTATGATAGAGTTATTTATAAGAGAAAAACATCTGGAAATGAAACAAATGCACAACAGTAGGGCATGTATTTTTGTAAACCAGTTGACATATAAAAGATGGAAGCTACTAGAACTTTAAAAAATAAGTATGTCTTTAAAATGCTCATAAAATTCTCATGGATCTAGTAATTCCATCCCTAGTAATGTAAGACAATAACCTAAAATGTAGACCAAAATATACACACAAAGGTTGATAAATTATTCATAAGATTGAGAAACTAGAATCAAGTTAAATATCCAACACTAGTGGCATGGGAAAATATTTTTGCTGTAATATTAAGTGAAAAATCAAGATAAAATCCTATATTCTATATGATCTCAACTATGTAAAACAAAATTATACATGCATGGAAAAAAAGGCAAAGAAGTAAATGTGTTAAAATATTAAACAGTGATTGCCTCTGGGAGATAACTAATATTTTCATCTTTATAACTTCTGTGTTTTTCAAAATTTGCACCATGGGCATGTGCAATTTTTTAATAGAGAAAGTTATTATAAAAAGATGGTAAGTATGTAAACTACATAGCAACGTGAAGATTGTTTATGAAATAACGTTAAGTGAAAAAAGATGTATATAAAAACTTACTGTGATTGCAATTATGTAAATATGTTTCTGAATATAGACATGAACTAAAAGGGAAAATGTATAAATAGAATTAGGTTTTGTATTGTGCTAAGGCTGTGGGACTAGGAGTGATTTATTTTTCTTCTCTAAAGATCTCTTTAAAGTTGTTTTAATGATGTGTATGCAGTTTTTGAACCAACTTCCCTGTGCACGTCCACTGTGCTGCTAACTTTCTGGCTGTGAGGGCAGGAGTCCTCTGGCTTGGCTTTATTCCTGGTCCTGGCCACTCTGAACCAGCTTCACAGGCTGTGTTGGCTCTAAAAATGGCCAAGAGGCAGGTAACAATGGCTAGGTTGGCGTCTCTTGTTCTTTTAGACTCCAGAGGGGCTGAGTTTATATCATGGGGGACTTTAATTGGAGACAAAGCCCAAAGTTGTCATGTAGTGGCCAGCAGGCTCAGCCTATCACAATTTAACATAGGTTTTGTTTTAATAAGGTTGAGAGAGGATAAGAAACTCTGTGAATATTTGTAATCAGGAACAAATCTAGGTGGGATTTTTTTCTGAGGTTTGTATGATATTTTAGGAAATCAATTGTCTCTTCAGGACACAACCTAGTTAATACAAAAGCCCCAGGGACTATGATGTCCCTGCCATTCCAGGCTTTCCTTATCCCCAGCCAAGTGGGTCAGCTTGAATTCTGTCTGGGAAAGAAGACTCCGTGGGCCAATATCACAAATGAAGTGATATATATATGTAAAACTGCAAAAGGCAAAGGATTTAGAATCAGATAGATCTGGATCTGAATCCTGACACCATCATTTATTAACTGCATTCACGTGGGCAATTCTCCTAATCATGCGGCATCGTGGTTGCTCATCTGCAAACCAGGAAAGATGATTCTGTCTTATGGGGTAGTGAGTAGGGTTATGTGAAAAATATATAGAAAGTGTCTAACAGAGCTCTGGCACAGAGTACCAGTATTTGGATACTTCCTAAACGCTGGCCTTGTAGTCTATACCATCAAAAGGTTATGACCATTTGACAAGGGTACCAAGATAAATCAATGGGCAAGAGCAGTCTTTTCAACAAATGGTGCTAGGAAAACTGGACAGCCACATGCAAAAGAGGTAAGTTGGACTCCTATTCCACATCATATAAAAAAAACTAACTCATGGGAGCACGTCTTTGTGACCTTGGGTCAGGCAACATTTTCTTAGATATGATACCAAAAGTAAAAGGAACAAAGGGAAAAATAGATAAATTAAACTTGATCAAAATTAAAACCTTTTCTGCTTCAAAGGACATCAAGCAAGTGAAAAGACAACCCAAAGAATGGGGAAAAATATTTGTAAATCATATATGTGATAAAAGATTTCGTAACCAGAATACATATTTAAAAACTCTTATAACTCAACAATAAAAAGACAAATATAATTTAATTAAAAATGGGTAAGGGAAAATAATTTGACTAAACATTTCTCCAAAGATGATATACAAATGGCCAAGAAGTACATGAAAATATGTTCAACATTATTAGTCATTAGGGAAATACAAATCAAAACTACTATGAGATAGGACTTTACCCCCACTAAGATGGCTATAATCAAAAGTCAGCTAATATCAAGTGTTAGAGAGGAGGTGGGGGAAATGGAAGGGCCCTACATTGCTGATGAGAACGTAAAATCGTATAGCTACTTTGAAAAACAGTTTGGTAGTTTCTCAAAATGTTTATCCTAACATTACATTACCATATGACCCAGCAATTCCATTTCTAGGTTTACATCCAAGAGAATTAAAAACATATGTCCACAGCAAACCCTGTATACAAATGTCCGTAGCAGCATTATTCACAATAGCCAAAAAATGTAAACAACCAAAAATTTCCATCAATAGATGAATGGATAAACAAATTGTGATATATCCATACAGTAGAAGATTATTTGGCAATAAAAAGAAATGGGGTACTGATATATGCCACAGTATGGATGAGCCTTGAAAACATTATGTTAAGTAAAAAATGCTAGTCACAAAAGGCCACATATCATATAATTCCATTTATATGAAATGTCCAGAATAGGCAAATCCATACACACAGAAAGTAGATTAGTGGTTGCTGGGGCCTGGAAAAAGGCAGAAATGGGGAGTGACTGCTAATGGCTATAGAGTTTCTTTGTGGGGAGATGATAATGTTGTGGAATTAGTGGTGATGGTTGGACAACTCTGTGAATGTACTGAAAACCACTAAATGGTGCTCTTTAAAGGATGAATTTTATGACGTGAATTATATCTCAATAAAGCTGTTATTTAACAAAAGCTATGACCATCACTTTTTTTTGTTTGTTTGTTTGTTTGTTTTTTTCATTCCAGTTTTTTTTTTTAATTAATGTTATGATAGATTACAACCTTGTGAGATTTCAGTTGTACATTATTGTTAGTCATGTTGTGGGTACACCTCTTCCCCCTTTGTGCCCTCCCCCCACTCCCCTTTTCCCTTATGACCATCACTTTTAACTTGATGGTGGGAATATAAAAATCTTCCTAGAAGTGTGATAAAGTATATTGATCATTGCCACATATACTAGTTCTCCTCAAAGCAGGGCCCTTCCCTGTGGGAAGATTCTATGTCTCTATTGAATTTAGGAGTGGCCATATGACTTGCTGTGACCAAGGAAATGCGGGCAGAAGTGACCCCTTCTAAAATTGTTTAAGAGCAGGGATATGGCTCACCACCTGTCCCTTTTTCCTTTGCCGTGATGATCCTTATGGCAGCTGCTGTCAGTGTCTTCCTGCACTCTCACGTATTCTCCTGGCACTTATTATTTCTCTACATGTTGAATGACTTCCAATTGCCAACACCTGCAAATCTCTCCTGAGGGCTTCCTCTGGTCACTGGAATCTGCTATGTCCATACACTGAGCAGATTGGAAGTAACACCCCGAGCCCCACTCCCACGCCCCTCAGAGGGATGACTCTGAGGCTTACTTTCCACACTGACTCCCAGGGTTCCCTAGTAGGTTTAAGTCCCAGTTGGCCTCAGTGGTAGCTTGCTTGATAATGAGACTTTCTTTCCTTTCTTCCCTTTACTGGATCACTTCTCCCAAAGTCTCTGGAATCACCTCCCAAATAAACCATTTGCACTAAAATATTTATCTCAAGGTCTTCTTAGGGAACCCAAACTAAGACACCCAGCAATGTTCCAAACAGAGGATACTTGTCAGCCTGGGTGCTAGAGTAAAGATGATGTAGAGCAGAGCTGACTCCACTCCATGAAGGACATGTACCAAAAGTGAAAAATAACCCTTTTTTGTGTGCGTGAGGAAGATTGGCCCTGAGCTAACACCTGTTGCCAATCTTCCTCTTTTTGCTTGAGGAAGATTGTCACTGAGCTAACATCTGTGCCAAACTTCCTCTATTTTACGTGGGATGCCCCCACAGTGTGGCTTGACGAGCAGAGCTAGGTCTGTGCTTGGGATCCAAACCTGTGACGTGGAGAGCACAAACTTAACCACTACGCTACTGAATCAGCCCCTAAACTTTTGCTTTTTAGGCCTCTGCAATTTTGATGTCATTGTCACTTCAGTGTAACCTAGCCTGTCATGACTAGTGAACTATGAATACCTGTCCTCAGTAATTCTCGTTCCACAAATTTTTCCTAATAAAGATGCACACAAAAATACTTATACAAGAACATTCATTGTGGTGTTATTTATAATTAAATAATTGGGGACAATTTAATACATAATAATAGGGGAGTTAAAAATAAAATAGAGTGCTCTTCAGGTATATAAAATTTCCTCTTAGAACATATTTAATAACATTGAGATGTTATTAATGTCCATACTATATTCAAATAAAATGTTCACACTGTATTCAAATAAAAACAGTGTATACAGTATCATTCTAATTTTTTTAAAATTACATATATATTTGCATATCCATGTACAAAAAGTAACAGTCTTTTTAGTCTCATGGCAAAGGATTTACTTGGATAGGAGAAAAATATTTTCTCATACTGCCTCCCTTCTATCACAGAGGTTATAGGAGAATAAACTTTCCAAAAAGAAAAGAAGAAACTATAGTTGGACTTGTGGGTCAAATGACTAAATAAGTTCATGCTTCAATAAGCCCCTTCATTCCTATCAAATAGTAATATTGGATAATATATGCAAAAAGAAATGAAAATATATAATTGGGCTCCATTGTGAGGGAAATATTTTCATGAAGCTGAAATGTACAGAAATGCAAAAGGGCCAGCGGTCCTGAGGTTGCTTCCTTGCTGAGATCTGGATATAGAAGCAGATAGTAGCAGCTGAAAGTCTGCCTCCTGTGGTATAACAGGGATTAAAAGGGCACTATAGGAGGGGCTTGCCCCATGGCATAGTGGTTAAGTCCAGTGTGCTCCACTTTGGTGGCCCAGGTTTATGGGTTTGGATCCTGGGTGCAGACCTACACCACTTGTCAAGCTATGCTGTAGTGGCAACCCACATACAAAATAGAAGAAGATTGGCACAGACGTTAGCTCAGGGCTAATCTTTCTCAAGCAAAAAGAAGGGGCAGATTGGCAACAGATGTTAGCTCAGAGAGAATCTTCCTCACCAAAAAAAAAGAAAGAAAAAGAAAAAGAAAATAGAGCTCTATAGGAGATGAGGATCAGAGACAAGATCTTCTGTTTAGAGCAAGGACTTAGAGTGGGACCCCCCTGTCATGAAAGGAACCTAGGAAAAAAAATGTTGCTGCAGCACTTTCTGGGCTCCTGTGAGTTGCAGGCCTAGAGACGTGAGGAATATAGCTGTAGGAATCAGAAACAATGCCAAGCTATCCTGCTGACTTTTTGTCATTGGATCTGCCATATCCCCAATATCTACCAGGTACTGAACTGAAGATGTGGGTAGAGTCAACTGTAAAAACCACAGTATAGAGAGATGTGAGAATAGTGGGAGTTTGGGGGGTCAGGGATGAGGGGAGAGAATAACAGAAAACTTCCTCCTCAAAGTGATCTTACAAATTAAAATTTCAAATTGCATAAAGAAATTGAATACCAAAAATGATACTAAACAAAATCAACAATTATAACTTGAATTCACTCCAGATGAAACTTATTTTATAGAACAAAGATTTTAAAATAAGCATATTGAGGATGTTCAAAGAAACAAATGAAGACATTAAAACAGAATAAGAAATTATGAAACAGAATAGGCAGAAATAAAACAAGAACAGGTGGATAAGAACAAAATTAGAAATCTCAGAAATTAAAAATATATAGTCGTTGAAATATTGGAAATGACAGAAAAAATTCTAGACTAGACATGGTCAAAAAATGAATTTATGAATGCAAGCTACTTGCGGGGAACTCAGAATCAGTGCAGTAAGATAAAATAATAAAAATTATGAAAATCAGTTAAGAACCACGGAAGGCCACTTGAGAGAATCCAAAATTCGTCTAACAGAAATTTTTAAAGAAGAGAGTCAAAGGAGTGGAGGAAAAGCAATATAAGAAAGATAATTTGCCAATAATTTCTCAGAATTAAAGAAAGTCATAGATTCTCAGGTGGAAAGTACCATAGATTCTCAGTGCACCAAGAAGGGTAAAGAGAAATAAATTCACACCTAGACATGTCAAAGTGAAAAAGAAGAATGTTAATATTAAAAAACAGTCTTGAAACTTACCCAAGTTAAGTTACCGAAAACAATTAAATAATTGCAGATTCGCATCAGCAACTATGGATGTCAGAAAACAGTGAAAACAATTCTAAAAGTACACAGCAAAGTTTTCTTCAAACTAGAATTTATACCTACCCAAGCTATCATTCCAGAGAGAAGTCAAAATAAGGGCATATACAGATTAAGAGGGTTGCCCATGGGCTCTCACTAAAATAGCTATTCAAGGATTCACTTTAGTAAGGTAACATATGAAAATCCTGGAATACAATAAACAGGATAAGACAAAAATTCAAAAGCTGTGCAGGAAAATCAATTAGCCCCTAATCATCATCATCATCATCATCATCATCATCATCATCATCAAAATCATCATCACTGTTTTTCTTTTTGGCAAAAGTTTAATTTAAAAGTCTAAATAATAACTAGGTGTTCACAGGGCAGTGTTCAATAGGCAGTTATAGCATGCTAAGGCTCTTTTTGTGGCTGAAAGGATGACAGAAATTTTGAATAACTGTAGACTTTGTAAGAAAATGTATAGTCAAGTATATATCCAAAGGGTAACCAGTTAAAGGTGAGAAATAAAATCTACAGCATCTAAATCTGCAGATGGGTAAAAAAGCAGGTAATATACAAAATATAATCCTCAAAAAGGCAGGGCAAAAGAAAAAAAGGGGAAATGAATAGTAAACAGAAAGCACAAATATGGTGGTAGAAATATGTCCAAATATATTAGTACTTATAATAAATACAAATAGATTAAATTCACCTGTTGCAATACAGAGATTATTAGATTCTATTTTTAAAAAAAGATTATGCTTTCAAAAGATGACCTTAAATGGGAAAGGGAGAAGAATATCTCCCTACCAATTATAAAGACAGCATTAAAATTAAGATCTATTATAACTAAAACAGAGTAGAGTCACTGCAAAGTAAGATGGAAGACCAATGGAATAGCACAGAGAGCTCAGAAGCAGATTCTGTATAGGAAAATTGATAGATGACAGACATGTAATTGCTAATAAGGGGGAGAAAGGATGGACTAGTTGTTGTATGGTACTGAGATAATGGGTTATCCATATGTAGACAAAAAAATTAAACCCCTAACTCATATCATACACAACGATCAGTTCTAAATGAGATAAAGACCCATGTGTGACATAAAACTTGACAATTTTTAGAACACAGGAGAATATAATATCCAGATAGAGGAGGGTTTCTTAAATAAATCACAAAAGCAAAGCTCATAAAGCAAGAAGATTAATAAATTCAATTACATTAAAAGAAAAAACCTTCTATAAATCAAAAAACACAGCCATCATCTGGGAGAAGATATCTGCAATGCACATATAGTGACAGAGTATTGATATTCAGACTAATAAAGAACTACAAATCAATAAAAAGAAACAACCCAATAAAAATGGACAAAGGTTATGAAAAGTCAATTCACAAAAGCAGAAGCCAAAGTGGTCAATAAACATACAAAAAGATAACCGATTCCACCAGTAATCAGGGTAACACATATTACAAAAACAATGGGGCGCCATTTCATGCTTATCGTGATGACTGGTAAAAAGTCCTAAGTCTGACAATTCCAGTTGTTGAGGATTCAGGGAAATGTAAACTCTTATACTTTGCTGTAGGAAGAGTACATTTGTTCAACTACTTTAGAAAACAATTAGCCATTATGTGGTAAATTTGAAGATGCATATAATGAGCAATTCCTCTCCTAGCTATATGCCCCAGAGAAATTCTCATACTTATGACAGGGAGACACATTAAAAAATGCTCTTTTTAGCATTGTTTACAGTTGAAAAAAAACTGGCAATAACCTAAATTATGATCAATAGAACGTATAAAGAAATTGTGATGTAATCATATGCGGAATACCACACAGCAGTTAAAAGGAATGCACCAGAGCTACATGTAACTACATAGATGAATCTCTACAATATAATAATGAGTAGAAGAAAAGTCACAGAATGACATTTATAGTGTGACATCATTTATAGGACTTTGTCAAACAACACCAGTTATACCAGTTATATTTTTGGATACACATATATGGAAAAATGTTGAAATTATTACAGTGGTTACCTATAGGCTAAAGGGGAAAGATACAATCAGGTAGGAGTACAGAAAAGTCTCAACTAAATCTATATATTTTTAAATAGGGGACTCTGTGGCATAGATATGACATGATAAAGCCAAAGTGTTTGGTGCGGGGGGGGGGGGACAGTAAATGTTCATTATATTCTACTCTTTTCTGTATACTCAAAATTATCAATAATAAATAAATTAAGAATTTAAAGAAGATAACACAGATTGTTAAGGCTTCCAAATTCTCAGCCAGCATTTCTGAAGGCTCCTAGTCTATGCGGAATGGCAGCATCAGACTGTAGTTCTGTGTTGAGGATGGTCTCAACAGCCTCAGGAGCCCCAACAAGGTAGCACCTCCCACCGGTAGCCCTAGAGAGGTAGTAAGCCCACTGGTAGTGCTGCAGCTTGCAGTGAAAGACAGCTAATAACAATCGGGGAAAGTACCTGGACATGGAATACAGTTGTCCAGATAACAATGGTCTAATGGTGCTTCCTAACCTTTGCAAGTCATGGATAACATTTGTCTGACACACTGGAGAAGAGGCTACTACCCTGGGGGCTCCAGCTGCCCCAGGTCCTACCTGTCCCTCTGAGAGCTGAGTGTGTCAACATCTCACAGTGTCTATCTCACAAAATCACATAAGTGTAGCCTACTTGCAGTACCCAGTGTGCCACAACCAACTTTTGGGAAGCTTTGGCCCAGAAGGTACTCTTCTCTCATGTAAAAGCAGGGAAAATTATACACCTGCACTTAACATTTTTCAATTCCACAGTTGGGCAAAAGGAGTGCACTGAGGGTCACAACTACTCTATTTGACTTTGTGCAGTAGCAATTAGGAACAGAAAGAGCTGGCACAAAAGAACTGCAGTTAACAGAGTCTGAAAGTTTCCTTCTAAAGCAACTGAAGTCAGATCAAGAACTCTCTCCACTTCGTATGTTGGAATCCTATCAGGGTGTGACCACATGAGACTAGGATGTGAAAGCAGGCAATCTGGGTCAGCACACGTGGAGTAGAACAGGACACAATCACAAAGAAGAGCAACCCTTCACCAACACCTTCGTGGGGAGGGATTGGTAGGTCACACAACTGAGCCACTTTACTTACATTAGCCCATGATTTGGAATTTCTATATATATCAATCATATATGTTAAACATAGTTCATTCTATGGAATAGATTAAACATTTTCAAAGTAGTTCATCTTCGTCTTCTAAAGTCCCAAGCTCTATCAGGTGGAAATACAGTTAGGTCACCAGAACTGGGTGGATCCAACTTCCACTTGCAGTCACTGTCTTATATCTCAGTTACATGGACTGAAGACGAGTCTTTGCGCTAGGATAGTGCTTGCAGAGGACAATTTCTCAATCTCCTTGTATGTGAGCCAACCGGCCCCCAGATACAGCACGACAGGCTTGATGGAAGGCAGAGATGACATGGCACAGCCAAATTGGTCACTAAAATATTGAAATACCTCCTTTTTTATTGGTAGTTAGCCACTCCTAGAGCCCCTCAACCCTGCCATGTGACCCCTCTGCCACACCAAGCCCCTCCCCAGGACCCCATCTCCCCACAGTCCAGTAACCAACGTGTTAACGCCTAACAGCAGGGCGTCACCAGGGCTGTTAAATATTTTGAATATCACCAATGGATAAAGATGAATATCACCAATGGATGAAGCTCCACACCCACTCTTGAGTGCTCACTACCCTGCTGGCATCATCACCCCCTTGGATTCCAAGAGAGAGCAGCTTCTCTTGTTGGCCAGTTTTGCCTCAAGTTCCCAAACCAAAATAAAATGCCTTTCTGGTAAAACTAAACTTCTCAACTTCCTTCTAGGCTAGATGCCAAGCCTAGGAGACAGAAGGACCTTTTAATCCCAGGGCCACAGCTTTGTTGGGGGACTTGTCCTTCCCATAAAGGTGACAAGAGTCATCCTGACCCTCAGCATGGAAGACCAAATCTGGTCATTTCCCCAGACTGGCCCTTCCTCATGAACCATCATCACCCTTCATTCCATGCCACTCACCAGCCAGCTTCCCCATTCCCCATGATTTTAAAACTTATTTCTCAAGAGACCAGAACACTCCCTTGACATATGAGTCCACGGAGTGATTGGGGAGAACTCGGCCCCAGAATACACAGCAACATCAGAGCATCAGCCCCTCTATCTGCAGAGTCAAGAGGAGGCGGCACAGAGCTGGGAGGGAGAAAAGAAACTGCCTGCAGGGCAGAGGATGGGAGGGAAGGGTTGTTCATGATGGGTGGGAGTTGTGCTGTCCATTCAGGGAGTCAAAGGAGGCGGGCAGGAATTGTATTTGCATAGGAAACCAGGCATTGCTCTAGGACACAAGGGAAAAGCCAAAACAGAACAGCAGCACCTACTCACCAGGGCTGGTTATTGTCAGGAGGTCAAGCTGCCGCTGTTGCTGCAAAAGAAAACACATTGTGAGAGCACTGATTTGAGCCAGAGCCAACCTGGTGCTTAGCTGGTCAGGGTGGATGTGCAAAGGGAATGCTCAGTCACACAGAGCAGGGTACCATGTGGAAAAGGTGGTGCTCCCCCACAATTCTGCAGACAGGCCTAGCACCCTAGAGACAAAGGGACATGGAGGGCCTCCTTGTCTTGGATGGTTAGAGCTGAGAGGTCTTCCAGCCAAACCTATATTATACTTAGAGAAAATGAGGCCCTGAGAGGAATGTGGCTTACCTACAGCCACAAAGAAAGTCCCTTTCCAGACTCCCAGCCATGGGCTCATTCCTTTGTACCAGATGGCCTTAAATTTCTCTTTGCTCACACTGGCTGCACTGGGTAAGTCATATCCTGGCAACCTCTTTGCTTTGGGTCCTTAAGTCACTGTTACCCTCCTGAAACTTCTTTCTAACTAAGATACTCCTGGGCTGGTAAATTTATTGAATCTGCTCAACAATGCTATGTCAGTTTCAACTACTGATGATCAAAACATTCCTTCTCTTAACTGAATCCTCATCTCTTTGTATTACACAACATTCATGGAAAATAATATTTCTCGGGTATACTAGGCCATATAGATGAGGCTGCTTGTGTCTGGAGGCAACTTGCCTTGGCTACCCCAAGGGCTGAGGTGATCAATATCTCAGGAGGCTTGCCCCCGTCACAGCATATTTATGAGAAAGCTCTGTCCTGCATTGGACGTCGTGGGAACGTGGAGGTGGAGAAGTCGGTACTGGAGGCGACGGTGGGGGGTGGGGCGTTGGGGAGGCAGGTAGTGGTGAACAACTCTCTTAAAGACTTAAGAGTCAGGATTCC
Source organism: Equus przewalskii (assembly GCF_037783145.1). Taxonomy (NCBI): domain Eukaryota; kingdom Metazoa; phylum Chordata; class Mammalia; order Perissodactyla; family Equidae; genus Equus; species Equus przewalskii. The sequence goes on along the minus strand of NC_091832.1, from coordinate 9,830,979 downwards.
TTAAGCCCCAGTCCATCTCTTTCTATTTCCTACACTTGATTTTCTATAAACAGTACTGGAAAACTATAATTTTTTTCTTAAAGGGAGTTCAAACAAACTCCATTTTGAGAACCACTGCTCCAGGATACACATTGCAGGATCTTTTGATTACCTGGTATTTCATCCAGTGGATTCATTTCACTTGCATTTCCCTCTTTATCTTGCCTCTCTCCAAGAATGGCTCCCTGAAATTCTGCTAAAGCAGAAAGGGGAAGGCAGCAACATTTTTTGAGTACTAACTATAGGCCAGACGCAGTACCAGGTGCTTTGATGTGCCATTTCTTTTCCTACTCTCAGCAATCCTATAGGGTTGGTAATGTATAAGGGTGGGAGATGAGATTCAAAGAGGAGAAATTATCTGCCCAAGACCACACCTTCACTAAACGGCAGGGCCAGGATTAGAATTCAGTCAGTTCTAATCCCGGCTTGAAAGCCCAAAATACAATGCACATAAATCGCTTAGCATGATACATACTTAATAGGTGCTCAATAAAAAGAGCTATTTTTTGTATTGATGTTTTGTTACTGATAGACCATGTGACTCTTGGTTTATAAAAACTGCCTCTTCCCTTTTCATAGAATTATGGATACCTAGAGCTCAAAGGTCAATGAGGCTGACCTGCCACCAGGACAGGAACCCCTCTGCAACATCCCCAGCAGTTGGAATGAACTGCTTCCGTTTTATCCTTCCTCTTGAGGGTGAGCTCACTACTTCTTATCAGTGGATAGCTCTACTCTGAGCAAGGTTAAAAGCCACTTCCTGGTGACAGCGTCACTGTTTCCAGCTGCCTCAGACCACGACAAGTGGCAGATCTGCAGATCTGTGTCTTCTTCTCTCTTGGTAAATATTCCCAGTTCCTTTGCCTTTTCCTCGTAAGACCTGGTGCAGATCTCCTTGGCCTTGTGGTCTCTCTCCTCCTCCATTTAACTTTGAACTGTCCCCAGTCAAAACCTCTTAAAGATCTCTCTTACCCCTTGCTTCAGTGACTTCTCATGGGCCTAAAACCAAACTGTATCCTTTCAGAGCCTTCTCACTCACACATCCCTGTTTTCCTGCCAGCTCATAACTCATTCCAGTTGTCATTTTCAAGAAAACAATGCAATTCCAAGATGTCACTGACCTACATTGTGAACGCACATCCTCGCTGCTGAAATGAAACACACACCCACACACGCGGGCTAGAAGGAATGCTGGAGCCAGATTGCCTTCCTTCCCAAACACAGAACCAGGCCAGTCGTGCAACTGGCTCAAGCTGCCTTTGCCAAGGCCCACCTGTGTGGCTTGGCACTTCCCTCATGCAAGAGGAAAGAATACGATGCGTCCTTCTATTTTTCCATGGGCTTGACTTTGTGATAACTGTAGTTGGTAAAGGAGGTCTATTTATCTGAAAAGTGTCTATTTCCTCATTAAGAGCTAACTCTAAAGGGTAATTCTGTGTCCAGGGTCCAGTAGGGAAAGAAGGGAGGAGAACCTGACAGGAGTCAGACAGACCTGGGCTGTGTCCTGGCTCCTCTGTGTGACTTTGGATAACTTACTGTATGGCCCTGGCCTCAAACTTCACACCTCTAAAATGAGTGGGACTGAAGTACCTTCAGTGACCGTGAGTCAAATGCAGCCAGGTACTGTGCTTGTGGGCACCCTCTTCTGGTGAAAGAGTTCTCAGAGAAACCCTATAGCCGGGACACTGGGGACTCAAAGGACAGAGTCAGAATTTAAAAGGGACCAAATTTTAAGCTCTTCTCTCACATTGCAATTTTCAGTGCATGTGTGTCTTCCTCACTAGTTAAGGAGCCTTTTAAGAGCATCTTAAGGGTCTATTATTCAGTCCGTGGCATAGAGCAGCCCTCAGTAAACATTTGCTAAACTCACCCGAACCATTCCTGGAATCCACATTATCCTTTCAAACCCCTATGCCTTTGTCAAACCCCCATGCCTTTGCTCATGCTGTCCTCTCTCGTCACTTGTCCAGACCTCCATGAGGGCTTCTCTGCACGCCCACTCCCAAATCTAACCCCCTTCTCTCCCTTCCTTAGAGCAGGATGAGTAAAAACTACCTTTTGTATCATGCTCTTTTTTTTTTTTTTAAAGATTTGCACCTGAGCTAACAACTGTTGCCAATCTTATTTTTTTCCCTCCTCTTCTCCCCAAAGCCTCCCCAGCACATATAGTATATTCTAGTTGTAGGCCCTTCTGGCAGTGCTATATGGGACGCTGCCTCAACATGGCCTGATGAGCAGTGCCATGTCCGTGCCTAGGATCCGAACCGGCAAAACCCTGGGCTGCCGAAGCAGAGTGCACGAACTTAACCACTCGGCTACCGGGCTGGCCCTATCATGCTCTGTCTAATTGTCTGTTTCCTTTTCTGTTTCTCACAAAGTCCTTACTCAAGGACAAGACTATGCCATTTCATCCCTATATTTCCAGTGCCCAGCACAAAGGCCTGGAAGGAATGTTTGATGTCATCTAGTTCAAGTGATTTAACTACTCTGTTATTCCCTGTTAGGAAGGTATTCATCAAACAGCGTTGGAAGTAAGCCTGTCCCTTCCTCTCTAGGACTTTTCCTCTGCCGCATATTTGGGGTTTCTTGCCTTTATGATTTTGCTCCCACCATCTCTGCAGCCAGTAAAACTGTCTACCCACCTCATCTGGGAGACCTTTCTTCTTTTACTCCCACCCACAGGATTAGTGTCTCTCCTCGACTCCTACAGCTCCTATTGTCTGTGCCACTCCTGTGATGCTGAGTTAAATCTAACTTGGTGACAAGCCCATTTAACCTACAGTTCACTGACATATGTGTGCACCACCTAGTGGCCCCAGCAGATAAGTGTAGGCTATCGTTTTAACCTGTAGCTCTTAAGATATGATTGCAAAATCTGCACGTTCTACATGCAAATAAAAACAAAGCGCTCAAGAATCACTGTGCAACAATTTGTACCTAAAAAACTGGAATATCCCAATGATTCCCTCAAAGTCCTTCAAAAATAACAAGAATGAAATGAAACGGAAAGTTTTCATTACTAACTAGTCTAGCTAGTCTAATCGTTTGGGATTCCAACGGAAACTGTATGGCATTTGTAAAAATAGGGCACATGATTTGTGGAATTTGACCAATAATGTACAGTAAGTTTTATATAGAGGGGGGCATGTTGGACATAAAGAATTACCAAGTTATTATAATTAGTTACCAACTGAGAGAGAGGAGTGCCTTTTATATGGAGATGATATATGATCTAACTGCCTGGATGGCAGAATACACAGTGTCAGCAGGAGGAAATGAGGTGAGCAAGCCAGGCAGCAGGTTCGGTAGGCTGACAGGGCCTGCTGGCTGCGGGGTGAGTAGTTGAACCACTAGCTGACCACAAGCTACAGTCTAAGGAAGGCAGGACCTTCACATATGTGGTAGCGGTTGTGTGTGTGTGTGTGTGTTTTGCAGAGTTAGGGAGAATGTTCCTCTTCAGGTAAAGGAATTCCATACCCAGACAGAGGGAAATGTGTCCAAGTGTGCCTGTATGGTATTCCATGGACTCTCGGAGGAGTGTGGGTAGGCCAGCATTGGGTCAATTAGGAGTTGATGTGTGGACTCCTGGCTGTGTAAGAGCCCTGAATTCAGCCTTCCCTGATAAAAGTGGTACCCCATAGACATTTAGAGGAAACCTACGTCTATGCTTAACCACCACGGGGTGAATGCTGAGTCATGACTTCATAAAGACCATAGGGGATGGGAATTCCAAAGTCAACAGGAGCAATCTCTGAATTTGGTGTCAGCTAGGGATGGCCAGGGCATCTATGGCAGATACTTAAGGAATTGTCTACCAGCATCCTCGCTCCGAGAGTTATCCATATTTCCCTGAATCTTGTCTTTACGCCCCTGATCTTCCCCATCACAGCACCATCACATTGCATTTCCCTGGCTTGTTTACTCCTCCATCCTCTCCACTGGTTGTGTGAGCTCCTTGAGGGCAGGACTTGCGTCAGCATTGCTTTTCTCCTCCCAGGGCTAGCCCAGTGCCTGACAAATGGATGATGCTCAGTGAAGATCTGCCAATCTCCTCTTAACAAGATGACAACTAGACAGGGCCCTACTGAACTGGTCATCAGAAGACGTCTTTAGTTTTATCCTACTCTTTCCCAGTACACACACACACACACACACACACACACACGTACACGCACACACACACACTGCCCCCATAATTTTTCACAAAATCCTTTCTGTTTCTGCCTTGGGGACCTGGGAATTGGGCCACAGAGAATTTCGCCTTCTTCATCTGGATGGGTAATTATGAGGCTATGGTTAAAAATGGACTTTTCATTTTGGTCACAAACTGCATCCCAATTACTTCTCAGAATGAGAAAGGGACATGGTGTTCTGGGAGCTTAGGGGCTGATCTGATGTGTGGGGTTCTGCGTGGTAGAAGAGAATAGTCGCTGATTATGTGTTCTGTTTTGCTTTGTGCATTTCGTGCAAGATAGCTATTTGGGGAAAAGTCAGTCTTTCACGGCAAGACGAGATGATTTAAACAAGAGCACCAGTAATCCTTGTGCATTCTCCTGTCACTTCAGAAGCCAGCCATCATGGGGAGCACCTAGGGATCAACATCCTCTGGAAACAGGGGTCACATGGGCATAGGCACACATTTGGCTTCAGGGCTCAGGCCCCTCCTTTCCCAGGAACCCCTTTCCCTGCTCAGTCCCTCCCCTCCCCCAGGTATGCTCATTTTCTAGGCATCTAGGGAACTCAGGCTCCCTCCCTGCCCTGCCCCCTAAGCATAATCTGCTCCCAAGAAATATTTCCTGTGTTGCTGGCCTCTCTCCAAACTCACTACTTGTGATCTTCCTCAGGTCTAGCTACCCCACTGGCTGTAGGATTGATCGTTCTAAAATTAAACTTGCTCCTTTCTTAGGATAACTTAATGATCCCCATTGCATTTTGATAATGACTAGACTTCTTAGCTTGACATTCAAGAAAGGTGTGAAAAATCTCCATCAGTTTTATGTGCTACTTGGAAAAAGCAGTTTTTACTTTATAATACAACCTTATATTTGGAAAACAAATAAAAAATTACCTATTATTTTCAGAACCAAACTTCAGACAAGAAGGTGGGCCTAACTGTGTTGGTCAGGGACATATGTAGAGCACTGGCTCTCCCCTGGCAGGAGGAGTAGGGACAGGCAGTCACCTCTGAGAGGGGAGGGAGCAGGGATTATGAAAGTTTGGAAAACACTGCCTTAAGGCACTGAGCTCATGCTCACACCCCACAGAGTGGGATACTGGCCTCATATTTGCCTGACCATTCTGTGTGCACCACCTGACCTGCTCCCCGACCCTAGCTCCTGCCCTTGCTGTGTCTCTTTCCATTTCTCCTTGTGATAAACAACTGATAAACAACACGGCTTTCACAGACGGCACTGTGCCTTCACTCTCTGACTCTTATTTATTTGTTACTTCAACAAATATCAATGGAGCATCTACTCTCTACCAGGGATGTTGCTGAGCATAGAGGGAGAAAGACATGGCCCCTCTCCTCAAAGAGCTAGCTGCAGGTGAATAGTGAAGTGTGGAAGACAGACATGTTAAGCAAATAACCATACAATATGAATTAATTTCAACTATGGTATGTGCTCTGAAGAAAAATATGTGGAGAGGTACTGCCACCAGAGTTCAAGGTATCCCTCAAGCCTCACTTGGCCCACTGGCTGACACCTGGATGCTACCCCCAAGAATCCCCCAAGCCTGCCGCCTTCTAGGGGAATCTGAGCAGTGGCTGAGGCTCAACCTCCCTTTTGGGCATCTATTCTCATCAGGATAATAAAAAATGCATTAGCCTTTTATTCAGGGAGAGAGTGAACATCACTCAAGGCTGAAACAGAATCCCACGACTGGAGGTTAAATTCAGCAGGAAGCAGAGTCGGGTAGCAGACAATAGCTGGGACTGCACATGTGATATTGTTTCAATATATTTCACCAAGTAGTTTCTGCTCCTGTAGCTTCCTGTTATTGGAAAAGCCAGGCACGCAAGTGGCTTTCATCCCCAGGGCAGCTTAAAGGAGCTTTTTAGCCCAGCCTCTGGCAGCCTGCACAAAAGCAGGGCAAGTGGAAATGGAGAGGAGCACATGAAATGGCAGAGACATTTTGGAAGCAGGACAAATAGCAGCACTGCTGTAGCAGCCGCTGTTTGCTGAGCACTGACTATGTGGCAATCCTCACGACCTCTGGAGGCAGGCACCTTACCCCGTTTCACAAACGAAGAACCTGAGGGTTAAGGGTTATGTTACTTGCCCAAGGTCACTGCTGCTAAGCAGAAAAACCTAGATTCAAACCTTTACTGTTTGCCTCTGAAGCCTATGCTCAGTTAGATGTGAGAGCAGTTAGTTGTGAGAAATGAGGAAAAATCTTGGCTGATTCCCATGTTTCTAGGCAGAGGAGCAGTATGAGGCATGGTGGGTGATGCTGTACCACCGGAACAGCCTCTGCACACAGGGAGTGGTAGAAGCTACAACTTCAGTGTGATCTTTCATACTTTTCCTTCTTAGTGTTCACAGTTTGAAATTCTATATTTACCTGTGTTTATATTTGATTAATGTCATTCCCATTATAGTCTAAGCTCCGTGACAGGAAGGACAGGGTTTAGCTCTCCTGGCAGAGTGGGTTCTGTCTAAATATGTGTTAAAAGATTGAGGATGGAAGGCTGGATCAGGTTTTTAAAGAGGGCGGGATAAATAGCTGAAGCTCTCACTCTTGCTGGAGACAAATGACACACGTCCCATCCTACAACCCCAAGCAGTCAGACAGGGGATGTGCTGGAGGACTTCACTTTCCCTAGCTCTGGAGAAAAGACCCATGCATCAAGAAACAGCTGGAGGAAGGCTGTTCAAGTCATGAGTCAGAAGACTCCATGCCATGACAGATTGTTTCTTTCCCACTGTCCGTTCCAGTGATATGAAGCCATGAGGATACCTGCAAGATCAGACATGGCATCTAACGTGATGATGCAGCTCAAGGCTGGAGAAGACGCACACATGGCTGACAGACGCCCCCCCAGTGCACCCTGGTCGCCATAGCATCTAAGCATTGATTTAATGGTGTCCCACGTTATAGTTAGGTGTTTACGTATTAGTCTTTTTTTTCTCCCCACCTCTACCTCTCCCTTCTCCATCTCCTACACCCCTGCCTTCTCCTCCAAGGTCAGAGCTGAATATTTTTCATATCTGTGTATGTATTCTCCCTGTACCTGATCCCTAAGAGGGCCTCAGGAAGTTTGTTGTAGATGTGGTGTTTTGGCTTATTACCAAAGTTATGATTATAAAATCCCTTTTTTTGTAAATGTTTTGGGTAAGTCTTAACTTCTGTAGAACTATACTTTAGAGTTTATAAGATATGCCCTTTAGGCCTTCAATTTATGCTTTAAAGCTGTGATTAGTCTTCATCCTTAGGGTCACTGAGATCCAGCATGAGTGAGGCCATCCCATGACAGCCTCCTGGGATGTCAAGCAAGGGGCTCTGGAGATCAACTAGTCCAACTACTTTGTTTCAGAGAAAAGTAAACTGAGTCCACAGCGGGAAGGGAGCTGCTAAAAGTCACCTGCTGCACTGTTCTGTGCTCTTTGCTTGTATGCCTCCTTCAGTAGAGTGAAAAGAAGGGATTTATGTCTATATCCCATCCATGCCTAAGAAAGAGTAGATAACTAGAAAAATCTGTTAGGGAAAGCAAGCGAGTGGAGTGGGTGAGCGGAGCCTGGGGAGGAATTTAGTTAGAAATTTGTTCTGAGTTCCAATATGATGTTATTTATTTGACTCAACTGGTTTTAGTTGAGGCATTATCAAGAGGATTTCTTTCAAGAGGTGGTAATTGAAAGGGCCCTAAAGACAGGAACTATTTTACTTTTCACTGAGAAAGTGGAGCCAAATTTAAGAAAGATTAGAAGGACAGAAACCTGGATGGCCATGAGGCCCTGACTACCCTCTGTCTCTGGCAGCGAATGAGCCTGTTTATGCTTGACATTTGGTTCTTAGAATTATCAGGGCATCTCCCTGAAGCACTATATTTTGGTCACTTTATGTATTTGGTTATTTAATATGTAACACTAATTCCAAAAAAGAACTTGAAGATGCTTACAATGAGATAATGCAATAAAATTAAAAACATGTAACTAAAGACTTGGAGAAAAAGAAAACTAAGGATAGGAGAAATACTAGGTGCAAGGTACAACTCACAATTCACATCCTGAGATACCTGTTTACTTGCTAGAGGTGGGGTGCAAATTTGGCTCTCAGCTTTTTAGCAACCTAGGCACAGTGGAAAACTCAGTTACAAGATACCCAGTGTCCTAAGGGATAAACAGAAACAAACAAATAAAAACCCCAAATAAAACAGTTGCATTACAGAATCTCCACCTTTCCTGACCTGGGGTCTGAGGGAAATCTCTTCTTGGGGTCCTTAGAAAGGGTATTTTGAGGTCTAATGGGTGACAGGATATGGCCAGGTCACGCAGTGACATACCAGCAGAGCAGTATTTGGAACCATCAGACCTGACTCCCACGCTGCCTTTGAATGAGGCTTATGGACCAGAGATAGGTGAAATGCAGTTGTTGCAAGAGCACTTGCCAGAATAAGAAGCCACAGGTCTGTCCCATGGATGAGACTAAAGGATAGACAATGCGCTCAAATCTTAGCTTGTACACTCATGAGTGGTATAGCCCTTGCACAAATTACTTAACCTTTCATTTCAGCATCTCTAAAATGGGGATAAAAAGAATTTTTAAATAGAAATATAATTCCACTTCGAATTTTTATATTACAAGAAACACTATATTATGGGATATAACATAAAAGCCACATTTTTTTTAAAGATAATACACAAAACTCAATAAAAACATTAAGATTCAGTTTCTTTTTTTTTTTTTTTTTGAGGAAATTAGCCCTGAGCTAACATCTGCCACCAATCCTCCTCTATTTGCTGAGGAAGACTGGCCCTGAGCTAACATCAGTGCCCATGTTCCCCCACTTTCTATGTGGGACGCCTGCCACAGCATGGCTTGACAGTGGTGCGTAGGTCCATGCCCGGGATCTGAACCGGCAAACCCCTGGTCACCAAAGCAGAGCGTGGGAACTCAACCACTGTGCCACAGGGCAGGCCCCAAGCTTCAGATTTTTTGAGAGTATCAGCCTTACTGTCCTCTATGCAGGTGGGAGTTTGGAGGCTGTGACTTCTGAAAGGATCCTATCATACTCAAGTAATTGTTCAATAAAGTCTTTTTTCTTTCCATTCTCCTTCACATTCAGCAAGTGTGCAAAGGAATTCACAGTAGCTCTGCACAGAACCGTGGTCAGGACTGAATGAAACAATGGATCAGAAACACTTGGAACCCAGAAGCTGTGTGTTCTGGCTCCAGCTTTGCTACTTACTTGCTGTCCAAGCCAATGATTTACCTTCTCTGAGCCTGTCTCTACCACATACTGCATAAGTGACCATGGGCAAGTCAGGTAAATACTTTGAAATGGGTTTAGCAACCCACCTCCTGGTAAAGCATTTAGCCTAGTGCTTGACGCATAACCACTGGGTGAACAGCACATAGTCTGGTAAGACTTTTATTTCTATTTATTTATTTACTTATTTATTTATTTTTTGAGGAAGATTAGCCCTGAGCTAACATCTGCTGCCCATCTTCCTCTTTTTTGCTGAGGAAGACTGGCCCTGAGCTAACACCCATGCCCATCTTCCTCTACTTTATATGTGGGATGCCTACCACAGCATGGCTTGACAAGTGGTGCATAGGTCCGCACCTGGGATTCAAACTGGCGAACCCTGGGCCGCCCAAGGGGAGCATGCGAACTTAACCACTGTGCCACCAGGCTGGCCCCAAGACTTTTATTTTTAATTCCAGGACTCCATGCTTGGAAACTCCTCCCCTCTTTCTCTTTAACTGACTCATCTCTTAGATCATCACCTCCTGGAAGCCTCTGCTCTCTCAGTCTGGGTTAGGGGCCTCCTTGAGGCCCCTGGCCACAGACATCATCACCGCGGGTTGCAATTATCTGCCTGAGTCATCTGGTGGGCAAGGACGCCTTGTGATTCAGATCAGCATCTCCAGCTTCTACCATTGTACTTGGCACAGAGCAGGCCCTCAGTCATGTTTGCTGAATTGCACGAAACTGTGGAGTTCCTGTGAAAAATATCATGACATTCAGAATAAAACTCTGGCACTGAGAGTGAGGCAACATTAATCTGTGTTCCTGCCCAGCCAGAGTAGTGCCACTGCACGATGTCAGAGTTATATATACTGCGGGAAGTAAAAGTGCCAGGCCGTAAAAGTCTATTTTCTGCATTTGACTGGCTTTCATGGAAGCTCCATTCCATGCTGATTGACCACGACTTTCCACAAGAAATTGCCAGCTTGATTGTGAGGAAAGAATCCAGATCTAATTGTTCTTTGTAAGCCTGGGACAGAAGGTATTGTTGCTTGAAAAATGGAACTGTCTAAATTAATTTTCCTGAAACAAACATCTTAGCCAAATAAAAGCAATGCATAATAACAACCCATAATTAAAAGCAAAATGATACCTTTTGTTACGTGGGGAAAGCAAATATGTTTACCACAAAAAAAGCCCAGAATGTGATTTTCTTGGAACTCCAGGGGCACAGCTTGAAGTCTGATGAAGGGGGTATGTGTTGGGGAGAAGAGTAGGGTGAAGACGTCTCTTTCTAGCTTTCTTTTCTTTTCCTCTCTTTTCTTTCTGTTGCTTTTGGAAAACAAGCCTTGTTCATCTCTGATTTCTGAACAACACAGCCAGAATATTCTTAAATCTCATTACACTTTTAATAGACAGGAATTCAGAAAGTAAGGGGAATTAACATTTATTGAACTGCCCTTATTTTCTCTTGCCTAATTTTCCTAACCTAGTTTTAATTTATTTCGACATTTTTGATATATACGTGTATGTGTGTGTATCTTTGTAAACTGATAATTCCTTTCTAGAAAAGAGTTAATTAAGAAGTAAAAACTTTTATGGGCCTGGCCCTGTGGCTGAGTGGTTAAAGTTCAGTGTGCTCTGCTTCAGTGGCCCAGGTTTGTGGGTTTGAATCCCAAGCACAGAGCTACTCCACTCACTAGCCATTCTGTGGAAGTGTCCCACACAAAAAAAATAGAGGAGGATTGGCAGTGGATGTTAGCTCAGGGCAAATCTTCCTCAGGAAAAAAAAAGAAAGTAAAAACCTTTAATTGAACATCTACTGTGTAACAAGTGCTTTCTTTATGTTTACTTAGTTTAGCCTCACAACACTCTCATAATGCAGATATTTAAGCCCCATTTAAGAGATGAGGAAACTTATGCTCAAAGAGGTTAAGTAAATTGCCTGAAGTCACATAACTAGTAAGTGATGGAGCTAAGATTGAAATGGAGTTTCTTACTATGAAGCCCATGTTATTAAAAATATCCTTTCCAAAATATATATCATTAAATAATAATATTAATGATATCAAAATAAAGAGGAAAATGCACACAAAAATCTCAACACCTCAACAGCCATTTCCATTTTTTCCATGCTGTTTTCTAGCCCTTGTGTAAGTATTTGTGCCTATAATGCATGGGTACTAATTATATATAAAAAACAAAAATCTAGTCATGGCATAAATATGATTTTGCTACTTTCTGTATTCTGTTATTTTTGGGTTACATTATATCATAAGAAGTTTTCCAGTAGTCTTACACAGTCATTGTAAACATTATTTTAATAACTTCATAGTGTTCCATTTAGTGAAAGCGCATAGTTTACTTAAATATAGGACATTTAGGCTGTTGTTATTTTGTTATTATAAACGACATTACAATAAATGTATCCTCCTGAATACAGTTTTTCCCTTCATTCGGATTAGACGGTTTCTCTGGGATGAATACTCAAGAGTGGAGCTACTGGTTCAGAAAGTATGTACCTTTTTCTTACTCCTGATACATACTGCCAAATTTCTTTCCAGTAGGATCATTCCAATTTACAGTCCTATGAATAGTGTGTGAGATAAAGATTTGACTGTAGTCTTGCCAGCATGGGGGATTATAACTTTTAAAATATTTTTTGTTAATGTAATAGTTATCATATGGTATCTGACTGTTATTTTAATTGTCTTTGTTTTTTAAGATAATTCGGTGGGTTTGAATTCTTTTTCATTATCTCGTTCATTGATTGCATTTCCCACAGTGAGAGCTGGTTTTTCACACTTATCTGTCCAGCATTAAGGTTTTAGCTCTGTTTGCATTTTAAACTCTCAGAGGATAACCACCTCTCTTGTTCTTGGTTCACTATCTTTAGTGGCACTGAAAATAACCACTTGGACCCAATTTAACTCCAAATGAAATGCTTTCCCTAAGTAACAAGGCCCTTTTAAAAATTTCTTGTCAAAGATGGATCCCAGTGAAATTTGGAAATACACATCTACATAGTGTTAGGATAGGCTCATGCGGATTTAAGGATGCTCTGAGCTCCTCCCCACTCCTTTAATCTCCTTCTAAGGATTGGTGATGTCACTTCTCATGGAGCATGAGGAGCTCTGCAGGAGATGAAGGGCACTGACTGGCCCCTTGTACAGGAGGTGGGCCTTTTTCCCATGATACCCCTAGATTTCTCACTTCCAAGATTCTGTAAAGACGAGAATAGTCGAAGGGTCTCCTCCTTGGGAAGAGGTATTCTCCTCACTTTCAGAGAAAGCCAACCAGGATCTCCCATGAGGCCTTGAGGAAAGGAAGCCATGTTGGCTGGCCTCATCTGGCCAAAAGGAAACTCCACTCTTGGATATTCATCCGAGAGAAATCATCTAATCCAAATGAAGGGAAAAACTGTATTCAGGAAGATGTTTATTGTAATGTCGTTTATAATAACAAAATAACAACAGCCTAAATGTCCTATACTTAAGTAAACTATGTGCTTTCACTAAATGGAATACTATGAAGTTACTATACTCAAGTATTTTTTGTGTGTTTTGTTTTTGTTTTGCTTTATTTGGGGTATTGTGGGGGCATTTTTGTCCTTCGTGGTTATGTTTCCTTCCAAGAGCATGGATGTAGGTGTTCAGGACCCTGGGCAGTAGCCGTCTACTCCTTATCTGTAAGTATCACTGGGCTCCTCATGTTGATGCTTCCTGAGGACAGCAGTTACTCAATCAGTCATAGATGTACATTGCTTAGCACCTATTGTATACACAGCTCTGTGCTAAGCCCTGGGGCAGGATGGGAAGTGGGCATAGATAAGCACTTACCTGGGCCATGTATTTTGTTTATGTTGACTAACTTAAGCCCCACAATATTGTGAGGTATGTTTCATAATTCTATTTTACAGATAAGAAACTGAGGTTCAGAAACGTAAAGGAATTTATCCATGATTGCACAGCTATGAGTTGGTCTCTCTGCCTTTAGTTTCACTTTCCTTGACCCATTCTCCACCCTGCAATCATACTGAAATTTCAAAAATGCAAGTCTGCCATGCTGCTTCTCTCCTCAAAGTTTTCCACTGACAAATTAATAAAGTCTGACTACCCAACATGACCATGCTGCCCTGCCTACCTCTGTAGCCTCCACACTTGCCACCACTCCCCTCAGCCTAGGCTTCAGCCAGGCTGATCACCTTTAGTGCCCAGTATGCCATGCTTTCCTCTTGCCTCCATGTCTTCTTATATGCTGTTCCCTTTGCTTGCCACACCCTTCCTGTCACAAACTTTCCTTGGTTAGCTACCTCCCACTCCCTTTTCAAATCTCAGTTTACAGCTTACTTCCATCACTCAGCCTTATCTGACCCCCCCGCTTGGTTTAGATGCCATTCTTCTGGGCTTGTACTCTCCCATCAGAGCACTGTAGCTACCATCCTATAACTGTCCATTTATTTTCTCACTTGACTGTGAGCACCTTGAAGGCAAAAACTGTATCTCATTCACCATTGTAGCTCCAGCATTTATTTAATCATAGTGCATGGCACAGAGTAGCTGCCTGCTATAGACTGAATGTTTGTGTCCCCCAAAGTTCGTATTGGTTGAAAACTAATCCCCAGTGTGATGGTATTTGGATGTGGGGCCTTTGGGAGGTGATGAGGTCATGAGGGCGGAAACCCCAGAGAGATCTCTCATCCCTTCCACCACATGAAGTTACAGCAGGAAGACCACCAACCGACCGTCTGTGAACCAGGACGTGTGCTCTCGCCAGACACTGAATCTGCCGGTACCATTATTTGTACCCTCATGCTCCAGACCCCCTACTCTACCAGCAGTCTATAGAGGACCAAGCATGGGCTTTGCAATTGCACCCTGGCTTGACTCCTGGCTCTGCCTTTTTCTAGCTCTAGCTTTCCAGCAGCTACCATTAAGCAAATGCCTATCATGTGCCAGGTACTGTACTTTGTGCTTTATTTCTCTTTACTCAAATCTCCAAGTCTTATTAACAAACCTGAAATGTAGGCGTCACTCTTCTTATATAGATAAGGAAGCTGAAGCTCAAAGAGTTCTGTTGCTTTCTCTAGGCAGCATAGCTAAGAAGTTCCAGCCCAGGGATTGAAACTCAAATCTCACTGGCTCCAGAGTCCCCCTTCTTTTTATGATATCACGCTTCCCTGCTTCCAATAGCCTTCTAGCTATGAGCACACAGCAGATGAATAAGAAAATATACAGAATTATTTGCATTCTTCTTATGAAGTGTTGCAATTTCTCTGAATCAAACCTTTTCTTCCCTGAGCCAGCTCCTATGTGTAGGCAGATGGCAGATGGTGACAATTGTCCACTGCTTCTCTGAATATCATATTTGTATCCTATTCAAAAACACATTTACAAAGATGTGTCTGTGGATGTAGATGGACCCGAGAATAAAGGACACGCTTTTCTTCATATGTTTATTATGTCCCTAAATGTGTCAATATTTTTTCTCTGCAAGGAGAGCACTACATTGGATCCCCTCTTGTTTCTGCTTCAATGGCCCTGTAATTATGAGGCAAGCAAGAACTCGGCAGCTGGCCCCTGTGGAGAGAGAGCACTGGCTCTAGTACTTACACCAGTTGAAAGAAGAAAGAGCTCCTTGTACTCAGATAAAGGGGTCAGTGGGTTTTTTAACCAGGTACGTGGGTGTGTGTGTTGGTGTATATTTAGAGAGAGTGACAGCAAGGGCAGGAGGGAGAACTTGAGAGAGAGAGAGAGATAAAGAGAAAGGCAAAAAAGCAACAGGGGAAAGGAAAGTGAGAATAAAGATGCGGCTCTCTGAAACTCACCTGAGTGAGTGCTGCCGGGCCCCAGAGACCGCCTAGGCCAAGGTCAGCAAACTGCAGCCTGCAGGCCAAAGCTGGCTTGCTGCCTGCTTATGTACAGTCCATAGCTAAATATGGGTTATGTATTTTTAAATGACTGAAAACATATAAAAAGAAAAATAATAGTTTGTGATGTGAAAATTCTATGAAATCCAAATTTCAGTGTCCATAAGTAAAGTTTTATTAGCCGCCCTCACTTGTCTACATGTGGTCTATGCCTGCTTTTGAGCTACGAAGGCAAAGTGGAATAGTTGGGATGGAGATTCTTTGGCCTACAAAGCCTAAAATATTTACTCTATTGTCTTTTACAGAAAATGTTTGCCGATTTCCTGATCTAGTTCAAACTCCAGACCCAACAGCCACCTTGAAGGCAGAGGTTATATGCATGTGACTCAAATCTGTAACCCCTAGTGCCCAGCACAGGGCTTAGCACAAAGACTAGCTACATAATTTGTGGGGCCCAGTGCAAAGTGAAAATGCAGAGCCTCTTATTCAAAAACCAGGCTTAAAGTGCCATTAAAGTTCCTAAAATATAAAATCTTTTCCTTTCTTCTACTGTTTCTCTCTCTTGCCCTGCTATAGCATTTTTCATTTGCTATTTAATCTCCTTGGGCATGGAGGTAGTCGTGGGGTGAGAGACCATCACAGGTGTCCTAGGGCTCTCCCTGAGACTGCATGCATAAATGTGCACAGCCCACTGACCGCTAGGAAAACTCTTTTCCCCTGAGAGCCAGCTGGGGTCAGGGAGGTCAAGACAAACATTTCTCATTCCCATGGGCCAGCTGCCCCAATCCACTGCAGATGGCAACCCCCAAGGGTATCACACCTCTCACACTGGGACAGGCTATGTACCTGGGTGGGGTGAGAAGGAGGCTTGCCCCTGCTGAGTTGTCTACTGAATATACTCCGGCACTGCCATCCTGGGGACGAGGAGGCTGGGTGGAGCCCAGGGCTCCAGAAGGTGAGGGAGAAGGTGGCCAAGAAGCCAGGCTGAGGAGGTACAGAGGTGGTGAGGGGCAGGACTGTATATGAGTCCAAGTTCCAAGCCCCTCGTGCAAGCTTTATTGTCCCATTAGATTTTGCTTACAAAATACAAATTCAAAGAGGGGGCTGGCCCCGTGGCCAAGTGGTTAAGTCTGTGCGCTCCGCTGCAGGCGGCCCAGTGTTTCGTTGGTTCGAATCCTGGGCACGGACATGGCACTGCTCATCAAACCACGCTGAGGCAGCGTCCCACATGCTACAACTAGAAGGACCCACAACGAAGAATATACAACTATGTACTGGGGGGCTTTGGGGAGAAAAAGGAAAAAATAAAAAAATCTTTAAAAAAAAAATTTCAGTTTAAAAAAAAAAATACAAATTCAAAGAGAAAGTTACTAAGAGTTTTAAGGTGGCAACCACAGAGCATGAAATCCCAAGTGCAGGGTCCTTCTGCAGGTGGGGCCCTGTGCCACTGCACTGGTCAGACACCCAGGAAGCCAGCCCCTGCTCAGCACACACTAGGCACTGAGGGACTGTTGCTTTATAAATGTTCTTAGATGGGACAATGTGCCATGATGGAAAAGTACCTGGATGCCCAGCTCTACTACCTTCTAACTCAGAACCATTGGTTCCTCACTGTAAAACGTGGATCTCTTTAATGGTTCAAGTGTGGTATAGGGAATGACAATGCTCTAAAGGCTGTTGTGAGCTTTGCATTTTCCTGGGAGTATCCTTAGGCAGTTTAGTCAGCCACAGATTCTTACTGGCACTACCACATGTATACGTAGGGAGTGGTGAATATCCAGGTATGACCAGAACATAGAGGACAAAGAGGGACGTGTGGAAGATGGTCTTGAAAGGCTTCACCGGGCATACTATTGAGTCTCCTCTGCCCTACTGAGGAGTTTGCACTTCACTCTTGAGGCCACTGACGAGTTCAGTGATGGAGAGGGATAACTTGATAACGTGTGCCCTTGGCCATGAACAAAGCTGTTTATAGAGAGCTGGAATGGCCCAGTGCTGCCTATCCCTGATGGAAAGGTAAGCACAGGACAGAGGAGAGGGAACTAATGTCTGCAGAGAGTCTAGCATGGACTACAGTCTAGCTGTATATCCATGTTACAACCACTCCCTTTTATAGATGAGAACTGAGGCTCAAAGAGGTGAGGGGTCTTTCTGAAGATCACATAACTAGCAAGGAGGCAGAGTGAGTATCCTGCCCTTGGTCAACCTAACACCCTGGCCCAAACCCTTACTGATGCCCCACTCTGCCCAAGAATTCCAAGCAAGCAGCCCAGAGCCACTCACTTCCCATGGGATGAGCCACAGCCCTTGTCTAAAAGGCTCCTCCTGAACTTCCAGGTAGAAATGACCATTTGTTCCATTTTGCTCCAACTGGCCCTGACTATTTTTGTTGAAATTCCTGGTATATGAGACTGTGGGCTCCTCAAGGGCCTATCTCTTCTCTGTGTTGCCAGTGTCTGGTACAGGGTCTGACACAGAGCAGGTGATCAGTGTCAGTCCGAAGAATGAGTGAGCAAATTAAAGACCAGACTAATTCATTAATTAAAGACCTCCACAATTCATCTTGGAGTCCACGATCCTCCTAACTGGAAGCCAAAGTCAAAAGCAACCCTTGCAGTTTTCAGGAGGAGGCATGCTGAGGCTGAGGGCTGTGTGGGTGATGCACAGTTCTAGCATCAGAACCAAATTTACAGCAAATAGGGCCCATAAACAGCACAAGCTACTCAGTTAGGCTAATTTATGTTCACACCAGGGCTGTCCTGGCCCCAAAGCCCAGAGCTCTTTACAATTCCAAAATGATTAAAAGCATCACACAAACCCATATTTTCCATTTTTATTAAAAGCACTAAAGCGGGCAGTGCTTTCTGCATGTCAATGGGGAGCCACTTCCCCATCCAGGGAGAAAAGTCTCTCCTCAGATAGCCAAGGCAGACTCCTCCACGTCCCAATCTCAGCATCCTTCTGCCTCTAAACCCCATGGCCCTTCTCTCCATCAAGGGAGGCTACCCTGCTTCCCCCACACCAGGACCTGCCCCCACCTAAGCCCTCCTTTGCTTAGACTCTTTTCAGTCAGAGGCACATCCCTGCTTAAGATCTTCACAGACGTCTGTCCACTGTCCCAACTCCCCAGCCTGGCATCTAAGGCCCTTCACAGAATGGTGTAAACTGCCTTTCCAGCTACGAGTCCTGTCTTTCTGACAGAAGCTGTCCTGTTCTCCAAATAACCAGGATTTTTTTTTTCATGCTTCTAAGCCTTTGCTCCTGGTGTTCCCTGGGTGTAAGGTGACTTTCCTTCCTTTCTCCACCTGGAAAATATCTATTCTTATCATGTAAGATCTAACTCAGTTTTCATCTTTCCTTGGAAGTATTGCTGGATGTTCTCAGGCTGAGTTGGTTATTCCACTTCTCCACATGTAAGTCTGTTCAAGTGCACGTCGTGCCGGATTGTGTATGTTTGTGTGTCTGTGTCTCCCATTATGAGCTTCAAGTGCAAAGCCTGGCACAGAGCAGGTGCTTGGTGAATGCTCAATAAATGAATGAATCAATAAACTCTAACTTCGAACAATGTGTCCCAACAGAGACAACACTGAGATTTGGAAAGAAACTTACTCATCTAAGCGATGATGTTGCTTACCATTTCGCTGGGAAAGCAATCTGCAGAACATAAGAGCCCAACACCACATCCACTCACATGCTTGCACCTGCACTCACATACTCTACCTTCCCTCATGTTGCTGTGGAGGAACTTTCCCCGCCCCTGTCCAAGCCATCCCCTCTGCTTGTTCACTGCCCCTACTTGATCCCTTCCCCTCTCATCTACTCAAAGATATCGCTCCAGGAATTTTTGCCTATCTTTCCTGCATCACCAAATTTTTTTAGTTTACTGGATCATTTCCACTAGTACAAAAACATGTTCTTAGTTCTTCCATTAAAAAAAAGCTCTTGGCTTTCCTTCCCCTTTCCATTACTACTTCATTTTTCTCCTTTCCTGGAAACAGCTGTTTCTGTTTCTACATCACTGTCTCTCATTCCTTGTCACTCCTTCCCTCTTGAACCCATTCCAACAAGGCCTTTGCCTCCACCATCCCACTGAAACTGCTCTTGTCAAGGACTCCATGACCTCTGTGTTAAATCTAATAGTCAGTTCTCAGTCCTCAACATACCTGAGAGTTCAGCAGCATTTGACCCCTCCTCCCTGTGCCACTTTTTTAAAACTTGACTTCCAGGATACCACACTCCTAGTTTCCCTCCTATTTCACTGGAGTCTCCATCTACAAATCCTTTGCTGGTTCCTCTTCTCCCAGACTTTTTAACATCAGAATGAGCCAGGGCTCCATCTTTGGAACTCTTTTCTTCTCGATCTACACTCACCCCTTAATTGACCTCCCTCAATTTAACAGATTCAAAAATTTATATCTCCAACACTGACTTTTCCTTTAAACTCCAGACTTATATCCCACTGTATCTTCAATATCTCCATGTGAATGTTTAACAGACATCTCAAAGTTAACATTCTAAAACCAAACCCCTAATTCTCTTCTCCAAATCTGTTCTACCCACAGTCTCTCCCTTCTCTTTTAAGGAAAATCCATAACTCCATCCTTCCTGATGCTCAAGTCAAAAAACTTGGAGATACCTTTGACAACATCTTCTCTTCCATGCCCCATATTCAATCCTTCACCAAATCATGTTGTCTGTGTCTTCAGAATATCCAAATTCTGTCCACTTCTCACCACCTCTACCTGCTCCCTGCCACCATCAGCTCAAAAGCTTTAGATGGCTGCCATCCTACCACATTAAAAGCCAAAGCCCTTACAACATCTTTAAAGACCCTACATGATTGGATGCTCCATTAGCCCACTGACCTCATCTCCTACAGTCTCCCTCTCAGTCATTCCATGTCAGCCACTGGCTTCCCTGCTGCTTCCAGAATACACTAGGCCTGGTCCATTCTAATGGCTGCTGTGCTTATTGTGCTCTTTGCTGAAAATACTTTTCCCCGGATTTCCACATATTGTTTCTTTATTTCCTTCACAATGATGCCTTCCCTGACTATCCGATTTAAAATTCCAATCCACTCTGTTCCCTGCACCCCCATCCACACCGCTTACTCCCTTAATTGATTTATTTTCCTCCATAGCATTTTAGAGTGACCATTGTCCTGGTTAATATCTCTTTACCCAGTGTAATTATTAATAGTTTTTTGCTTTCACCCTCAGGGGTGTCCTGATTTGGATAATAAATTTAAATGATCCCCTTACTTTCCATCAGCTAGTAAACTAAATATTTTACTTCTTTACTTTGCTTACACAGACTCCCCCTTTTAGAACGTAAGTTCTATGAAGGTAGGGAGTTTTGTATATTCTGGTCCTTACTTGATCTCCAGTACCTAGCACAGTGCCCAGCACAAGGTAACTGCTCAATAAATACTAGTGGAGCAAATGAATTTACATTTTCTAAATAACAACAGTGGCAGTTGCACCACTGTTTTGTCACCTTTCTTTGTAAGAGATTAGGTCTTGGCCTCAGCCTCAGGGTGATGCTCCTAAACCGGGCCAGGGAACCCATTTTATTTCCAGACTCTGTTAACCCTCCAACTTTCAACGAAGAAGCCACAGTGAGTCAAGGAGCCAAAAGAGGAAGGTCAATTTGTAAAGTGCATGCCATCAGGAATCTTAGAAATGTGATCCATCAACCTCAGCCTCACAGCAAGGAGGCAGTGCCTGGGACAGCCCCACAGCACTAAGGCAGTCTTCCCATGGAAACACTTTTTACACCATCACCAAAGCCCTGCTCCTGCCACAGCATAATGACTGTGTTCAGTGTCATGGAGAGGAAAACACACATTAGCCAGACGGCGGGTTTCGGACGCACGCCTGTGACATTATCTCTAATCATATACAGTCTATTTCATATCCGCTTTTTTTGTGGGCTTCACAACTTATAATTATTGCCAGCAGGAAAAAAGAAAAAAAAAATGGTAGGAAGATGTTGGAAGGGAGGGGTATAGATGGGAGGGAAAATTCTTCCTGATAGCAATAAACTGTGTGAGAAAGATAGGCCAGAGCTTATTAGAAAATATGAGAGACTATATCTGGATTAAAGCTAAGAAAAATTAATTGTATATAAGTTCTGAGACTGTGTAAGCCAGGGAGATCCCATAAGGCTTTCAGATTGTCTCCTTACATTGTGTGTCCATGACACTGGAAGGAAGATAGTGAGAAGTTATGAAATGTCTCAAATTTAGGGTCCAGTATGGATAGTTCATAAATCCATATAGGACTTGGAAAGCCCTCTGAGGTTAATGAGCTGAACTTCATTTTATAAAAGAGGGGATGGACCTGCTGGGCAAGGACTCAAATCCAAGTCTTCTGATTCAGAACACAGCTGACTCCTCTACAGAAGGCAAAGGTAACAGGGAGCTCTCTCTCACATCATTTACCCAGGCTCTTGCAGTGGAAGGAATTTCCTCGAAGCTTGGCACTG
Organism: Equus przewalskii; assembly: GCF_037783145.1. Classification (NCBI taxonomy): domain Eukaryota; kingdom Metazoa; phylum Chordata; class Mammalia; order Perissodactyla; family Equidae; genus Equus; species Equus przewalskii. Next base: position 9,809,173 of record NC_091832.1, on the reverse strand, counting down.
GGACCAGGAGGATGGCAGAGTTCCGATAACATCATGAGGCTAAGATGGGAAACCCTTCTGGATCCAGTGATCCTGACACTGTGTGCCTGCCTTAAGACCATAGCCCACTTGTGTGTGGTGGGGTCTGTATGTGTGTGTGTGTGTGTGTGCGTGTGTGGTGTCCATGTGGTGTTGCATGTATACACCTCCTGAGAGAGCCGAGTTGTAGCACTGGAGCACTGGGCCACAGGAACTGCTCCTACTCTCCTCCCTACTAGGTGCCCCAACCTCCTTTTTCCCTCTCTCACTCAGGTTTATCCATCCTTCAAGGCTGCCATCAAGTTTCCCCACACACACCCAACATGGATGGTGGAGATGCAGTGGTTCGGCCTCCAAGCTTCAGTGTCACACCAACCCATGTCTTTGCCCAGAAGTCTCTTTACTAATGGTAAAACCTTTATTTCCCTAAGTCTTGGTTTTTGCATGCGTAAAAATTCCTACTTTTGCAGGATTGTGGTGAGTGTTAAATAATATATTGTTTTAAAGGGAGTAATATAGTCAGATAATTTATTGGAATAAGAATTTGTCTGTATGTTCTTGCATTTTCCCTTCATCTCCTGCTCCAAGCAACAGTCAGGCTACTAGTTTTTGCCTTTCTGGGGATTTTTGAAGGAGGGGAAAGCAGAAGCTGCTTGGAATCAGTGGTATTCTTGTGTTTTTGTGAAAGCCAGGGTTCACTGAGGAGCCTTTGGACATCCTTGAGGGGAAAAGGAAGAAAGGGGAGGATGGCTTTGGGGTTAAGGGGGGAAGGATATTTCTCAAACAGGGAGGAGCATGAACGTCAGTGTATCTATCATCTGTTCTCCACTCTGCAACAGCATCCCAGAGAGTGCTCAAGTTGGTGGGTTGTGTATTTATGGTCTGGTGGACTCATCAGATGGTTATGTCCTGAGCAGTGCATGGAAGCAGCAGTATAGGGACATGAGAGCAAGGGAAATGGTGTGTCAGTGGGAACTGGTCTGGACCAGTGACCAATAACCAGAGAGGCTACCCCGATGCTTCTGATACTTTGGTGCTGCATGAGAACCTGGGATCTTAGCAAAACATGGGGTAGGAAGCTCCAGTAATAACAGAGATTCAATTTACTACCAGTTCAGTAGGATGTGGGCTACAAGTTCAATTTAAATGCTTTTAGTAAAAAAAAATATATTTCTCATACTCCTAGGTTTGTAGACTAAGATTCATCCTCATTATAGCGGCATGGTGTCTAACATAGAGTAATGTTCCGTACATGGCAGATATTATCATTATTGTTACATCACTTACTAAATGTATTTGAATAAATAAAAATCATAGGGTGGGTCAGATCAGTAAAGATCTAGGGGTCAGGTTAGGGCTGCTCAAAAACATGAGCAAAGTGTCAGAAGGAAACTAAACTCAAGAAACTGAAGTAATAGATCCGAAAGCACAGGAACCCAGTCTCAGAATATTCTTCTCTAAAAACTTTCACTGAGGACATATTTTGGACAAGGCCTGAGATGGATGCTAGAGTCACAATGATGAGTCAAACACTGTCCCTGGCAACACGGAGCCCCAATCTGATGGGGTACATAGACAGATAAAGAGATGATTTCAGTTTAGTGTGCTCACAGCTGTCTTAGGGACCTTTGCCACAGATCAGCCTCCTGTTTGAGTTTGGCTGCTTTTCTTCTTTTTTTGCTGTGGGAGAGTCACTCTTAAATAAGATTAGACTTCAGGCTCATTGGGGTGACTGAGGAAAGCAGCTCACTGGCCAGCCAGGGAACTTGGTATTTCCTAGCATAGGCATGCAGAAGAACTTCGTTCCACTCCCAGCTTTTAGCTAGGGCAGTCAGACTCCCAATCCTGAGCTTTTCTAATTATACCATGCTGTCTCCAGAAATGACCTTAGGAATTAATAGCTTGTACTCTAATAAGGAGAAGAGGAAAAATAAAAATTAGAACGTCCACTGAACCACTTTTGTAGGGCTGCCATAACTAATTACCACGAGCCGGGTGACTTAAAACAACAGGAATGTATTCTTTCCCAGCTCTGGAGCCAGAAACTGGAAATCAAGCGTCTGACAGGGCCGTGCTTCCCCCAGAGCTTGTAGGGAAGAATCCTTCCTTGCCTCTTCTAGCTTCTAGTGGTTGCTGGCAGTCCTTGGTCTCTTGGTTTGTGGCAGCATTACTCCAATCTCTGCCTCCTTTGTCACATGACCTTTCCCTTGGGTGTCTCTGTGTACCTGTGTCTCCACATGGCCTTCCTATAAGGACACCAGTCATTGAAATTATGGCTCACTCCAATCCAGTATGATCTTATCTTAACTTGATTACATCTGCAAAGACCCTATTTCCAAATAAGTTCACATTCACAGGAATTGAGGATTAGGACTTCAACATATATTTTTGGGGGATACAATTCAACCCACAACACACACATTCAAAATATGCACAGACAGACACAGACAGAAAGGAGAAACCTTCTGGAGTTCATTTGCCATCTATAGATTCACTTGTCTATTGGACGCTACTTAACATCCATGAGGGCACCCTTGTGAAGAACGAAGCCCAGGCTAAGTGAATGTACCTGCCTCACGGCTGGGCTGCTCAGGAGTTTTAGACCTGCCTGTTCCAGTGGGTGTCCTGGACTATGACAGAGAAGCTAGAGGTAGAGGAGAGAAACTGCCAACCTAAAATGTACCCAGTCCAACACCTCATCTTGTAATGAGGAAAACAAGGAGCAAGGAAGGAAAGGAACCTGTCTAAAGTTTCATTATGCACTGGCCATGAGAGCCCCAAATGTTAGCTACGTGTTAGCCCAAATAAGGAGGCTGATCTGAGAAAGAAAGACTTCATGAGCTTTCAAAAATTTTAGTTGACTTCAAAATGTGCAAATCCTTTGACCCAGTAATTCTATGCTTAGGAAATCAGCCTAATGAAACGGTTAAGATTTAGCTACAAGGAAATTTATCAGAGCATTATTAATAATGGCAATACAAACAGTTACCATAAACTGAATATTTCCTTTATGTCAGACATTGTACTAGGTGCCTTGCATACATTTTTATTTAATCCTCAAAACAACCTTTCTTTCTTTTAAGATGAAGAAACTGAGATTTGGAGAGGTTAATTAAGTTCCCCAAGATACATAGTTTGAAGAGCTTTGGTTGGAATCCACATCTACTTGATTCCAAAGCCCAGGTTCTTATGCTACACCTTTTACATGAAGTCATCAAAGTCATTTTAAGGGACCTCAGATAGAAATGCCAACGACTGGGAACTGGTTAAAAATGTCAAGGTGCATTCATACAATAAAGTATAATAAGTCATTACATGTGGTGTTACAGATTAATATACAGTGATATAGTGTATGGGAAAAGGGTAGGTTACAAGACATTACTCCCTATGTGATTATGTGAGTATGTGCAGTGGTTAGAGTGGACAGATAAATATGTATACAAACATTAACCCTCATTATCTCTGGGTGGTGGGATTATGGATGAGTTTTACTTTTGATTTTCTATATTTATAATTTTTCTGCAATGAACAAGGAATTAAGTTAATAATAGAAAAATAAAAAAGGAGGTTTTGTTTGCAAAACAAAGATTTCCAGCAGGCAAGGAGAGTGCTTCGCTAAAACGATATTTCTAAGACAGCATCTTCAGCTTGAGGGTTTCCTTCAGCACATTAGCTTTACTTCTCCAGACAAAATCCATTTACCTATTTGGCACATGGAAAACTATAGCTTTCCACTAGTGAAAAGGTTCATTCCTTTGGACTTAGCAGATGCACCCGGGCAGTAAAGGCTGCTGAGTGCCTGAGTATCAGAGGGATTTCAGGGCACGTTGCTTCTGCCCTGTGGCTGGAGGAATCTAATAATATCCCAACATTTCTTTTTCTTCTTCTTTCTTCTGAAGATGCAGCAGGTAAAGCTTCTGATTGAATTCCATCTTGATTTCATTAAATATTCATAAAGGCCAATTAGAAGAGGAGAGAAAGAGGCCACGAGGCAGCCCCTTCTATCATCTTGTCACAGGCCGGCTGGCTGACTGTCAGGCATGGACCAGCCAGTGGTCAATATGGCTGTGACCTTTCTGCCCTCTCCTCCAGGGTCACTTCTCACCATTCCAGCAAGGGACTCAGGACAGACAGGGAAGGAGAGGCAGGGGCCAGGCAAGGAGAAACAGCTCATAATTCTGACAGCAAGGTGCTTAGTGTGTAGAATGCAAAATGCAAATACTGGAAACATCCTCAATCACGGCTGGAATGGAAATCTTTCCCTAATGAGCGATGACGATGGGAGAGAGCTGATTGCGCTGAAGAAAAACTGCTTAAAATTCATAATCAATCAAGCAAGCTGATTTTAACCTTTTGTAACTAAGCCATCCTGTTCCAGCTTCCTTTATCGGCCAACTGGAGCTCATCTCTCCCCACTTCTTACCGCCACCCAGTGGGACAGAAGGTGCCAGTGGAGGCCCAAAAAGAGACTAGAGAAGAGAACATCTCAGGAAGGCAGAGTGAAAGGACCCGAGATAGCTGGTCCATCCTGGCCCTTTAGTTTTACAGTTGGGACCTAATGATGTCACATGGTCAGTGGCAGCTTTCTTGTCTGCGTCAGCTGAGGAATATGGTGAAACAACATGCACTGGAAATCCAGAGATCTAGGTTTGGGACCAATAGCTGTGTGACATTGGAACTATTGCGAGCCGTGTGATATTGGAACAAAGTACTTATAACTATTTTTAGACTGCAGATTCCATACTCAAACATGACAATAATCATGTCTTCCTCCCTACTTCACAGGGTTCTTGTGAGACTCAAATAATAGAAAGGATCTAGACGTGCTTTGAAAATGGCAGTGCACCCTGTTATTATAATGCTTCTCCTTTCCATTTCCCAGGCCCCTCACTTCTCCCCCTCCAAAACACATTCCACACAGGTGAAGCTAAGATCTTTTTAAAACCTGAATCTGACCTTGTAATTTTTCTGTTTAACCCTCCCCACATTGTCCTTTGGATATAGTCTAAGCACTAAGCCTGGCATTCAGGAACCTTCACAATTTGAGGCACTTGCCTTCTCTTCTCTGAGCTTCAGTTTCCTGATTCATAAAAGGAGAATACTAATACCTGCTTTAGAAGGCTGTTGTGATTATTAGAATTCACATCTGTAAAGTGACCAGCATGGTTCCTGGCACACGATAGCTGCTCTATATAGCTTAATTATTATCTTATTAATTTCACAACAACCCTGGAAGATAGGTAGAGAAGGGGTAATTTTTGCCCTGAATTTACAAATGAGACATGAGAAGTCCAGAGAGGTGAAGACATTGGATTATGGTCACACAGCTAGAATTCAGAGCTGAGATTTCACTCTTGGGGTTTTGGCTTATAGAGGTGGAAAAGGAGGAGAAGGTGTGGACCTACCCTAGGCTGCCAGCATGAAATTATTCTTTTCTGAGATACCTCTGCCAAGCCCAAAAGGTAGAGAACAGATTTATTTTCTAACATGATCACAAGGCCTTAGGCTGTAGGGCTATCCAACTTCTCTGGTCTCATTTCAAACTCCAAACTAGCGGAAAGTGAAAAGAAGCAAATAGTGCTTCAGTTATGCTAAACAGCTGCTTGAATAAAAAGGGAAGATGAAATTCCCAAACAATAATTCAATAGGTTTTTTTTTTTTTTTTGCTCAGCATCTCCTCTGGGCCCCATTTCAAGGCAGCGAAGAAAAACTGAGTGGAAATACTTGTGCATGAACTGTTGCAAATGAACGTATCACTCAAAGATGTTTCCTCAAGACACTGGACTCCACAGGGGGTAGCCAACCAGTCCTGGGCAGGCAGTCAGGAAACCTGGATCTGGTCTCCTTTAGTTTCACCTCATCTTTCCTGGTCTCCTTGCCCATCAGTTCAGACCTGCCCCAAATCCCAGATCCACTTTGATAAGAAGGAAAAGGGTGAGCATTTCAAAAATTCTACCCTATTCATTCCTTCATTTAACAAATATTTATTGGGCACCTACTATGTGCCAGGCTTTCTGTTAGTTAGATTACAAAGATAGGCAGACAGACACAGATTCTACCCTCATAGTACTTATAGTCTAGAGATATTTTAAAATCACCACATATTCACATATACGATTTCACCCTTTAATGAGTGTCATGAAGGAAAAATATTGGGAGTTATGAAATATTTAACAGGAGGATCTGATGTAGCTGGGGCTGGGGGTGGGCTCAGGTAAGATTCCCATGAGGAAGAGACATTTGGAGTTAAAAAGCCAGAAGGGATGTGAATGTAGCGGGATTGGGGGGGGGATATCCTGTCAGAGGGGACGGCATTTGTAAAGGCCCTGACGTATAAGGGAACAATGGCATATTCGTGGAACTGAAGGAGACCAGAACGCCTGGAGTACAGAGATGGGGACCAGGAAAGATGAGGCTGGAGAGGAGGGAGGAGACTAGACCCCATAGAACCTTCTAGGCCAGGAAACATAATTTGAGAAGCAAGTTAGTCTAAGCATGAGAGAAGCCACTGAAGTTTAAAAGACGGATGGGCATGATTAGATTTTTATTGCAAAAAAATCACTAAATCTCAGCAGGTTTTGCTATAAAAAATTACATACTAATTCTGAAATTCATATGGAAATGCAAAGGACCTAGAATAGCCAAAATAACTTTGAAAAATAACAAAGTTAAAGTACTAACCTTCCTTGATTTCAAGACATTATAAGCCTACGGTAATCAAGACAGTGTGGTTTTGGCATAATTAGATCCATGAAAGAGAATAGAGTTCAGAAATAGATTCACACATATAAAGACAACTAATTTCCAACAAAGATGTGAAGGCAATTCAGTGGAGAAAGAACAATCTTTTCAATAAATGGAGCCAGGACAATTGGTTGTCCATATATATTTAAAAAAAGAATTTTGATTCATACTTCTCATCACATATGAAAATTAACACAAAATGGCTCATAGACCTAAGTCTCAAACCTGAAACTCTAAAACATTTAGAAGAAAACATGAAAAATCTTCGTAACCTTGGATTAGTCAAAGATTTCTTAGATACAATACAAATGTATGATCCGTAAAAGAGTAAACTGATAAATTGGACCCGTTGAAAATTTAAAAACTTCTGGTCATTGGAAGAACTGTCAAGAGAATTAAAAGATAAGTCATAAGGGCTGGCCTGGTGGTGCAGTTGTTGAGTTCGCATGTTCTGCTTCAGTGGCACGGAATTCGCCAGTTTGAGTCCCAGGCGTGGACCTACGCACCACTTGTCAAGCCATGCTGTGGCAGGTGCCCCACATATAAAGTAGAGGAAGATGGGCACAGATGTTAGCTCAGGGCTGGTCTTCCTCAGCAAAAAGAGGAGGATTGGCAGCAGATGTTAACTCAGGGCTAATCTTCCTCAAAAAGAAAATAATAATTAAAATTTAAAAAAGATAAGCCATAGACTGGGAGAAAATATTTGCCAATGCTATATTTGATAAATGGCTTGAATCCTGAATATGTATATAAAGAACTCTCAGAATTCAATCATAAGAAAACAAGTAACCCAATTGCAAAATGGGCAAAACATCTGAACAGACAGTTCACCAAAGGAGGAAACAGATAGCAAACAAGCACATGAAAAAATGCTCAACATCATTAGTCATTAGGAAATTGCAAATTAAAACTATAATGAGATACCACTACTCACCTATCAGAATGACTAAAATGAAAAACACTGCCCCTAGTTGTAGTACTGGGCAGCACTGGAGCCCCAACTATTGGGGAGCAATGGAGGAGCTAGACTCTCAGACATTGCTAGTGGGAATGTAAAATGGTACAGTTAATTTGGAAAAAAGTTTGGCAGTGTCTTAAAAAATTATTCTTCAAGATAAATGAAAGCATATGCCCTTACAAAGAACTGTACATGAATATTCAAAGTAACTTTATTTGTAATAGCCAAAACCTGGAATCAATTAAAATTTGCACCAACAGATGAATGGATAAACAAATTGCGGTATATCCATACAAGGAATACTACTCAGCAATAAAAAGGAATAATACAACAATAAAAAGGAATAGAGACAACAATGTGGCTGAATCTCAAAATAATTATGTAGAGTAAAAGAAACCTGAAAAAAAGTGTGCACACACTGTATTATTTTTATAAAATTCTAGAAAAATGCTGTATGATTCAGTTTATACAGAATCATACAGCATACAGAATAAACTCTAGAAAATGCTAACTAATCTATAGTGACAGAAAGAAGATCAGTGGCTATCTGGGATGAGTGGAATAGGGGAGGAGTGAGAAGAAGAGATTATAAAGGGACACAAGGGGACTTTTGGGGGTGGTAGATTGTCCATGATCTTGATTGTGGTGATGGTTTCAAGAGTGTATACATATGTCAAAACTTATCAAATTATACACTTTAAATCTGTACAGTTTATTGTGTGTCAATTACTCCTCATTTAAAATTGTTTAAGATAAAAAAAAACAAGCAAAAAAGCTAGTTGTAACGAGGAAAATAGACAGGGAGTATATGGTGGTGGCGGAGCAGAAGGGACAAGTGGATTTAGAGTGAACAACTAGGAGACTATTATAAAAATCCAAGAGGGAAATAGTGATAATTTAGAAGAAAGTGAGAGGAGAAGTAGAAACAAACAAAGGATTTAGGAGATAAAATGGAAAGGACTGGAGATGGACTGGATGGAGGGGAGTGGAGTGAGAGAGAGTGAGGGCTAAAGGACAGCATCTAGGTTTTCGGACCGCCCACCCTGTGCCACTCAGTGAGATGCATTCCACACTCAGGGAATACGGAAGGAAGCCCTCATGACCCCTCTCACATCTATTCCCTGCTCCTTTCCCATTACGAATTCCCTGGGTCGGATCTTATCCTCTTTTGCCTACTTTGGTACAACAGCTTCTTCTGTAATCTTCCCATACTCAGACTTGCCTTCACCAGTAGATCCTTCACATCAGAGACCAGCGTAATCTTCTTAAAAGGAATATCTGACCATTTCATTCTCCTGCTAAATTCCTTCCCACGACTCCCCACTGCCCTCAGGATGAAGTCCAAGATCCTTAGCCTGGCACTTGTGAGACCTTCCCTGACTTGGCTTCTGCCATCTTCTGCAGCCATCTTTCCCTCCTGCCAACACCTGGCAGGACTTGGCTCCAGACATACTCATATTTCTTGTAGCTTCTTGAACGTTTCCCTCTTCCTTGCCAGTATATAAGTTGGCCCCTGAGCTTTGAATCACTTTTTGGCTTTGTTTGGTGACTCTTAGATGCTGTTTCAGCATTTCATGCTTCCTTTTATCAGAGCATGTATTTCCCTGGATGGTATGTATCTACAGCTCTGATTTGGTCCCCGTTCTGAGGCCTTTTCTCTTGCACCTCTATGGAGGATTCCTTTCATCTTCCCTCTAAACATAGGGATCTATTTACTCCTCCTGGACCCCTTCCAGGAGTCTGAGTACTGTTCAGCATCTAGGGTAGTACCAGGCACACAGTGTAGGTGCCTCGGCTTTGGGCCTTGGGCTTTGCTTCCTGTGAGCAATGTTGCTGGTGCTAAAAATCTGTTTTTTTGCTGACTTGGCCTGGCTCCCCCTCCCTGGGCCCTGTCCATCCATTGGAAGCTCCCTACTTCATCTTTTAGATTAATGGCTTAGCAAAATGGGTGATTCTCATTGGCTTTGGATATTCAGTAGTGGCTCCACTGGTGCCACTAGTGCTGGGTCTGATGCTCAGCATTTGTCCCATCTCTAGAGAAAAGCTTTGGACACTCCCTGCCTTTCATGCCTCACCTAGTGCCATAATTCCTTCCATCCTCACATGCTGTCTTGAGTAGCTATGGAGTCAGACCTGTGCTTGGCAATGGGGAGACAGATCAGATACAGTCGCTGACCTCAGGGACTAAACAAGTTGCTCCTGTTCCCTGATCTTTGTTTTCCTCATCTGTTAAATAATATCGAAGGTGGCTCTTCCTCTCTAATTTCATGATTCTGAGATTAGAATGAAATCTAGTGACAACAAGGTGAGTAAATTGTAGCAGAGGAGGAGCTAAATGCCTGAAAGAAAATATGCAGCACTGATAAAATAGTCTCAATCATTGCTGGGCTAATTAATGTAACTTCTACAGACAAGACGACTATGGTTGTGCTGAAATACGCATGGCCATGGGTTGCTGTCATTGTTCAAAGTGTAGCGTTTGTCTTTAAAGCTTCATGAGTAGCATGGATCATGACATGAGTAGTACATAAAACGTTTATTTGACTGAGTAACTATTTGACAGAGGAAGTTTCCGAGATGCATGTGGCCTTTATCTTCAGGAGGCAGTTTAGTGTAAAGGTTAAGAATAAAGTTTTGGAGCTGTCTGCCTGTATTCAAATACTAGCTCAACCAATTCTTGGTTGGATAAACTTGGAAAAATTGCTCACCTTTTTATGCCTCAGTTTGCTCATTTGTAAAATGAGGACATAATAAAACCTACCTCATAGGGTAATTGTGAGGATTAAGTGAGTTAATAAATTTACAGCTCTTAGAACAGTGGTTGGCATGAGGTAAGGGCTCAATGAATATTAATAATAATTGTTATTATCTACAAAGACCTAAGACCAGTCCTGATTTCCAAAGAAGAAATGTGGAATTACTGAGATAGAAAAACCCCAATGCAAGAATTATTACCCAACCTCACATTCACGTGTTGTTGCTTCCATTTGCTCATGCTTATCCACACTGTGATAAGGTGGGTAACTGTATCCAGCCTGCAGTTGCAAGGCACACGACTCTCTCCAATAATAAATATGATCACATTTCCTGGAGGATTTTCTATTTCAAAATTATAATTACAATCCAATGGTTTAATTGAATTTGACCCTTCATTCTACCCAAAGGGCTGATGCAGAAAAGAATAGGCAATCATAGGCAATCACGTGCCAAGGTAAGTAACAAGGGATCTTTAGGAGGTAGAATCATAAATTGTGGGTTGCTTATTTGCTGCGAAGCCCTGTCTTTTTCAAGGGTCCGCAACCTTCAGCATCTTTCATCCTACCAGCCGCTCTATCAAAGACACTCACTCATAGCAGAAGGAAGAAAAAAGCACACTGTATCCAAGAAGCCCATCTCTATGCTTGTGGGCCTTCTATTTTTACATTTGCCACTTATGGTAAAAACACTGGGGGACACACATACTGCAACAATATTTGGTAACAAATTTACTGCAATGTCTTTAAAACATAGCCAAGCAAAGTAATGTAAAAATCACTGAGAATAAATACTAATTTGATTGCAGCTAAATAACACAGATACAATAGACAACAAAGAATTAAGGAGATCAGTGTACCTTAAATAGATAAGTTTCTGAAAGAGAGGGAAATAATAACAGCTATAATTTATCAAGAACTTCCTGTTCTTAGCATTTTACATAGATTTTATCCTCTCAATAACCCTCTGAAATAAACATCACTATTATCCCCCTTTTACAGATGGGAAAACTAAGGCATAGAATGATTAAGTAATTTGACCAAGTACTGATTCCAGTGCCTGTATGCAAACTTCAGGCCCACCTAGTCTCTCTGTGTCCCATAGATGATGAACATAAGCCTTGTTGAGATCCACTGTTCCAAATATTACCCCAAAACCAAACATGGCAATGCCACAACAGAAACAATAAGGTTGCTGGTAAGGCCCTCCAGTTTCCACTCAATAACAATACCTAGTAGTATTTATTAATTCATTCAAGAAATATTGATTGACCATTTACTATGTGCCAGATACTGTTATAGGCACCAGTGATATGACAGCAAATAAAACTGATGAAACCCCTGCTCTCAGAGAGCATACTTTTAATTGAGGGAAAGAGACAATAAGTAAAACTAGTAAAATATATAGTACACTAAGGTAGTGATAAATCCCATGGAGAAAAATCAAACAGGGAAGGAAGAAAATGGACTTTTAGAGATGAACTTGAAATTCTGGATAGGCCAGGGATGGTCTCACTGAGAAGGTGACGTTAGATTAAAAACCTAAAGGAGGAGAGAGAACCATGAAGATATTAGGTATAATATTAATAAACTTTATCTTCCTGTTCACCCATAAAAACAAATGAAACCTATTATTTTGCCAAGAAAAGCAAACTCTTTGAGCCTGGAGAGAGGTGAATCATGTACTGATCGTGACTGTGTGCCAGGCATCACGCTAGGCATCACGAAGGATGCAGAGATAACAGGCAGAGGCCCTGCCCTCAGCAAGCTCGGGCTGTCAGGGAGGAAAGCACGGGAGAGATGGCGTATTGTAAGAAGGGGGGCAATCTGCTTTCAGAGGCAGGAACAGACCCTTCTACAGAGGTGATGGTTAGGTCAAGTTGCAAAGGGATTGGGGGTGAGGGAGGGAGGCTTTGGAGCGGAGAGGGGCCCCCAGGTTGGAGAAACAAATAAGACAGCATACACAGAGACGCAGATGTGGGGAAGAGAGGAGGCTGTGACGACTATCAGCGGATTGGTGGGTGGAGTGGGTGCGGGGTGGGCGGAGGAGGGGGTCGGGTGGAGGACGGGAAGGCTGTGCTAGAGCAGATTTGGGAGGAGGGTAAGAGGAGGTAAAACTTTATCCAGTTTGGTTATTTCTTGTCATGAAAACAAAGAAATCAAATTATTTGGATTAATTGGCTTATGTGATTAGGCAGCTTAATACAATATAAAATCATTTTAAATGCGCGGAGGAATGATGTGAGCTATAAATAAGTAAATAAGTACATTCTGCCCCAGAAGATTGAAGAACACAAGCCTCCTTCTGTGGCCACAGAAACTGCTCCACTGTCTCTGCACGTGGAAGCTGAGCCTCCTCCAACCGTGTGAAAGCCAGTCAGGCTGTCGGCTGTGGGACATAGTCTTGAGGTCAGATGATCTGGACCGTGTGACATTGGGATGTCACTTGACCTTTCTGCACCTTGCTTCCCTAGCTGGACAATGTGGGTGATCCCTACCCTGCTTGGACTCAGTGCAGTCCTGGGTGTGGAAAGCACAAGGAAGCTGGGGAGCACTCGGGCTTAACCATCCAGACTCACTGTCAGCACCCATGCACAACTCTGCCTTTCCTTACCGGATTTAAGTGAAAAAAATGAGAGTCAGAGAGTGAAGAGAATCTTTCTACCTCCTGTATTTAGCTGTGTGGCTTTGGGAAAAATCTTAGAACTTCTGTTTTCTCATCTATAACGTGGGGCCTAATAATACCACACAGGTGGTGATAAGCTTTGAATAAAATAATGCAGCTGGCATATTATGGAGCTCAAAAAATGAGTATTCCTGTCTGTTTACTTTTTGAGAGCCTTTAGAAAAGCTCCAAAGGGCCATATATTTCCAAAAAAGCAGGGAAGTGCGTACAATGTACAATGTGTAAGCTGCGTTCCATCCTGGAGCAAGCCAGGGAGAAAAGGTCTGCTGGGAAGAAGGTCTGAAGGTTTGTAACAACCAGCCTGAAAGAAGCTCTAGTCCACACAATTCCTCCCTCCCCAGCCTGCAGGTCCTCGCCCTGAAATGACTCTCATCTGCAACCTCTCAGAGCCCCTGACCCTACTAAGGTCAGCTCAAGTAACCCTGACTGGGTATCTACTATGTTCCAGTCACAATGTAGGTGGCAAAGATCCAGACAAGTTAAAGTCCAGAGGGGCTCATGACACAGTTGCAGTGTGATAAATGCAGGGTTCTGGGGACCCAGAGAAGAGCCTCATAATCCAGCCTGAGGACTCCCAGAAGAGAGCTCAGAAGAGTTGAAACTGGTACTGAATCTTTGGAAATATAAGTCTGCTAGGTCAAGAGGAAGATAAAGAGAGAATTGCTTGAGCAGAAGTGTGCCGTGTTAAGAGAGCAGTGTGTGTGTGTGTAATGAGTATCTTGAGAAGGCAAGGTTAGGGAAAGTTGGTTTTTAAAAATTTTCTGTGAAACTTCCAAGCTCCTTCTCTCTCCCCATTCCTTCAAAGTTTGTGCAGGCCCCTCTTCTAAGAGCCCCTCCTCTTATGACTCTTTCTTCTTTTAGGAAGGCAGTAAGTTGGTCCTGACCTTGTCAGAGAACAGCTCTCAGCTAAACCGTGATTCACTTCTGCAGGCCCCAGCTGACATCTCGTCATCATGCCAAATCCCAATCACTTCACAATGGGTCAACTCCCTCTCAGAGGGTCACCCCATTCATGGGCTTGCAAACTCTTAAGATCAGACATCCAAAGTAGTTAACAAAGTTGACTTTTACAGAGGTCCGGAAAAAAGATTCAACCAATACAGTATTCTGTATTTCTCTTTTTCATGCTATCTGATGCCAAGTTTCTAATTTTATAAGCAAGTTGTGAATCTCCCTGAAAATAAGATAAATTCCCTATAAGGGAGCTTTATGGCTTTATTTCAATGGCACTTTCAAGTACACAAGTATCTTGTATATTCCAAATTGTCCAGGGGTTTATGAGAATAAGGATATTTTAGTACACTGAGCATTAGCAATGTGCCAGGCAGTAGAGCTAGTGCCTCTATGTGATCTCATTTTATTCTAATATCACCCTATGAATCAGAAATAGTTTTCCATTGTACAGTGAAGAAAATTGAAGCTCAGAGAGGTTAAGTGATTTTCCCATTCTACAGCTAGAAAAGGGAAGAGCTGAGCATGGAAGCCAAGTCTGTTATTCCAGAGCCTATCCTCTCTCAGAGCCTCAGTCTTTCCATGTCTGTGTAGTTTTCAGACAATTCAGCAAATTCCAAAGCTTTCTTACTAGTGTTGAGTACTTTGAATGCAATCTTTGTAAATCGTATCATACCCTTTCTTGTGTTCCTATACAGATAAACACGAGCATAAATTAACCTTGCCCTCATTTGTTTTTGCAGGACTATTTCTGCATCTGCTCCGCAGTCACTTTGCCTTTGCCTTGTTTGACTGGCTTATCAGTGATCATTGGCTCTTCCATGAAGTTATATTGCTGGCTGTGCCTGCCTCTTGCCAACCCTCCCAGTCCCTTTACATTTGCTGCTTCTAAACTCTTTTAGGCTCTTGGTAAAATAGCTATGCTTATTTGAGTATGCCCACAATGAGGTAAATAGGGTTGAATGATAATGAGAGTATTTGCGCTATGTGGAGAGTGTGATAAATTTAATGCATATGCCTGTGATGGTGCTTATAAAGTAGTTAACATGACATAGGAAATGTCACGGTGATCACGGTTCTGTCTGTTCTCATCTCAGGACCCAGTAAGGAATTTACTTTCCATATTGAAAGGATCAAAAGCAAAATCTCCTCCCATCTTCACCTCCATAGCAGCGGCAGAAAGTTTAAGCCATTGGCTACAGCACACTCAGGTTACAGACTGAGATGCAGGCCTCATAAATACACACAAGGAGAAACCATTTCCGCCGAAATGATTCATAAGCAGTGGGCATTTTGTAGCGCATGCTGGAGACATGCAAAACCTCCTCAGAAACACCATTGCTGGAAAGTGCCATTAAAATGAATTTGGAGAAAACACATAAACAGGAACTAAAATTTCTCTTCAAATAATACGATTCCTATTACCAGGAAGTGATATTCAATACCAACTTGCTAGGGACAAAAACAGCACACAAAAGAGAGGGAGATAGCAAGGTATAGGCAGTGCAGGAAAAAGAAAAATGCAGAATCTATGAAATACATACCATAATTCTTTAGTGACGTGGCCACGAGTTTCCATAAGTTTCTTTTTTTTTAATAAAGATTGGCACCTGAGCTGACAACTGTTGCCAATCTTTTTTTTTCTTCTCCCCATAGCCCCCCCTACATAGGTGTATATTCTAGCTGTGATTGCCTCTGGTTGTGCCATGTGGGATGCCACCTCAGCATGGCCTGACAAGCGGCGCCATGTCTGCGCCCAAGATCCGAACCGGCAAAACCCCAGGCCACCGAAGCAGAGCGTGCAAACCCAACCACTTGGCCGTGGGGCTGGCCCCTCCATAAGTTTCTTACTGAGGAGGAACTGAAAGCAGACACCAGAACTCTGCCGAACGCCGTGGACACGTTCATGTTTATGTTCAGGTTTCCTGTATGGTCACCTGTATACCTCCCATGTGGTACATTCATTCTCACTCAGTCCTCTTGCTTTTCCATAAATCTTGATTTTGATACTCTCTCTCAGTATTGTGACAAAGGTTTGAACCAGATGGACCCTATCTGACCATTGCAGCCAAATTTTCAGTTCTTAGAATGGGCCAAAGGACCCCAATTAGAAAGGACTTCCTTAATTAATCTTAATTTTCCCTCAATGTGTGACACAGTACACAGGGAACTTGTGACATCTACCAAGAGGCCTTTAGTTTTCTGGATTCCATATAGATGAGAAAGGCAATCCTCGCTATTCAGTAAATACCACTGTTCTCATTTGAAGTGAAATGAAACTGAACCATAACGTTACAGAACTAAATGAAAGTCATTGAACATTACTATTTATCAGGAATATCTCTCTAAAACAATCTTACTAAAATAATTAAAACTCAATTTTAGTTGAGGCTCAAAGGAAAGAAAGTTATTTTTCAGCAACAGGGCCCTGCGACTCTCATTGAAGACTTCTGGTGTGGTAGATTCTCTACAAGACGTTTTAAGAGGCTCCCTAGCTCCTAAAAAGAAGAGAGTCTTCCCACATCACCCAGATGCAGAAAAATATGCAGACCCCCAAGAGCTTAAGAAAAAAATTCATTAAGACAGACTGTCAAAACAGTCAGCTCACAACCAAATTAGTAATTTCACAAACAAGTCATGGGGTGTCAGAAGCAAGAGAAAGAATGACAGTTCTGACAGGTTCTTTTTCCCTCAGTAAACTGCCTGTGGGTGCCCTGGCCACTGGTTTCAGTGTTGAGGCATTCCCAAGGGAATCGCATTCAGAAGGGGAGAGGAGGTGGCCGTAATTGCTGCTTGTTATTAAAGTATTTTTACCAAATGGACTTGTCCATATGGCAGTTCCTTTCTATTGTGGGTTATTTATATCCCTTCCAATCTGCACTACCAAAGCTAATCTATACCACATCAGTAAAACATTCCTAGGCCTTCATTCATTTCCAGGAGGCAAGGCTGCTAACGGAGCTGAAGGCTGAGTCAGCATAGACATGCTTGTAGCTTTGCTGGCTAATATTAAACAGGATCCTTGGTTTTGAAATCAGTTTTTTGAGACCCTTTAAAAAAGCACATAGCTTGTTTCTGACCCCATGAAGCTCTTTCATCTTGCTTTCGAACTTCTTAAAATTCTGTTCTCCCATTTGTTTCATTATAACTGTTTCTTGTTTTGTTTTGTTTCTTCTAACTTTATTGATATAATTGTCACACAACATTGTGTAAGTTTAAGGTGTACAATGTGTTGATTTGATACATTTATATGTTACAAAATGATTACCACCCTGGCATTAGCTACCACCTCCATCCCGTCACCTAGTTACCATTTCTTTTTTGGGGTTAGAACATTTCAGATGTACTCTCCTAGCACCATTCAAGTACATAACAGTATTATTAGCTAGAATCACCATGTTGTACATTGGATCCCAGACTTGTTCACCTTATTTGATAACTGCTGACGA
The DNA here is from genome assembly GCF_037783145.1 of Equus przewalskii. Lineage (NCBI taxonomy): Eukaryota > Metazoa > Chordata > Mammalia > Perissodactyla > Equidae > Equus > Equus przewalskii. Next base: position 9,791,614 of record NC_091832.1, on the reverse strand, counting down.
GTTCCTTCTTTGTGCCAGGCCCTGTGCTAGGCACGGAGACTGAAAGGAGAATGGGACACAGCTCCTGCCCATGAGGAGTTCTTGCTCCTCCACTAGCTAGCTGAGGGAACATGCTCTGTTTCCTTCTCTATAAATTAGAAATAAAAGGAACCAACTTACAGGTTGTAGAAAGCAATAAGCAAGATATTATATGTAAGGTAAATTTAGCAAAATGCCTAACACATTATAGGCATTCATACATAGTAGTTGCTATCATCTAAATTACTCTAGTTAATATTTTATTAAGGGCTGGCTCCAATGCTGTCACCTTTGAAATATCTTCACCAATCTTGCCAGTTGAAAGTAATTTCTCCTTTTCCTTTTCTTGATACTTTGCACCCTCAGTTACTAATTAATTCCATTCAACTTCTGTTATAGAGAATTGCACCTATATCTGTCATCACCACTAAACTGCTTGAGGGCAGAGACTGTTTCTTATTTATTTTCCATTTGTTCATTATTCACTACTCATCATTCATTCATTAATTCATTTGACAAGCACATACTAAGCATATATTACATACCAGGCACTATGCCAGCTCCTGGAAATACAGCAAAGAACAAGAAAACCACGGTCTGGTCCTTGCTATCAAGTTTGGTGGTAGAGACAGATAAAGAGACAGGTAATTACCAACCTACAAATGGAGTAGGCACAGGGCTCTATCAGAATAAACAGGAAGGGCAATAAACTCAAACCAAAGGAGTCAGAGAAAGTGCCCTAGAGGAAGTAGCATACAAACTTAATTCCGAAGGGCAAGTGGAGTTAGCTAGGACAGGGTGAAAGGGGCAAGAAGTATTCCTGACAAGAGAAGTCTTGTCAGAATATTATAGGAAGTCACCAGAGGGTTTTAAGCAGAAAGTGACAGGATAGTCATCTAAACTAGAGCAGTAGGGGAAAGAGGACATTTTTGGAAGATCAGATCAACAGGACTCAGTAACTGAGTCATGCTGCTGTTGAGGGTGGGGGAGTGGGAGGAGTCACAGATGACTTGAGAGTTTCTGGCTCTGACAAACGGAATAAATGGCCCTGAAATTTTCTGAGCTGGTATAAACAAGAGAAAGAGTTGGATTAGAATTTGGAGAAAGATAACGAGTTCTGTTTTAAAACACAATTGAGGTGCCTGTGGGATATCACAGCGGAGATATTAAGTGGGAAGTTGGACAGAAAGTTTTGGAGCTCCAGAGAAAGCGAAGGACTGAAGCACAGATTTGGGTGTCTGCTGCAGAGAGGTGGTAATTGAAACCATGAGAGGCGATGAGATCATGCAGGGAAGCTGTGGAGAATGAGAAGAGAAGACAGCCTAGGACAGAACCCCAACAAATTCTAACATCTGAACAATAGTTAGAATTGCCTGAAAAGGAGACTGGAAAAGTATGGTCAAGGAGATAGAAGGGCATGCAATAGAATGCCATGTCATAGAAGCTCATGGAAAATAGTGTTTGCAGAAGAAGGAAATGGTCAGTAGTGTGTCATAGTGAAAACCAGGACAGCATTTGATGACATTGGCCAGAGCAGCTTCAGCAGAGTTGAGGGGAAGAGAAGCCAGACTGCGAAGGGTTGAGAAATGAGTGGGAAATGAGGAAGTAGAGAGAGCAAGTGTAGTAAACACTCTTAATGAACTTTGGCTGTGAACAGGGTTGAGGAAGTTATTTATTTATTTATTTTTTATTGGGGTCACATTGGTTTATAACATTATATAAATTTCAGGTGTACATCATTATATTTCAACTTCTGTATAGATTGCAATGTGTTCACCACCAAAAGCCCTGTTGCCATCCATCACCGTACATGTATGTGCCCCTTTATCCTTTTTGCCCTCCCCCCACACCCTTCCCCTCTGGTAAACTACCAATCTGTCCTCTGTATCTATGTGTGTGTTGTTTGTTTATCTAAGGAAGTTATTTTTGTTTTGTTTTGTTTTAAGATGGAAGAGACTTTACCATGTTTAAATGCTGATGTGAAAGCAACAGTTCTCCCTCAAAGAACATGCAAGTAAGTAATTATATGTTTATAAAATGTTCTTTTGTTCATTCTTTCATGTCCTTTGTGAAGTGGGTAGAGAAGGGGCTATGAAACTGTTTTTGGTTGATGTTATTTAACAGATGAGGGAATTCAAGCACTAATGAGAGAAAGAGTCTTTGCCTACAGCTCACACAGTAGGTTAGTGCAGAGCCAGACTGGAACCCAGGTCATGTGTCTAGGTGACCAACCAATATGGTACCAAATACCCTAGATTCTCTGAGATAATCATTCCAGCACGGCTTCTCTTCTTTACCCAGATCTCTTTTATTGTTCCTATCACACTGCAGAGTAATGATTTCTTTCTTTGTTTATCTTCCCCATGGGGGGATCTTTAGGACAGGGGTATATCTGAACTTTGTATCCCCAGTGCCCAACAGAGTCTAGCACATAAGGAAGAGGAAGTGGTTAGGGTTCCCCAGAAAATGTCAGGTGCTGAGCAAGGAACGTTCAGGTATCTCACTGCTTCTCAGCCCAGGCTGCACATTACAATCACCTGGAGAGCTTTAAAAACTAGCAAAGCTCTGACCCCACACCAAGCCAATTAAATCATACTCTAGGGGAAAGAGTATGTTTTCAAACCTTCCCAGGTGATACTAGGGCACAACCAGGGTTAAGAACCACTGTTTTTCATTACTTAATTTAACCTTTTTAACAGTCATTGGGGTGGATAACATTATTCCCAATCAAGGGGTAAGGAAATAGGCTCATATAGGGTAATGATAGATAGAAACCATGTGGTAGGGCCAAGACTCAAATGCTGGTCTGGATGTTTTTCTGACAGGTGCTTAGTAATTGTCTGTTGAACTCAACTAAATAGATTTCAAACTCTCTGTTATAGTGCTCATCTCAGCATATTTATCTGTGTCCATTTGTGCCCTGTCTCTTGATTCAGAGAAAGAAGTCACCATACCTTGGGAATTATACCATGAAAACACATCTATGAATTCTAGGGGTCAAAGTGGTAAAAGTCTAGCATCTTATATTCCCACATCAGCAGGAATTTGGTGTCAAAACATGGCAATTGATCCAATGAGTAGAGCAAAAACTCACTCCTGAGTATCTGGAATGTTTCCAATTTAACAGACTCTGGCCTATCTTATTTATGATAGCAAATTCCTAGAAATTTTAATGTTTTATAAGTAGTAAGTGAATGCATTAAGTCAGTGAGTGTTACAATAAAATACACCGAAGTCAGAAAAGATGAACACAAGTTAGAGTTACTTGCTCAAATGTGGGCATGTTATGCATTAGTTCACTGCCATATGCATCATTAAAAAATTCATTTAAAAAATCTAGGCACAGAAAAACTCAACAAAAAATCTTTTAGAACTAATAAACAGTGATGGATTGTAATTAGTCTTTGGGTGGTGAACATGATCATGATGTAATCTACACAGAATTCAAAATATATTATGATTACACCTGAAAGTTATGTAATATTATAATCCAATTTTATTGCAATAAAAAAAATTAAAAAAAGACAAAAAAACTAAAAAACAAATTCAGTAAAGTTGCAGGATACAAAATTAGCATACAAAAATCAGTTGTGTTTCTATACACAAACAATGAACTATCCAAAGAGAAAATTAAGAAAACAATTCCATTCACAATAGCAACAAAAAAATATATAAAATACTTAGGAATAAACTTAATCAAAGAGGTAAAAATCTTGTACACTGAAAAACACAAAACATTGATGACGGAAACCAAAGAAGACAGAGATAAATGAAAAGACATCCTGTGTTCATGTACTGGAAGCATTAATATCAAAATTTTCATACTATCCAAAGTGATCTACAGATTTGATGCAATTCCTATACAAATTCCAATAGTAATCTTCACAGATATAGAGGAAACAATCCTAAAATTCATATGGAACCACAAAAGACCCTGAATTGCCAAAGCAATCTTGGGCAAGAAGAACAAAGCTGGAGGCATCACATTTCCTGACTTCAAAATATGTTACAAATCTATAGTAATCAAAACAGTACGGTACTGGCATAAAACAGACACATAGACCAATGGAACAGAATAGAGAGCCTAGAAATAAATCCATACATCTAGGGTCAACTGATCTTTGACAAGGGTGCCAATAACACACAATGGGGAAAGGATACACTCTTCAATAAATGATGTTAGGAAACTGGATATCCACATGAAGAAGAATGACATTGAACCCTTATCTCATACCATATATCAAATAAACTCAAGATGATGAAAGAATTAAACATAAAACCTGAAACTGTAAAACTATTAGAAGAAAACATTAGGGAAAATACTTCTTGACATTGGTCTGATAATGGCTTTTTAGATATTACACCAAAAGCACAGGCATCAAAAGAAAAATGGACAAGTAGGATTGCATGAAACTGAAAAGCTTCTACAGAGCAAAGGAAAAAACCAAAAGAGTAAAAAGGCAACCTATGGAATGGGAAAAAAAAATATTTGCAAACCATATATCTGATAGGTTAATATCCAAAATATATAAGGAACTCACATGACTCAATAACAAGGAAACAAATAACTTGATTAAAAAAGGGGCAAAGGATCTGAATAGATGATTCTCAAAAGAAGAAATACAAATGGCCAACAGGTATCTGAAAAAGTGCTCAGAATCACTAAGCGCTAGGGAAATGCAAATCAAAACCACGATGAGATATCATCTCACATCTGCTAGAAAGGCTACTATTAAAAAGACACAAGAAAACAAGTGCTGTGAGAATGTAAAGAAAAAGGAACCCTTGTGCACTGTCGGCAGAAATGCAAATTGGTACAGTCACTATGGAAGACGTTATGGAAGTTCCTCAAAAAATTGAAAATAGAACTACCTCATGATCTAGCAATCCTTCTTCTGGGTATATATCCAAAGGAAATGGAATCAGTATGTCAAAGAGATATCTGCACTCTCATGTTCACTGCAGCATTATTCACAATAGCCAAGATATGAAAACAACCTAAATGTCCATCAACAGATGAATGTATAAATAAAATGTGAAATTATGTATATTCACATATATATTTATATATATACATACACACAATGGAATATTATTCAACCTTGAAAAAGAATGAAAACCTGCCATTTGTGACAACATGGATGAACCTGGAGGACATTATGCTAAATGAAATAAGCCAGACACAAGAAGACAAATACTGCATGATCTCACTTACATGCAGAATCTAAAACAGTCAGTCACAGAAGCAGAGATTAGAATGGTGGTTGCCAGGGACTGGGAGGCACGGGAAACGGGAGATGTTAGTCAAAGGGTAAAAACTTTCAGTTATAAGATGAGTAAGTTCTGAGGATCTAAGGTAGAGCATTGTGAGTATAGTTAATAATACTGTATTGTATGCTTGAAATTTGCTAAGAGAGTAGATCTTAAGTGTTCTCACTACAAAAAAAAAAAAAGAAAAAAATGGCAACCACGTGAGATCATGGATATGTTAATTAGTTTGATTGTGGTGATTATTTCACAACGTATGTATACATCAAAACATTAAGTTGTACAGCTTAAATATATACATTTTTTGTCAATTATACATCCATAAAGTTGGGAAATAAATCTAGGAACTACATTAAGCTGTCTGAATATTATCTTTTTTAATTCCTACGACTATCCTCTGAGGTAATTTTATATTATATAAATATACATTTTGCAAAAGAAAGAATTGAGTCTTAGCTAGGTTAAGTGACTTTCTCAAGGTCACAAAGACCCAGGTCTGTCTGACTCCAAATCCCATTCAGACTCCACACGACCTGTTCCTGGATGGAACAAAGGCATGTGGTGCTCTTTTAGTCTTGAAGCTGCCACACTGCACAAACCAGAAGCTCGCATGGTGGTAGCAGCAATTATTTCATTATATAGTTTTAAATGATTTTTCTTTTCATAAAGAGAACATTAGTATTCCAAACATCAAGAGAATGTGTGATTTTTCTTTTTCTTTCTTTCTGTTTTTTGTCTCAGTGCCAGGGATAAACAGTGTTCCAAGGGTCATTTTCTTTGATTATCAGCTTTGGGGACTAGAGAACATTGTTGATGACTACCAGAGCTGTCAGATCTCCCTTAATAATCCAAATGTCCTACTCAGAGATTTGCCAATAACCTTTTGATAAAAAAGACAGAATAATTTATTAAATATTGAGTAATAGGATTTCTTCAAAGCCAAGAGAAAGCCTGCGGTGGGGTTAATATTATGAGCCTTGTTTCCTTAAGGACTCCTTTACCTGTCCTCTCCTCTGCATCCTGTGTTTGGCATTTAGCCTAATATTCCTCTCACTGGCTTGCCATTGTCTGTTGACTTGACTTTTCCCCACTGGACTTGAAGTTTTTCCCAGCAGGGACTCTTTCATCTCAGTGTTCCTAAACTTGGCACAGCGCCTGGTTACAAGCCTCTGCTTAGTAAATGTGTGGAGAATGAATGAACGAAAGTAATCATATTCTTTTACCTTAAAGGGAATTTGTTAAATGTAGAACTAGTCTTGGTATAACTTTAAAATCTCTATGAGACCTTTCATGTACATTGCCAAATCAGAAAAAATTCTTCATTAGACCATGTTGGGATTATTGGTTTGGGAAACGCAATACCCAAATCCTGCTATGTTCCCTGATCTTCATTAAACAACTATCCTAACTAATCATGAGGCCAAATTTTTCATGAATTATTTCTGTAAATTCAGGATTGGTCCTAAGACCCCAATTCCCCATGCAGATTCTGGACTCCTGTCACTCAAAGTGGCTTCTCCTAGGGTATTCTGGATCTGCCGGCTAGGAATACCCATCTTTGGGCCATATGACCAAATTGAGAAGAAAGGTAGACTGAGAGCAAGCACTGGGCACAGACTGACCTGAGAACATGATCTGGTATAGCTAGAATGATGTCCCACAGGTACCTCAATATCCACACATCTTCAACTGAGGTTATGAGTTTTTTGCTAAAACCTACTCCTTCCCCAGCGAGTTGTCTCCAGCTCAGTGTACGACAGCACCACCTCCTCAGTTACTCAAGCTAGAAACCTGGGTGTCATTCTACATTTCTCCTACTATTCAGTTCTCTCACTGACATCTTACCAATTCTAGGTCATGAACAGACCTTAAAATGCCCACTTCTTCATTCCCACAGCTACTACCCCAGTTAAAGGCTATATCATTTCTCATATTTGTTGCAATAACCTCCTGCCTGGGCTCTCTGCCTCTAGTAATCTCCACATCGAAGTTAGAGATATCTTTATAACACGCAAAACTGACCATGTCATTCCCCTGTCAAGATTCCTTTGTTCTCAGGAGCTGCCTTTCATTGGTGTCCCTAGTGCCTCCTGCTCTCATCACTCCCCCACCACGCTCCTGCCATCTTGAACTGCTTTGACTTTCTCTTGTATGCTTTATATTCTCTTGCTTCTGGGGTCTTGAACCAGCCTGGGACATCTTTCCCCAGATCTTTGTCTGACTAACTCATATTTACCCTTCAAGGCTAAGCCTAATTGCTGTTTTCTTTGGGAAGTCTTCCCTGGCTCCTTCCTGACTAAGATAACTGACTTAGCTGGATACTAAGTTTCAAGATGCCAGGGCTATGTCTTCCTAGTGCCTAGCATGGTGCTGTTTACATGCTGTGTTTGTTGAATGAATGAAAAAAAAAGGGAAGAAGAAAATTAATATTGATTAAGTACTGATTATATGCCAGGTGCTGTCTAGGCCCTCTCTCATTAAAGTAATTTAGTCCCCATGACAGCACTGTAGAAGGCATCACAGTCTCCATTTTACAGATAGAGATATGGAGACTCAGAGAAGTTGCATAACTTATTTAAGGCTACACAGATGGCAAGGGCAGAGCAAGAATTGACTTCAAAATCTATATCTTTCTATTGTTCCATATGCCTAGCATAGAGCTTGTAGCATATGAGATAATCCAAAAACCTTTGTGAAGGGGGGCTGGCCCTGTGGCTCAGTGGTTAAGGTTCCACATGCTCCACTTTGGCAGCCTGGGTTCACAGGTTCAGATCCTGGGCATGGATCTAATTCACTCATCAGCCATGCTGTGGAGGCATCCCACATATAAAAAATAGAGGAAGATTGGCACAGATGTTGGCTCAGGGCTAATCTTCCTCAAGCAAAAAAAAAAAAAAAGAGGAAGATTGGCAATGTATGTTAGCTCAGGGTGAATATTCCTCACCAAAACAACAAACAAACAAGTAAAAACCTTTGTGAAATTAATGAAGAAGTGAACATATGGGGATCATAGCTGCAAATAATATAATCCATTATTTCAGGAAGAAACTATACACTCAAATAATAATAATGACTATCTTTGGGTGATGGGTCCAGGGATGACTTATTATTACGTCATCAACATTATTGTCGTCGTCATCATCATCATCATCATCCTATCTTCTTGCATTTTCTAAGTTTTATTTAATGAATATGGATTCATTATTAATTATTTATGTATTATGAGGAAATAATCAAAATTAAACATAACGAAAATATATATATATAATGCATTTCAACAGTGAGTTAGGCACATCACAGAAAAGAGGCAGAAATCCCCTTATATCTTCCTCTTCTTTTTTCGATAGTATTTACTACCTTCTCACATCCTATTTAATTTACTTATTATGTTTATTGTCTTGTCTCCTCCAGTAACTATAAGCCTCATGAGAGTATGCACTTAGCTCACTTATGTATCCCAAGTGTTAAGAATAAAATGCCTGGCACAGAGTATGTCTCACTAAATATTTACTGAATGATTAAATAGCCATATCATTTTCAAACTCCTTAAATGATGCCTTGATTTCCAGTGCTTTTTGGCTTACTTTAGCAAATACCTTCTTTGTTGTCTAACTTGAATTTCCTTAGGTTAAATAAAAGGATTCTGCTCAAACTGAAAGACAAATTTTATTAAAATGGGGGTTCTTAGTCAATGGAAATGGTTTCCAAAGGAAGTTGCAGGTTCCATGGCAATAGTAACACACCAAAGCTTATTTACATCTTTTATAGTATTTGATCCTAATGAAAACAGTGACAAAGGCCAGCCAGGAAGTTTTATTTTCCCCACTCGATACATGAGAAACCTGAGACAGTGAGTGGTCAAAGTAAACGGTCTAAGGCCTCTTAGTTAAATTGGTGTGACAAAGCAGGGACCTGAACACAGATCTGACTAAGAAACACAGAGTTGGGACAGAGGCAGGACTGTAGTCACTGGGAAGAAATGGGATTCGAGGCAGAGAAGTCCAGGAGTGCGTGCTCTACCACAGAGAGAAGCAGGACCTAGTAATAAGAGCCTGGCAAGGAAACAAAGATGGAGGGGTCAGAGACGGAGTGAGAGGAAGGGTAATGCCGAGTTATGCTTCCCAAGGCCTTCGCATTTCTCCCGCAGATGGGCAGGATCGAGCCCAAGACCACCAGACCTCCCAAATCCACCGCGTCCTCTCCATCCCAATGCTCCATTCCCGTTCTCATCATTTCTTGCCTAGACGATTGCAACAGCCTCCACACTGGTCTCACTCCTCCCGTCTTGCCACTGGTAGTCCAAACTCCACACTGCAATCAGACTGATTCTTCCATAATTAAATCTCTACTGTGTTGTTTTTCTGTTTCACTTCTTTATTATTTCTTATTATCTGGAGGATGGAATCAAAATTTCTTAGCATGGCATTCAGGGCCTTTATCCTGACCTCTCCTATCAGTATCTCTATCTCCTATCTGCTATCACTCTCACATTTCCAAGGAGACGCCCATTCTCCCCAGGCCCCACACCCACAAATCTTTGGTTGCACTCTGAATATGCTACGGCTTTTTGTACCACTATGCCTTGGCACATGCTGTTGACCTTTTCTGCTCCTGGTGAAGTTTTAGTCACTCTTCAAGGCCAGATCAAATGCCACTCCCTTTGGGAAGTTTTTGGTTCTCCCAGCTCCACAGGGACAGTTAATTGCATCTATATTTGTGCTTCTGGAGCACTCCTCACACACCTCTGGCACAGCAAAGTGTTGTCTATTTGTTTCTCTCTCCCGTCCCCAGGCTGTGCTATGCTCAAGGGCAGGGAGTGTCTTGGTCACTGTGATGTCACTAACATGTAGCATAAGGCTTGGCACGTATTAGTGCTCAAACCCACTAAAGCAAGTGGTTCTCAGGGTGCTCGCAGAGCCAGCAGAATTAGCATCACCTGCGAACCTGTTAGAAATAGAAGTTCTTAGGCTACACCCCAGATCTACTGAATTGGGAACACTGGGAGTGGAATCCAGTCCTCCAGGTGATTCTGATGCATACTAAAGTTTGAGAACTGCTGTACTAAAGGATTAAAGGAACCAAAGAGGACTTCTGTGTGGGAAGAATCAGGGAAGGCTTGCCTGGGGAGGAAGCATTTGGATTGGGCCTCATAGAGGTAAGATTTAGACAGGAAGAAATACAAAGGAAGTGCTTTCCTGAGAGAGGAAATTTCAAGAACAAAGGTAAGGGGATAGGGAAGTACAGTGCATGGTCAAACACTGCTGTTGGACCCAGTTGCCTGAAGTCTGGAAAGGAGAAGGAAAGTAAAGAGAGATCAGTTGGTTACTTCGGTAGCCTCTCCCATTGGCTCATAAGCTCCCCCAGAGCAGGGACTGTATTTGACTCAGCTCTGTTTCAGATACATGACCCAGGGCACAGGTTTAGTGAATGTTTGATGAATGACTGATTGAGGGTAGCTCAACTGAAGAAGAATATCAGAGAAATAGGTTTTCTGGGAGACCAGCTATATCATGCAACTGTTCCTGAAAAGGAAAGTGCCTAGAAAATGGTTCCACTGCAGTTAGAGCATAAACTTTCCCATCTGGCTCCATCTAGTGTCCTAATGGGCAGACTTCTAATCGAGGACATCTCTAGCCTCTGATTGTGAAACATCCTCTGATGGTTACACTGCAGGCATAGGGGTGGGAGGGAGGCAGGGCAGCCAGGGGCCTGGCTTCAAATGGAAAAAAACTTTAGGTCTGAGCTTTCTTGATTTTCTCATTTGGTTATTCCATCTGAATTTCCTGTAGCTTTGTGTGTGTGTGTGTGTGTGTGTGTGTGTGTGTAGGGATGAGAGGCAACTCCTTTGCATATGCCAAATTACAAAGGTTGTGTACCCAGAATTTGAATTCCAACACTAGGGTATATGTGACAGATATTGGCCATGTTCTATAACCTCCACCAGGGGGTATCCCAGACTCGAACAAAGTAGCACGCAGACCTAGGACTGGGGAGGTCATTTTTCTTTAAAGGTGATCAATAAATTATTGTCAGTGCCTTTGATACGGATTGAATGAATACTATTCTAAGGAAATAATCAGAGATACAAACATATGTACGAGTGTTCAATAAAGTGTAAGAGTAAAACATTGAAAACTACCTAAATGTTGAATAAGGGGAAATGATTAAATAAGTTATTCACATGCACACTATGGATTATTACACAATTCTTAAAATCACATTTTTGAAGAATATTTAATAACATGGGGAATGGTCACGATATAGTGTTAAACGAAAAAAGGAAAATACAATATATACCCATTTTATTAAAAATGTATAAAAATACAAAGAAAAAATTTGGTGAGAAATACAGTAATATGTCGACTTGTGGAATTAGCAGCAATTTTAAATTCTTCTACTTTTATATATTTTCTACAATGAGTATATTTATAGTTGAATATGGTATTAAATTAAGAAGTGGGCAGTAGCATAAAAAGAAGGAAAATGTCACAAAATGAAAAGTGGGATGTTAATCAAATTGGGAACGTGCAACGAAATAAAAAGTTTGTCGTTGTAGCAGTTTGCAAAAACATATTCTGCCAATGTTACCTATTATAACCCAGGCCCCATTATTATTATTAAGAGGTCACATGTTTGCCATTTTACTAAACTACTTCCTATTTTTAAAAGATAAATAAAATTAACTTGTACCTTGTTAGGCAATTTAGTTTTCATGAGTAAAATGCCACCTATGAGACAACAGATATGCAGGCCGGTTAAAAAGTGTAATCAACTGAGTCCAGGGTGGAAAATCATACATCCTTGAAAGTGCCCATTTTTAATGAGCCATCTATGAACAGCATTATTTGTATAACAACAGTTATACTCTCCCTGATATTTTCACATCAATCTCACAAAAATCCCATGAGTGAATCGTGATTGACAGGTGTACTATTCCTTTTGCTTAAAAAAACACTGTGTCTCAGAAATGGCAGGTCAGGTGAGATTTGCTGATTTGCTGACGTTTCTTGTGCCCAGAACTGAGCAAGACATTGTGCCTGTCCTCTCACAGATTTATCTTAATGAATCTTCACCATGATTTTATGATATACATACTATTAGCCTTTTTTGCAAATGAGGAAATTGGGGTTCAGTGAGGGGAAACGACTTCCCCAAGGTCATACCACTAGCATGCAAGTAGCAGTGCCTGGTTCAAACTGAGATTTGTCCACTTGCAGACCCAAGCACTTCCTACTACATACTTCATTTCCTGGAGGGGTCCCCTCTAGGGGAGAAGTAAAAGGATGGAGGAGGAAATGCAATGTCCAAAGCTCTCAGAAGGCACCACTGTGGCCCATCTCCCGCTTTGCACTTCAGTGACCTTGAGCTTGAAAGGGACAAAGGAGCAGACTCCCCTGATGCTCTGTGATGAGTCAAGAGGAAAGGCAGCTCTCAGGGAAACAGCTGGCCTTTCTCCAGCAGCCGGGTCTGGGAGATAAACAGATCAATGTGGACACTCGCCTCCACCTAATGAGCTAATGGCGCAGCCGGGTACGGCCTTATTGGATTGCTGGTCCTGCTGACAGGGCCCAGAGTTAAGCAGGCCTACTGTGGGGGTGGGGGACTCATTTCCCCACCCGCTAGTGAGTCCAGCTCCTTTGTATGAAAGCCGGGAACAGCTTGTTCCTTTATTTGTTTGTTCCTTCATCTGTTTGTGTTTGTTTTTCCTCACTCTCCTAGGACAATGTTGAGATTTGAGGAAATGATGTCAATTACCTTTGGGCTCTGTAGCCAGAGTGCCACAGATGAAGGAAACACTGTCCTCCAAGAGGCAGCCTGGTGTGTCGTTAAGAGTCCTCACCTGGGCATCAGCACAGCTGCATTCTGATTCCCACAGTGACTCACTGTGAGACTTAGGGCACGTCCCTGCCCCTCTCTGGGTGTCAATTTCCCATGTGAACCATGCAAGCACGGGAGTGACCGGAATAAAAGGTGTTTCTGTGCCAAGTAGTATGCCATAAGCAGAAGTGGCTCACCTGATGGTGACAATTATATTAAGCTACTGGCTTGATCCTGCTCCTGCCTCTGCAAACCAACTTGTTAATAATGATGCTAATGACAATTCTAATAATAATTACAAATGTATGTTTATTGAACATCTACTCACTAAGAGACAACCACTGTCACTCATTACTAACATCAAACTCTGGCTGTCTTTTCTAGAGTAATCTCTCCCTTTTGGAGTTTCACTATTGACTCTTCTCAGTGCCCTCAGCTGTATTTCCTCTACTGGCTGCTGTTGGCATGAAGCAGGCTCCCCTACTTCAGAGGCTGCCAGACTGTCTCACTGAGTCAGGTCTCAGCTAGGCCCTGCTCCTGCACTGATTTATTCCCAGCACATATAGGCTCCCGGGTTTAATTATGCCAAGTGGCATTTCCTGTTGGTACTTGAGTTAGACCCTCCTTGGTGGTCAGAGAAAGCTGCCTGGGTGTGGCAGCAGGGGCAAGAGTCTCCCCCAGACCCTTTCCCTAATTACTCAGATGCATGAAGGCAGACCCACTGCTTGCTGCACAAGCACAAGAAGATTGAGGAGCTGGGCAGTCTCCAAACCAGAAGGATACCAGGTAGGCCACTGTCCTCAACTCAAGACTAGTGAATTGAAAGTGTAGTCACAGAGGCATTCTTTGAGCCTACTAAAAATAGAACCTTTATATATGTCCTTTTATGAGGAATCCTCAGAGGGATTTTGGTCTACAAGTATCTTTAGGGTTGAACTACTTCAGTGGTTTACAAATTTTTTAAACTGTGGAACCCTCTGTACAGAAGAAATTACATTCAAAAACCATAGTATAAAATAGATGCAGTGGGTGAAATATTGTTAAGGCTCCGCTGAGCACAGTTTGAAATTCACTTATCTAATCCAACTCTTACATGTACCCTGCTGGTGGTGAAGCTCTGAGCAAACTCGGGTCTCCTGACTCCCACTCCAGTGCTCTTTCCCCTGTACACATAGCTTGATTCATGCACCCATCAATCGATTCCACACCCAGGCAATATTTACTTAGATTCTACTATGTTGAATCTACTGAGGGAATTACAGCAAGACATCATTCAAGTCCACAGAGAGCTCATAGACCACTGATGCAATGGCCAAAGAAAGAAAGGCAGAACCCTACAAATGAGTTAGATTAGAGTTTCTTAACTTTGGTTCTATTGACATTTTGGGCCAGAGAATTCTTCATTGTGAGGAGCTGTCTCATGCACTGTGGGATGTTTAGCAGCATTCATGGCCTCTTCTGCTGGATGCCAGTAATAGCCCCTGCCAAGTCTTGACAGTCAACAATGTCTCCAGACATTGCCAAATGTCCTTTGGTGGGAGACCTTGAGAACCGCTGGATTAGTTAACACAAGAGAGCAACATAAGGGATCTCACCACGTTAAATAAAATTAAAGGCCAGGTAAATGATGAAGACAGGTGTTGCAAGAATTCTGAGAAGAAGGGGCTCCTCTGCACCTATGCACTCAGAATGTGCAAACCCTGCTCCTGGCAGGAGAAACTTTTGCATCCTAGAAGGAGGATGGGGTGTTGGGAAGAGCCACTGCCAGGGTAGTAATTTGAGCACAGTGGGGAGGAAGGTGGGGCAGATTCTTGGCTGAAGGTGGGTTTGGTCATCATAGGTAAATGCCACTGTCTTCACACCCTATGCTCACCTAAAGATTTCCTGACCTGGCAACTGTGTGGAAAGACTCTTGGACCAAGACAAGGCCACCTGCCTTCATCCTTGCTATGCCACTAATTCACAGTGTGACATTGGCCAAATCCCTCTCTCTTTTGGACCTTGGTTTCCTCATCTGTAACAAGGATAGAGCGTGAGGACTGCAGTCTCACCAATGATCCATAAAGTTCCCTCCTAATTCCAGAATTCTATTTCCTAATTTTTGCCATAATCCTAGAAAGAACAAAACTAAGTCAGGTCGATGACTACTTGATCTTCGGCTTTCTCAGCCACATCTGAAAACCCACTTCCTCAGACAGGCAGATCACAAAGGGAAAAAACAAGAGAGTTTATGCTCTTATCCATACCTTGGAATAATAATTATGATAAGAGTGATTAACCTTCGTAAGTGGCTTTGTAGTTTGTCAAGCACCTTCACATGTGATATTCACATACATGATCCTCAAAACGACCCTGTGAGGCAAGAATAATCACTACCACTTCATGGATGAGAAAATCAATGTTCAGAAAGGTTGAGTGCCTTTGTCTAAGGTCACACCCAGATCTGCCTGACTTCAAACTCCTTGCTGTTTAGGGTGTACCCAACTGCCTGTGCTTCACTAGGCATATTGGAAACTATCCCTCCAAGCCTCTCAGATAGGACGTAAAGGCCAAGTGACTGAGACACTCAGCTGAACAGAGAGGGAAGAGACAGCATGCTGAGGATACCATGCTGACTGTGATAGCGGCGACAGAGCTGCCTGGAACAAATGCCAAACTATGTGCTTTGAAAGGGTTGAAAAAGGCAAAAAGAAATCTTCCCACTGTTTGCCTGCCAAGGCCCTGCACTGGGACACGGGTACGGAGCTCTGCTTAAGGCTTAATTCTATTGATTACACATTCCATTTTCCAAAGTGCCATTTGCCTGAAGGAGCAGGTGGTGTTTTCGGCATCCATTTAGCTGATGTATTAGCCATGTGGCTCAGTGCATCAGCAGGCCCGAGTCATCAATTTATGGTGAGATGACAGAGGGAATCACTCACTGCAGAATCATAATGGGGAGAGGGGGAGGGGGAATGGAACACAGAGAAAGGGACAAAAACATTGGAAGTGTGGCCCTGACTCGGGGAAGCAGGGGATGAAGGGCCCAACATAGGACCTTTGGTTGAAAATAGCAAATGTCCTCAGGATGACTATGTGGCAGGGCCTGTGATGGGCACTGAGGACACAAAGGGCAGTCACAAGAATTCTCACCATGAATGACTTCATGGGGAGGACAGATATAAACTATTAACGACAATAATATCAGACACATACTACAATAGAGGGATGCAGTAGGTAACAGAAAAGTGTTTTAAAATTCCACAGCCCTGGTTCAAATCCCAGCATTATTATTTACCAGCTATGCAATTATGGGCAATGTTAGACTGGAAGCTCCTGGAAAGTAGGCACTATATGTCTTATGCATTTTAGGATGCCCAGTGCCCCAGCCCAGAGTCTGGCATTGCCATCATAATAACCAAAGAATGTTCATAGTATAATTATGATGACAATAAAGCTAGTAATAATAACATTGAAACGTTTAAAAATAACATTTACCAAGTTCTTTCTAGGTACCAGGCACTGCCTAAGTGTTATATGTCTTTTAATCCTCACAACAAGCCTATGAATTAGATACTATTATTATCTTTATTTTATAGATGAGCAGATGGAGCCTCAAGGAGGTTAAATAACTTTCCCATAGTCACACAGCTTGTAAGTGGTGATGGAGCCAGGATTCAAATCCAGATTTGTCTGGCTGCACAGCCATACACAGTCGTTCAACACTACCAAGTTCAACTAATCCAACTGTTGTACTCAAGTTATTTAACCTTGCAGAGACTCAATTTCCTTATAAGTCAAGTGGATCTAATATTCTTTTTTTCTTCATAGATTGTTGTAAGCATCAAATAAGACAATATATGTAGAGCATTAGTTAGTACATTCTAAAAAGCTCCACAAATGGTACCTATTACTATCCTTATTTTTAAGATTATTATGCTCAGGGAAGATCTTTGAGGGGCAGAGCCCACCTAGTTTGAGGCTTCTCCAGTGCTTGTATGAATATTTACTCTTCTCTGATGAAACCATGGCGCCTCATCTGGTGCCTATTCTTGGTAGCGCTCTAGTGCGATTCTTTTTAATTAGATCACTAACAATTTATTTATTAAGACTTTTGTCATTTGAAATGCAATGTGAGGTGGATTGTGGTAAAGGCAAAAAGGTAAAAGGTAAAGAATGGCTTTAGAGATTGCATATCAATAAAAAGTCTCATTGGCCCTTGAGTTTCAGGGAAGAAATTTATCTGACAGAAGTGTAGAGGGTGGAAGTGAGAGGAGGATGCTAACCATTTGCCTTGGAAGAGAACTCCCCCTGCCCCCATCTCTGTCTGGTCTGGTTAGAGAATTCCCCCCACCCCTCCCTGAGAAAGAAGTGACATGCAAGAAAGGACACTCACTGGTGTTCACTCACTCATTCATTTATTTATTCAATACACATTTTTAGAGGTCTTGATTTATTCCAGGTACCATACTGGCCACTGGACTTAGAGAGATGTATAAAATTTCATTGCTACTCATAGTTTAGAAGGAGCGATGCTTGTGTAACTACAAAATCATATGATTAGTCATTGTCATGTTGTTTAAAATAATGGCAATTTAGAACCATTTAAACTATAAACTCTAGGAGATTTTTAATAAAGTATGGTACATTATTTCACAGGAGTATTACTCAGTATATTTAAAGTATTTATAAATAGTTGCAAATAATGTGGTAAAATGCTCACAGTGCAATGTTAGATGATAGAAAACTATAGATACAGTATGTTCTCAACTATATATACATATATGCCAAAAAATTAGTCAGGAAGAAAGTGTTCAACATATTAATAGTAGTTATCTTTGGGATGGTGTTAAGGGTGACATTTTCCTCTGATATAATATTTTTCTGTATTTATAAAATTTTCTACAGTGAACACATAGCAGAAATTAAACAGAAAAATTTCTATTCAAAAAGTATAAAATAATATTTATTATATTAGAAGTGGGTATAGGATATTCCTGGCACAGAATGAGTAACTTTCCAACTTTCTCATTTTACAGATGAATAAATTGAGGCTCTGAGAGATTAGGTAGCTTTTCTGAGGCTTTCCAGCCCATAGATGGCTGAAGCACAACTCAAACTCGTCATCTGATTCTAAATCTGGAACTTTTTCCACTGAGCCACGGGAACTTTCTAAGAGCTAGCTGGCTGCCTGCCTGAAATGTGGGGGCCGACCTGCGTAGAAAGTCTCAAAGAGTCTGGCAGAGCTACTGTTCTGATACTTCCAGAAGAACCCAGAAGTCAAAAGGAGAGTCTGGGAATGATTCAGTGGTGGATTTCTAGCCATGGATCTGGAGGAAGTGCATAGCACTGTAAAAATAACCTTGACTGTTTGCATTTCAACTCTTCAAGATTGATGGTATTTGAATCAGAAGAATCACATAGGTCTGGGCGCATATTTAATGTTTTCGTTTAGATTTAAAACAATCAGCCCCAGCACTGGGCAGATTTTAATGTTTGAATATTTTCATATCACTGTATTGTGTTCTCAGTATCCATGATTAAATATACATCCTCAAGTCCAATTTAGTTTTAACTTCATTATGGTCTGTTACAACTTGCATTCGAGGAATTCTGCATCTGGCCACACAGCCCAGCTCCAATTTTTTGCAACTGTTCATCTGTGGGCATGTAAGACCAAACTATCCAAAGAGAAATCCTCTTTAAATATGAGTATTTCCTATCTTAAGAAAGGCCTATTTTCTCAGTTATCAGCAAATATTAGAACACAGGGCAAGTGAGATATCAATGAGTTCAACCTCTCAATTCTACTCTTAGATCTGGCTCAGAGGGACCCTAAACTGGGCCCCAAGCTTTACGGATGCAAACGTTACGGGCCCATACATCTGCCAAGAAAATATCCAGATATGTACGGTAGGAATTACATTCAGATCTTTTTGATATTTTGCCAACTTTTCATCATATAAAAACTATAGCTTTGCTACCATCTTTCTACTTTGCCGTTACGGGAAGGTGTGTTTGTCAAGGTAGCCAGCCCTGGTGGTTTAGTGGTTGAGATTCAGTGCTCTCACCGCCATAGCCCAGGTTCGTTTCCCTATCAGGGAACCACACCACCCATCTTTTGGTTGTCATACTATAGTGGTTGTGTATTGCTGTGGTGCTGAAAGCTATGCCACCAGTATTTCAAATACCAGCAGGGTCACCCATGGAGGGCAGGTTTCAGAGGAGCTTCCAGACTAGACAGACTAGGAAAAAGGATGAGGCCACCCACTTCCAAAAAAATTGGCCATGAAAACCCTATCAATAGCAGTGGAGCATTGTCTGATACAGCACCAGAAGATGAGGGGATGGCGCAAAAGACCAGGCGGGTTTCAGCTCTGCTGTACACAGAGTCACTAGGAGTCAGAATCCACCCAATGGCACTAACAACAAATTTGTCAAGGTAGGAGGATAGGTATATATTTTAACATTTTGTTAGCTAGATTTATAACAAATATTTACATTTATGCTTTGTGGGCCTCCATTTGTTCTCTCACCTGAGCCCTGCAAATGTTCGAGGTGGGCCTACAACTTCCCCAGCTCCCAATTTACTGATAGGGTCTTATGTGGGCAAAGGACTTACCCAAGAAACTGTCTTGCTCATTTCTTTATTTCTAGTGCATTTCACAGTCCTTAGCATTTAGAACACACTCAGTGAATGATGAATTGAAGTAAACTAATTTGGAGGGTTTTGTTTATTTATTCTGTATTCTAAACTGGGGATTTTATATGAGCAACAAAAAGGATCAATTCAGGAAACATAAAGCCAATAGTGTTTATTAAACAATTACCTTAGATATCTATATATAGCTATTCAACAAATTACAATTAATATACATATCCAACTGCAGTATGACTCTGTAGCCTGAGGGGATGGAATATGCTAATGGACTAATACATGAGGAGATCATATCTCTTATCTCTGAATCCAGGGTGGGTCTCCCTCTCAAACCACGCGTCTGAGTGATTCCCTCAAGCAAGATCAGGGTGCTATTATCAGAAGAGGAAATGGGTGCTGTACAACACAATGTTTAATGTACTTTGAAACTGTTATCTTCATATGAATACATAGTATACATGTCTGTGTCTCTGTGTGTGCACGTGTGTGTACACACCACTATGCCTTATGGTACCTGTAACTGCATAGTTGTTCTCTGAAGTCTGCAGGATCTTCACAGCCTCCACTCACCCATCACAACCTCCATCTCGGCCCCTCCCCGAGCCAAGGAAGCATTCCCATTACAGGATAATGAGAGTGGAATAGAACTCTGTCACTGGATAATGATCTCCTGTGGTTAAATAAATGAGGAAGGTAGACATGGGCACCTTCAGAAACTGAACAGCAAGGGGCTGCCAAAATGTTGATTTTCAAAGAGGGAGGCTTTAGTCCTGTCGTAAAATTCCCTCAAAGCTGAAACATTACATGAAGAAGGAGACAGCAACATTAGGAATAACAAGGCCCTTGGGAGACTGAGACAAGACTAAGATATAAGGTGGTTGACCTCTTTGCATGACTAGGGATGATTTCAAATCCTTATTGGGTAGCCCTCTGTTTTAGGAAGCTGAGTGCTTTGCAACCTAGAGACAGGAAGTTAGAATATAGTATGTCCTCTTGAAGTCTGGGTTCTGGAAGACCAGTCTACTGACCAATGACTTGAATGGAAAGAGCCCTGGAATGGCATTCAGAACACAGGGGCTCTCAGCTCTGATCTGCCTGTGATGTGCGGCGACACTTTAAGCAAGGCTTTCTGCACCTCAGTCCTCTTACCCATCAAATGATGCTGTTGAATGCAGGCTTCTTAAAGACTAGAGGCCTCTGACTCGACAACTTCACATCAATATCAATGTAACTAACTTCCTTTCATTTCATAAGAAGTTTAGAAACAATGCATCTAGTACGCAGAGTGGAGAGAGTGTTCAGCCTCTGCTTGTACTTCTCAAGGAATTATAATATCTTAAACTTGGAAGAACCGTCAAAGTTCAACTAGTTCAGTATCTCCAGGAACCCTGGATGCTCTGCTGGAACATCTGTGGTGGGGGGAGCTCATTCTCTCCCCAGGCAACCCTATCAGTTATTGGTGAACACTGATTGCCTAAAAGTCATTTGTTTGTTGGTTGGTTGGTTGGTTCACTTGTTCACTAATCCATTAATTGAGCAAGGACTCCATAGGTCAAGGACTGTATATAGCACTGGAGCCCCAGACGTGAATCACAAATGATCTCTGCTCCACAAAAACTCACTGTTGAATTGAGCAGCATGCTGGAAGGGGCAGAGGCAACTAGACATGGAGACAATAATTATAATATGTGCTTTGTCAGAAGGAGTATGTTAAGATCTATCCACCAGCAAGAAGGAGTCAGACTGCATTTTGTTGAAGAAGGTGGAAGAGGTTGGGGGAACCCACTCTCAGGAATAAAAGTTGGGGACAGGACAGCCAGGCAGCTTGCTATTATTAGAGGTTATATAGCATAATGTTAAAGAAAGAACTCTAGGGTCAAACTGCCTGAATTTCAACCCTGACTCTGCTGCTTGTAGCTGTGTGGTCTTAGGCAAATTTCTTAAATTCTCTGTGCCCAGTTCCTTCCTGTGTAAAATGGAGACAATAATAGCCCCTAAATCATATGGTTGATAGGAGGATTAAATGAGTTTTTATGTGAAAGGCACTTATAGAACTGTGCCTGGACATAGGGCCCATCAGTATGCATTAGCTAGCAGTCCCTGGGGCAGAGGTAGTAATGGGGGAGCAGTAAAATCATATAGTTTATTGTAGCAGTAGAGGTAATAGTGATGTTAGTAGTATCAGCAGCAACAGTAGTATTAGTGGTAATAGTATAATGGTTAGTAGAACTTGTAGTAGCAGTAGCACTCGTAGTGTCAGTGATAACAGTAGCGGTATTAACATAGCAGAGATGGAGACAGGACTCAGGGGTAATGGCTGAGAGAACTCTGCGGGTCCCAGATCCTTTGCCTCTTCCTCTGGTTTGTTCCTTTATTACCTCTTGCCTTTGCTTACACCATCATGGGCCCGCCCAACAAAGAACAATAGGAAATCCACCCTAAGATGGAGGCAGGTCAATGGCTTACACACAGAGGCCACTAGGAACAGGGAGGCTCGGAAACAGGTTTTCCCCTCCCAGACAAAGTATGGGTGTGTGGAGTGAGGATGATGTCCCAAGAAAGAGTATGGATGACAGCCACTCTGAAGGCCAAGGTTAAGGGCCAGTGAGTGAGAAGGAGGTCATTCTGGCTGAGCACATAGAAGGGAAAGGAACTAACTGGCTCTTGGCAAATGTATCAAGTACTGTGCTGGGCAGTTTCCTCAAAACTGACGTAGGAGCTGAGGATCAAATCCAACTGAGGGAACCCTGGTGTCTCAGAGTTACGAGGATCACTACTAAGATTCAAGCCCAAATCTGTCTACTCAAAGTCCATGGACTTCCTGTGAAACACAAGCTCTCTCTCCAGACACCCTTGTGTCTGCCCTTTAGCCACTAAGAGTGCTTGATGTGAGTTTCCTATGTGGCTCCAGATGTGGCTCCACAGTTGAGGGCTGGAATGCCACCCTAGACAGACAGCCATCATAGTAATATCTAAAAGTATGCATTCTGTTTATTTAGAAAGTTTTAAAAATGCACGGTTCAAGGTAAGATCATGATTTGAAAGTCATGAATCCATCTGGGCTAAGAGCTTTAGGAAGTGAACCAAGAATGCTACCTTCTTTCTTCTCTTGGCATTAATGCCTGTGAGAAGACCCTGCTGGCTGGAGGGAGAACTCAACACAGTGCCAGAAGGACCTGTCAGCTCCACCACTGAAGCTCAGGACTGGAGCCGCTTCATTCCAACAGCAGCAAGAATGAAACCTTAATCCACATTCAGATTAGTGCACGCCCAGTTATAGGGGTTTGAACTCAAAAAATTCAACTGGAATCTTGGCACAGGTGGCTTGAGACAGAATCTGACTGTTGTGGGCTCTCACTCCAACTTTAATATGAATTCCTGGAAGAAGACAGTTGGGTCAAACAGACCTGGGGCTCAATTTAGACCCTTGGCACAAAAAAAATGTAAGAAAGTTCTGTTTGGAATTCCATGGCAGTTCACGATGTTACAGAATCAGCTGTTTCCACAGGTCACTTTTTTCCCCCTAGGCTTACTATTTTGCTTGAAGTTGATGCCATTTTTTAAAGAGAGTGGTGAAGTAGGGGAACACTGGACTCGGAATCCAATGAGCTTGGCACAAATTCTGGCTCCACTTACTAGCTGGATGCTCTTGGCCCAGTCACTTAACCTCTCTGAGCCCTAGCTTCTTCACCTGTAAAATTGGGATAATAATCAACAGCTCTTCCTCAAATGGTGGCTGTGAGAACTTAAATGAGATAACAGACCACAGAGAAAACACACTTAGCATGTTGTTTGGTATATGGATTGCTGAAATGATTTACTTTCCTGAAAAACCCTCTCACTTCTGATAGTTCTGATAGGTTCCACTATGAAATTTCATTTCTTTACTCTCAGACCAGGGCCTGGCCCTCACTAGTTGTTTTAACTGCAAGAGCCCTGTTCTGAACACTGGGATTTTGACATTAGTTCTTCTATCTGCCTTACACTCACCAACAATCTTCTCCAGACCTGGGTCCTTCTCTTGCTTTCTCTTGGCTGGTGCGTCTCTTGAGTCTGGATAGCTCAGCACACCTCCAATCCATTCTTGACACAACAGAGATATCCTTTTAAAATACAAATCTGATCCTTACTCCCTTACTCAATGGCTACTCAATGCTCTAAGGTAAAAGGTTAAAATGTTTCCCATGGCCTAGGAGAACCTGCATCCCTGCATGGTCTGGCCCCACTGACCTCCCAAGCCTCATCTTTCCCTCAGTATCTTTGCTTCAGCCACACTGGCATCCTTTTGGTTCAAAATCATACCACTCTCCCTCCTGATCTTTGGCCTTTGCTACAGCTGTTCTCTCTTCTGGAGCAATTTTCTTTGTTCAACGCCCTCCTGCCCCTTTGTTTAATCAACTTATCCTTCATATCTCAGTTCAAAAGTCACTTCCTCAGCAGTGTCACCCTTGAACTTACAAATCACATCAGGTCTTCCTACTATGTTCTCTAATGAGACTTTTGATTTGTAGCACCTGTTATGGTTTATAAATATATATTCAATTAATCTCCGTCTTAACTGTAAACTCCATTAAGGCAGAGATCATGTGTATTTACTCATCATTGTATTCTTAGCACCCAACATGTGTAGAATTGTTGATGTTGACAAGTGGCATGCCAACACCATCACTCCTTTATAGGTTGTCCTGGAACCACTTGCCTTGACCTACTTCTGAATCCTAATTTCCTAGAGATCCTCTAGGCTTCTAACCTCATGACTCATTTCCTTTTTTATATCAGTCAGACCTGATAATCAGCATCATGCTGTTATCTTGGGCTTTTCTCAGATTTTATTATCGTAAATCACCTCAAGGAAAGAACCCAGCAAATATGGCCTTGGTCCCCTGCGCCTGTGCAGAGGCCTCCTGGGCAGTGCTACCAGATGGGTACCAACTCATAGGGCAGGACTGATCTCCCGTCCAACTTAAATATATTGAGCTATAAATAGAGGTCTGGAACCACCAAGCCCCCAAGACCCTAGAATGGGATGCCTGGCTGGTCTCTCTGGAGTGTACCTTCAGCTAGATCAACCTCTTTAGCCCCTGCTACTTAGCTTGATACACTTGGGCCCAAATATGATTACACACAGGAAGGAACTTTGTAAACTTGAAAAGACTAGACACATGTAAGGGATTAAGGGCTTAGTTAAGGCTCCCTCTCAATTCACAAACCAGGCTTCTGCTTGGCATATTCTGCCATCTGGAGAAGATTTCTTACTTCTTTCTTACCCAATGATAGTCCCAATCCTCCTCTCTCTACTCCCCCTACTGCACTGGTATAGATAGAATAGGATTTTGCTTTAAAATGTCAGATCTTTTGTCATTAAGCCATTAAAGTCCCCCATCTTTAAGGTTTGTTTACTCCCAATATGATTTGCCCACAACAGAGCTGCACAGTAGCAACCTGGAAAGCCAACACCATTTTAGCAAATTAAATCTTGATATGAGCTAAATAATGCATGTCCACAGCTATTTTAGGACAAAGAATAATAGCACTAAGACTTGCTCTTTAACTGTGGGCAGGTCCTCTTCCATCTCTGAACCTCAAATTCCTCATCTGTCAGATAAGGAGTCAGATGGGTAAATGCCTACACGGTAGACATGCTGATTAAAATGGATCACACATGTGAAAGGGCTTGTACATGGCATGTTGTAAACATTTTGTCATTACCACTTTTGAATCTAACTCCTTCACTCTACAAAACAGAAACCAAAGACCTTGGAGGTTAACACATTTGTTCAATCATTTATTCAATAATTATTTATTAAATGTCTACTATGGGCCAGGCATGGTGCCAGAGGGTAAGTGACTTATCCAATGCTGCATAGTAATTTCATGGCAGATCTAGGATACCAACAATAACAGCTATTATTTCCTGAGGGTTCACTATAAAGCTAGCACTTGCTAAGTATTTTATAGATATAGTCTAATTTAATCCTCACAACAACCTTATGAGGTAGATAGTTAGCCACATTTGTTTTTATGGATGAGGAAATTGCCATCATAACGAATATTATCCAAATCTCTCTCTAAAATTTTGCATGGGGACCAGAAGATGCTATAGAGATGTAGAGACCAATGTATGATGACCTAGAAATGAACTTGGATATCAGTTTGCCCAAAAACTTAAGTAAAACACTGACACAAAGGCATTTAAGTATCATGTTTAAAGACTGCCAAGTTGGTAGGCAGTAACATGGCAGGTTTGGGAGCCAGACAGATTCCTTCATCCATAAAAATGGGAATAATTGTTCCTCCTTCATAGGGCTATCGTACAGCTAAAATCAGATACTAAATGTACACAAACACTCTTCCCCCATGTGTCCTCTCACTCCCTCACTTCATTTAGGTCTCTGTTTAGATATCACCTACTTAGCGAGCTTTCCCTGTCCACTCTACCTGAAACAGCCCTCACCCAACTCTCTCTCTTACCCTGCTGCATTTTTCTTCACAGTCTCTGACATCACATCACATACCTGTTTACTTGTTCATTTATTGGTTGACTGACTGAGTGTGTGTACATCTTTTCCTGCTGCCGAATTCCACTCTGGTGCTCCTCTTTCTGCATGTGAAATCAGCCCAGACCTCCCAGGAAACAGTATGGAAGTTAAGTCCAACGGAAGCTTACGTTTCCTATCTGACTCCCCAAGGAGACTCCAGGGGTTTTGCTTCATCTGCTCAGGGTGGTCCCCCCACCTCCACCTCCAGGCAGCAAGCTGCAGGAATCCTGCCAGTGCCAGACCAGGCGGCCTGCTTCCTGACTGCCTGATTGTTTCTTGGTTACTCTCGGATCTAGATGGGAGATAGGGCTACAGGATGGTATGTACGTCTTCCACAAAAGAAAAGCTTTGCAAGTTAAATTAAACCTTGGTAATTTCACAGACCACACAGTTAAAGAAGAAAAAGGTGTTCCTGAAGCTTCTCTTACACTTGAAAAATGCATTTCTTCAGTCTAATTTTGATTTTCCATGTAAAAGAGTCATATTAAATTAATGGAAAGGAAATGTACATAAAAGGAAAGATGCTGTTACTCCTTGAATTTTTAAGAGTAGGGATGATATTTCTGAACATTTTTTCAGCTGTCAAAAGACCACAGATCTTCTTCTAGTGTTATGAGAACAAAAAATTTTCTTGTTGCATACTTGCCGGAAATGAGATCCTGGAGAAAGGCATTGTTTCCTGCAATTACACAGTTGCCAGGGAAACTGTGTACAGAAGTTAGCCTAAGTGCAAGTTATAAAATGAAGCATCTTGTAAATTAGTTTAAGAGCATATTTTGAAAAGTCTGAGCCAAGCGTGGCACAGAGTGACCCTTGTAGAACCGTGAGGATTTCTTAGCTGTGGCAGGAAATGACACTTAAAGGTTACTTTTCTGCTGTGAATCTTTTTAATGAGCATTTTTCTAGGAGTGAAAGTCTTCAGGTAATTTTCTTAACCCCCTACAACTCCTCCAACAAAAAAACAAAAACAAAAAAAATTTTTGATTGCAGTCTAGAGATACACAGAAACCTGTACACACACATACACACACGCACAGAGAACTTTAAAAAACAATATTTAGTAATCTTAAATGTCAGAAGAAGACTCACCTTTTCTCTTCTTTACTATTTTAAACAAAGAATATATGTGATTTGCTTTTTAAAAAGGGCTGAATTAGCATCAAAGAATTTCAAGTGTATTACCATCTCTGAGTCTTAGTTGTCCTTTCTATCAGAGTTAATCATAATCTCTACCGTCCGTAGTTATTCTGAAAATGAAATGAATGTATATAGTATATATATATGTTTATATATATGTATGTGTATATGCATATATATGTATATGTGTGTGTATATGTACACATATATATGGCATGCATCACATTGTAGATGTTCAATAAATACTTAGAAAACCGGAAATCTTAGGGATCATTCAGTTTAAACTTCTACAGAGAATTTCTTCTAAAATGTAACTGGCATCAAATTTCTGCTTAAATTCTCCCAGAGACAGGGAGCTCACTACCTTACAACATAATCCATATCATTAGTAGATAGATGACTTCTTCCTTTTACTAAGTTGGAATCTGCTTACTATAGCTTTCAGCCATCAGACCTGATTCCTTATGGGAACACAGAGAACAAGTCTATTCCCTCTTCCCCAAAGCATCACCCAAGTCTTTTTGAATCCACAGAACCCCAATCCTACAACTAGCCCTAAATGCTAATAAGAGGCAGTGCTGTGTGACCATAGGCAAGTTACTTCACATCTCTGACCTTCAGTTACCAGTACCATTAAATAGGATAGTAATTCTTTCCCTGTTTCCCTATCAGGCTTCTGCTAAGGATAAAAACTAAATGCCAGATGGAAAACTGCTTTGGAAACTGGAAAGTACTACACATATTAACTACTATTGTTGTTTTGATCCAGTCATCTCCACTTAACCTTGCCTCTAGGGGAGCTGCTGGCCCTGTGTGAGGGGGTGCCCTGTGCTTGATTAAGCTCTGCCCTCTGCAGTCCCAGGCCTGAAGGCTGATTTGCAACTTCTTGGTTCCCCTAGCTGCTTTCGCAGCAGGAGCCCTTGCCTCTCTCCCCAGGTTCCCTCGTTGATGTTGCTCACCCATTTAGTTAAATGCTGTTTTGACGAGGTAGCCTATTTTGATAAGTGCCCCTGGGGAGCTGCAGAAAGGTTTAATTCTCTTTCTTTTCCCTAATGTTTATCTAATGGTAAAGGATTGAGAACAGGTTCAATATCCCTGGAGACCCTAGGCTGAATGATTCAATAATGTATGTGTCTAGGGGCTGGCTGAGAGACAGCTTTCAGCAGAGAGGAGAGGGTGAGTTGAAGACACCCAGCCATCACGCCAGGTGGGGTGTCACTCATCAGGATGAGTCCCAGGGGCTTAGTAAGGGGCCGCATTAATGAACCAGAGCATGTGGTGATCAAGACAGCAAAGCAGGCTGACCACATGTCCCAGTACGCATATCTGTTGTCCCAGTGCAATTATTAATGGCATCACCTTTGATTCTTAAAAGTGAAATTTGGAGGATAAATCATCTGTTCAGCTTAGACATAGGTGAATGGAATGGGAACGCTCCTCCTCTAGGCTTCCCTATCCCAGTGAAGGGCATCACCACCCATGTGGTTCCTTAAGCCAGAAATCTGAGAGTCCTCTGAGACATTTTCGTCACTCTCATCCCCACAACCAGGTCTCCAAAGAATCCTTCAGATTGCTCCTTTCCTGTCTGTTCCCATGGCCACTGCCTCAGTTCTGAGTCTCATCCTCTCTCCAGGACCCCTATAACTTTAATTTCATTCTGCTCTATTCAGTCCCTGGCTCCAATCTTTTGAGATCTTGACTCTGTCTTCTCTTCGATTAGTCGTCTCTCCAAGCTCCCCGTTATGATCATGCTTTTGGTATGCTTATCTAAATCACTGAGGCTTGGACTTTGCCTCTAGAAGACACCCTTCCATTTCATATTTTCAATTGTTCATTCACTCACTCAATTAACAAAGATGTTGAATATACTAAGTTCTAAGACTCCAAATGGGCCAACATTATTGAATTAATTAATCAATTTTGGTTACAGCCTGCTGAGCAGTTATGAAGCCATGAAATTATACCAATATGCATTATACTTTGGATCTATCCGAGAGTGTCGTTTCTAAAACATAAATTTCACCATGCCATTGCCCTACTTAGAACACTCCAATGTTTCTCCACTGGCTACGGATATGTTTCAATATGGAAGAAGTTCCACTAGAATAACATCCTGCCTCCCCCATCCCTCACCCCACCCCTTACCTTATGGGAGTCTCCTTAGGGGAGCAGGAGACGGTGGAGAATTGAGCAGTCAAGGCTCAGCTTGTGCTGTCTTTCTGGAATTGGCCTACCTACAGACTGCTCACATTCAATTCTGCCCTCTATGCTCTGGCCCAGTGTTGCCTGTGACTGACAGGGGCATTGGTTTCTAGGGTTCAGCATTTGTTGCCCCCCACTTCAGCTATGTTCTCCAATGTAGCTTTTGTAAGTGGTAATTTACCTGACTCCTGAGTCCATCTCTCAGTTGTTTTGATTTTTGAATAGGGAGCAGAGGAATAATTCACTGAGTTCCTCAAACCCCAACACCTAGGATGGAAGTCAAGTTCTCTGGTCTTTTAAAAAGTGAAGAAATCTACCTCCTCTTTTGGTAAAGTGAGAGCATTTGCCTTTCTGCAGTTGTGTTTCTTTCCTCTCCTCAGCATGCTATTATGGAAAGTCATCCACTATGATGACAATCCACAGGCCTGGCTTACCTTCCCAGAGATCTTATCTGAGCCCAAAAGAGCCATGAAAAGCCAGCCGGAGCCAGGGTTGTGATAGGAGTGCTGTCTGAGTGGCAGGCTCAAGGGGCCCTTACAGGTCCCTTGGCTCACACAGCTTGAGAGAGCTGCACTCTGGGGCATGATTCTAACACTGAAGCAGCTTTGAGTCCTCAAAGAGGGTCTGAGCACTTGCTGGCAGTGCAATAGCCACCCCTAGTCTGGCTGACACTTTCTCGGCTACATGGGTGAGCATGCATCACCTCAATCTTTTATTTGCAAATAATAGTGAAAAGGCAGTTTACAGGTTTTTTTTCCCAAAGAACTTCCTCCTTTATTCATCTTATTATATTTCAGAAAACCAGGCTAAGTGCACCAAATTACTCCTTTTTACAGATGAGGAAGCTCAGTCAGGTTAAGTGATTTTCCCAAGGTTCCACAGCAAGTTCATAGAAAAGCTTGGGAAATCTACTCTGAATTAGTCAGAATCATAAGGGCAGTTGGGAATATCCCTTAATGACGACTGCAAAATCTATCATCTTTTATATCTGGATAGAGCTCTGCACTCTTGAAAACAAAATATCCCAACTGGAAGGAGCCTTAGCAAGCATATAGTCCAACCTCCTTCATCGATGGATGCAGAGGAGCAAGGCCCAGAGTGAGAATGGGATTTTCCTGAGGCCTTGAAGTGGGTCCAGCAGAGCTAGGACATGAATCTAAGCCCCCAATTCCCAGTCCAGGCTCTTTGCTAGAGCTGCCTGCAGAGGCATAAGTCCACCGTGCAGAAGAGAGTATTCACCTCGAGAGGTAAAGCATCTTTTTCAAGGTGCCACAATTGGAGAACAGGAGAACTGAAATTAGTCTAGGAGTCAATGAAAAGGTGATACTTGGCTGAATAAGTAAGAATTATTTTTAACTATTATTATTGTTATGATTATTTCTATTAACTCCAGCTTTACTTCACAGCTTTGTAGCTATCATAAATTCAGGCCTTTGGTGATTCTGTTTAATTGTTACTTAGATTCATAGATTTTGTCCCTTTGTTATGAGTGCTGTTATTCTGTGGTATGCCTTTAAAAATAAGGTATTTACAGACCCTAGATTCTGATTACGCGTTTCAAATATACACTGTCTCTCCGTGACATTCACTCACAGCTACCCAGAGCCCAGCATCTGTTAAGTTGCCTGCAAACATTTGACATTTGGAAGTGGGTTTTCCTCCATTTTTTTCTTTTGTAGTCAAAAAATCACTTTTGATGCCTTTAAATAAATAAATAAAATCAGGCTTCACCTTATTAATACCTAATTATGAAGTTTACATTTTCAACAACAAATGGAGCTTGTCAGACTCAAAGAGCAGGCAACTGCTGGGAAAGTTTAACCACGTGCCTCTGGGGCTATAACCAGGTCTCCAGGCATCGCTGCTATGACCTTCTGCAGACCCTGCTGCTTTGGGTTTTTGGTCTCTTGAGGACGTTTCTCAACCCTTAAGCTTTCCAGAGCACTGGTCTGGGAGCCAAAGAGACCTGGGTTTTAACTGCAGTCCTGCCGCTTATCAGCAGGGTGCCTTTGGGCAAGTAACCTAACTTCTCTGAGTCTAATTTCCTCATCCCTAAAATTGAGACTATAATATCTGCCTCCTAAGGTTATTGGAAGAATTAGAAATAATGCACTTAAAGTGCACGGTTCACAGTAGGTGCTCGACAAGTATTAGTTGCCTTTCCTATTCATAAACGATTCATCAATATGTATAGGTTATTGACCCAAATGATAGGGTCTTATGCAAACCAAAGCACTTATGCCTCACTGCCTATTTTGGTACATCACTTGATCATCCATTCAACAAATACTGATGTACACATGTGCCAGACCCTGTATTATGCTGGGTACTGATTATCCAGTGGTGAAAAAAAACAAACATGATCTCTGCCATCCTGGAGTTACAGCCTAGTGAGAGAAACAGAGATTAATTAAGTAAACAAGCAGGTAAAATAAGTAATTATAAATTGTAATAAGTGCTGTCAAGGGGAAAAAAAACCCCACTTCTATTAGACAAAAGGATGACCTAATTTAGAATGGGTAGTTGGGGATGGCTTCTCTGAGGGGGTGACATTTAAGCTGAGAACGAAAAGGAGTCAGCAAGGAGGAGGGGTGGAGGATCCAGACTAGGGCCCCCAGCAGCTGTGAAGGCCCGAGGGGGGAAGGAGATTAGGGGTCATGCAAACCTAGCCCCTGGCTATCCCCACAGACTTCTCCTATTTCAGGCTAAATTGGGCATTTGTATAGATACACAACCCTGCATGTACTCTTTTCTCTACCTCTGAAGCTTTTCTCCCATTTCTCCATCTGGAATGCCAAACTCCAAATGCCACATTTCAAAGACTTTTTAATCTCCTCAAAGCAGATTTAACGCCCCCTCCTCCAGTGTTCCCCCAGATCTTTGTGTTTAACTTTATGATATGCGTTAATAAGGACATAATAGCTGTTATTGACCCCTCACTCTGTGCTAAGTGTTAAGTATTTTACTTGAATTATCGCATTTAGTCATTATAGAAGCCCAATGAAGTAGGTACTGTTATCATCATCCCCGTTTTACAAAAAAAGAAACCGAGGGTGTAGTCACTACCCTGTTGTCACAGAAGGGGCCTGAATTGAACTCCAAGCCTTCTGCCTCCAGAATCTCAACTCTTATGCCCACCACTAGGCTAGAGTGACATTTCTACACAGACCCTGAGATTCCTGCAGGTGGGGTTTTGTGTGATTCACCAATATCCTCAGCACATAGATCCAGCCCTGGCACAAAAGAGTTAATTATTTGCTAAAAGAATGTCTTGGCAATTACAGATCCTGACTGATAACGTCAAAATCACATAACACGTAAACAGGTCTGTCCCTTCAGCCTTCAGGCGCAGCCTGTACTGTGGCCTCTGCTGATCTGATTTGTGCCACGATTGACAGCCTGGGTCCCTCTCCTTCGGTCCCGTTAATGGCATTAGCATCTAGTCAATAATGCTCAGCATTTCATTTTACCACTTTAATTAACAAATTCAATTTGTTCAAACCGCTGTGAAAACAAATTAAAAGCTCAAGAAAGGGGCCTCCAGGAAGGCGGGGGAAGGAAGGGGCTCTACACAGATTAGGCTGGTTGTTGATTTGATCTTTGGAGCTCACGGGGAGCTGGATGTCATCTGCCCTTCAACCATCTTCCTATCCCAGGCCCAACAGAATGCATCAGTAGTATAGCCAAGATCAGGCAAACCAGCTTCTGTACATTTCAGGTTTGTCCCTTCCCTCTTTATAGACAAGAAGGGGCCTCACTCTGCCCTTCAAGTCAGCCATCATTCTTCAAAGGGGCACCCCACTTTGGATTTGAATTCAACAACAACATTAATAACAATTTCCTCGTCCAGTGGTTCTCAACCAGGGATAATTTTAAGCCCTAGGGAACATTTGACAATATCTGAAGAAATTTCTAATTGTCACAACTAGGGGGAAGGTGCCACAGGCATCTCATGAGAGGCTATCACGCTGCTAAACATCCTAAAATGCACAGGACAGCTCCCCTCAACAAATATCATCAGGCGCAAAATGTCGATAGTGCTGAGGTTGGGAACCCCTGCCCTAGTCCCTCTACATTTTCCAAGCAACCTCCTTGATAATGACAAGTCTCTGTGAGGTAAGTAGGATGGGGACTGCTGACCCTCATTTAGGAGTTGAGGAAATCGACAGAGTTCAAGTGATGAGCTCCAAGTGCACAGTTAGTAAGTGGTAGTGAATAGCCCAGAGCAAGATCCTTTTGCCACCTCTAGCTGAGTTAAAAGAATGGAAAGCATCTTTGGAAGTCTCCAAGTAGCTTTTAAGGAATGAGAGTGGTTTACACTTATTAAGTGCCTCTTAAGGGACAGGAACGGGGCCAGGTACTTACCCATGGATAGGCTGCTTGGTCTTGGTGGGACTCCACCTGGGAGAAGATGCCCGTGATGAGTGAAGCTGGGAAACTTGCTCCTAACCTCCACCCCCAATAGAGACATCCAATGGTTGTATAGCAGCTATACACTTTTAAATAGAAGGCAGCCACTCGAAAGATCACCTGGCTCTTAATCATTGGATATTCCAAGTCTGGGATTCAATTATCCTTTCCATCTTAGGAAGCAAGAAGGGATAAGTGTAGACAAAGCTACACAGAATTTTAAAGTGGGCAAAAATCAAAACCAAACATTAAAACTTGAACCTTTTTCAGGAGCTCTGACAAATACACAGACAGATTTGACAAACTGGGACAGGTGTGTATATGGCGGCCAAGTGTATAGGGAGAGAAAGGGGAGAAAGAAGGAGGGAGGCTGATGAAGTTACTGCAGAAGATCAATAGAAGTCTTCTAAGAGAACTTGTCCAAAGGGAAAGAAGATTCTAGCAGGATGAAGCAGCCAGGGGACCCTTTCCTTCAGAGGAGAGTGGTGATTCCTAGCACAGCCAATATCAGATATTCTGGCAGCCTGATTACATAACCTGGATTAATAGCTCTGTGTGTGTGAATCAAAAGAGGCAAGTCACTAAATTCAGTAACACTTTGGAGTATTTGCTGTGGGTACTCCAGAAATGAACATAACCAAGAGGGCACTTCATGGAAGCATTGTTCTGTGGTGAGTTAATTTCCGGCACTGAGATATAGGATTGGCATTTCATTTTTATTTCAATAGGTCATAGATTTTCAGTTCTGAAGATACAGGCAGTGATGAACACAGTATTCAAAAGACTAAAGTTTCAATCTGGAAGCAAGCAGCTTCTAGGTAGACTGAGTCCTAGGGCCATGAAGTTCCTGCTTAGCTTGGACGGTGGCAAGTGATAACCAGGAGCAGTGTACAAACACTTATAAGACTCCTTGGGGGATTCCAGGAACTGGCTGAGAGAGAGGAACACTGTAAAAAACTGGATTTCCTGCTGGAACAGGTAGGCGCACTAGGCTACAAACATGGAGCTAATAATGTTCATGTGAACTCAGTTGTACTAACAGGATGCTGAAACTCATACGACTGGATTTGTTCATGTTGTCTCATTTTATCCTCACAACAACATGCAAGCTTGCTCTATCCTGCCCAAAATCACTTGCCTAAAGTCATACACCTAGGAGATGACAGAGTAGGGACTTGAAGCAGGATCTGTCTGATTCTAAATAGCAAGCTATATCCATCCTACAGCATCAGGGTCCCTTAGGAGGAGAAGTGGGGAGTGGCCAGAAGGATCCATGTCCCTGGGTCTGGCTTTAGCCCACTCTGCAATGCCTTTTGCTCTTGTCCCTGCAGGTCACTGCTTGGGACCACTAGAGACAAACAGATCACTGTTCTATAAAACTGACAAATCATGTTTCCAAACTTAGCAATCGTAGACATATTCACATAGACAAACCTGACATTTCCCATTATAAATTCCAAGTGTGACATATCCCTTGCCCTTTGCTCAGGGAAAAGCAGGTCTTCCTTTCAGGGAGAGAGATATTGAGGAGATGCCTTAGCTAAAGATGTAGGCCTTTTGATGGGCTCACGCAGAAACACTCTCATTCCTTCAGTGGTCTACTTGGAACCAGACATTGAATTGGCTGTGGTGGGGGGCTCTGGCATGGTGCAAGAACATGGCTTTAGAGCCAGACTGGTTTGGATTTGAGTTTTGGATTCATAGCTCACTAGCTGAGTGACCCGGGGCATATGATTTAATCTCTCAAATTCTCAAGTTCCTCATCTTTTAAATGAGATAGCAATAAAACCATTGAAGGACTGTTTTGAGGCAATTTGGGCAAAGAAACTAAAACAGCATCTGGCATATAAATAGACATTCAATAAATCAGTAGATGTTCAGCTCCACTCCTCCCTGAACCCAGGCCTCATTCTGTTATAACATGCTGCCCCTTCCTCAACCTGCCTTTTTCGCAACGTCTTCTATCCCCCTCACCCGGAAGTTCTTGTCTTTCCCCCATGGTTAGTCAAACATGTTTCTGAGGAAGGTTCAGAAATTGATTATACATAAACAACTCTAAGTGTTACACGTGAAGGAAGCAGGGCAAGGGAATAAAGCCCCCCCACAACAATAATTCATTACATAATTCACTTTATTTCTTTCTACTAAAGTCTAAGTCTTTCCATCAAGGAGTCTGATGAGCAGGGAGGATCTCTGAATTAGGAGGGCCTTAAAATCTGATCCCAGCCCTCTGTTTGGTCAAGAAAACACTTCTTTTTATAAGCAAGGGAAACAGCCATGGAGAAAAGTGCTGGATTCTGCCCTAGTATGGTTTCTAACAGGCGGCACCACCATTCCTTCCTCATGGCATGAAGTAGCCACAGAGGTCCAGGACTAAAGGGGGAAAATCAAGTGCCCAGCCCTCCAATCTCAGCTGGAGGCACCCCGAATGGTGCCAATCATGGGGACTGTGTGACTATTGCATCAGGATGACCCCCTTTATTCCAAGCTTTCCTACCTGGAGAGTGGTGAGGACCTGCAGGCTACCTGCGGTGCTGCCACATTACCCAGGTTCCAACCTAAAAGTCCTTCGAAGCTTACAGGAGAGTTAGAACCCGGCAACAATAGAATCAGGCCTGAACCTTGAGTTTTAGTAACAAATTGGGGATCTAGCATCCCATCTATGTACACATCTTATTCTCCTCACAATGACCTTAGAACACAGGGATGTTATCTCCATTTTATAGATAAAGAAACTGAGGCCCAGAGAGGCTTTATGACATAGTTGGAAAGTAACAGGGCCAGGATCTGAATGGGACTCTATCCCATACTGAGATCCTGGGACCATACTGAATAAAGCATTTTTATACACACCCATTTCCTGGTGCATTTGCCCAAATACATGTGGTGGACATGCAAACCCCTTCATTAGACCTTACGCGTGCTATGGAATTGCTACAGGGCTTAGATCCTCGTCACACAAATGAGAATATCACTTACTTCATAGGTGAGCATTAAGTGAGAGTGAGATATTGTAAGAGAGAGCTTAGCCCTGTTCTGGAACCTGGTAAATACTCACCTCATTTTCCCAACTACTTTCTTTTTCCAAGTCTGGCTTAGCTCTATATTGCCAAGTGTTCCCAATACGTATCATACAGACACTTCTGTCAAAAGGCAACGTGAAGAGTTACCAGAACAGAATATTAAGAGCAAAGGCTCTGGAGCTGTCTGCCTGGCTCATATCCTTTCTCTACCACTAATTAGCTGTGTGATCCTGGGAGGGGACTTAACCTCTCTATGCCTGAGTTTCCTCATCTAGAAAACGGAGATTGTGAGAATTCAGTGAGTTAATACACATAAAGCTCTTAGAATAGTGCCTGGCACACAGTAAGCGCTCAACATATGTTGCCTAACTATTATCATCACCCTGAATATATGAAAAGAAATCCTTCCTCCGAACCTTTGTTCATGCTGTTCTATCCATCAGGAATGCCATTTTCTTCCTTACTGAAATCAAGCCCTCTGCATTTAGCTCAAGAGCCACCCCGCCCATGACTCCTTTTCACTCTCTCATGTCTCAGAAATAACTTTACTCCCTTATTAAAACTGTCTGATTGCTTTAGGCATGTGTCCTCCCTTGTCCCACAGGCACCGACCACGCTGTGAAGTGAACACTTTGTGCTCCTGAACTCTGACTCCCCAGCCAAGGGCAGAGGGCCTGACCCCCAGGAGGCCTTCAGTAAACATTGGCAGTATGAATGAATAAATGGATAAATACATCTTTTTTTGATTGTTCACACCAATTATAGGAGATGTTTACATTACTTAGTGATAGCTTCATTAACAAGTCAGGAGGTGGGAGAAGGCAATGGACCAGGACAAAGATGACTGGTGGTCTGATTTTGGCTTTGCCATCTTGTATCAGTCCAAGACCTTGAGTCATCTGTTTTGGCTCTCTGTGCCTCAGTTTTTTCATTGGTAAATGAGGAAGTTGAACAGATAAAGTCTGAGAGCCTTTTGACCTCTAAGCTTTGTATCAACAGCCAAAAAGTTGCCCACACTGGGTTGGGCTCCTTCCATAAGCACTTAGCGGCAGGCTCTGTGTGAGGCACAGGGGACACAGAGATAAATGACACCTAGTCTCTGTCCATAAGGACTCACAGTTGAGCGAAGAACACAGACTTACAAACTGATGGCTACATGGGAAGGAGAAGAGCAGAGGGAAGACTTGACAGCTTTAGGGCAGACGCATTCAGGGAGGGCAACCTGGAGGAGGTAACAGTAAAGTCAGTCTCTGTGGAGAATCTCCCATGTGAGAACACAAAGGAGGAGGGGACAGGCCAACACTGGGTCCAAGTGCACACCTGAGAAACGCAGAAGGGCTTCCCATCCTCCCCGCCTGAGACCCTCCGCTCCCCAGGAAGTTTCCCTTGGCCCTTCCTTTCAATCCCTCTGCCACACCATGCTCCCTTCCCTCTCCCCGGAACAGGCTCCTCCTTTCTCTGTCATCATCTTCCCCGCCCACTTCTCTCCTCCTCGCCCCCATCCTGTTGTCTCTTCCTCATTCTTCAGAGCTCAGTCAAAAGTCGCTTCCTCACAAAAACCTTTCCTGATGCTCCAGGTTAGGTCGGGTCTCCCCAGCGTATGTTTTCTTAACACCCTGTGCTTCTCCTGCATCACATTATTAAATAATTAACTATGTGTTAAGTGGCTTAATGGTTGTCTATTCAAGTAGAATGAGGGCTCCACAACGGGCAGGGGCTCCTTCTTACTCAGTGCTTTATCTCTAGCATTGTGCTTATACGGTAGGGTCTCAATAGTATATTGACCCTACTTATAGTAGGGTCTCAATAAATATTTGCAGAATAAATGAATGGAAAGATGAAGATGGGGTAGATAACAGGAGAGGACAGCACTCTCCTCTCTCTTTAATCCCATTTTCAGCCTATTATTCCTTTTTTATCATTTTAAAATCCACAATGTCTCTGAGGCTTATGCTTTTCAGCTGTTCCATTCTCTCCCATTCTTGTGCTCTAAACTCGACTGAACCCTTAGAGCTTAAAGTGCTCAAAATAAGTTTGTACAAAAAATAAATGAATACTGTCCTAACTTCTCACTACATTAACTCACCAAAGCCTTTCCCACTCTTCAAAGTGCAGCACACTCCCACATTGTCTTGTAGGATACTCACTCCAATCAGATAGCCCAGGCCCTCGATGTAACTGATTTCAGAGGAGGGGTGGCAGGAAAACAATCTGATTGAGTAATCTCTCACTAAAGTATGAATGACTGATTGTCCTTTAAACCCTTCCTTCCCTCTTTCCTTCTTTCTCTCCTTCCTCCCCTCCCTCCCTCCTTTCTTCCTTCCTCCTTCTTTCCTGCTTCCTTTTCTTCCTTCCTTCCATTTTTTCCTTCCTTTTCTTCTTTTTTTAATTTAAAAAAAGGAGAGCTGCTAAATCCAGGTGAATAGGGCACTAGAAACATACTAAGGGAAAATAGAAAATATCTTTCTTAGCCTCATCCCACAAAAACAAAATGATTTTTCACAAAGGCTGGAAAATGGGTCCTTAGAGAATATTTGGATCATTTCTTTTAACTTACAAATGTAGAAAGAGAAGCTTAGAGAGGGCAAAAGACTCATTTAAGGCACAGAGCAAAGCAACGTTAAAGGTGGGACTAGAACACCCTGCACTGGCCAGGGCCCTTGCTCCTTGTGTGACTGCCTTGTGCTCTGTCAGCACTTTGTAAATCAGGCCCTCCTGCCTTCCCTTTGCTCTTGCTTCCTTGGCCTTCGCTGCCGCTCACCCTGCCTTTCTTTCCCTGAATCCCAGTGACAGCCTGCCTGCCACAGCTGCCCTTGCTGAGCACTGCCATTTTGTAGATGGCTTTACCACCTTTCACTATTGGTCCACTTGCCATCTGCTATCAGATTTTTTCCGAAACCCCAGTGTTTCTACTGCTCCCTGAACTCTGTTGCGCCCTCCTCTCCTGCTAATGGGACCAATAAACAGCTGCTCTAATTCAGCCTTCATCCATCTCCAGGCCACCATTTTCTGAAATTTATATCATCTATTTTTCACTTTTGCATTTTTTGATTCATCAATTTCAGAGAACTAAATACATCCAAAAGAGCAAAGGTGAAGCAATGATGACTTTTCTGAGGAGTCATAATGACAGTATCCACTGCTTTATTCATGTGGCCTTTGGTTCAGTCAGAGTTCCTTGACACCTGGTATGTGTGACAAGGAAGGATAACTAAAGAGTTGGAAGGCATTGTTGCAGTCCTGGTCATTGACATAAGAGATGCATGCATAAAAGACTAGAAGAAAATTAAAGGGATATCTATTTTGGCTGATGAAAAGGGAGCCTTGAATAATGACAGTAACATATATTGAGCATTCACTCTGTGTTAGAGGATGCTAAAGTGGACGTTTCATCTGAGGCACCAGGAAATGAAGAATGCTTATTTGGAATACCCAAAGAAACGTCAGAGTTTATGCAGAATTTTGAAGTGTGTATCCGGAAATAGATTATAAGACTCTTGAAACACCATGCTCATTTCAAGGATACAAAGGAAAAGATGGTTGGAAATTAAAAAGAGGATTTTGTGAGGGGGATTTTTGATGCCTGGAGTCCCACGTGTCAGGGCCCTAAAGGGAACAGAGGGTACTTTTCCCCTGGTCTCTGCATAGGGAGAGGAAGTCACAGTGGCATGGATTCTGACTCCTTCCTGAGAAATCCAGTGAGCAAGAGACTGTGGAAAAAGTGAAGAAGCAGCTGCACTGAGATTGGCCTACGATCCTAGTGCTTGCCAGGGCAAGAGCTTCTGAGCGGATGTGGGGCACATGGTGGATAGAATCAGTTTGATGCCATTTCAACTCCTGTGCAATCTATATATACAGCATCCAAAAGCAGACCATCAGAAAAGCAGGAAAGACGGGGGTAGTGACAGTGGGAGGAACAGGATGCATTCCCCAAGTGATGGTTGCAGTCAAGCAGAGGAGCCCCCAAAGAACCCACGGAAGCACCTGCCTGAGAGGGAATCAGCTGCAAACACCCGCCAGGCACAGACAGCCTGACTAGAGCTCAGGAGAGTGCAGGTGAGTGAGGGCCTTCCGCTCCCTTCCCATGCCTCCCCTCTCCTTCAGCCTTGGTGAGGGGTGCAGGTACGAGGGAAGAAGACATGAAATCAAGTTCAGAGTTTTGATTATTATCTGGATTGGACATTTTTAATTACTGAATTGAGGCTGTGTTTGTTAATTAAAATGATTGAAGGGCTTTCTATTACCTAAAAGAGGAATTTTCATCCAGGGCAGTGGAAACCCTCTGAAAAGGTTTGATATATCGATAGGAGACAAAAATAAAGCTCGTTTTATAAATACACTCTGAGTCCTGCATATTATACCAATGGATTATTGGCTACACACATAATCCTGACAACAACCCTGGAAATAAGTAATATTATTGTCCCCATTTTAATAAATGCAGAAACTGAGACATAGGGAGATTAAGTAACTTGCCCAAGGTCACCAGCTAGTGAAATGTAAGTATTCGTAAGCACTGTAGACTTCCTGTGGTGGGACTATATTTGATCCACAGCTGTATCCTCAGAGCTCTGCAGAGTGCCAAGAGCTTAGAAGGCAAACACAAATACTGTTTGCAGGTCTGATTTCAGAATGCTGTGCTGGAAATAAGGGTAGGAGAGAAGTTTTAGGGCCTTCAAGAGCAGCCAGCCTCAGGCAAATGAGCCAGTGAGGATTCATGGAGACCCACCTCAGAGGTTCCCAGCTCCCTTTTCTGGTGTCCTGGTCAGACCGCCCCAACTATGTCCACATGGTCTGTCCTTCGGACACAGTTTTCAATCTGCCCTATCTTGTTGTGCTGAGAGTCCTTCCCACTCTCCTCTGTCTTATCTCAGCCCACCTACTCCCAATTTTAAGTCCCTCTCATTACCCCTCTTATGGTACTTATAGCCATAACATTGTCTGAGAGGCTTTTCTCAGAAGCCTCAAAAATCCAGACAGAAATATCTAAACAATGCCATATCATGAAAGGCTTGGAGATATTTTACAGGTTATCTGGTCTAAACCTCTCATTTTAGAGATTTAAAAAATCTTAAGTCCAGAGAGGGAAAATGACTAGACCAAGGTAACACAGACATCAGTTTCAGAGCTGACACTAGATTCAGCTCTCCTATCTTTTACTCCAGTTCTTCAGAGCAATGACTGGTCAGTATGGGCTGGCATGGTCAGCAAAAGCGTGAGGAGTGAGGACTGCTGTGTGCTGCTTACCTCTCAGTGTCTGGGAAGAAGAGCTTTACTGGTGAGATTCTTAGGGTTCTGTGTGAAAGCAACTACAGTAACCACAGGTGAAGAGAGTTGGACAGGAAGCTACTGGGTTTTGTTACCCAAGACACTTATGGAAAAGACATGGAGGCCAACTTACTTCAACGGTGGTCAGTATTTTCGACCAGAATTGTTAAGCAAGTAGGATAGGCTAACGTGAAGTGCTGAGGAGGAACACTTTACTGCATTCATCTCTGTGATGGCCTTATGAGGGAAGAGTTATCATCTCTACTTTAAAGGCAAGAGCACAAAAACTCAGGGAAGCTACATCACTTGCTCAAAGTCATATAACTAATATACGGGGGAATCTAGGCTTGAAGTTAGGTTTTGTCTAATTCCAAAGCCCAGTTCTTTCCACTGAGTACCTTGAAAATTGATTCCAAAGGTCATTACTAAAAATAAATTTGTTCAATGAAAGTTCAGAAAGCCATAATAGTATCACTGGAATAAGTGCACATCCTCTCCAGGAAACTACTTTGAGTGAGCAGCACTTACGTTCATCCATTTGTTTGCTCACTTATTCATTCATTCAATGAATATTTATTGACTATCTACTAACTGCCAGCCCCTGTTCTAGGAACTGAGAATACAAACTTGGGCAAAAAAGGCTTTGCCTTTATGGACTTACATTCTAGTGGGAAGCGAAGGACAATCAAGTGACCAAGAAAAGGAGCAAGATAATATCAGACGGTCATATCAGATATGAAGGAAATAAAGTAGAATGATGCGAAAGAAAGTGGGAAGGGCAGGGAGGAGCAAATTAAATACGGTGATGAGTAAAATTTTCTCAAGGGGCGGCTGGGGTCAGAGTTCAAGAGCAAGAGGATAAACAAATGGAATAAATGTTCACGTTCTTGAAAAACACACAAGGCAGATGTAGAGAAGATGAAAGCACTCACCTCTCCCTCCCATGACCGCTCTTCTACCTCCCCAGCTTCTGAGTAGAGGAAGAAGGAACACTGAGGCAGAAGGCTCCACAGCAGAGGAGTGTGCTGTAGAGGGCAGATGACGGGCTTTGGAATTGGAGAGATCCCTGGTGGTGGAACCCTGGGTGAGTTCTTTAACCTCTGAGACTGTTTCTTTGCGTGAAAATGAAGATACGAACGCCTCCTTACTAGGACATGTGGGGATCAACTGAGATAATGGATGGGGGTCAGTTCCTAGTTTCAGCAACAGAAAGTGACTACCTGATCAGGTATAAAGGGAACTTATTAAAGGAAACTTGGTAGCTTACAGAATGAGGTGAAGGTCCAGAAAACCAGATTTGAGGCTAAGCTCCATGCCCAAAGCCATGCTGCAGAACTAGTCTGATGAGAAAACCACAGCTGCTACCCCCACCACTAAGTACCAGATGATACAATTAACACTACTGCCACTTCTGTGCCACCAATTCAACCTTACTGCAAGTACTGTACTGCTAGCACTAAGGACATTCCTGGGCCAGGAACTCAAGGTTGCCTCTACTGCCCAGGCCTCACAGTTCCTCACCTCAGAAGTTGATTTCTCGTGAGGGTGCTTCTGATTGGTGGAGCCTAGGTGGTTATGCATCTGTGCCCTAGCTGTGGGAGAGGCTGGGGAAGTGGGTTTTCGAACTTCTGCTGTGACTGGAAGGACTCATGAAGAAGAGTATTCACAAGGGGCTGGGAAGCCAGCAGATATGGCAAATACCCACTGAGGATGGAAGAGACCGAGCATGGCACCTGGGACCCAGCAGATGCTCAGTGAAGGTAAGTTGCTTTCCCCTTCCAGTTTCACAGTCTTCCATCCATCTGATCCTAAGCTCTGAGGAGATATTAATAATGCTATATGGGTAGACGAAAAGGCCACCATGTACTATTTAAGACTCCCAGTGAGGAATCATAAATTTAGCTTGTTCTATAGACACCTTCCAGAGAGACAGGCTGCTAACTGGGACTTGGCTCAGAGCAGGAACAACACGCTTGGCATTTGCCTAAACGCAGCCTAGCCTAGAGGTAGAATAGCCTGATAAAATGAGGTAGGTTGAGAATTGAGCCTCAAATGAATTGCTGATCCATCACAAAAGCCTTTGATTGGGGGCAGAAACATGGAAAGACAGACCAAGGATCTTCAGCAGACAATGAGAAATTGAAGAACTGGTCTTGCTGCCCTAAGCAGTGTGCTTCCCTCTCTATCTATACTCTGTCCCGTGACTCGATGTTTACATCAGTTTCCTGATTTGCACTTCAAGTCCCTCTACCTTCCACCACTTTTCCCACCCTTTGGGACTAGAGACCAGCCTTGAACCCCAGCGTACTTGAAATCTTGTTAAGATCTTAGCAAAGCTTTCTAAGCCACTGCTCTAAAAATCCTGGTGACATGACAGAGTATAATGTGAACTTG
Source organism: Equus przewalskii (assembly GCF_037783145.1). NCBI lineage: Eukaryota > Metazoa > Chordata > Mammalia > Perissodactyla > Equidae > Equus > Equus przewalskii. Next base: position 9,746,900 of record NC_091832.1, on the reverse strand, counting down.
TACTGTCCCTCAATGTCTCTGTGATCCTACAAACAGCCTTGTTTTTCTCTGACCATGCACCCTAGCCCCACATCCCCCAAAATCACATTACTCCCTGACAGTGGCAACCACTGTTTCCCTGGAGATTAGGGCACCACAGACCTGGAAGGTAAAGGAATCTTAGAGATAAAAATAGCACTGACCTCAAGGGATCAGTGAGGGTTATATCAGATAACATAAGTATAGCATTCAGTAAGTGATATCTGCTATTATTACCTTCATTTTAAAAGTAAGGAAAATAGGGCTCAGAGTAGTTAAGTGGCACGTACAAGGGCACACAGCTACTAAAGATAGCAGTGAGGATTCAGAATCGGGTCCGTGTTTCCCCGGCTGCACTGCCTGTCCTAGAGCCCTAGTCACACTTCAAGCCTAGTGCACATCTTTCCTCTTGTTCCAAGCTTCCCAGAGCTCCTCAGCAGAATGAATGTCTCCCTCCACGGCTCTCCCCTTGTCCTGGCTCTTGATAGAAGAACATTCGAGTTAGGAGGGATAACAAGGCCACTTGCACATTTTTTAACCACCGTTAGATTTTTGCTAAGTGATCACTCTGGATGGCTTTGAACCCAAATCTTGCCCTTATCCATCTGCTGACTTCCTTCCCAGAGTAGTGGTGAGCTAGACGAGCTGAGGAATGGGAGGCCAGGGCCTGGCGCCCTGTGAGATGTCCTCTCCCAGCTCACAACCTTGCATCTGCTTTCCATCCCAGGCTCTCTCTTATTAGGTAACTTCCTGTGCCAGTTTGTTTAACTTGGTATAACTGAAAAGACAGGAAACTAGGCAGTCCTAGATTTAAATTTTGGCTTTGCCTCTAGCTGTGTGACCCTCAGAAAAACTTTCAACCTCCCTGAACCTGATTCTTCATCAGTGAAATGGAAAGAATACTGTGAGGAATATGAGACAACATATTGTGTAAAAAAAAAAGTGTAAAACCTCCAGCAAAGCATGTGGCAAATCCATGGTAGCTGGGAGTCATTAATCAATCACCATGGTCATTACCTGGCCAGCCTGAGCCCACGATGGATGTCTGCCTGACCCTGGCTCTTTAACTGCTGCTGACCTTCCCTTGTTTCCTGCAATAGGAAGCAAAAACGATCAACCCCGGGCATCAGGCCTTGTCTCTGCCTGGAGTGCCTTTCAAGCTGTTCCCTGTTCTTGTCTTCCTGTTGAGAGCTAGCTTCTCAGGATTCCTTTAAAAATCCACAACATGGCCAATGCTGGCAGAACTGTACTTTGGATTTAGGGTGGGATGCACCCTCCACATTGAATTTCTGGGCCATCAGTGGCATTTGTCCAGTACACAGCAGTGCCAACTGTTTACTTCTATCTCAAGGTGATCCAACTCCCTTTCTTGGACAGACAGAAGCCATCAATCCTAATGTATTTAAAACTCCAGTGCTAATAGAACAGACGAAATTGCTCTGCTTCAGATAACCACTATATTTTAAAAGTTACATTACAACCAGTTAATGGCTTTTAATCACAAGGGCCATTTTCTCATAGAAATATTTAAAGCCATCCTCATTAAAAAATTTTTTTTCCCGATTAAAATAACTGAAGCTGCTTATGGAGAAGGAGAAGAAGCCGGGAGGAGGAGAGCTTAGAGGCTCAGAGGACACAAGGAGAAGCAGAGAAAGGGAAGAAAGAGTTTGCAATCATTCCTTGGAATTAGATTGAGTGATTCATTTGATCATTCAACAAATATTTACTAATAATTACTTAAGTAACTCTATTTTAGGCTGCAGGTATAGAAATGAATAAGATGTGGCACTTGCCCCCAAAGAACTCTCTAGACTAGTATAGCAGGCCAATAGGCAAACAAACAATAATGGTCAGTGTGATAGGTTAGACAAAAGCAGTAACCCCAAGGGGCCAAGGGGAGGACTCACCATGTTCTGCTTTAGACTGACGCTTTATAGACAAGGAGAGTTTCCCCATTGAAACCTTTAAATATTTAATTTCTAAATATTTCAAATACATCAAAAAGTAGAGAGACTAACATAATGAATGGCTACTACTCTATCAATTCCTAACATTTTGCCATTTCCTTCATATTTTTAAAAAAAATAAAACATTACAGATATAAGTTGAAGCCCCCATGTTTTAACCCAATCCTCTCCCTTCTATAACAGAGGTAAATGTGCCTCTGAAAATGTGTGTTTTTCATTTCCACGCTTTTTTTTTTTTGGCTATTATTACATATACATGTACCTGATAAGCAAAATAGAACATTCTTCCGCATGCTTTCCAATTGTATATAAATGGACCCTGTTATACTCATCACCCAGCAGCATGCTCTCCTTTACAGCATGTTTTGGAAGTTAGCCATGTTGATAGTTGTAGCTCTAGTTCACGTATTTCGATTTCTGTATAGTTTGCTATACAAACGACCTAACCAAATGCACATATGCTCCCACGGTTTTCAATTTTCTGTTATTGTGAATAATGCCGCGACCAAAAAAAAATCTATTAGGCATGTGTATGGCATTCTCTAGAAATGGAATGGGTGGCTAGTAAGATATAAGCATCTTCAGCTGTAGTAGCTAATGCTACATTACTTTACAAAGTGGTTGTACTAATTTACATTCCTCCCACCAGCAGCAGATGACCTCCCAACACTTTTCATCTTCACCAATACTTGGTACTGTAGGCCTTTCTAATTTTTGTCAGTTTCAGTGATATAAAATTATGGTTTTAATGTACATTTCTTTGATGGCTGGTGACGATTAGCCACTTCTCATAATGCCTCTTCAGCTTCATTTCTGTGAACTGCTTATTTCTTATTATTTTTCCATTTTTCTGTTGGGTTGTTTGTCTTTTTTCTACAATTCAGTTGTAGGTTTTTAAATATGTTGGTGTGCGTATAATATATATTATCCTTTGTCAGTTATATGTTCTGCAGCTATTTTCTACTAGTCTATGCTTGAATTTTCACTTTATTTGGGGAATCTTGTTAGACAGAAGTTTTAAATCTATCACAATCAATTTCTGATCTTTTTCTTTATGGTGTTGCTTTTTATGTCTTATTTAAGAAAAGCACCTTTACTCTGAGTTTATTAAAGATATTCTCCTGTTTTTTCTTTGAAAAGTATTGAAGTTTTGCCTTGTAAACTTAGATATTAATCTACCTGGAATTTATTTTGTTATGAGACAGGGATCTAAGGTTAATTTCTATTTTACACTTAAGAAAACTAGGCCTAGATGTAAGAGAAAAACAGAAATAGGAAGAAGCAAACGTATCTTCATTCCTTTGTAATCCCAAGTACCCATGGATTTACTGATATTCTAGCCAATCTCACCTATGTCCAGACTTTCAACTGACAACCATGTGCTAATAAACTCCAGCCACGAGTTGTTTCTGTGCACATCCATGTGGCTCTCCCACAGCTGATGCCCTGCTTTCACTCTCCAGCCCCTGCAAAGGTTGTACTGAAAATCCCAAGAGTACTTTCTATGTTTTGAATGAGCCCTGGCTGACAGAGCACCTCACATCAGGATCACCTTAATGGCTTCTTAACTGAAGCGCTCCCTGATTCCAACTACTACCCTAATTCATCACACCCAGTGATCCTTCTGAAGCACAGCTCTGACCACATCACTCTCCCCTGCTCAAAACCCTTCAGTTACTCTACTCTTTCCCTCAGGATAAACTTCAGCCTCCTTGGCATGACATTCAATACTTTCCACAATCTGATCTCTAATGACCTCTGCAGCCTTGTTTTTAGCCCTTACCCGCCCTGTCCTTTGTGCCCCAGTAACACCTGCCTGCAGTTCCTGCACATGCCATGTTGCTTTTGCTTAAGGGACTTGCTGTTCTTTTCCACGTGAATGCCTTTCTGCTCCCCAATTCCACTTGAGACAGAGGCTAACTTTCCAATAAATGTTCTTGTTTCTCCTTCTGCCACCATAGTATATAGTTGTCAGTAAGAAGTAGTTACTTAAGCAGGGACTGAATTTCCCAGTCCCCGTAACAATTTGATGTGATCATGTGACTGATCACATTATGGTCAATGAACTGTGAGTAGGAGTGACATATACTACTTTCAGGTCTGCCCCATAAAAATCTATCATGTATCAGGGTCCCGCCATGCTTTCCTCACTTGTGAGCTGGATACAGATGACTCTAAGGCCCTAGGAGCTGGCAGAGATACAAGATGGAAGGAGCCTGGGTCCCTGAATTACCAACATTACAGTCAGAATTTGCAAAAGGAGCCCTGTCTTGGTCCCCGACACCAGGAGGTCCTGCACTTTGGAGTACCTTCCTCAAAATTTTCTAGGTCCCCCTCAGTGCCTGGAACTGATCAGGGCTGGCGTTGTTGTCTGGGTAGGGTGCCCTGAGCATAAACCAGTCCCCATTTTTCCTCTTTGGGGGTACTCTCCGAGGGCTGGCTTCATGGGCATGTGACCCATACACAGCTGCACAGGGCCTTGTGTTATATAAGGCCCCTATGTTTGCTTTAATGCTCTGCTGTCACCATCTTCGAGTTCTTGATAAGTTTTAAACAAGGGGACCCACATTTTTATTTTGCAATGGGCACCACAAACTATGCAGCTGCTCTTGCCTCTAACCCATGTATAGGATGGACCAAATGCCCAGAGGAGCTCTGGGATTCACGCTTAAAGGGTCATCCTGGGGTTCTGGGTAGTACCCTGGTTCCAGAAGGGCACTCCAGTGAGAAGATCATTTCCATTGGCTGGCATGACACTTTTCTTAGGGAATCATGTGTGATTGTGTTGCCAGAATAGTGCTAACATTGGACCCACGACAGGATTCTGGGCTACTGACTGTCCATGCTAACTCTTCTTGTATGGTATGCTAACTCAGGGGTCTGGTTTCTGTGTCAGCTCTCACCCTTTACCCTATGCACTCTCTGCTGTTGGCACTCAGAGCAGTTGAGGGCTTTTGAGACCTGCACAATACCAGTGACCCCTTTCTATGTATGTTCTTGCTTGCTTTCAGGTTGTTTTTAAGCTGGGCTGGTCGAGGGATGGACATTCCTTGCACCAATGAAATAACTCCTTTTATTCTGCCCATAGCCCCTAACCAATTCTCCTTGGGCTGTATGTTGAAGTCAGGGATGCAGTCAACATTGAAAGAGTTCACGTTCCAGGTTTGCAATGATTATGGCCTAAAGAGTACAAGAGAAGACATGTTTGAAATTTTATACTATAAAATTTCAAAAGGAAAGTTTAACATGATTGGAAAATGAATTATTGGTCATATTTTCCTGTACATCTGAGAAAAACCTGCATATTTGGTCATTATCAACAAAGCACAAAAGCAACCTTTAACAGATTCCCTGAAAGCCATCATTCATGATGGACAATGCAGTGTCATAACCAGCACTGAATAAATGGTATTACGGAACTGCAGAGGCAAAAAAGACTATCGTTTCGATATAAACAGGTTCCTAAGAGTCGTGACATTGTGAGTCATAAGAAGGTTGCTGTTTTTTTTTTTTCCCTTGAGGTGGGAGATATGAAACTAGGCAGGAACCACATATTTGACAATAAAGAACACGTAGAGATGGTGCCCAGAGAACATGAAGGGTCTTCACATGCACTGATTAGACAATACAAAAAATACGTAACTACCTCTTTTCTTCACATTATTCTAAATCTTCAATAAGTCACTATATTCAATAGTTATAGTGATTTTTATAATTTTTTATGAGTTCTTTAATGTTGTAAATCAACTTGTTTATATAGACAGAAGTCTCATAAAAAAGTATTTGACTAGGGTCTCCACAAACTCAAAACCCTCCCAAATCACTAAATACAGGAAAGCTGCCCAATGAACAGGAGCACTCACATTGGGTAGACATGTAATGAGAAATACATTTTTATTTGGTTAAGCTACTGATATTTTAGAGTTTATCAAGCAGCTAGCATTTCCCTATCACTCCATTTTTTTGTGTTTCTGTGATTCATTCTTAAATACTTGACCCTACACATATCTAGAAAGCTTTTCTTACCTTTCCTGTTCCTCTAATTCTGCCCTTTCCTCTCCCCACTGGGCTGGGTTAGGCTACTCTTCTTTGGGCTCCCATGGTAGCCTGTGCCTCTCTCTATTACTCATCAACCATACCATAGTTACTTCTCTGCTCATGCATTTCCCTCTCCTATTAGACTATGGACTCCTTGAGGGCAGGGAGTTCTATGCATGAATTTTAGTCTCTACACCATGCTCAAGGCCTGGGGAATCAAAGTGCTCAAGAAATAATTTTTAAATCAATACCATTTCACAAGGGAGGCATCTGGATAGAGTAGGAAGAGCACGGGAACGAGAAGACGTGGATTCTAGATCCAACTTTGCCACTATTTTCCTGCATAATCTTAACCAAGCTATTTCCCTTCCCTCAGCCCAAATATCCTCAGGCATAAATTGGAGATGTTAATACCTACTTTTCATTGCTGTTCTGACAAATAAATACAATAACATATGAGACATATTTCATAAACGGAGTCATAGGTGGCCTTCAAAAGACAGTAGTTGTTATTATAGTAGATGCTCAATAAATATTTGTTAAATTAATGAGTTCGACAATTATTTGAGAGCCTACTATGTGCCAGGCATTGTTGTAGGTACTAGAAAGATAGCAATAAACAAACCAGTGACAAAGTCCTGTTCTCCTGGAGCTTATGCTCTAACAAGAGAAGACAGTCAACAAAAAATATTCAGGGTGTCAGAAAGAGAAACATAAAGCAGAGTAAGATGGACAAGAAATGCTAAGGTGAGGAGTGCTGTCTTACACAGGATGACTGATAAGGTGACAATTGAGCAGAGACATAAAGGAAGAGAAGGAATGAGCCATGAAAATACCAGGGAAGAGTATTCTACGTGGAGGCCAGCAATTGCAAACATCTTGAAACAAGAGTACGTTTGGTGAGTGCATGGAACGGCAAGGAGGCCAGTGTGGCTAGACAGAGTGATCAAGGGAGAGGGTGGGAAGAAGAGGTCAGAGAGGCTGGAGGTAAGGGACAGATTACGTAAGGCCTTGTAGACCATTGTAAAGACTTTGTATTTTTGTTTCTCTGAGTGAGATGAGAAGCCACTGAAGGATTCCAAGCAAGAACTGTCACAAATGACTTTAATTTCAGAAGATCACTTTGACTTCCAGGTGTAGAAGAAATTGTAGTGAATGTATATGGGGAAGAGCTGGGGAGGCTAGGGCAGAATTGGAACCATCAATTAGGAGGCTATTTCAACAATCCAAGCGAGACATAATGGTGGTTTGAGATAAGGAGACAGAGGTGAGAATGATGAGGGGATCAGGAATCTGGTTATATTTTGATCACAGAGCCAATAAGATATGTTAATGGATAGGTTGTTACACAAGAGAGAGAGACATCAAAGATGATTTCAAAGATGAGAGGTAGCAAAGGAGATAGATGAAGTTACCATTTACAGAGATAGGGGAGAGTGTGAGAAAAGCAGTTTTGGGGATTGGAAATTATGTTTGGTTTTAGACAAGCCGTGTTTCATATGTCTATTAAGTATCCAAGCCAAGATGTTGAGTAAGCAATTGGATGTATGATTCAGGAGTTCAGGGAAGAGGTCTGGGTAAAGACATAAATTTAGGAGTCATCAGCTGATATATGGTATTTTAAGCCATGAGGCTAGATGAAATCATCAAGAATGTAATACTAACTGAGAAAAGAAAAATTCAAAGACCAAACTCTGGGGTACTTCAAAGTCTAGAGGTTGAGGCAATGGAAAGCAACCAGTAAAAGGAGATCTGGAAAGAGAATTAAGAGAAAGTGGTTTCCTAAAGCCAAAGAATCCAATTCGAGAAGCTGTGACCGGTCAATTGTGTTAAAAGTTGCTGATTTTATAACTTCATCACAGAGGTGTTGACATAGAACACTTTTGTCACAGAGTATATTCCGCTATAGAGCCCACAGTTCTGGGCTCAAACCTATCAGCTACTCCCTCTGTCAAATGTGGATATGAATTCTGAACACTATCCTCCAGGATTGCCATGGGTTCTAGATAAAATAACAGCTGAGAAAACATTTGGTGAAACACTTTACTGTTCAACTATATATAACTTATACTCATTGACACCAGTTCTATGCCAGGATCTGATCTGGGAAATGGGGACAGAGACAGCACAACATACTTCATAATTCTCTGCTCTTAGGGAGATCCCAGTCTAGTTTGTATGTGCGCATGCGTGTGTGCATGCATGAGTGTGTGTTTGCATGTTGTGTCAGTACAACAGTGCACTTTTGGAGGAATGCCCAGAACATGACAGTAGCACAGAGGAGAGGCAGAGTAAGAGGAATTGGGAGTAAAATGAAGGCCACAAAAGTTGGACAGGAGGGAAGATGCCTGGGAGCTTATTTCTTGAGCATAGATCATGGAAGTGGCAGAGTTGGCCCCTGAATGCCAGTCATTTTTAGCTCTCTCACCTTCTGACTGACTTGGAGCATCAGCACTGTTAGCTGAATCAATACTCTCTCCTTGACCCAAGCAATTGATTTTCACAATATCCTCCTTTGTGATGGACAGAAGACTAAGAAGTAGAAACAGAGAAAAACTGTTATACTCTCTGAGAGGGAGCAAAGGAGAGCAAGGGAGAGCTGTTTGTTGGTAGAGGTGGACTATAGGGTGTCAGTGAGCTCAGGCCTAGGGATTCTGGGACAGGGGAAGGTTAAGGAAGGAGAAACTAAGGTAGCCATCCCAGTAGGCTCCTGGGAGTGGTGGACGGTGCTGCCATCAGCAAGACGGAAGGAATTTATGCTGCCAAGTTGAGGACTAGGCAGGTGACAGGAGTCAGAGGGCAAGGCAGGCAAACGAGCTACAATTCCACCAGGTTGACAAGAAGGGCCAGAGCAACAACAGCCAGATCAGCACACACCTGACCCAAAGGCCAAGGATGCCCAGGGTCCTACTTCACAGCCCACTTCCCCTAAGAGCAGAAGCCAGTTGATAGCCACTTACAAGCTCTGCACATCCAGGTCCACCAGGGGAAATCCAAGTCCTTCCAAGACCAGTTGATCCTCAATCCTGGCTACAAATGAGAATAATCTGGGACATTTAAAAGAGACAACAATGCCTGGGCATAACTTCTGATTCAGCGGAGGGGAGGCAGGCAATTGGTACATTTTAGAAGCTCTGTAAGTACTCCAATGTGCAGCCAGTGTCAAGAACAGACCTTAAACCATCCTAAAAAAGCAACCTGGTGAACTTGAAAGATCTCCGACCTTGTTATCTCATTCATTCATTCATTCAATAAGTATTCATCGACTGTTACTAAGTACTATAGACCTGGGTTAAAATCACACCGAGATACTTACTGAAGAGCTGTGTGATTTGGGGCACATTACTTCTCTTAACTTCAATTTCTTCAAAACGAAAATAATAATACTACCTATTTCACAGGGTTATTTAGAAGATCACCAGAAATTGCACATTAGAAATGTCTTCAAATAATACGCTCTCAATAATTGTGCATTTCCCTACCCTTTTTCTTAATGAACTGGAAAAGGGGAAAGGCTGGGTGTGGGGAGGGGAAGCAGAAGGTAAAGAGCACTTATTCAGTGACTCTGGGGAAGCAATACCGAGTCAGACTATTGCCAGTCGTTGTGTTTCTGTTCATATAACCAAACAGTTAGGACTCTGCCTTGTTCTTGTGGTTAAGACCTCCCTCCAGACCCAGTCCTTCTGGGTTTGGGGTCCTGCCTTGCTTCCAGAAGTTGTACAGGACCTTGGTTGCTCAAGCCCTGCTACCTACCTATGCAAAGACCTGCTTGACTCTGGGCACAAGCCAGTACTTGGCAGGAGTGGAGGGGCACAGACTGCAGTGGGGCAGACTTATGTTTAGGCTCGTTCAATCACTTATAAGCAAACCACTTCACATCTGAGCCTCTGTTTCTTCATTTTTATATTGAGGATAAGATTATTGATTCAGCTCGCAGATCTGGAGTTAAGCATCCTGGGTTTGAGTCCTGATTTTGCCACTGTTTCCTCCTGTAGAGTACAGGCAATAATAGCATGTAACTTATGAGCTGTTAGGAGAATAAAATAATACATTTAAGGTACCTGGAACACTATCTGGCACATAGTAGGTTATCAATTAACATCAGCTATTAATATTATTTTTATTATTATCATCATCACCATATACCTCTTTGAATGTCCATGGAAGCCTATGTTCAGCTGAGCAGCCCAACAGCCAATACAAGTACCAAAACACAGAGAGCTAATTAATCCATTAAGGCAGCAGCTTCAATGACAGCTGGGAATGTGTACAAATCATGTCGTTTTTTCCAGACCTGTCATCTCACACAGGATAATGGCTCCCAGGCGGGCTTGCATTCTGTAAGATGTTCCTGGGGAACTCCCGCAGGGGTTTCAGGTGGCATGAAAGATGGGGTCTTTCCCAGAGCTTTTCAGAGAAGGGGAAATAAACAACCTCGTCACGTCCCTTCTGACTCAGCCTGTGCCTCTGTGGCTCACCATGTGACCATTTTCTGCCCTGAATGCTTAACTATTGAGGCCTGAACAACGGATTAAGGTCCAAAGGAGCTTATTGGTTGACTTAGTAATGATCACTGTTGATAACCACTCTCCTACAAACAGTGCTTTACAGTTCACAAAATCCTTTCATACAAATTGTTTCATTGGATTCATTCATTCATTTATTTACTGAACACTCACCGAGTATTTACTATGTGTCAGCCTCTGTATGAAGTAATAGTCAGTCAACAAAATATTATGTTTAAGTGCTGAGGCTATACTAGTAAACAAGACTCCAGATGTGAATCAGCAGTTCACAATCAAATTGGAGCGAGTTGGAGCATATGAAAGAACAGAAAAAGCACAGTTCCTGTGATGGAACCAGGGCATGTGTGGGGCAGGGTACAAAGAAGTGAGTGACAGTTCTATCTAGTATGAGGTAGACAAGAAAGACTTCCTGCCTGGGACCTTTGTCTTAGGGCCAACTCTGAAATTTCAAACTTGTAAACAAATTTCAAAATTGTAAACAAGTAGAGATGAAACAAACAAGTAGAGACAAAAAGGCATTCCGAACTGAGAAAAGCAGGGATACAGCATTGTAAAAATCAGGGAACATTTAGGAAAACACAGGCAGGTTATGGGGCTGTAGTTAAAACAACTTCATTCGTTGGATAGCGGATCAGAGAAGGTTTCATTCACACTAGACCTTGGAGGATAAGGAGGAGTTTGAAATGTTAAAAAGATGGGCATTATTTCAAGAAAAGGGAAAACACACACAAAGGACTCAGAGGCCTTCAATTACACAGTATGTTTGGAGAATGGCAATTTATCTGATGTGGCTTTGTCCCAGAAAGGAACAGAGGAATCAAGGGGAGAGAGGTTGTGACGATGACTTTCATTGCAATGGTACCTGTGGTTTCAGTCTGATTTCTTGGGCCACCCACTTCGACGTGGCAACTTTTGCTCCTGGTCTTCATTAAGGTACTACACAGGTCCTGACAACTTGAGGTTATATAACTATTGGAGTAGTGCTTTTAGAGAAGTGAATAATTAAAGCAATTAGCCAAACAATTAAATTATACACACACACACACCTGCCTTTTACATAGACATCTCAAAAGAAAGACATTTGGATGCACCTTCTGAAGATGATTTTGTCAATTCTTGTGTTGATCATAAGAGAGACAGGTATTCTCAGTATAAAATGGTAACAGCAGGCACTGGCTCTTGTTTTATTGGTATTAGGAGAATTCTTTTACTTGCCGAAGTTCAGGGATATACATCATGATTACACTCCCTTAGGAGGTGCTGTGGAAATGCCCAGAAGCCTTATATGTCTTCTGAAGGCTGTACAAAGCACACACCTCTGGCTAAGTGCTCCGACCACACCTCAGATGGGCAGTGGGCAGGATCCTCACCATCAGTAGCTTGAAGCCTGTATATGTACAGAATACCAGGGTACCAATGGGAGGCTTCATAGCTGGCTCAAAGTTCATGTTTTCACCTCTCCCCTTGCCCTTTGCTTTTTCTATAAAGTTCGCAAATATATTCAAGTCTCACAACTTGAAATACTCCAAATCCTCCCCTTTTACATCTTCCCCAAGTGAACAGAACAGCTCTCCCCTTCATGTCACACACATTCCTTCAAAAAGTTTTCTGTAATTATTGCCTCCACTTCCCTAACTTCTTAACCTGAATGGCTTCCACTTCCACCTTCCCTGAAATTGCTCTTACCAAGCCAAGCAATGATCCTAGTAGTGCTAAAACTTCTAAATCCTCATTTTATTTATTTAACACTATTTTAGTGTTTGACACTTTTCACCATTCCCTCCTTAAAACTCCTTTTACCTTTGGCTTCACTGATACTCCTTTCTCCTGGTTTCCATCCTCCTCTTCTGACTGCTTTATCTCAATCACCTTTACCGATTTTTCTTAGTCTACCCAACCCTTAAATTCTGACGTTCTCAAAGTCCCTGTCTCTCAACCTCAAATTTATCCATCCACTTACCCATCCATCCATCAAGTGTACACCTAATGAAGACCCAATTCATGTATGGAAATGAATCAGACCAGGTCCCTGCACTCAAAGAGCTTGTAATATAGTGGGGAGAAAGATACATAAAAAGACAATCCCACGCAGCAGTAGGCACTGTTATGTCTTCTTTCTGCCAGGTGAAGATGCTGCAGTCCAGGGACGACGGCAGTATTAGCAGGGGCCTTCTGCTTCTTCCACTGGAGCCCTGGGGTAAAGAAAACTTACATCTGCATACTTAAACACATTTGGAGAGCCTACAAATGTCCAGCCTGTCATGTCAGACTTAAGTATCCAAAAGAATGACATTAAAATTAATCTATTAGTTGTGAGCTCTTGGTCCACGCCATTGTACTGTGTTTGGGAGGCAGCCTGCTGTACAGGAAAGAACATCGCTTTTAGGGAAAAATGGGCTTCAGCTGGAATTCTGGATTCATTTTAAACTAGCTGTATTATCTCAGACAAGTTACTCAAATGTTCAAATGTTCTGACCCTCGCTTTCCTCATCTGTAAAATGTGCATAATATTTTCTTATAGAACTGTTATAAGGATGTGATATAAGAAGCACTTTGCACACTTAGTATTTAGCACAGATATCAGCCCAAGCTTTCTTCTATTGCAAACGTGGGACTAACTCAAAAAGAAGACAGAACACGGGCAAGCAAGTGTGTATCTCTGCTCAGGTAACGAGGCATGATGCATTGGAAAAGGGGCCCCAGATAGCATTGTTTTAAATAAAAGTCCTAAATTCTCTTTCAATTTCCTTGTTCAAATCACTTAAGGGGAGCTTTCTGTAGTTCTGCTAATGAAGTCATCCTCAAAATCACTTTCAGACAGACTATTGCTCAATAATAAACTAACTGCATGATAATACACACACCCGAGCCCCCAAGTCGGGTGATTTTTTAAGATCAGAATCCATACAAACAGTCATTGAGAGTCTTAAGGGGGTCATTTGCAGAGATTGGATTTCTCCAAAAGAAAAGAATGTACTCATTTTATTCTCTTTATTTTGCCAGCTCATCAAGAAGAAAACGATGAAAAAAACTCTAATTCCTATGGTACAATTCATCACAGGGAATTTTATGGCAGAAAAATGTTTTCAATTTATAATGGCAGTAGTAAGTGACATTGGGTAAAAGCTGAAAGAGACTTTTTTTTTCCTACCAGGAGTCAGCTAGGAATAGAAGAGGGATATAATCATTACTCATCCCTGGATGCTGAATGTTTAAAGGCATCTTACACAACAGCACGCATTTTATTACCCTGCTATACACCAGGCAGAAAATTTTACCAAAACTATAACTTGCATGCCCTGTTTATCATAACTGAGTCCAATTAAGGCCACATGGTAGGTAAAGGGGAGGGTCCTCCTTGTCAGAACCCCAAAGCTTTGACAAGTCCAACAAAAGAGCCAGTCTTAGGAAAGGAGCCATGTTGCAGGGTTTGGTTTAAAAAATGTTTTTTATTTTATTTTTACATATATATTTATATATATATATATATATATATTTTTTTTTTTTTTTGAGGAAGACTAGCCCTGAGCTAACATCTGCCAATCCTCTTCTTTTTGCTGAGGAAGACTGGCCCTGAGCTAAGATCCGTGCCCATCTTTCTCTATTTTATGTGTGGGGTGCCTGCCACAGTACGGCTTGCCAAGTGGTGCCATGTCTACACCTGGGCTCCAAACTGGTGAACCCGGGCTGCTGAAGTAGACCATGTACACTTAACCACTGCGCCACCTGGCCAACCCCTTAAAATATTTTTGGGTAGAGATTTTGTGTTTTTTGTTTTTTTTAGGGGTTTTTTTGCAGGGAAAGATTTGCCCTGAGCTAACATCTGTTGCCAATCTTCCTCTTTTTTCTTTTTCTCCCTGAAGCCCCAGTGCATGGTTGTATATCCTAGTTATAAGTCATTCTAGTTCTTTTATATGAGACACTGCCATAGCATGGCAACTGACAGATGAGTAGTGTGGTTCCGTGACGGGAAAATGAACCCAGGCCACAGAAGTGGTAAGACTGCCAAATTTTAACCACTAGGTCATCAGGGCTGGCTCTAAAAAATGTCTTTTTAAATGACTTTAGCACTGGGGAAGTACACACATACGCACATACACAAACACTTCATTGGCAGAGTTTTCCAATAAATGGAATGCAATGGTAAAAAACTCACTGAGCACTGTTTCCAAAACCCACTATGTACATGGCCAAGGTATTCTTCCATGCTCTTCTGTTTCACTCTCCTGTGTGTATATGGCAAGTCACCAAACCTGTGAGTATGTACTATCACCATCACCATCACTGTAATTCTGCTGCCCCCCACTGTCTATATCACCTTCATCATCAAACTTCATTCATTACTCACTCATTTATTTATTCATTCATTTACATTTACTAAAAAACTCAAATCGACAAATAGTTATTGTATGACAATGCGTCAAGCATTAAAAATACAACAGTGATTATGACATGACCCCCTATTTTTAAGGCATGGAGTTCCCCATTTAGAAGAGTAGATAGCTGAGCAGACAATCATCCCACTGCTGAGTCCATGATACGGGTTCTGCTAAAGGTGTGCTAGGTACTGCGATTCTGAGGTAATGGGGGAAGTGACACATTTAGCACGGAAGGAGTGAGAGAATGCCTTCTGGAGGAGATGCCCTTTTTTAAGTTGAGCTGTGAGGCATGAGTGCACATCTCCTAGTGGGAAATGGGTAGAAAGACAAGGCAGGCAGAAGAAAGAACAAGATGTGCAAAATGCAAGAACGTGTGAAATAGAATGGCATGTGCACAGAACTGAAAGAAGTGGAGCTTCATCGAAGGGCAAAGCCTCTGGGCTTTGATTAAATCACTTAGGACAGGTAAAGTGCTGTTCTGTGTGCACTCCAGGGTCACAGATATGAAAACAACACAGCTGCTGATTTCCAAGGGCCACTACTTCACACTCAGGGAAACTTTCTTAATTTCCTTGCCAGGCAAGTTAATTGACTCAGCTTTGCTGTACTTCTGTTTATCTTTGTTTTTTGGTTTTCTGTGTGTGTTTGTTTTGTTTCTGGCCTTTGTTTTATTCTTTGACCTAATGGAAAGAGAGTAAAACATGTGGGAATCTGGAGTCAGAAATCTATCAGAGGGACCAGGAGCAACCCTAAGGAAGAAATGTTCCTGGCGTCCAAGGACTAGCAAGAAGGCCAAGGTGTTGGAGCAGAATGGTAGGCAATAAACTAAGGGAATAACCTAGGGGCCAGATCATGTGAGGCCTTATGAGCCATGGTAAAGGTTTGGGATTTTATTCTAGGCGAATGGTAAGCCACTGAAGGGTTGAAAACAGGGAAATGAAATTATCTGACTCTCATTTTAAAAGAAGCCATCTTGGCTGCTGTGTGGAGCAGGGCTGCAGGGGGGATGTAAATGAAGGAAGGATGTGTTAGGAAAGGAGTATCTTAGACGAAATAACTGGGGCTTGAGCTAGAGTGGTAATGATAGAGGAGATGAGAAATGATTGGAAGCAAGATGTATTTTGAATATCGTTCCGTCACTGTCCCTCTTCCATTTTACTTAACTCCTCAAATGCCAAAACTGTTTATTCTACAAGTAGAGAAACTGAGGCGTAGAAGGGAAGGACTTGGCCTAGGCCATACAGTGGGTTCACGGCAGAGTGGACCTGGGACCCAGCTATCCTGCCTCTTTTCTTTGGCCTCCTCAAATTTTCTACTGCCTCCTCCCCAAGTCAGTTCCATTGTTTTTCAGAAGCCTGCAATACCATCCTCCTGGTGGCATTTTAAGAAAACCAGACAGCATTCAGCAGAAAGCCTGCCTAGCATCAAGAGAAACCAGGACTCTGATGTGCTCCAACTGGAGCGGAGAAGATGTGTGGAAAATACCAAGCAAATGTTTGGACTCAGAATCCAAAATAACATGTACTTAACTTTGCAATTTAAAAAGCTAAATTCAAACATGTGTCTTGTTGGTTTTCCAGAAAATATAGAATCTTATAGCATAAAATTAAATAAACACCAACCCCAACTTGTGGTTTCTCCCTCCCTCTCTCCCTCCCTTCCTTCCTCCAAAGTTTTTTCCAATTGTTTTCAAACTCCCTTATTTTCCAAATTAGGAACTTTCCATATGTTTCGACTGCATAAGGCAACTGGTTCACACTGGCTGTCACCATAACATACAGTGGACACTCCTTACTTGCTAGTTGCACTATACATGTTCAGTCCTCTGGCCTTTGCTCACGCTGTTTCTCTGCCTGGTATGCTTCTCCAATTGCCCTCTCTTTGTCTGAAATACTCTTTGTAGTCTTCTTCTTCAAAGGCTATTCCCTAATTCTTCCTGTCATTCAATTGGCTACTTTATTTCTCTCAAATCTCATTGCAAGGATAGGTATGAAATCCTCAGTCTCCTCATCTTTACTATGGAAAGAAGAATATTTCTACTTGCCCCACAGAGATTTGTAAAGATTAAATGAATGAGTATTGAAGAGAGTAAAGTGCTCAACTATTAGTATTAATTTTTCTTCCTCCTCTGTCCTTCCCTCCTTTCTTTCCTTCTTCTCTCCTTCCCCCCTCCCTCCCTCCCTTCTTTCCTTCCTTCCTTCCTTTTAGTTCTTTGTTTAAAATACCCTTCCTTTGTTGGGGAGGGGATATTCCCCAAATATGTGAATGCAACAGACATTTGCAGTTAGGGCCTGGTGTCTAAAGACCAGCATAAATACTAAAGATAAATGGATAAGTAGCACCTCTTCAGAGTCTAAGGCCAGTTGGGGGCCTGCTCCTGGCGGGGCAGGCCCTATGTCATGTCTAAGTCTTACTTTTCCACTCCACCAAATAAGAACAACAATCAAAATAACCCAAACTCTTAAAAATAACTCTGGTACTCCCTCTCAACAAAAAGAAACTAGGTCTGCAACCCTCCACTTCAACCTAGATAGTTCTTTTATTAGTTTTATATGTTACATGAGATTTTGTTTGAGAAACGGGCTCCTTTCTTTAAAAAATCTTTGAAATAACTGTTCTGATCCAAAGCCCTCATTTTAGAGATACAGAAGCTAAAACTCAGAGAAGGGAAGGAAACAGCCCAAGGACACACTGTGGATGAGCCCTCCAAAGCCAGGTGAAGTAACTTCCAGAACAAGGATACACTACTTCCTGAGTATTATTTCTGCCCTGTCTACCTCCTGAGAGGTTTTCCTGACATTGAATGAGCTAGTCGACTGATTCTCTGGAAACATCTTACTTTCCAGAACAAGCGACTGCCTTCATGCTCATTTTGGCGCTGTCTCCTGGTCTCATGAACCAGGAGCCCTGACAACCAAGATCCATAGCCAGATAGCATGAGGAAGAACCTTTGGACTCCTGCCTCCAACCAATTCCTTAAAGGCATTTTGGGTCAGTGTACCTGGATTTCCACTGAGTCTTCTGGCTGAGAGAATTTCTTTTCTCTCAGCATTTCAATAACAGGCCCTGGGGCTTCAAGGCCACAAAATGGCAACCTCCTCTCTCCTCCTCAGTGACTGTAATGAGCTTTGAATGGAGAGTGGTTCGAAAGAACAGGAGAAAACCAAAATGACCTGGGGACACTGTAGGTGTTGAGGAGAGTAGTGATTTGACTATTAGAGGAACAAATGGCCACTACACTTCTGAATACAGACAACAAAATTTCAGGAACTTTTAAGTCTTCCTCAAGGTGGCTTACACAGACATTCATGAACTAAACTTCAGGCAGCCTTCAAGCGAAACCAAGGTCACAGGTCTGTTTTCTTCTGTCCCATTACATCAGTCCATTAAAGCTTACTTCTCTGAATCTCAGTTTCCTCATTCTAAAATGGGGATAATAATATCTACCTCATAGGTTGTCATGATGGTTCAACAGAAAGATGTACGGAAGGCTCTTTGCCCATTTCTGCATTACAATGATGATAAAATAATAATAGCCAGCACTCATTGAGTACTTACTATGTGCTAGGCAGATGCCAAGGATATTACTTATATTAATTCATTTAATCTTCAACACAACTTTTTGAGGATTATTATTATCTCCATATACAGATAGGGAAACTGAGGCACAGAAAGGTTAAATTACTTGCCTGAGATCACAAAGCTTGAAAGTGGCAGAGTTGAGATTTCATCCAGGTAGTGTGACTCTATAGCCTGTATTTAACCACCGTAGTGACCTGTCTCCAAATAAGCAGGAGACTTAACTGTTGTTATTAATAAGGTCAGTACCAGAAAGGAGAGAAGCAAGTGTGGTGTTTTGGAAGACCTCATAATCCTCCACAGCAGGCAGTCCTTCCAAGTTGATCCAGAATACAGAAATGCCTGATGGTTCCTTTCAAAATGGCTCCGGCTGACAGAATGCCAGATCCCCACACTGTGCTTTTTGGCATTAATTAAAACAAAGGAGTTAATCAAGATAAACTTCCACACCTGCCTGGCACCAGCGTGGAAGTTTATCATGTCTAAATATGTTTCTCATGCATTTACTGCAAATTAGTTTCTGAAAGTGAATTTCAAGGTCTAGTGACTCTGAGGTTCCCTAACTCCGTTTTCATTAAGTTTTCACAAATGATCTACTGTTGCATTATTCTTTTATAGTGCAGATTTAAAGCCCCACTATGAAAAGCAATTATGCTGTCAGAAAAGTGTATTTTGACTTATTAAAAAATCTGAAAGGTTTTAGAAAACTATTTATTTAGGTTCTCATCGGGAGGGTATTTTGACACTCCTCCAAAAGAAAGCAGTTTTCAGTTGCATACTCTTTGGTGTAGCCTACCAAGGCCTCTCTGTGAGGTCTGTGTGGGGCAGCAAAACAAGGACATGGCAGGCCACCAAGAGGCCTTGAGTGTTACTCCCAGAAGAGAGGCCTTGGGCCTCCCTGCTCTCATGTGGAAAACAAAAGAATTGTACACAGTAATCTCTAGACTAAGAGGAGCACAGACACTGTGATTATAGCTGCCTGTACTGAGCACTTCCTGTGTCTCAGACACCGTGCTAATAGTGCTAATATCCAACCCTGAAACATACACTGTATTATTTCCATTTTGTAGATAAGGAAACAAGCTTAAAAAGGTTCCATGGCTTACCCAAAGTCACTCAGTAGATGCTAGATTTGGGACGTGTCCCCTATCGTACATTCTAAGGACTATTATTTAGGGAAAAAAGAATACAGAATAACTATTGATACACTCCACAATATAGATGGTTGACTGAAAGAAGTCAGATGCAAAAGAGTTCCCATTATATGACTCCATTTACATGAAGCTCAAGAACAGACAAAACAAATCTACGGTGATAGAATCAAGAGTGGTCGCTTATGGAGGGGTAGAGAGTGAATGGAAAGCGCCACAAAGGACCTTTCTGGGTGAAGAAAATATTCTAAATTTTGTTTGGGATGGCTGTACAAGTGTACACATTATCAAAGCCCTGGAAATCAAATGCTTAAATTCAGTGCATTTCACTGTATATAAACCTCAAAAAAAAGTGTATGTAGCTAGTGGGCTTTTTTGGCTTGTGAGCCCCATGTACAGATGCCTATATGCAAAGACTCTGCTCCTCCTAAAATGGATACAGCTGGGGCAGTGTGTCCTTCCTCGGGAACCAAGGATTTTAAACAAATTTTAAAACAAAGAGTTTAGATGCAGTAGCCTTTAAGCTCCTTTCTAGCTCTAATCTCCTCTCATTTTGTACCAAGGTGGCTGTCTCACATCAAGCCCCCATGCCTGGTTACTTTCATTATAGATAGCTAGACTGAATGCAGGAAAGGCATAGAAGCTAAAGGGAGATTGTCCAAGTGAGATATGGATTTAATCCATCCACATCCTCTCATGTGGTCATAATAAGTAAAATAGTGAAATTGTGTGATGTGTGAAACAGTCAGTAGGATGAAGACTTGGATTAAGATTTCAGTTTAGGTCTCAGTCTGTGGCCAGGATCAGGGCTCAGCTGTGTCTCATTTTTAGCTTATTTTGGTAACACTTATCTATTCTAGACACTGCCCAGTGCCCTTTATAGATGGTTCTCATCTCATTCTCACAACAATCCTGTGGAGTAAGCATCATTACCACCTTTTATAGGTGAAGGCACTAAAGCTCTGAACTGCTAAATGATTTGCCTGAGTTTACATGACTTTCCTATGGTATAGCTGGAATCTGGTTCATAAATCCCTATTTTGAACATCTATTTTAACAGGCAGTGTCAGCCTAAAGTTAGCCTATGGAAAGCAAGTTTAAGAGGCTTATTCTGTGACCAAGATCAGTGATCAGTGATAAGACAGGGGTTAGAAAGACTTGTTTATTCTTTGGCAGACATTATATTTTTGAGAAACACTGTAAATCAAAAGATAAATAAATTCTAGACTGGAAGGAAAAAAGACCTAACTTTTTTTGCCACCTACTATTTGTTACGTAGTAAAAGCCTACAACAGAAGCAACATGAAGCCTCTGAGTTTGTTTAACCCTAAAATAAACCATTTGCTATAGATATTACCAGGCTCATATAGAGCTAGTTATTGGTCCAAAGTTGCCAAACTTCTTAAAACATTCTCTTAATTGAGCACTTACCTCCATCTCTAGTCCATGGTGTATGAGTGTTTGTTGGGAGGGTACATTTGTACAACAGAATAAAAGTTAAAGTATGGGTGCTAGAGAAGTCTTCAAGCAAATTCTTTTTCTATCCTAATTGACTATGGATGGGACCAAAAAATGTACTATGTTGTTTTGGTGATATTCCCATAACTGTTCATGGTTGTAATTTCAAAATGCCAAGCAAATATCACATAGGAAATAAAACGCAGATGAAGTTATCTTTATAATATATTTGCAACTATTTCCTGGTCAATTAATTGTAGAAATATCAGCTTTCAGAGTGAATTGCCCTATTTCAGCCTCTTCCCACTTCCTAGTAAAATATACTGGAAAGACAAAGAAATAACACGAACTTACAATATCCACAATTACAATGACAACCAATCTATTGTCAGAAACTGAGAATTACTTCTACAAACTTTAATAATTGCCTGAGCTGGGTTAAAGAAAAGTTGGTGTCCTACTTATGCTTTGCCTCAAGAAATAGAACAGGTCCTCCTACCTGAAAGAAGGTAGAAAAACCACTTAATCTCTAGACCATTATCTCTGAGACCGAGAAGCTGTAAGAGCCAACAACTGGAAGCCATTTCTGTACTACATGAGCTTTGCTATTTGAGGCAGCCAGAGTACTTCTTCCCGCAATCCCTGCCCAATACCCTCTCCTCACAAACATATCTTATTGCACCTAGTCAATTACTTCACCTTCAGAAAACATCTAAACAGCCCAGAAAACATCAGATGGAACTGAAATCCTGGGCAATTGGCAATGGTGTATTGTGTCCTAGGAACTGTCATCCTCACATGTAAAATAATGGAGTCAAGCACAAAAAACACAAACTGTAGTAGCAGTGCCTGCTAGAGATAGTAGCTTCGGATTCTTGTGTGCCTCTTTGTTTATTCATTGTGCTACAGAGAATAAAGAAGTGTAGATTAGAGAAGATCTCATCTTATTATATCACAGACTGGGTTTGTTAGTCCAGGGCCTTGAGAATCTGACATCAAAATGGTATATATGTGCAATAAATTTAATAGGGGAAATGCCTGCGAGAGAAAATGGGAAGGGACCTTTGGGAGGCCAGACCAAGAATGCTATCAGACTGTAATGCAGGTCATTCAAGGCATGACCTAGAGTGAAGGAACAAGGGAAGGAAGAAATAAAGCTTACGAAAAAGTGTCTTAGACTGCAATGAGTTCTAAGAAAAGATCAGGAAGGTGAACAGGGAGTCCTAGAGCCAAGTTTGCCTGTCAGAGGAGTCCCTTATTACCCAGGAACAAGACAAACTTAATATTCCAACTGAGTTCAGTCTTTGCTAGGAGTGGGCCATGGGAAGTATGGCCTCAGTGCAAGCACAGCAGTGGATTTCAGTGCAGCAGCTAGGACCCTTGGTCAATTACAGTTCTTGCATGAGGAACACTCTGATGGCTGCCACACTTGGAATGGGTCCGGCAGGAGTACACAACATGGCCTCTTGTTGTAGACCTGAGGAGGAGATATGAACACAGTGATGGGAAATGCCACATCCTACATTTCAGCAATCCTTAAGACTGGATAGATCCCCATAAATTTTAGTTTTTAAAAAGGTTGGTAGCGGAGAGATTTATGAACCAAAACAGAATTGAGTTTACGGACATTCTTATCACTTTCCCATTTAACTCACCTTTTTGGTCTATGGAGTAAGTGGATGACTCTTTGGGATGAGCATAAAATACCATAAATTTAAATAGGTGGTGACTACAGTTGCAGCTGCTGTTCAGATGTGATATATTTACTGGCAAATATCAATATTCCTGGCACCTTGTACAAACTATTGATTTGGCAAATGCCTTTTTCTTTATCAGTTTTCAAGGACAGTCTTCCCCTGACAGGGACAATAGCATACCTTTCCTATCTTTTTGCAGAGCTATTTCAACCCTCCTGCTTTTATCATAAACTAGTCTGCAGAGATCTTGATCATCTTGACATCCCACAGATCATCCACTGGTATACTATGTTGATAACTACAGTATTATGAGGAGGAAGTTACAAGTACCACAGATGCTGTAGAAGGCACAAATGTGACAGGAGGTGAGAGATAAACCTCATAAAAATCCAGGAGCGTGCTTAAGTCAGTGAAATTTTCAAAGTGTCTAGGGTTTGGGAGCACCTTGGAATATCCCCCTAGAAGTGAAAGATAAACTGCTGCACTTCATACTATTTATCTCTAAAAGAAGCACAGTGATAGGTGGGCCTCTCTGGATTTTGGAGGTGACATACGCCGTATCTGACTGTGTTGTTCCGGTCCATTTACTGAGTAACCTGTGTTGCTACCAGTTTTGAGTGGAGCTCACAGCAAGAAGGCTCTGCACGTGGACCTTATGACTCAGGAGATCCAAAATGACTATGGCAAAGAGGGACTCTGTATGAAGCCAATGGTGAGCTACAGTAGGACAACCACAGAGCAGATCACTAGAGTTAAGAGCAAAACCATATCTTCTTCTGCAGATAACTACTTTTGTTTTAAGAAACAGCTCTTATCTGCGTAGTAAGACCCGACAAAGACTAAACCTCTGACCTTGGGACAGCAAGTGATCATGTGGCCTGGGCTGCCATATTACCAAGCCATAAGCTTGGTTTTATAATCCACCAACAAGTGAAAATGGTATATAAGTGGTATAATAGTATAAAGTTCTAGTAGGTTCTGAGGCACAAGTAAGTTGCACGAACAGGTGGCTTATATTCCCACAGCGTCTCTTCCTACAGCATTGCTTCCTCTCCTTCAGCCCAACTATGGCCTTACAGAAAGTTCCTTTTAACCAGCTCACTGAAGAAGAAAAAACTTGGGTCTGGTTTACAAGTGATTCTGTGTGACCTGCTGGAATCAATCAGACTTGGACTGCTACAGCTTTACAGTCTCCAATCAGAGCCGTCCTTGAAAGACAATAATCAAGGGAAATCCTTCCAGGGGTCACAACTTCAAGTAGCACATTTGGTTGTTCACTTCATTTGAACAGAGGGATAGTCTTTACTGATCTAATGGTCACACTCTAATAGTCTGGCTAGACGATCAAGGACTTGGAATGAACAGGATTGGAAGATTCTTCTCGCAGGGATCTGGGCAAGAGGTATAAGAATGATATTATTGGAATAGACGGGGTGTGAGGATTTTATATTCTACGTGAATGCTCAGCAAAGAGCACCCACTGCAGAGAAGGTTCTCACTAATCAGGTTACGATAATAGAGTCTTTTGGTATCAGTCAATCTCGTTATCCAAGGCCTTGCTTAATGGGTCAAAATACAAAGAGGTCATAACAGCAGGGATGGAGGCTATGCAAGGTTCTACAACACAACTTTTCCTAAATATCTAATCTGCCAGTAGTAGAGACCAACACTGATTCCCCAGCCAATCACTCCCAGACAGTCACCTGGTGGCAGGCTGATTACAGTAGACCCCTTCCATAATGAAGGGGCAGTGATTTGTCCTCACTGGAATGCACATTTATTAGGGATTTCAATTTGCCTTCTCCATACTTAATGCTTCTGCCAGCACCATGGATCCATGGACTTATAGAATTCCTTATTTACCTTATGGTATCACACACAGCATTAATTCTGACAAGCCAACTCATTTTGCTGCTAAGATATGTCAGTGATGGGCTCATACAGATAGTATTTATTGGTCTTAATACATACCTCATTTCCCAGAAGCAGTTTGCCTGATAGATTTGTGGAACGGTCTAACAAAGACTCAGTTCCGGTCCCAGTTGGGAAACTGAAAGTTTGGGGTTTCTCTTACAAGATATCATGCATGCTTTGAACCAGTGACCAACACAGAGGGCTGTTTCTCACACAGACAGAATATATGTGTCTGAGAGTCAAGGGGTGAAAATGAGATTGGCTCCTCTCATATGACACCTAATGACTCATTCACAGAAATTTTGTGTCTCATCCCCACAACTTGGGGCTCTGTTGGTTTAGGAGGTCTTGGTTCCTAAAGGAAGATGGTAACGGTTCCACTGAAATGGAAGCTAAAGTGACCACTTGGTTATTTAGGGTTCCTGATGCTACTAAATCAAAAGGCAAAGAATCATGTTGCTGTACTGGTTAGTGATTGATCCCAATTACCAAGGGAGATTGGAGTTGATACAACATAGTGGGAGCAAGAAGGAATAATTCTGGAACCCAGAGGATTCTCTAAGATGCCTTTTTGTACTTCTTTGTCCAATAATAAAAGGTAACGGACAAGTACAAGCCAATAAAGGTTCACTGAAGATGCATACCCTTCCAAAATAAAGGTTGCATCCCCCTACCAGGTAAAGAACATCAGAAAGCTGAGGAATTTGCTGAGAGCAAAGGGGAAATGGAATGAGTAATGGAAAAAGGAAGTTATAACTATCACTATACCCTTTGACCAGTTGCAGAAATGAGTACTGTAGCAAATATACATCTCTTCTTCCTTAGGGATGTGTGCATGTGTGTGTGTGTGTGTGTGTGTGTGTGTGTGTAAATTTATCTCTCCCTCTCCCTTCCTTTTCCCTTAATATTTTATAAAGAGTTCATTGTTGGTGGATACCTTTAAAGATATCCTTTAGATTGCATATTATTCAAATGGGATTGTGACTAAAACAGATAACATGACCTCACCAAGAGATGGTTGCAGTGACTACTGGAACTTTGTGTCTTCCCTTTTTGAGGAGATGGTGAGAACATCTTTATGTGTATGAAAATCAGCTACATCTTCCAAGGTGAAAGCATGAAATTGACATATTTTGTTATATGGAACTTCAAACATACGTAGAAGGGCATGTATAGATGATTAAGTGACCAGAGGGATAGACGGGGTCAGATGTCTACCTATTGTCTTTCAGTTCCAAATCCACCCTTTTCTACTTTGCTCTATGATACTGCAAACTACACTTCCCAGATTTCTTTTCTGTATGGCTTCCTGTTAGGTTCTGACAATAACTAAAGGGAAATTGCAAGGCAAGAAGAGGAGCAGAGAAGAAACTGCTTTTCTGCTTCTTGTGTTTGTTGGCTCCAGTTTCCACTTTCTTTTGACACTCCTAGAACCAACTTCTTCCTGCCCTCTCAGAGGCACCAGCCACAGACAGGCAATGCCCCCTCCTCAGAGAAATGAACTCAGTGCCACACAGTCCCTCTCTAAGCTCCTAGGTTCTGATAACTCCAACTCATCCTTTTTGCTCCCCTAATCCCAGCAGTGATGGCAGCTTCTTGCGATTACTATCCCTGGGTGAGCTCAGTGTTCCCTTCTGGAGTTTTTAGCTTTCCATACCAGGTAATAATTTCCATATACTAAACCCTCTGTTTCATCTGTTGAAATCTTAGTGTAGTTTTTTTTTCTCCAAAATGAACCTAAATGACTCTGTCACATAGAGACACGCCCTTGCACACAGCAGAGTTAAACAAGATCCCAAAGCTCACCGACAAGGCAACAGTTAAGTTGCCTTAATTAATAGCTGCAATGTTCTCAGTCAGTTTGTTTTTGCTTTGAGGATAAACAGTAAAAGAACCAAAGATATCTGTGTATGCAAGATAAAGATAAATAACTAAACATCTAGCAGTAAATGATAGTTGACAACAAATTTGTGCCCTTTATAAATGGAGATCTCTGTGTAAGGTCTATTTAGTAACCATCAAAGTAATTTAATCCTGCTTGGCAAAAGCTGGGAAACATCAATGACTCCTCCATTTTCCTGGTAATTATGTCCCATTCTTTCCAAGCTCAAATCCTACATTCCAATTGGACCTATAATGCACTTTCTCTCTTTGTGTATAAACATACACTTATTCATAAATTAGTATCTCTACTAATATCTAGTATCTTATTATACTTAATAAGTATGCTTAAATACTAGTATTTATACTAATAAGTATACTTAAATACTAGTATCTCATTATAAATTAGTATCTCTACTTTCCTCAGATCACTAAAACTGTGATTTTTAGATCTTGGGGCAGAGAACATCCTAAAACACAATTCATTACTTCATTTTATTCATTCTTTCAGCAAATCTGCATTGCATGTCTACTATGTTTTAGGGGACTGTGCTAAGGAATGAAAATGTAGGAGCAAAAGCGGACATGTTACCTGCCCTCAGAAGCTTACAGTCTATCGAGGAGACAGACATCAATCAAAAGATCACACATACAATGGAAAGATTCAACAGTGCTAAGTGCTAAGGTATACAGTATGTGAGAACCTATAGCAGAGATTTTGACAGGGTGGGGCAAGGGAAAGCAGGAAAACAAACCAAAATCTTTATCCTAAGAAGAATGGGAAGCTATTCAAGTGTTTTGATTTTGGAGGATCTTAAGTGTTCAAATGTGCATTTGATTTGCTGAAGAGGATAAGTTCTATAAAATTTGTGTGGGTAGTGATGCAAAATGCAAAGGAAGAGCATTAGATTAGAAAACAACCTGGATTCAAGGGTTATTAATATTATTATTTAATTCATCATAAATATTTGAATGACAATTACAAGGGCTATTCATGATATTTCCCAATTTTGTATACAATAAAGTTTTAATCAATAAATTTTGTATACAATAGTTATCTCTGAAATATAACTGTATATTATAGATTATAACTGTAGTATTATAGATTACTCATTACAAAGATGATAAAAATATTATATCAGTCCTTTTTTCCATTCCTTCAACTTGGCTGAACTCAGCCCTGCCTGTCAGAGCTGTCCCCAGGTAGATTCTAAATATAAGTGCAGCAGTGGGCAGCTGCTTCTCTCTAGCCTCATCCATTCCTTGCAAAATGCTGAGACGGTGCTTTTTTGCTTTAGCTATTGTTTTCCTCTAATTATGTTCAACTTAAATGGCTATAGGAGCTAAAAATATAGCCATGGAGAGAAGCTATGATAGCAGTTAGTAAAGGTCCTGAATGGATACCTCCACCAGACATCACTTTTTAAAATTCCCCTGATGCTCAGTATGGAAAAATTCCCAGTAGGTTCAAAAGATATTGTTATAAAATGGATAGCCATATTGCTGTCAAACATAATCTATGGGATTGACAGTTAATCCAATGGAATCATAGAATCATACACTCATAGGTTTAAAGAAACACAGAACCTTAGAACTTTAGAACTGTAAAATAAAACACATTTTTAAAAATATTTAAACAGTTAAAAGTGATCTCAAAATCCATCTGCTGCAACTATCCACCCTATGTGTGAACCTCTGTAATATCTGAGCTCCCATGTAGCTGCTCACATTCTACTTGAACACACACAGTGATGAGGGCTCGCTGCCTTCCTAGGCAGCCTGTTTCATATTTAGGCATCTTTGAACATTGGAAAGATTACCTGAAGGCAGAGATGAAATATGACCCCTGCCTACTTATTGGTCCTACTTCTATTACCAGTGCTATGAATGTTCAAGGAGAAAAAACATGGATTAAACTCACTCAAGCACCTTTGGATTGGTTTTATTTCCCTTTCCCTGGATGCAGAAACACTAAGATCCAATTAAGAACATCTGTGCAGTATACTATGCAACCTGGGTCCTAGTTTTCTTCTGGCACTTCCTAATCGTTTTTCTGTATTAGAAATCTGAGTTAATCTGGATTCCTTCCTCTCCCTATTTCTGCACGTGATAGGGAACATTGATTGAGTTCATTCTATATTTCCTGTTCTAAATTTATGGGTGTAACCCATTTATTCCTCACAATAACACTATGAGATAGGTTCTCTCATTATCCTCATTGTCTAGAGGAGAAAAGCGAGGAACAGAAAAAGTATGTACCAGGTACCAGTTTCTCAATAGTGAGTGTTATAGCTGGAATTCAAACTCAGGACATCTGGCTCTCGAGTTCATGCTCCCAACCTCTGTGTTAGAACAGAATAGGAAAAAACATAAAACTCTTAGGAATGTTGAATTCCCTAGTTTGGCAAAGATAGGGATTTACCTAACAACGGACAAATGCCATCAAATGTAGAATGTGATCTTGGGCAGATTACTGCCTTTTCTGAGCCTTGGTTTCAACAGTAAATGAAGCAAAGCTTTTGAATGTCCTCCAAAGCCCCTTCTAGTCTGAAACGCAAAGAGCTCTTCCAAACTGGTTTGAGTGAGAGTTTAGCTACAAGATTTCCTGAATTCCAAACATGTGTCAAGCACTGAGCTTAGTCCTTCCTTGGAATACACAAGAAGACAAAAGTGAAGTCAAACAAATAGAAAACAGTGTGATAGATGCAATAACAAATCTGTCTGTCCACAAAAGAACGGGGTGGGAGGTCAAAGAAGACTCTAGAGAAGAGCTGACACCTAATCAAGGTTTTGAAAGACGACAGAGTTCACTAGGTACATAAGTGGTAAAAGACCTTCCAGGTAGAGGAGATGACATATTGAGAAGGTAGAAAAGTCTGTTTGGGACCTGACAAGCAGTTCACTATGACTAACTAGGTGGGGAAAGTATAAGTTGAAAAGCGGTAAGAAGACCGGAGAGATGGGTAGGGCCAGATGATAGGGCTGTGGTGCCTGGGTAAGAGATTAGAATGGGACTCTACAGAGGATTGACAGAGTAAAAAACATGAATTTTATTTTCTGTTTTTTTTTTTTTAATATTACCATGATCAGTTGTACAGACATTATTTTGGAATCAAGTTACTCATCAAAAATGACACTCCTGAGACTGAAAATGCTTTCAATATAATAAATTTTAACTCTTTTTTCTTCATATTCACATGGAACCCAAGTATATTCTAATACTTTTTATAAACTACAATTCCAGTTACATTGTCATTTAGATAAATTGTACCAATTATGGGTAAAAAATGGTGCAAACAGCAACCTCCTAGAGAGCTGAGGAGAAGAGGTTGAGAACGGTCTGTTCTGTTAGGCTCTGACTTGCAGTTGCTTCCAGGTTTATAGATATTTCAAGGGAAACAAGGACAAGGAGGTTCTAGGGCAGATACTCAGCATGTATGGAGATATCGGTAACAGCTCACTGACAGCTCAGGCATCCCACAGGGGACATCTGGACTTTGCTCATTTGTCAGAGTTCAACAAGATTATGGTGCAACTCAACAAAGCAAAATTATGGGGAAAACTTATCCTACATTTCTAAGTGAAGAAACAGTGGAAATGTAGGAAATTCAAATTAATTTTATAAATCCATTCATTCATTCATTTATTTATTCAATCAACAAGCAAATGTTAATTGAGGAAGCAAGTATATTAGAACTTAGGTTTTGGCTATGGTTTAACCATTTACTAGCTGTGAGTCATTGGGCAAATTAATTAATCTCTTGTGCCCCAGTTTCCTTTTATTATGTTAACCATAATAATAATAATAATAATAATACCTATATTTTGGGGGGGTAGGGAATAAGGGGATTGACTGAAGAGCTATCTAGGGGATAGAAGCAACCAGAACCAAACTTGTTAACCTTATATATAAATGAGGAATGAAGGAGAGGAGGAGTCTAAAAAGGTCTCTAGGGTTCTCATTTAGGACTAAGTGATAGAACTAGAGAACACAGCAAGGAAGGACTAAAGAAGTATTTATGTGCAAGGCATGATAGAGCAGAAGCAGACAGTCTCAGAGCTGAAGCAAGACTCTTATACTTGGGTCATTTAGGAGAGACATACAACAACATGATAATTGGCAAAATGAATTTTGCGAGGCTACATGAATCCACCAAACAAAGAGCTCAGGGAAGGTTGGTGCAATCACGGCAGGCAGTAGAGGATTAGGAGGTTGAGGATCAAGTCTAATCTCACCAAGTCTAGCCTTTACCACCATTTTTAAGATGTGGAAACTAAGGTTTTGAGTGGGAAAGTAGCTTGCCCAAGGTCACACAACAAATCAGAGGCAGGCTCAGGACTAGGGATGTAGTTCTCTTTCTGTTATGCTAGGCTCCGTGCTCCCACAGAGAGATATCTGAATAGTGTAGCTCTCTGGCACATTCCAATAAAATCTCTTTGACCCACAGTTTTCTCATCTGCCTATCATACACTCTTTTGGGGACTCACAATGCACATTAGGTTGTGAAAAGATTTGAAGTAAAAAAACTTTAACACTGTTTAACCTAATATTTCCCAAATAGATCCCTACTCTCATAATATCTATCTATTCTTCCATGGAACACAATTTGAGACATGCAAAAACAATTCTGATAGAGAGATGCAAAGCTCATAACCTGGCCTAGGGGTGGAAGGTGAAACAAGTAGGAGTATCTATTGCCTGAACTGTGTCTGAAACAGTTAGTAGGAGTTAGTCAAAAGAAGCAGGTAGGAAATGGGCAAGGCCTTATGGGCAGAGGGAACATAGAAATGTGCCACAACATGGTATCTGCAGTATTTCATAGTATTCAATGAACAGAAGGGAGGAGAGGAATATGAGAATAAAGAGGTAACTAAAGCCCACATCTGGAGAGGCTTGTAATGCCATAAAAAATTTGGGAGGACTTCTACTTCTGGCTGAGATAAGATAATATAAATTGAATTTACCTTCCCACCTGAAACAACCAAAAAAACAGGTGAAATATATGAAAAAATTCTCTTTAAGACATTGGACATCAGGTAATAAAGAATAGTGATTGCTATGAGATGGGAAACAATGTGGTGAGCCATAGGATTGCTCCAGCTTATGCCTTGAGAGTTTCCAGGACCTGACATGGGTGGGGGGGACTCAAGCAGAGTCTGGCAAACTCCCTGAGTTAAGAAGTCAAAGCTGAGAGTTTGGAAAGACTAAGGTGGCTAGAGTTTGCAAGTCAGAAAACTGGAAAGGATAGTGTTGGAGGGAGAAAATATTCTGGAGATCTGTCAAGGGTTCCTCTTGAGTACTCAACAGAGTACTGATCAGCACACGTATGTGAGAAAACTAAGACTTGGGAAAGAACCATCTGAGACAATTAGAAGTAAGTGATACTCACAGTGGGCTAGGAACAGTGCCTATTCCCACCAGCTAAACTGGAAAGTCTCATAATTCTCAGGGCATTTGTATAGAATACTCAGAAGAGACTTGCCTTAGTAGTGGAGAATAATTAGCCATAGACCAAACACTGCTCTAGTGCCACTTAACGAATTTAAAAGCAAGACTTGAATAAACCAAACTGTTTCAAAAGTAACTTAACCCCATACCAGAATACAGAAATACAAAATACAGAATACATAAATGTCCATAACCCAACAGGGTAAAATTCTGCCATCTAATAAATAAATATATATTAAATAAAATATATATATATTTTCTCCTATAGTAAGGAGAAAAGTCATATCAAATATTATATATTTAAATATATATATAAATTAAATATATATATATATATTTTCTCCTATAGTAAAGAGAAAAGTCATATCAAAATGGAGCCAGAAGTGATGCAGATATTAGCATCACCAGAAAAAGATAGTGAAATAGTTATTATAACTATATTCTATGTGTTCCAAAAGTTAAGAAGGGATGAAAGATTAAAAAAGCCACAAATTGAACTTCGATAGATTAAAAACTATAATATCTAAGATTAAAACATGAATTAGATGGAGATAATGGCAAATTAGACACTGGAGATGAAAGGATTAGTGAATTTGAAGACATAGCAATAAAAACTACCCAGAAAGAAACAAACAGAGAAAAAAGACCACCTATCCCCAATTAATAAAGCATTACTGAGCTATGGGACAACTTCAGTCATCCTAATACACAGGAAATTGGAATCCCTGAAAGCAGGATGGACAGAAAAAATATCCAAGGAAATAATTGGTGAGATTTTTCCAAATTTGATGAAAACTATAACCCTGCTGATCCAAGAAACTCAATGAATTCCCAAGTAAAAGACACATAAAGAAAACTACACACAGGCACATCATAACCAAATTATAAAAAGAAAATCTTGAGAGCAGCCAGAGGAAAAAAACACATGCACAAAGAAACAAAGGTAAGAATGAAAACAGTTTTCTCTTTGGAAACAATGTAAGTGAGAAGACTATGGATCAACACCTTTGAAGTACAGAAAGGAAAAACTTTCAAGCTAGAATTATTTTCTACAAAAAATATTTTTCAAAACCATGGCAAAATTAAGGTTGTTCAGACATAAAAAGCGAAAAGAATTCATTACTAGCACACCCACATTCCAAGAAATGCTAAAGGAAGTCCTTCAGGTAGAATAAAAATGATACAAGATGGAAATCTGGATCTTCCACAAAGAAATTAAGAGCATCAGAAATGGAAGTCATATGGATAAATATTTAAGAATATTTCTAATTAAATTACTTTAAAAGAAAAAAAGAATAAAGAACAGATGGGACAAAAAGAAAACAAAGAGCAGACTGATAGACTTAAATTTAACCATATCAATAATCACGTTAATGTAAGCAGCCTAAACACTGTAATTAAAAAAGCAGAGATTGCCAGATTGGATAACAAAGCAAAACCCAACTATATGCTACCTATAAGAAATGCAGTTCAGACATAAAGACACAAACAGATTAAAAGTAAAAGGATGGAAAAACTTATACCATTTTAACACTAATAAAGAAATAAAAGCTGGAGTGGATATATTAACATCAGACACATTTCAGAGCAAAGAATATCATCAGGGAGAAAGAGGAAAATTTCATAATGATAAAGAGGTCAATTCATTAAGAGGACATAACAATGCTAATTGCTTATGCATCTAATACCAGAGCTTCAAAATGCATGAAGCAAAAACTGACAGAATTGAACAAATCCACAATTAGTCATAGATTTCAATTCCTCTCTCAGTAGTTGATAGATACACAGGCAGAAAATCAGGAAGGATATATAAGCCTTGAACAGCAATGTCAACCTTGACTTAATTGACATTTATTAAACACTCCACTCAATAACAGGATATATATTTTTCTGAAGTGCATGGAGAACATTTACCATGGTAGACCAAATTCGGGGCCATGAAACAAGTCTCATATGTGTGAAAAACCTGATGGAAAAGCTATAAGAACTACAGAGAAGTTATAAGAAGTACTAAGTGAGTTTAGCAAGGTTGCAGGATAAAATACAACCATTTTAAGAGATAAAAATACAACCAGACTCAGGGATCCTAATGTGATTCCACAAACACACTAGACTATTTCATATGTCTGGGTTTTTCTCATGCTGAGCATCCACCTAGAATGTCTTACCTTCCCTTTCCTCACGTTGTCCCCTTCCCACCATACCCTTAAGACAGCCTGGTAAAAAGCCTGTTTACTTTTCAAGATTTCTCCATAAAGCCTTTCCTGACCCACTCTCTCGCTCTGTTGTCCCAACAGATAAAATTTTTATACATGCTCTGAATCCTGTATACACGCATCTAAAATAGAACCCCTCTCTATCATTTTAAAAAACTAGTCTACGAGCTATTTGAGGCCAGGGATTTTTCTTATTCATTCCATAAAGTTTAGTGAATAAATGAATGTCTCCTCCACTATAGTAACTAACAACTGATGCCTAACTATGTATGTATGTTTCTGCCTCCTTTGCCAAATTGGGGGCTCCCTGTAGGTAAAGATTGTGTATGACTTCTGTCTTATTCTCATGATCTAACACAATGCCTGGCACATGGAAGACCCTTTATGAAATGTGCTGACTGAATGGCTAGATAAAGTGTGAGAAGGGTCCGAGGTTCCTCACTTCTAGAAGAGAATATCTCAAAGACCACAGGATAGGGTCAATAACAAATGAAAGCACGAAAGACAAAACAAGTCTCTCCTAAGACAGCAAGAACATTGCCTTGAGCACTCTCTCTTGAGAGGTAAATGTTCTACCTTCCCTACCAACGTGTTGGTCAATACTGAGAGCTGGGACAAATGATTCTGCACTATCTTTTCCCAGCCAAGTTAAGAAATCTGTAGCATCTCGATAAAGTGTGAGATAAGAGAGAGGTAAATTCAATTTAGAAGGCCTTCATAAGTCTTCACTGAGGTACTCCTAGGCATAGAAATGGGTAGGTGGTGGGGAGGAGGCTTGCCAGCATCGATATCTCATTACTGCTGGCTCCACTGGTCTGAGGGGTCAGCACAGAAAAGAGTGTCCCAAGGGAAATTTAGCTTGAGAGCAGCAATTCTCCCTTTCAGCGTGTTGATAGACTAACTCTGTTCACTCCCTTGACAAAAAAGATGGGGTCACTTATTTAGCCTAAGAAATTCCACAGCTGTGGTAGGGACCTTTTAGAGATCATCTGGTCCAACCTTCTCTTTGACAGATAAAGTGGTGGAGGCCCAGAGAACAGTGACTCAGAGGCAGATTCAGAGGCTCTGCCAAGGCAGGGGCTTGGCCTCCTGACTGCTCTTCACTGTCTCTTGACGCAGATTCTGTAAATCCTTTGGATTCCAATGGTGCCCACAGGGTAAAGCCTAAATATATGGAATGCAGTCTAAAGGAATACAAAATAAAGTCTAAATGCATGTCCTTCAAGGCCTTTCAGTCCTGAGGCTAACAAAACTTTCCACTCTTGTTTCTGCCTCCTCCCCACCTGTCTTTTAGCTGCAGTGTACATTCACTCAGTTCCTGGAACATCCCAAATACTTTCACACCTCCATACCTTTACTGCCTCATTCCCACTGCCTAAGACGACATTTCCTTCTTTCGCTATCTGGAAAATTACTATTCATCCTTCAAAGCCTAGTTCAAATGTTGTTTCCTGTTCCAAAACGTCCTGGATATTCCAAGGCAGAACTATTCCCTCCCTGAACCATGCTCATAACACTCTTTTTTTTTTGAGGAAGATTAAGCCCTGAACTAACATCTGCCACCAATCCTCTTCTTTTTGCTGAGGAAGGCTGGCCCTGAGCTAATGTCCGTGCCCATCTTCCTCTACTTTATATGTGGGACGCCTGCCACACCATGGCTTGACAAGCGGTGCCATGTCTGCACCCGGGATCTGAAGCGGCGAACCCCAGGCCACCAAAGCGGAACGTGCAAACTTAACCACTGCACCACCAAGCCAGCCCCTTAACAATTTTTATAGGTGTATGTTATGCTTTATAATGTAGCGTAAGTACTTGCTATGACAATATATTAAAGTACTTGTAAGTCCACATGCAGGTTATGCTGTTTGGAGAAGTTATCTCCATTTAAAATTACCAAGCGTATATGAAAGGAAAATACCTTATTCATGCAGCTATTTATGCAGACCCACACTGGGTCATGTAATAAGTACCTAGAATAATATTACTGCCTCAAGAACCTGCATGTCTTTCCCAAGTCCAATACTTGAGTCATAACCACTTATTTATACCAGAAACAGTAGGATATATGGCATATTTATGATGCTAAAAGCACTTTTTATGAAATCATAAATCCAATTTTATTTATAATACATAACTTATATATTCATTAAGATATCAAAAGACGATGATGTAGTTACTAAAGAAACTCTCAGTAGATTAGTTCTATAGTATGGGATAGATTTCATATGCATAATTACGCCAAGTACATGTATGTATTTCCAACGTTTATATTATCCATGCTCTGTAGTATGGTCGGGGAAAAAATTTCATGCAACTATGGGAACCGTCTTAATATAAAAAGTTAAAAAAAATACAAATTTTCAAACATAATTTGAACCACAAAAGACAATCATGAGGCTTGTTCACTTGGCTACTTCTCTGGCTCTCCATTTAAACTGAAATTTTGAAGTCCTGAGCCCACCACCTTAGGCCTTTCCTAAGCTGGCTGCTGTGCAACTCTCCCCGCCCCCATTACTCCAGCCCTGATGAACCATACATCAGACTGGCCTACTGTGCCTCCATACGTGTTTTTCTTCCTCCATTCTTCACCTGGCTAAAACCAACTTATCTTGCAGTCTCTAGTTCTACCTTCACCTCATCTGATGCCTCCAGCATGGTCAGGTGCTTCTTTTGGCATCCCACAACTCCTGGGCTTCCCTCTGTCATAGCACAAATCATATTCTCTGGTCATTGTTCACATTTCAGTCACTTTCATTACATTGAAGATCTTGAGAGCAGAGATCCAATTGGTCAATCTATAGATGCTTATTAAGCATTTACTAAATGCTGGGCATTTTTCTAGGTGCTGGGTATATAACAATAAACAAAACAAAGGTCCGGCTCTCAAAGAATTTACATTCCAGCAGGAGAAAACAGTCTTAAATGAGATAATTTCAGCTACTCATATATGCCATGAAGCAAATGAAATGGTATCAGGTGATAGTGACTGAGTGGTGTGTTTTAACTAGAATGAATAGGAAAATCCTCCCTGCAGAGATGACCTTGACTAAGGCCTAATTGACGAAAATTCCCCTATGGGAAGAATGCCAAATCTTGGAGACAGGAATGAACTTGACATGTTTGTGTAGGAAGGTCACAGCAGCTAGGTCTTAGTGACTGTGTAAAGGGGAAAGAGGTAGGAGAAATAGGCAGAGGCTAGGTCTTGTAGAGCCTTACTGGACACAGTAAGGAGCTTAGGCTTTATTCTAGTTAGAATGGAAGCCATTGAAAGGTTTCAAGCAGGGAGTGACATATCTGGCTGCTGTGTGGAGAATGGACTCTAGGGGCCATTAAAGAGGGAGATCAGTTGAGGGCTGTTTCAGTAGTCCAAGCAAGACGTGACAGTGACTTAGACTAGGCTTATAGCAGAGGAAATGGAGGAAGGTTATTGGATTGGGATATATATTAGAGATAGAGCTGGCAAGACTCACTAATGGATTGGATGTGAGGGGAAGAGAGAAATTAATGACAGCCCCTGGGTTTTTACCTGGGGCCATTTACTATGATGGAAAAGACTCAAGTTCCCATCTTGAATGAATACATTTTGACATGCCCATTAGATACCTGGATAGAGATGCTGTGTATGCAGTTTGATTATACTAGTCTAGAGTTCAGGAGAAGTTAAGGCTGAAAACTCATTAGTGTATAGTTGACATTTAAAGCTATGGGAATGGATTAAATTACCTACAGAATGAATATAGCTGGAGAAGAGAAGAGAAGAGAAGAAAAGAAGGCAGAGTTTCCAGGGTACTCCCAAACTGAAAGTATGGTAGGAAAGGAGCCATGAGAGGACTCTGAGGAAGAGTGACCACTGAAGAGGAGAAAGAAGAAAAGGAGGAGGAGGACTGCGGTGTCTTGAAATCCCAAAGAAAGTATTTTAAGAAGGAAATTATGAGTTAACTGTGTGAAATGCTGCTGGGAGGTCAAGAAAGATGAAAACAGAGAAATGACCATTAGAAATGGCAGGATGCTGGTCTAGGATGATCTTGTTAAAGGCTATTTCAGAAGAACATTAGGGATGGAAGATCAACCTGAATGGACTGAGAAGAGTGATACCTGGTGAGGGAGTGGAAAGAATGAGTATAGATAATTCATTGGAGAACTTTTGCTATACAGTGGGCAGGGAAATAGGTTGTAGCCAGAGGGAAATGTGGGGTCAGGGGGGATCTCTCTCTCTCTCTCTTTATCTCTCTATCTAAAGATAGGAAATATAATGGCTTACTTGTTTGAATATAGGAAAATACAGAAAGTGATAGATTTAAGATATAGATGAAAATGGGATAATTGCAGGGGTGATATAGAGTCTAGAATACAGATTGGCTTTAGATAGGAGCAAGCGTATGTTTCCATTCTGACAGAAGGAAAGGCAGGGTGCGGATACACATGCTGGTAGGTTGGTGAATTTTGAGGCAGTTCTCATCATACGGCTTCTGTTTTCTCTATTAAGAATGAGGTGAGGTCATTAGCTAAGATGACCTATTTGACCCCCATCTTCCCAGTGTTTAGAACAGTGCCCAGCATACAATAAGCACTCTGTAAATGACTGCTGAATGAGCCAATGACCAAACAAAACTGCACGTGATCTGGCGCCATGAATTGATAAATCCTTTTTTTCTTTCTTCAAATCAGTATCATATCAATTATTTTTCCTACCTTTTAAAAAATTATTTTATTGAAGTCATATTGGTTTATAACACTGTGTAATTTCTGCTGTACATTATTAGATGTCAGTTTCTGTACAGACTGCATCGTGCTCGCCACCAATAGTCTAGATTTTACCCATCACCATACATACGTGCTCCTTTACCCCTTTTGTCCACTGCCCCACTCCCATCCCCTCTGGTAACCACTAATCTCTTCTCCTTATTGATGTGCTTATCTTCCACATATGAGTAAAATCATATAATGTTTGTCTTTCTCTGGGTTATTTTGCTTAACATAATACCCCCAAGGTCCATCCATGTTGTTGCACATGGGATGATTTTTTTTTTAATGGCTGAGTAGTATTCCATTGGATATATATATATACCACATCTTCTTTATCCATTCATCCATTGACGGGCACTTGGGTTGCTTCCACATCTTAGCTATTGTGAATAATGCTGCAACAAACACAGGGGTGCATAAATTTCTTCGTATTGCTGATTTCATGGTCTTTGGATAAATACCCAGTAGTGGGATAGCTGGATTGTATGGTGTTTCTATTTTTAATTTTTTGAGAAATCTCTATACTGTTTTCCATACTGACTGCACCAGTTTGCATTCCCACCAGCAGCGTATGAGGGTTCCCTTTTCTCCACATCCTCTCCAACACTTGTTACTTTTTCTCTTGGTATTTATAGCCATTCTAACAGGTGTAAGGTGATATCTCATTGTAGTTTTGATTTGCATTTCCCTAATAATTAGTGATGTTGAACATCTTTTCATGTGTCTGTTGGCCATCTGTATATCTTCTTTGGAAAAATGTCTGCTCATATCTTCTGCCTATTTTTTGATCGGGTGGTTTGTTTTATTGTTGTTGAGTTGTATGAGTTCTTTATATATTTTGGAGATTAACCCCTTTTTGGATACATGATTTGCAAATATTTTCTCCCAGTTGGTGGGTTGTATTTTCGTTTTGTTCATTGTCTCCTTTCTCTTGCAGAAGCTTTTTAGTCTGATATAGTCCCATTTGTTTAGTTTTCCTTTTGTTTCCCTTGCCTGAGTAGACATGGTATTCAATAAAGTGTTGCTAAGACCATCATCAAAGAGTGTACCGACTATATTTTCCTCTAGGAAGTTTATGATTTCAGGTCTTACACTCAAGTCTTTAATCCATTTCGAGTGAATTTTTGTGCGTGGTGTAAGATAATGGTCTACTTTCATTCTTTTCCATGTGGCTGTACAGTTTTCCCAACATCATTTATTGAAGAGATTTTCCTTTCTCTGCTGTAAGTTCTTGGCTCCTTTGTCAAAGATTAGCTGTCCATATGTGTGTGGTTTTATTTCTGGGCTTTCAATGCTGTTCCTTTGATCTGTGTGTCTGTTTTCATGTCAGTACCATACTGTTTTGCTTACTATAGTTTTGTAGTATATTT
The DNA here is from genome assembly GCF_037783145.1 of Equus przewalskii. Classification (NCBI taxonomy): domain Eukaryota; kingdom Metazoa; phylum Chordata; class Mammalia; order Perissodactyla; family Equidae; genus Equus; species Equus przewalskii. Next base: position 9,706,511 of record NC_091832.1, on the reverse strand, counting down.
TGAAGTCAGGGATTATGATGCCTCCAGCTTTGTTGTTTTTTCTCAGGATTGCTTTGGCTATTCAAGGTCTTTTCTTACTCCATGTAAATGCGAAGATTCTTTGTTCTATTTCCATGAAGAATGTAATTGGGATTCTGATTAGGATTGCACTGAATTTGTAGATTGCTTTAGGTAATATGGACATTTTAACTATGGTTACTCTTCCTATCTATGAGCATGGAATATCTTTCAATTTCCTTATGTCTTCTTTGATTTCTTTCAATAATGTCTTATAGTTTTCAGTGTATAGGTCTTTCACCTCCTTGGTTAAATTTACTCCTAGATATTTTATTCTTTTTGTTGCAGTTGTAAATGGGATTGTACTCTTGACTTCTCTTTCTGCCAGTTCATTATTAGTGTATAGAAATGCAACTGATTTTTGTGTATTGATTTTGTACCCTGCAACTTTGCTGTAGTTGATTATTGCTAATAGTGCTCTGGAGGATTCTTTAGGATTTTCTATGTATGGACTCATCGCGTCCACAAACAGCAAGAGTTTCTCTTCTTCCTTTCCAATTTGGATACCTTTTATTTCTTTTTCTTGCCTAATTCTGGCCAAAACCTCTGGTACTATGGTGAATATGAGTGGCAAAAGTGGGCACCCTTTTCTGGTTCCTGTTCTCAGACGGATGGATTTCAGTTTTCACCATTGAGTACGACATTGGCTGTGGGTTTGTCATATACGGCCTTTATTGTGTCGAGGTACTTTCCTTCTACACTCATTTTATTGAGAGTTTTCTTTTTTTTTTTTTTTTATCATAAATGGATGTTGGATCTTGTCAAATGCTTTCTCTGAATCTACTGAGATGATCATGTGGTTTTTATTCCTCATTTTGTTAATGTGGTGTATCACATTAATTGATTTGCACGTGTTGAACCATCCCTGTGTCCCTGGTATAAATCCAACTTGATCATGGTGTATTATCCTTTTAATGTATTGCTGTATTCAATTTGCCAATATTTTGTTGAAGATTTTTGCATCAATGTTCATTAGCGGTATTGGCCTGTAACTTTCCTTTGTCTTGTCCTTGTCTGGTTTTGGTATCAGGGTAACGTTGGCTTCACAGAAAGAGTTATTAAGCATTCTATTTTCTTCAATATTTTGGAATAGTTTGAGAAGGATAGGTATTAAATCTTTTTTGAATGTTTGGTAGAATTCTCCGGAGAAGCCGTCTGGTCTTGGACATTTGTTTTTTGTGAGGTTTTTGATTACTGTTTCAGTCTCTACTTCTGATTGGTCTTTTCAGATTCTCTCTTTCTTCTTGATTCAGTTTTGCAAGGTTTTATGAGTCTAAGAATTTATTCATTTCTTCTAGGTTATCCAGTTTGTTGGCATGTAATTTTTCATGGTATTCTCTTATAATCCTTTGTATTTCTGTGGTATCCTTATAATTTCACCTCTTTCATTTTTAATTTATTTATTGAAGCCTTCTCTTTCTTTTTCTTAGTGATTCTGGCTAAGGGTTTGTCAATTTTGTTTACCTTCTCAAAGAACCAGCTCTTAGTTTCATTGATTCTAATTTTTGTCTCTATTTCATTTATTTTTGCTCTGATTTTTATTATTTCCCTCCTTTTGTTGACCTTGGGCCTTGTTTGTTCTTCTTTTTATAGTTCTGTTAGGTGTGGTATAAGATTACTTATTTGAGACTTTTCTTGTTTGTCGATGTAGGCCTGTATTGCCATAAATTTTCCTTTTAGTTCCACTTTTGCTGTATCCCATAAGAATTGGGTATATTGTGTTTTCATTTTCATTTGTCTCCAGGTATTTTTTGATTTCTTTATTGATCCAATGGTTGTTCTGTAGCATGTTGTTTAGTCTCCACATATTTGTTCCCTTCCCAGTTTTTTTCTTTTGGTTGATTTTGAGTTTCACAGCATTGTGGTTGGAAGAGATGCTTGATATGATTTAAATCTTCTTAAATTTATTGAGGCTTGCCTTGTTTCCCAACATATGGTCTATCTTTGAGAACATTCCATGCGCACTTGAGAAGAATGTGTATTCTGCTGTTTTTGGACAGAACGTTCTCTATATATCTATTAAATCCATCTGGTCTAGTATTTCATTTAAGATCACTGTTTCCTTCTTGACTTTCTGTCTAGATGATCTATCCATTGACGTAAGTGGAGTGTTGAGGTCCCTGACTATTACTGTGTTGCTGTCAATTTCTCACTTTAGGTCTGTTAAAGTTGCTTTATGTACTTTATAGCTCCTGTGTTAGGTGCATATATATCCATAAATATTATATCCTCTTGGTAGAATGTCCCTTTTATCATTATATACTGCCCCTCTTTGTCTCTCATTGTCTTTTTTATCTTGAAGTCTGCTTAGTCCAATATAAGTATGGCAACACCTGCTTTCTTTTGCTTGCCATTTGCTTGGAGTATTGTCTTCCATCCCTTCACTCTGAGCCTATGTTTGTCCTTAGAGCTGAGATGTGTTTCCTGGAGGTGGCATATTGTTGGGTCATGTTTTTTAATTCATCCACTCACTCTGTGTCTTTTGATTGGAGAATACAATCCATTCACACTTAGAGTGAACATTGATATATAAGGGCTAATATTGCCATTTTATCTCTTGTTTTCTGGGTGTTCTATATTTCAATTGTTTCTTTACCCTTGTATTTCTGACTGCCATGTCAGTTTGGTGGTTTTTGTGATAGTTTTCTCAGTTTTCTCTTTATTTATGATTTGTGGGTCTGCTCTGATTTTTCATTTAGTGGTTACCATAATGTTTGTATATAAGACCTCATAGATTAGATAGTCCATTTTTTGACAGCCTCTTATCTCCATTAGCCTAAGCATGTTTCATCCCTCTCTTCTTCTCCTTCTGAGTTTTTATTGTCACAAATTATTCTTTTTTGTGTTGTGAGTTTGTGACTAAATTGAAGTATTTATAGTTATTTTTGATGTTTTCCTTCCCTTTAACTTTTATGTTATAATTAAGTGTTTACTTACCTATTTTGATATAGAACTGCAACTTCCTGATTCTGTCTATTTATCTGTTTGCTCAAGGTTTTGTAAACCTTTGCTTTTTAGTTTCAGATGGGAGGGCTCCTGTGAATGTTTCTTGTAAGGTAGGCCTAGTGGTGATGAACTCCCTCAGCTTTTGTTTATCTGGGATAGCTTCTATTTCTCCATCATATCTGAAGGGTAGTTTCGCTGGATAGAGTATTCTTGGCTGAAAACTTTTGTCTTTCATTATTTTGAATATATCACTCCACTCTCTTGTAGCCTGTAATGTTTCTGCTGAGAAATCTGCTGAAAGCCCGATAGGGGTCCCTTTGTAAGCTATTTTATTCTGCCTTGCTGCCCTTAATATTTTTTATTTGTCAAAGATTTTTGCCAGTTTTAATATTATATGCTTTGGAGAAGGTCTTTTTGCATTGATATAATTAGGAATTCTATTGGCTTCATGTCCTTGTAAGTCTAGCACTTTCCCCAAGTTTGAGACATTCTCAGCTATTATTTCTTTGAACAAGTTCTCTGCTCCTTTCTCCCTCTCTTTTCCCTCTGGAATACCTATAATCCTTATGTTGCTTTTTCTAATTGAGTTGGATATTTTTTAAAGAATTTCTTAATTTTTAAAAAATCTTAGTTCTCTCTCCTCCTCCACCTGAAGCCAATTCTATATTTTTATCCTCTAAGTCACTAATTCTGTCCTCCATAATATCAGCTCTATTTTTTATGGTTTCTAGATTATTTTTTTACTTCATTAATTGTGTTCTTCATATCCAGAATTTCTGTTTGGTTTTTTTTTTTAGAGCTTCAATCTCTTTGGTGAAGTATTCCTCCTGCTCATTAATTTTATTCATGAGTTTGTTGAACTGTCTTTCTGAGTTTTCTTGTAACTTGCTGAGTTTCTTTATGACAACTACTTTGAATTCTCTGTAGATTGTAAATTTCTGTGACGTCAGGATTGGTTTCTGGAGACTTGTCATTTTCCTTCTGCTCTGAGGTGTTACTGTAATTCTTCATGGTGTTTGATGAATTGATCCTTTGCTGGCACCTTTGGGCTAGTAGCAGGTTTCAGATTCCACCTGCCTCTGCTGGTAGGTAGCAAGAGCTGTGTTTTCTGAATCCACCCCATGTGCTGGAAGTTATGCTGGTAGGGCTGCTCTGTGTTTTCATGGGCTAGCTGCAGTCACTTGGTGGGTCACACGCACAAGAACAATGGGCAGGTCACTCTCATGCAGGTGGGGCTGCTGCGTTTGGCAGGGGACCAGCTGAGCTTCTGCTCTTGGTGGGCAGGGCTCCTTCGTGGGGGCTACACTGCTGCCACTGGGTGTGGAGCACTCCAATAGGCAGGGACACCGAAGAATTGTGGGCACTCCCATGGGCTGGGCTACCACTCCAAAAGGGTGAATACATCACCTGGGCTGCCCCTGCCTCCTCTTACTGTTGCACCAGCCACTGTGTGAGGACCTGAAACCTGGCTCACTGCTGCTGGGGAGCGGGAGTTGTCTGCTCACCTAGTTCTACTGCTTCCTGGGGATCCAGTCCACCCACCTTCAGATGTATGGCTGTGTGGGTTCTCAGGCTTCCTGCTGTGCTGTATTGGGAATCCTCTGTTGGTTAATGAATGTCCATTTAGTTGCAACTTAGAGGGGAGAGACAAAGGGAACAAGTCACTTCACCATGATGCTGATGTCACTTTTTCTGAATCTTCTCAAATCAACAGGAAGAGTGCTTAGTTTTAAACTGAAATCCTGGGTCTGCCACTTGCCAGCTGTAAGACCCTGAAGAAAGTACTTAAACTCTCTGAGCGTGAGGTTTCTCATCCATAAAATGGGGACAAAATGAATACTTCAAAGGAATATTATAAAAATCAATCAGATACTATACATAAACTTGGCACAGAGGCTGACACATAGTGACTGTTTGATAAATGGATATTGCCACCAATGACAGATATTGCCATCATTGCTGCTACTCCTACTAATATTGGTCACCATCAAACTCTTCCATTTGTTTCCTCAAATAGATTGCAAATGGCTGTAAAGTAAAAGACTTTACTGTAAAGTAAAAGACTATCTTAAGACCCTTCACAGTAGGTTTCTGTTTGAAATGGTAGTAGATAATCAACTGCGTTGGGCGATACAAAGAGAGAAAAAAACCCTTTAAGTTGGGTCGTCAGAGAAAGCTTAAAGTCAACAGTTTCAAGATTGAAGCCAAACTATTTCATGTCTATCTGCATTTTACAAACTGCAATTGCATCAATTATCCCTTCCTACCTTCACAAGAGCTCATAGGATAGACATTTTTCTCCCAATTTTATAAATGAAGAAATAGAGACTTAGAGAAGTTAAATGACTGGTTCAGGAGCTTAGTTAATAAGAATGGGGCTGGGATGTCTGCATTCAAATGCTCTATGCTCTTGGCCACATTCATCTTTTGAAACATGCTGTAGGGAGAGCCAAAGAGAATGAAACTGGCAATAGAAATGAGGGCCCCATCCAAGCTACAACCTGCCCACTTGACCTCAGAGTCTAGTGGGACCTGGCAGATGGCTTCCTACATCTCTTCCCTCTCTCTTCTTGGGCATATGGTTGGACCATATTTCCTGTGAACATTCCCACTGCAGTGAAGTCTAGCTATGTGACTAGTTCTGACTAGTGGAATGTATGTGAAAGTGATGTGTGCCACTTCAGGCCTAAGCCTTAAAGCAGTGGGCTCTCTCCCCATCCTCTTTTCCCTCCTTCTACCAGCTACAACCTGAGGGAACCTGAATTTGACCGTGGAGATGACAACGATGGCCTAGGTGAAGGTGAATCAGGGCATTGGAAGCAACAGGGTTTCCTGAATAACTGTGGGGAGCCGAGGTGGCTGCCGGCCTAGACTGTTCAATTCAGAATCAATTTGTGAAAGAGAAATGAACTTCATTGCTCTTTAATTCACTGTAGTAGTGGGTTTCTTTGTTATAGCAGCCAGTCCTTACCATTAGTAATACATAGAGACATACATTTGAGAAGATACTTGCAGAAGAGGAGGCTTAGGGGGACATGGAGCTGCCTAAATATCTTTCCATGGCTCTTCTGAGGTAGTGGGGGCAGATAAGCCCCACATAGCCCCAGAATCAGAAGCAGGACAGACATATGACTGGGATCCAGAGACAAAATTCACTTCCACAAAAGAAGGAGCTTCCTTTCAGAGTTATTCTATCAGAGAGAGAGATGTCTTTAAAGGTAACGAGTTCCCTATCAGTTCAGGTATGTGAGCAGGGACCGGATGGTCTACTGATAAAAATGCTATAACCAGGGCTCAAGCTTTGTTGTGGGGTTGAGCTAGATGACCTTTAAGGTTCCTTCCATTCCTGACAGTCTTGACTACAGAAGAAAACAAATCTCATCCAATTAAGGGCCCCAGAAAAGCAAGTGATGACTCACTGATGTAGAAGCCGGCTGTGCCTGGAGTTCAATTGCCCTAATAATCATCATCATCACAGAAAGTTCTATTGGCTTTTTCCCCCTTTGATTAAAGTCCTCAGAAATACCTTCAGGCTCCCTTCCAAACAAATGGCCCATTACTGAAACTCAATTTTAATCTGATCTCTCCTTCGGTAATTACATTCTTGGTCAGGGGAACAGGACATTCACTTAATGAAGGGGATGCAGCTCAAAGGGTAAGCACTGCAAACGTCTAGAAGTGAAGAGAATGCATTTGGCATGACATGCCTCCATCAAAGCACATTAGAAAAATGCTGTGCAGTGTGGAAAATGCCCCGGCTTTAGAGGCAGGAAGCCTGGGTCCTATCTTGTCCTTGACTCTGACTTTCTTTCTCTTCTAGGTCTCTGTACCCGCATCCCCATCCCCACTGAATCCATATCCCACTAAGAAGTCTGAAAGACTACCAAAAACCCAAATATGATCAAGATTCTCTGTGCTTTAAGTCTTTTCCTGAACCCTCACTGTTTTGGGATAAACTCTAATATGATACAAGATCCTCAGCTCCCTTGATCTGGATCCTGTGTGCCTCTTTTCAGCATCAACAGGGTCCATTCTATTTGCACCATGCTTAACTTCTTGCAGTTGCTAGAAACAGACTCTTTCTTTCTTCAGTCTTTATACAGCGCTCTCTGTCAGGAACACCTCTCCGCCTTCCAGTTTCTCTAATTAACTTCTACTCATCCTTTGGATCTCAGCTTCTTTTCAATTTTATTTAAGAATCTCTTATACAGCACTTACCATGTGCCAAATACTAAGTGCTTTACAAATACTAACTAATTTCACCCTCATCAGAGTTCTACAAGGTAGGTGCTATGACTATTCACATTTTACAGACGGGGACATGAAGACCCAGAGAAGTTCTGTAACTTGCCCAAGGTCACACAGCTAGTAAGTGGCAGAGCGAGGAGTCCAACCCAGGCATTCTGTCTCCAGAGTCCCTGTTTTCAACCACTATGATATGTTGAAGTATCACTTCCTCAGGGAGACCTCCCTAACCAGGTGTTCTCCCTTTTGTATGTAGTGCATTGGAGCACACATCACTCCACCATGATTAAGTATGTTATGCCATTCTCCCTGCTAGACTGAGAGCTCTGGGGAGGCAGGGATCCATCTTGCTTATTCACTGTTGTACCTCCAGCCCCCAGCATACAGCGGAAACTCAGTAAACGGCTTTTTTGTTGAATCAATGAATATGTGAATAAGACTCAGTTTCTGAGTATGTAAAATGAGGAAGCTGATCTTCGTCTACATTTTTTTCTATTGCTTTGAATAAGAAAGAGTCCTGAATTCAGAGGCTGGCCTTGATACATGGTAGAAAGTTGTCATAGTAGAAGTCAGTTAAACTATTTGAAACTTAATTGTTCCTGTTGTAAAAGACGTTTGCATTAGATGGCTTTAGAGACTGTTTTGGCTCTAGAAAGTCTTAGGTGTATATTAACCAACATATATTTCGGGAAGTTATAGAAAATTTTGGCTATATGTGCCTAGTTTAATCTTGCCTATTTGTGCCCTGGTGTAAAATCCTTACTGTACTACCACTAAGAACAACAAAACAATTTCGAGGCTTGGAAGCACAATTTGTTTTTCAGCCTGGTGTGAAATGCAGGCAATTTAGGAGGCATAGAAGGCAGGTATAGTGAAGTGAAAAGAACACAAGACTAAGAGACAAAAGCTCAGTCTAGAACAAGTCAGTTGATTGGTAAATTCAGATTCCAAGTTGGACTAAGTGTACTCCTTGTGGATACATTTCAAGCATTACGCTTGACTTTCAGGAGCTGGCAGATCTACTTTCTTCAAGAAAGCTTCAGTGGCCTATCATTCACAGTCTTGTACTCTCCTCCCCTTTCCCAACCATGCCCAGAGAGTCCAAGGAGGAAACAAAGTGTCAGAAGTTACAACGTGAACCATCACATCATGGCATCTCAAAGTGGTTAATGTCAAACTGAACTCTCAATTGACAAGTAATTATTTAGCCTTCATTATAGGGCAGATTCCACAGAAGAACTTGGGCAAGCCCCCTAATTATCATCCCTTAGTGTTCTCGCCTATAAAATGGGAACATTTGAGTGTAGCTGCAGGAAGTCATGAACACTCAGGACTGGGCAGGAAGATTTTAACCTTCTGTCTGATCTGGTTCTTTGGTGGGAAGGTCCTCTCAGCAACCATCTTTGCAGTGAGCTGTGCTTCCTATCACAGTAGGTAGCATCACTATCTACCCAGGCTCCCAAATTGGAAACCAGTTCTCCTTGACTCCAACCCTAATCCTCTCTTTTTACAACCCACTGGTTACCAAGCCTTGTCAATGTGAACTCCTAAATATCACTTTTTAACAACTCACCTCTCACTGTTGTGGTAATTCCTTCATCTCTAGCTAAAATTACTCTAATAGTCTCCTCATTTGTATTCTCATACCCGTTTTTCCTGCCAGAGAGAAGTTCTTAAATTTAAATTTGACCATATCACTCCCTTGCTTAAACACCATCAATCATTTCTCATTACCCTCAGGTGTGATATACAAGAATCCCCACAACATGGCCTCATAGACCTGGATTGGAAGTTTGGTTCTACTACTATCCTACCTTTGGGACCTGGAGCAAGTTAGCTAGCCCCTTAACCCTCTGTTCCTTCATCTATAAAATGGGATAATCATTTATACCCTATGGGGTTGTGATAAAGATTACATTAAATACTGGGTTAAAGATATTTACTATAATGTCTGGATAGCTGGAGTACAACCAACGGTATTTCTTTTTATTAACAAGGAACTCCAGTCTTAGGCATAATTGAGCAAGGGAAAGACAGACATGGTAACAATCATAAAAAAGACCAGGAAAAAAAGATGTGTAAACAGCATCTATGTAAGTTCTGAGGCAGGAGTCATAAACACTAAGAAGTGAAAGGAGCCTTCTTGGAGGAGGTAGTATCTAATCGAGGCCTTGAATGGTCGACGGGGGTGACTACTCTGGGCAGAGTTTGTTGGCTTACTTTGAAGGCTGGTTTTCTCTGTCCCTTTTTGGGACCTTGCTCACTGAAAGCTGAAATAATTAGCATGGAGTTTCTGTTCTCAAGGCTATGATGATGCATGCCCCTGTTCTACCCATAAAACTAAGGGCTTATTTTCCAATATAACTGATCCCTTAACCTTCAGAGACTCAAACATTCTCTATACCTTCAAAACAATAGAAAATTAAAAGAACAATTTCTCTTTACCTTCTAAATCTTGGCAACCTAAAATAGGAGAGCGAGGGAGAGAACATTACAGTCTCATTGGTTTCAATTCTCGACAACATAATGTGTAATTTTTCTCATTGGAATTTCAAGAACTCTTATTATTTAATCTGTTATTTATTCTGTTAAAGTACAGTCTTCCTTAAGAGCAAAAGGATTAATGGTTTCAAATTCCAGCACGTTGACCTTTATTCTACATTAAAATGCTTATTTGAAACCACTCTGCCAGGGCTCCCATAAGCCATTTGGTATTGAACATCGAAGGAAATATAAAGTTTAACTCCCACTCTAGTCAGGAAGCAGGATTTTGGAAATAAAAATAGGCTTTGTAATGTGCATCCATAGTTGCATGGAAGATGCTGTGAGTTTGTGCACAGACCAGGTGAGCGAAGGGTTGGTTGGATTAGGGCCTACCTCCTCTGTTTAGCCTTGGCCCAGGTCCAGCACAGACTGAAGCAAGGTTACTTCCTGCTTATTTTCCTATCAAAAAAGCACATACTTTGTCCTACAGCATGGAAGAGGAGGAAGAAAAAAAACACAAAGAATGAATGAATCAGTGAAGCATTGAACATAAAGTTGAAGATTTAATATGGAGAGAAGAAGAAAAAGAAAAGAAGGGAATGCACATTTATTGACCACCTGCTATGCATTAAGTGCTGTAGTAGGAGCTTTTTATACGGCTTTATCTGCAAACAACTCTTTGGCTCAAGTAGGAGTGACTCTCCCTCCCTCCCTGAACTCCAGTTGCACCCTACCAATGACTCTCTCACAGCATGGTCCTTCTCACCTTTCATCGTAGTTACTCATGTGTGAGTCTTGCCTCCCACATTAGACTGAGGGCTTTCTTCGAAGGCAGTTACAACTGATGCCTTAACCATTTCTCTTTCCCCTGAGAGCCAGGCTCATATTTAGCACCTAGTACTGTTGAATTCTATTGAAATAATCACTGGGAATCACCTCAGTGCTGTCTGTTCAAACTTGGCCCATCAGTCCCACTAGTAATACAACCCAAACAAGATCCATTGCCTGGTTCCTTACAAGGTTCTTGGAGCCAGATGTGGGCAAACATCCATCTCTCTAGCTTCCCTCTGGGACTTTGGCTTTTCACCAAGTTTGATGAAATTCCACAGTCTCTGAATAGGCTAATGAGTCCCTTTTGCCATCATTTAAAATGTGTGCTAATTGGCACCAACTCAAAAGACTAACATCTCATTTCCACAGTGTCTCGGGGCTGGGCCCCTATTCGATCCACCTCCCTCACTCAGCATGACACCCACATCCTTATGTGGGATCCTCCACATGAAACGACAGCTTTGTTGGCAGAACTCTTACTGTCCAGTGTCTGGGTTTGTTTCACTCTCAATATGAGCTGAAGAAATCCTATTGGCAGGAGGCTCCTAGTGTTGGACACATGGCATTCCCAGAGATGGGGTCAGAAAACAGGTCATCAAGAAACGGAGTCCTGACTAAGGATGCCTTGTGGCACTACAGGTATGATTGGCATATGAGAGGAACAATGTATAGGAGACAGCACCAGACTGACTGGATCGAATGAAATAAAATGACATATAAAAAGTATCACTCAGAAAGCTGGTCCAGAGCATGTGCTCAATGAATGAGTCATAGTCTCTGTGTCATGCCACAAACTTACAGGAAACATCTCACCTATGCTGGGCCCTAGGCTGGGCACTGGGAATACAGGGATGAATCAGATCCAATCCTTGCCCACAATTAGTTCACAATCTAGTAGAGAGAGAGTGGGGCAAGGATGATATTGGACATAAAAGGCTGGGTTAGAGGGAAGCATAAAGCACTGAGGAAAACAAAGAGGAAAGAGGGCCTAACTCTGCCTGAACAGTGAAGGCTCCAAGTGATGTGGACATTTGATCTGGTTCTTCAAGCATGAGTAGGAATTCTTAGAGTGGGTGACCTGAGAAAAAGGCAGATGGACCACTTGTACAAAGGCCCACTATAGATACACGAAGTCTACATCACCCTTTGAGCACAGTAAGCAGTTAGGATGCACGGAGGCTAGCGTGCCCAGTGGGGACAGAGCGAGACAAGATTGGAGAGTTTGAACAAGATGCCAAGTAAACTGTTATGGGAATATTTAAAGAGGTGGCGATGGGCATGGGCAGAGTCAAGACTTGAACCCAGGTTATAGATCTGGAAACCTGCATTTTCCAGGATGAACAGTATCTGAAAAAAGGAACCAGGGATATTTAATCTGCAAAATCATATAACCCATCTGTTGACAAATGCAGGCTATTCATCAAAAACACAAAATTCAAAGTGACATTCAATCCAACACTCTAAATTCCCTAAACTAAATTCACTCTAAACTAAATTTCAAGTGAGAAAGAAACCTTTCAATACAATGGCATACAAAGAAGGCAGATTAGAGGGAAGCCCATGGCCCCTCTCTGTGTGGAGGCCATTCGGAGTACAATTTCCTTAATTGTTTTGCCAGAATATAAGGATGACACAGACAAACTAGTAGACCCAGTTTCCAGATCCAACTGCCTACTCTCCTAAAGAGGCACTGGGTGCACAGAAAAGACAGAGAAAACATACAGAGACACAGAGAAAGATATGCAGATAGAGAGAGAGCAGAAATAAGGAAATGAAGACCTAAAGACACAAGTATGAGCACACAGTAGGGGAGTGCTGTGAGGGAGAAAACAAACATCTTCTAAGAGTCTCCTATATACTAGGCACTGCACTAGGTCCTTGACACAAGAGCATTTAGTTCTTGTAAGATGGGAAGAGAAATACTAGAGTTTCAATTTACTCTTAGAGGATAATCTAAACCCATAGCTCTAGAAAATAGGCCTATTTCTAGAGACCTATACTCAAAACTATTGTGGTTGCTGGTGTCATTGAGGAAGTGCCAAGGTAACCATAGGAGGAAACTATTCCTGACCTGAGCCTGAAATTCCACTATTTTATCTGTTCTCTCATTTTGAGCATTTCTCCCCAGTTCCAGTGCAAACCCCTAGAGTGAAGGATCCAGGAGCCCCTATGGCTGAGTTGGAGAAAGTGAGTATGATAGCACAGAAAAGAAACAGATGAGTATTTGGAGATGACATGCTTGTGGTGATACGACTTGCTTGTGGTGTCTTGGGGGTGTCCAGGAAACCCGCACAGAATGTGACTGCAGCAAGCTCAGCCTCTTCTTTACTCATCATGGGTTCATTATAGGAAACTTAGCAACACTGAGCAACGTCCAGGAATTCTAATGAGAAGCTGCTTGTGGTAGAGGCACAAGCTTTTCTAAAGGGCATTGAGAGTCTTGATGATCCAGAAAATACTGGCAGAACAGGCATGCTTTGAGGAGCCCTTTATTTTACAAAGTTGAAAGGGAGGCAGCTTCACAAACCACAGCAACCCTCCAATTTAAAAAGGTTATAGGCTACGTCTCTCACACACAAGAAAATGCTTTTCTGAGTTTCCTCACGTCACCGTCTACACCACACACTGTGCCTATCCCTACCTCTTCTGCTTTCCATTTGCTGCTCCTCAACTCTGACCCATATAGGAAACTCTTGCTCCTTCTAGCTACTCACTCATATCATAATTGCTTATGTTGGGTGGCAGCACAGAGCACTAAGCTGGGAGCTGGGGCACTCAGCCCTGTCACTTGCCAGCTGAGGGATGCGAAGTGAGTCCCTTCTCTTTCTCAGTGTCAGTTTCCCAGTATGGAAGTATATGCTCTCTAGGTCCCTTACAACTCAGAAAGTTGATTATTCTATCACCCTTTGAGGTCTAACTTAAGCTCTACATTCTCCAGCAAGCCATTTCTGATGATCTTGTCAATTTCCATCTTGTCCTCTTCTGTATTATACTGTCCTTACTGTTGAGCCCACACATTTGGATAATATTAAAGGTGTTAAAAGTCTTATGTCCAATGCAATAAAAGACTCTTGAGGAAGGGGTTTTCCTTACTCTGTGCCATCCCAGTCCTCATATGCCCACTATCCTTGTATGCCCAACCCAGGGCTGAATTGAGCCAAATAAATATTTTTAAATGGAGTGAGGATTCCTGCCAACTGAAGATGTTCACTTTCTGGGAGACTGACTGGCAATGGCTTCCTGAACATGAGATTGGCAGTTTTCTGAGCAGACTGGTGGTAGACGGTATTGCAGGCAGAAGAAACAGCATGGAGTACAAAATTTAGACCACGAGGTAGTATAATATTGTGGTTACGAGTACAGGCTTTGGAGTCAAAACTTCTTTGGCTTCCAATCTTAGTTTTGCCACTTAAAAGTTAATCCTCTTATGCCTCACTTTCTCCTTTTGTAAAATGTTGGAACTACAAATAGTACCTACCTCATAAGGTTGTTAGGATTAAAAGAGTATACGTAAAACGATTGGAACAGTGCCCGAAGCATTGCAAATGTTCAAGAAAGGTAAGCCATTATTATTCCTGGATCATAAGGTCAGAGGTCAAGGATTAAGGAAATTGAGGCTGAGTACACTGGCAGGGGCAAAATCATGAAGGACTTTGCATAATCTGTAAAGGAGTTTAGCTTTTTACCCACCAAGATAAATGGAGAATTGAGAATTGAATGGAGAATTGAAAATCTGTTAGAATACTCCTCTGGGGCTTGTGGAAAATAAACCGGAAAGAGGTGAGAGTGGAAGCAGAGAGGAAGTTAAAAGGTTGTTAAAATAATCCACAAGGGATGTTTCACAGCTTAGAACAGAGCTTCACATTTCATCTCAGCGCTAATGCCTGCAAATGATGTCTCCAAACCTGCCCTCCATTGGAGGATAGAAGGCAGACCAGGTGCTCACAGAGGGACCCCTGTATACCTTTTCTCCCAGCAACCTGTCCCACGTGCCCTCGCCAGGTCAGGCCAGCCTCCTTGTACTTTTTATTCCTGCATGTTAGTCACTAACAAAATGCCCACTCATCATTGCCTTCTAAAGCTCTAGCTGCCCTGCCAGCTCGCAGGCAGCCCCATCCTACAGGGAGCTTCCCTGATTTCTCTGTCCTCCTCTCTCTCGGAGCTAGCTAACCAGATACGACCAACACTTGAGGTGGCCATCAAACTTGTCACCCAAGTCAGGACTCTTTCAGGAGTGAAAGAGAACACTGTGAACAATTATGTTGAGTTGACAGCATAAACAGTGAGATATACACAGTCACTGTACCCAGTGTTGTGAAGATACCCTACTTCTTACAGTCTTTCTGTTTCTAATACTTCCTTCATCTGCACAGTACTTTCCGCTTTACAAAAGCCTTCTTCATCATTGTTTCATTGATGCTAACACCAGCCGTGAGAGAGTAGGAGGGCAGGAACTATTTGTTTCACCAAGGTGGCTTTCCTTAGGTCATCAAATGAGCCAGTGGCTAGAACAGCACAGAACCTTCCACCCTACTCTGGGGCCTGCTTTAGCGCTTCATTGTGTTGGAGTTCTCTGGGAGCTGATTTCATCCCTTCGGGTTGGCAGTGGAAGAAAGGATCAAGGCACACATCTTCTTTTCCCTCATCTCCCCTCTATCTAAAGCTAGGGGAATGGTAAGGATTGAGAAAGTTGAATCGAGTGGCTAATAAAGAAACTATTGGAATGTGGCAAAATATCAATTAATAAATACAATTGTCATGCAAGTGATAACTATAAATAGTTATCTAGATGGTAGGATTTCAAGTGATTTTTAATTTCCTCCTTATTTTCTGTATTAGCATATACTAGTTATATAATTTTATAAAATGCTATTTTCATTTATTTTTTCCTTTTAAATGAAGAAATAACTATGAGTCTTCAGTGAAAGGGCCAATCTCAGTGGAAAAAACAAAAAACATAGGCTTTTGATCAGGACCTGAGTTGCAATCTTAATTCCACTCTGCGACCTTGAGCAAGTCACATAGTCTCTCAGTCTCAGTTTCCTAACTGGTAGAATAGAGAGATCGCCACCCACCTCACAGAACCGTTGTGAAGAATCCGTAAGATTCAACAAGCAAGAACTCCAGGTAAGGGCCTGGCTTGTGGCAGATTCTCATAAGCGTTCATTGCCTTCATGGGGGAGTTGATGCAGCCTCCCAAGACTTCTGACAAGCATTGCCACCTCCTCTGCTCACAGCTCTGGAACCATCGGGGGATGCCTTTGACAGCTGTGCCCCTCAGCCTGCGGGCGGGGCTGCCCAGAGATGTTAGGCCAACTAATGTGGAGAGGCAATCCTGTCAGAATCACTGGGGGTTAGTCATCCTGCCTTCAGGGTTTCTGACAGGATGTTTTGATAAAATAAATCTATTTTAAGTGACTGTAATGAAATACTAACCAGTTTCTGAAGGGCTTTTAAGATGTTTTTAAGAAGTTTCCGATCAAAGGCCTTGGGAAGGCTGACTTCATACATTAAATATTTAGTACTGAGTCAGTCACTTGAGAGCTAGGCATTCTGACATTGCAAGAGGGAGAAAGTACATTCCAGCTGGGGCCATATCCATGTTAAAGACACAGGTGAGGAACTCTGCACCGAGGGGGCTGTCTTCTAGCTCCTCTCGGCTGCAGGGTAGAGGTGACCTCGGAGGCTGTCCAGCTAAGTGTTCAGGGTCTGACAGAATGATTCATGCTCTATAGGGACTGGGCAAGCGGCCCCTCAGTGAGCCGTGACAACAGGGATCTGCCTTCCCAGCTGCCACCACTGCTCTCAGCGCCTGTCACTCTGCACACTGCCATTTGGAGTCGGCCAAGTGCCTGATGCCTACAATGTGCTTTGCAGTCCAGCCAGAAGACATTGTCCTCAAGACCACACATGGCTCATAGAGTCCTGGCAGGCAAGGCCCAGTGTGAAGAAGAGATTTGCAAAAGGCCACGCTGCAAGTTAGTGGCATGGTAGGGGCGGTGTCAAGAACTGCTGTGTGACAGTTCTAAGGTCTTTCAGTATATTACATTGTCCATTCAATGACAAACAGCCACCTGCAGGTGACATAAGAGGAAGAGGAAGAAGCCTAGAATGAGGTATAAGGTAGTGGTTCCTGATATATACCAGATCATAGCCATCTTTGAAAATCTGGTGGAAATTACAAGTCCTCTTCCAGAACAATGCACACACTTATCATGCATATACCACATTTGGCATCCAGTGTTGGGGAATTTGAGCATTCCTTTAAACCCATCCTTGAACCTTGGGTTGCAAAACCTTGGTTTAAGATCATAGCAGACCCGTCAGCTCAGAGTTTCTAACTTTGAGTTTCTTGGATAACTTTTAGAAGTGTGGTATGACACAGTGGAAGCATCGCAGGGTTTGATGCTAGACAAGCCTGGGTTACATCAGTGCTCAGTAACTATGTAATATTAAGAAATTAATATTTCTCTGGACTTCAGTTTCCTATTTTTAACATAGGATAATATTACCTCATGGAGCTATTGGGAGTTTAAGTGGAATAATACATGTAAATCATTTAGAGCACCTGACTCACACTAGGGTATCAATGCATGCAAAGTCCATATCCATCTTTACCCTACCTCGCTCTGCCTCCAGAAAAACCCTAATGGATTTCTCAGCATCCAGTCATCCACTCTGGCCACCTACCACACAACTAAACTTTAGACTCTGAGAGGGCAGAGACCATGTCTGTTTTGCTCACAATTGCTACCTCTGAGTACAGTGACAGGCATATGATAGGTGCTCAATATGTATTGAGTGAATGAATTGAAAGAATGAATAAATGAACCAGATGGATACACAGCAACTTCCAGAGAGGGAGCAGGGACAGTGAATAGAGCAATTATCCTGGGGAAACTGCAAATAATGCTTGTGGCCACAGGTGTTTTGGGGCTTCAAAAAAAGGATTTAGGAACCGGGATTCTGACAAGACAATGGAGTAGAAGCTCTGCCTGTTTTGCTCTACTCATTCTTCCATTCCTCTCTACCAATATCATGTGCCTCATCTTTTCCTACATGGCAAGCTGAGGAGCTACAGTTATACCCAAGCATGACAAGTAAGTAGGAAATCCAGGAGAAGGGACCAGGTGGGACAGTAGGAAGAGGCATAAGTTATTAGTCCCTGCCTGACCCAGCCCCAACTCTGACCTGCAGGCACTGCTGCCTCCACCTGGAAGATCAGCCATGCTGTTTCTGAGCCAGTCCTTATGGCTCAGGGAATACGGAAGCAGCCTTAGTCTCTCCTGCAGGGGGGATCTTGTTGCTAGAACACACACCTGAGGTGAGCCCCAGATCCTGACACACCAACGGAGTTAGAGTCGGCCACAGTGCCTTTCTTGGGATACAAAGTAAGCTTTAACCTAAACCTGGCAAGCCTCCCCTCAGACCCTTATCATCTCTTCTACAGACTGGAGCATGCCTTTAGGCCCCAGATAATGGTAATGGACTGAGGGGAGGAGAAGCACTAGGTCACCACCCACCTCACCTCCAATACCAACTATTGCTTAGAATTTCTTACCCACACGACTGAACCCCTTTAGAAACACACGCAACTTTGCCGGACGTTTCCGGATACTGAATAGTCTGAATGAACTTAACACATTTCCTAAGATCCCTATTTTGGTGGCTCCACAATTCACCACCTCAAAGAAGTCAGAAACCTACAAGTAGTGCTTGATTTCTCTCTTTCCTTCACTTGTAACATTCAATTAATCACGGGTTCTGTGAATTTTAACTCCTAGATATCTTTTGAATTTATCAACTCTTTTCCATCTTTCTTACCATCATCTTACATGGTCGAGAACTCCCCAACAAAGCTCTCTGCCCTCTAATCCCTCCACATAGCAGCCCAAGTGCACTTAATATAAAATAAGTTTGATCTTGTCACTTCCTTGCTTAAACATTGACAATCCCGCCACAACCAGAAATAAAACAAAACCAAACTCCAGGCCCTTCCTTCCATTCTAGTCTCTCTGTGTGCCTTGGCCCCTTGCTTGTATATATTCAAAACCCTACCAATGACTCCTCTGTCTCCACAAATTACTTAGGTTTAGATCCCAAGTCCCAACTCTACCACTTAATAGCTGTGCGATTTTAGGTAAGTTAATGAATCTCTCTGTACCTCAGTTTCCTAATCTGTAAAATGGACAGAGTAGCAGAATAAACCTCAAAAGGCTGTTGTGAGAATTATACAAGATATATATATATAGCTAGTACTGTGCGTGCACATATAAGCACTCAATAAATGTTTGCTTTGGTTTACATTATCCCTGAAAAGTAAGGGTTATTTTTCCAAGTGTGCAGATGAAGAAACAGGCTGAGTATGTGAAATAATTTGTTTAATTTGATAGTGAATTAGCGGTGAAGCTGGGATTCAAACGCTGATCCATCTGACTCCAAAACCTCTACATTCTCTTTCCATTCGAGAGAATGGCATGCTGTTGTCACCATCAGGGCTGTTGTCACTATCTTCATCACTAATTGCATAAATAACAATGCCCTCTCACACGGGCATAGCACTTTCTCGTCTTCAAAGAAAACATAGATACATTATCACAAATTACCAACCCTCGGGCCTATAAGTGACTACATGGAACCTCAGCCACACTCTCCATCCCAGGACAGGAGCCATCTCTGCGGTGCCCTTGACAGCTGATCATCTGTCCAAGCTGGGCTTCATCAGTTCTGAGAGGAAATAACCAGAAAGAATCATTCTTAGGTAGAGCAGGGCTGGGCAGGGCAGTGACCCAGTTAAATGGGAGGCTGCAGTTCTGAGGAAGATCTCAGAGACGGAAACACATCTACCATTCTTCCTGGCCACAGTCAGGTCCTCAGACTGCACAGAGGGAGGTTCCTTGAGAAGGAGGCCTTCCTAGACCTAAGGAAGGGTGGGCCTGAGGGAAAGGCAGCCAGCTGAGCTTCACCCACTCAGCGGGTGGAGGAAATGAGGAGGAACAGGAGCTCAGAGCAAGAACCAACACCAAGAGAATATGGAGAGTTGTCTCATCTTTGCTTATACCTTCCTCTGCTACTTTGTTTCCCAATTCTGCACCTGCAGGGTGTAACAGAAAACCCTAAAATAGAAGAGGGCCTATAGCCTTGTTTTATGGGGCAAAGATGTGGAGAAGGAAGCTGGAACTGAATCAGCCTCCCCAACCAAGCTAAAGGCAGCAAGCCCAGCAGAACAAGTGTAGGAGCACAGCCACAGAGAAGACAGAGGCAGGCTGGGTCCTGAGGCAAGACAGGAAGGAGGCAAAGTAGAGCCCCAGAGGCAACTTTGCCCTGAGAAAGAACCCTGCAGACTCAAGAGGACAAAGTCCTCCTCCACTCCGAGTGAGTGCTTTCATGATCCTATTAGATCCCACAGTAACACAGAGCAGTCAGTGAAAGGATCCACGCAGGACAGAGAGCATACATTGTGAAGTCAGACAGACCTGGGTACAAACCCTGGTTTTACCACTCACTAGCTATGTGAGCTCAGGCAAGTGAGTTAACCTGAGCCCTGGTTTCTTCATCTGTGTAAGAAAATAGTTAACAGCAAACTATTGTTAGTCCTGAAGAAGAAATGATTACATGAGAAGGTAAAAACGAGCCTGTATGGGGCGAACATGGTAGATAACATGACTAAAAGGGCTCTTCTTTGTCAAAATGCAAAGCACTTGAGACTTCCAATCAGGAAAGCTAGGTCCTACTCCTAGAGACTGTGGACCTCTCCTCTTCTTAGGCCTCAGCTTCCTCAACTGGAAGGTGTTAGAAAACTAACCTCTCAGGGTCTTCCTAGGTCTAAACTTCCAGGACTTCAGCGGCTTACAGTGCAGGCATCATGAATGGGGGAAAGAGACGAAAACTGCCAGCCATCTGTCTCTCCCCAACTCCTATAAAATGGCAGCTTGGACAAGTCATATCAAGACTGGGTAATATTTTGCTGACCTAGTTAGACAAAGTTAGGAAACTTTTACATACGTATGAACATTATTGAATGAAAAAGAGAAGGCTGATTCAAGTGGCTGCAGTGCATATTAATATCTTATTATTATCCATTTTAATGTAGGAAATATCCTGGAAACTGCCTTTCCTATAAAATACAATTTGGAAAAGAGAATACCTCTATTCTCTTCTCAGCAAATAATTGTCTTTTAATGCCAAACTATGGGAAATATGCCAGAGAAATCAAATGATATTGGAGGATGAAGTTCAATAATTTAGACAAAAGGAATCCAGCATTTAATAAATTAATCTCATCCAAGGTACAATAGAGAAAACAGGATAGGATTTTTATGATCCTCTTTCTGAAATAATATCTCTTTGGGGAAGGCAAACAAGGAATCTGTTCATTTTCAGCAGTTTCTCCTTATAAGAGAGAGATGAGTTAATATATATATTCAACAAAAATTTCTTGAGAACTTACTGTGAACCCAAAAACTCGACAGCCACAACGAGGAATAAAATCCACCTTATAGGATGTATTAGTACTTTATTTCTTTTTATAGCCGAATAATATTCCATTGTAGGCATATACAATATTATTTATCCATTCATCAACTGATGGACATTTAGTAGTTTCTACTTTTTAGCTATTATGAACAATGCTGCTGTGAAGATTCATGTACAAATCTTTGTGTGAACATATGTTTTTGATTCTCTTGTCTATATAACTAGGAGTGAACTTGCTGGGTCATAGGGTACCTCTACGCTTAACATTTTGAGGAACTGCCAAATGTTTTCCAAATCAGCTGTACCATTTTACATTTCCACCGGCAATGTACAACGGCTTCAATTTCCCCACACTCTCCCAACACTTATTGTCTGTCTTCTTTTGGTATAGCCATGCTAGAGGTCAGGTGTGATATCTCACTGTGGTTTTGATTTGCATTTCCTGGATGGCTAAAGAGGTTGAGTACCCTTTTATGTGCTTATTGGCTATTTGCATGTCTTCTGGAGAAATGTTTATTTAGATCCATTGTCCATTCTTAAGTTGGGTTTTCTGGGTTTTTTTTGAGTTGTAACAGTTCTTTATACGTTCTTGAGGCAAGCTTCTTTCCAGGTATATGATTTGAAAATATTTTCTCCCCTTCTGCAGCTTGTCCTTTCACTTTCTTGGTGGTATCATTTACAGCACAAATGTTTTTAATTTTGATAGAGTCCAGTTTGTCTTTTGCTGCTTGTGCTTTTTGTGTCATATCTAAGAAGCCATCGCCTAACCCAAGATCCCAAAGATATACTCCTCTGTTTTCTTCTAAGAATTGTATAGTTTTAGCTCTTATAGATAAATGCACATTTAAAGAATGTCTTTTGTCCAAAAGAAAGGAAAATAATGGGGGAACAAGAAAAGGAGGAAGCAGAGGTTGGCAGTGTTAGAGGAAAAGGGCAACAACAGCGTCAGTGGGAAAACACCGAACCACAGGGAAGCCCTGGCAGGTAACCCCTGACTCATTTCCCCACCACCACCCCATCCCCCTACCTCTGGTGACACTCCTACAGAGATAAGCAGAGCCCTGAGAGAAGGTTATTGCAACCTCAGCCATGTTGCCAGCTGAAGGATTCCCCAGAAAGTTCAATAGCTTGCTCTGGGAAGGAGCATAGATTTCAGCCAGGGCCATCAGTCATCTCTCGTCTGAAGTTTCCAATTCCAGCTTCCATGGTGTGAGGTGACTCATAAACATCTTCTTTCCAGGCCCTGTACTTTGTCCCTCCCATGGACTGAGAACATGTCCCATCATATTGTTCCCAAGCCACTACTGGTTGGCACAGTCACCAAAAGTAACACAAAACGAACTTCTTGAAAGTAAGACTGCAGAGTCTGAGTTGATTCTTAGGCCAAAATCATGTTGCACATGGCTTTAAAATTCTACCTTTTTGAGACCTTCTTTAAGTCAAATAAATACAAGAACACCAAAAGTTGTAGCCAGTGATCTATTTTTTAACACTGAAAGAATCTCCCTGAATTCGAATAATAGGATTCTAGGAAAATATCCTGTTCATTTATCAAGTCTCCCTACAGCAGGACATTTTTGTTACAAAATGGATGATAATGATCTACAACTGATTCTGTATTTTTTTTTAAAGATTGGCACCTGAACTAACAACTGTTGCTGATTTTTTTTTTTTTTTGCTTTTTCTCCCCAAATCCCCCCCGTCCATAGTTGTATATTTTCAGTTGTGGGTCCCTCTAGTGGCATGTGGGATGCCGCCTCAGCGTGGCCTGATGAGTGGTACCATGTCCGCGCCCAGGATCCAAACCAGCGAAACCCTGGGCCGTCAAAGCATGCAACTTAACCACTTGAGCACGGGGCAGCCCCCTGATTCTATTTTCTTTTCCTTAAGAGTCTTTAAGAAGTTGCCCCATGCCCACCTTTCTGAGGTTCCGACCACTGTCTTCGTAATACCTTTGTCTTTCAGGAGTAGTCAAGAAATAATGTCAGAGCCAGTTGATGGATGATCCTGATTCCTGTTTTCCCCTTCTCTTTTCCTTTCTCTATTGACGGATGATGATTTGCTCCAGGCAGCAATGACCCTCAAGGAGCTCTGAGCAGCAGGATTAGCTCTGGGCACTTATTCTGGTACCCATGATGAGCCACAGCCTTCCCCAAACTGTTTGCCTCGACAGACTCAGGCCTGTCCTCTCTGACCGCCAGGCCTCCTCCTCCACAGCCTTCAGCCAGTCTGCAGCGTGACAGGGAGGCTCATTCAACCTCGTAGATGCCATTCCAGTCTGCACCTCTCCTACATCCCCAATCTACCATCCTCTCACCCACTGAACGTCCTCCAAGACAGAGCTCAAATAGTACCTCACCTCTGCAGTTCTTTCTGATTCCCCAGCTCAGGTTAGGAGCCTCTTCCATGTCCTGACAGTTCGTCTCTCACTTGCCACCAATCACCCACACCTTGGTTTCTTCTGTATAGGTATTCCCACTTATGAGTAGCACAATCTTGGAAAAGCTACTTAACCTCTCTATGCCTCAGTTTCCTCACCTGCAAAATGGGGATAATAGTAGTACCCGCTTCATAGGGTCATTGCAGCTGACTAAATGAGATAATAAAGCACCTAGAATAGTGCTTGGCCTGTAGTAAGCACTCTATAAATGTCAGCCATGTGCATTTTTATATGACAAACTGTATGCCTTCAGGGAGCTTAGAGTCTGGTAAGGGAGATACAGTGTTACAAGTGCATTATATCCAGGTACTTACAAACAATTCAGGAGGCACTTTCACATCTGCTATCTAACATCTACGAGAAGACTTTTGTTATGACAATAACCCTGAAGCTAAATCACACTGCCTAGTTTGCATATGAGGCTTAGAGAGGTTATTGATGTGTCAAAGACATAAGTGGCAGAGCCACCATTCAAATCCCAATATGGCTCCAGCCTTGATGATTTTTCTACTTAATTTAGACTGATAAGGGGTTTCACCAGATACCTATTGAAGGAGATGGGGGTGGGTGCGTGGTTAATATATGAGGAAAGAGAGGCACAGAGAGGTTAAGTGGCCCAAGGTTACACAGTTAATGAGTGGCAGAGTCACATCCTAACCCTTGTAGCCCACACTACTGACTTAGGCATCTAATTTCCCTCTCACTGCCTTGTAGGTGCTCAGTGATGTCTGTAGAAAGAGTAGACGAAGAAGCAAACCCTGCAGAGAAGGGTCTGGGAGTCAGAGGCAGTGGGCTTCAGTGGACAGAGGCCAATCTAGGAATCAGTAGCTGGACTTCTAGCTACAGCTATCCTACTAACTCACTGGGTGACTCAGGAAAGACACCTCCCCTTCCTGGGCCCCAGTGTCTCCAGCTGCAGAAAGAGAAAAGGTTTGCAAACATTGGTAGCAGCTGAGTCCTTTCTTCAAGCTATGTCTATGCGGAAGGCCAGTAAGTAGGGGCTGCTCTGGTGTGTACGGCAGGGAGGACAAGAGAGGCCAGAGCCCTGGCTTCTCAGAAGTCCCTCTTATCCTTCCCTCCTCAGCGGCCCCCAAGGTACTGTTGAGAGCCCAGACCCCTCCTTAGGGATACAGGGAGCATGGTTTTAAAACTTTAGAACCAGAGGAACTTAAGATTCTTCTTGGCTTTGACATCCTATGACTCACATAAAAGAAAAGACCTTATGCCCTAAAGTTATATACCTTCTGATTCAACAAAATGGAAATGTAGATTAGAACAAGTAACAGAGTATGACCATACTGAGAGGTACCAAGAAAGAATTTTGGCTGTAACAGCCTGACTTCTCCCACTGCCCCCATACATACCCTAAATACAAAAATATCCTCTAAACCTAAGAACAGAGGAAGATACTGAATGAGTAATCAGAAGAGTGGTAAGTGTTTTAAAGGAGAAATAGAGTATATTATGGATGCATGTGGCAGAGGCTCTCAAACGAGTCTGGGGAACAGTGTTTCAGGGAAGAATTCCATGAGGATGTGATATTTAAATTGGATCCTGAAAGCAGAGTAGGAAGAAGCTAGGCAAAGGGACGTGGAGAAAGAACATTCCAGGTGGATGGGCCAGTGTGTTATGCAAGTTAGGGAGAAAATCCACGGCTCAGAGAAAGAACCGTAGGAAGGCCAGTAGGGATACAGTGTAGACAGCAAGGTAAGAGAAATATGAGAGACTGAAGAAGCAGGCAGAGGGCAGATTATGCAGGATCTTACAGATCATATTAAGAATTTGTTATTTTATCTTAAACTACTGAGAGGCCAGGAATCCAACGGTTCAATTTCATGGATACTGAAATCACTCAGTATGGTGGCAGCAGTGTAGTGGAAAAGACAATTATGGACCAAAGTCCTCCACGACTGAGGGAAGTGTCCAAGAAGTCAGCAGATGATAGCAAGGTGTGGCAGGGGGTTACAGAGACTGATCGCATAAGGCTCAAAACATGTCTTTCTATATGACGTCCTTTCCATAAAAGGGAGAGGAAAGAATGGTCTGAAAGTAGCAGTCTGTTAGCAAGAAGTATGCCATCTGCCAGCCTAGCTGGGTGCTGTTCACTGAAGAGGTGACTCTGTCTCTTGGTCAGAACCACAGGACCAGTGGTGGGTGTGGGGAAGACAAGGCTAGGAGGAAGGCTGGGACCTTCTGGCAGCCACTGTAATGCTGACACAGCTATGTGAGCAGAATAGAGAGGGAGCCTGGAGGCCTGTTCACCTCACATCTTGGACCTCCTGGCTAAAGAGGCTGTTGTAATTTCTTGAGAGACGCTGATAGTTTGAACTAGGGCACTGGCAGCAGAGCTAAGGAAGGGATAGATTCTAAGGATATTGAGTTGTAGCCTTGATCACACTTGGTGACAGATAGTATGTGAGGAGTGAATAAAAAGAAGTTAAATAGGACAGGTTTCTGGCACGGGCAACTGGAGTGATGGTGATATATTCACTGAACTAGGAAACTCGGGTTTGAAGCACATATGTGGTAGTCTGGGTTTGCCTCTGCAGTTTGAGGTAAATCAGACACGTGCCTCCTTGTTCTGGCAGAGGGAGAACCCAGGGTCACAATTCCCAGCATTCCTTCTTCAGGCCCTTGTTCAAACAGGGCTGAGCTTTGGAATATATGGGCCACCTGCATCAGTAGGGTAAGTTGGAAGCCCCTCAGCCAGATGCTGAGAAGACGTATCTGCCTCCAACTAATTTGGACTCCTTTTGGAGGGAATAGAAAGCTATGCCAAGAGAGTGGTGACTAGTGAAGTGGCCCGCTGGAAGGGAGCCAAACCCACTAAGCTTGTTTAATTTAGAGTGTCTGATCAGGACAAGGTTTGCAGATGGGGGTCCGTAGAACTCTCCTGAGAGGTGGATTAGGGCCTGATAATTGAGATTACTAACTTCCAACAATTACGCAATTTAAAACTCAGCCAAAAAGATGTAATTATTTTTCATACATTTGTTTGGTCATATTGCCAGCTGCAACTCCATGATGTTTTAATTCAAAGGGGAAGAGAAAACAGAAGGGGACTACCTTATTTTGAAGTTACCATGCTGGTCAGAATGGTGCTGGCCCTCTCTAGCCTCTTTTCTGTGGTATTGCCCTCTGTTTCCTGCCCACAAGGTTACTGGTTCCCTCTGGCTCCTCTCTGAGAATCCTAGCTTCTCCACACAAGTCCACACAAAGAATGTAGCAGAAGCTTCCAGGTGCCATATCTTAAATTCGTGCATATCTCCTCATATTTGTCCATTCTGCTCCTCTTCCTGCTTAGTCCAGCTTTCTGGCTTTCTCTGATTGTACCATGTTCTCTGTCTTCACTTGCGCTTCAAGATTTAGCTTCCTTTTTTATTTTTTGGACTCCTATATTCTTAGTTTGGTTTGGATTTTGACAATATTTTAAGATAAAGCTTTCAGAATCTTCCCTCTACCACTCGACCATTCTCACTGTGACTTTGCTGATCTGGGAGCCAAAAGACTACTGAGCTGTGCCTATCTCAGGAGAAGGGGTTGGAGTCCCAGTGCGGGTCCCTATTGCTGAGGGTCCTCATTGCAGAGCCCCACCTAGCCCTCCCCTTCCCCATGAAACACTCCCTTTTGTAAATTGGGCCCTTTGCCATCTGGTTCTCCCTTGCTTATCGTGGATTTGAACCAATCTTTAGGTAAAACTTTACATATGATCCTTACGGACAGGACGGAGAAATGGAAGCAGAGACTACACCTTGTTTATTTCCAGATCTCTCATAGTACATAAGACATACTAAATTAAATTGAGCTAAGTTGAATTTAATTGAATGGACTTAGAAGAAGGTAAAACCTTGTTTGCTTAGGTGACTTATGGTAGCAGGGTTAGTAGCATAATCAAACCCAGGGATTGATATAGAATTGATATAAAAATGTCAATCTAGGTTTTCCAGAAAAGCCTCTGGTAGTATTCATGGATCAGACACTCTAAATTAAACAAGCTTAGTGGGTTTGGCTCCCTTCCAACAGGGCACTTTACAAGTCACCACTCTCTTGGCATAGTTTTTGCTATTTCCTCCAAAAAGAGTAATATGCATGGTCTTATCCCATTAAACACTTGTATCCTTGACTTAAATTAATACTTAAAAAGTATATACTTTAAAAATTCTGATTGAAGTCACTAACACTGAAGATAAGAGAATCCAAGAATCAAAACGGTCACAGTAGGCTAGAACAAAGGACTAAGACCAACAAGTTGAAACTTAACAGGGTAAGTGTAAGGGCTCACATTTATACTTCTAAAATCTACTATAGGTTAATATGGTGTCCAGGATTGATCCCAAGACAGAAAAAGGACATCAGTGGAAAAACTGATAAAATCTGAATATAGTTCTGTAGTTTAGCTAATAGTATATTACTATTATAATGTTAATAGCACAATGTTAATTTCTTAGTTTTGACAAATGCTCCATGGTTGTCTAAGATTTAACACTAGAGGAAACTGGGTGAAGAGTATATGGAAACTGTCTACATTATCTTTTCATCTTTTCTATAAGCCTAAAATTATACCAAAGTAAAAGGTTCATTTAAAAAAATCAGAGAAATAAAAATAGCTTTATTTAAAGAAGAACAACAAAAATCTACTATGGGGAGGGCTTGCTGCTAAAAGAAGCTAATGTAAATTCCAGCTGCATTTCTAGAGATCTAGCATCCAGAGCAAGGGAGGCAATAGTCCTATTCTGCTGTGAGATGCTTAGATCACCTGTGGAGTTTTACATTCAGTTCTGGCATCTTAAGAAGAAAATTAACAACCTAGATCATGTCCAGAGAACAACAAAGAAGGCACAGGGTTTAGAAACTATGGAATATGAAGAAATGTAGAACTACCAGGGGGGAGACGGGGAAGGGAGGGATTAGGTTGGAGAAGGGAAGACTCATGATGGGGGTGGGGTCACTGTCTTGATATCTTTGCAGGCCTGTCCATTGTCATTGGGATGAGACTTTGGCTACCTCAAGAGGTATGCGAGCAGAGACTGAAAAGTCACATTTCTAGACTCTTAAGAGAAGATGCTGGTCTATACAGCTTAGGTCCTTGCCCATAGGAGATGCCTAAGATATTTGCTAAATTTGAATGTGACTCCTATAGTCTTTGCCAACTCTAAAGATTGGGTGAGGTGTTAAGATCAGAAAGACTAGCTTTTCTAGGTACTTCTATGACATTCTCATTACTATACATGGTGTCCTGGTGGTAAAATTTTCCTCCTGGTGCTCTTGGCTAACAAATATCTCTGCCTGCAGGAAGGAAAGCCAACTGCACAGACAGGCAGGAGCTACCCTGAAGGGATAGGAGCTATCCTTTCTAGCCAGGAAGATCAGCTGTCATGAGCAGGAACAGCCTGGAAATGTAAGAGTTA
Organism: Equus przewalskii; assembly: GCF_037783145.1. NCBI lineage: Eukaryota > Metazoa > Chordata > Mammalia > Perissodactyla > Equidae > Equus > Equus przewalskii. The sequence goes on along the minus strand of NC_091832.1, from coordinate 9,677,624 downwards.
GGTAATACAATGATCCTGTTCCCTCCTGCATGGCTCCTGCCTGGTTCACTGCCCTCAGGATAGAGACTATATTCTTTAGCTTGGTAATCAAGGTTCTCCTGACCTGGCCTCTACCTACCCTCCTTCTTTCCCCATCACCACTACTCTGGTCCTTCTTAGGCTGACCCTGTGCCCTTGTAATTTGGAACCACACAAAATTGTCAGGACTCGCAATGCGTCTCAGCCTCTGTATCCACTTTGTGATACTCAAATCAAGATGCCTCCTTCCTTAAGACTCCATTTCCTCCCTTGTGCCCCTTCTCTGCCTACTTATTCTTTTATATTAGATCTCTTACCACCATTGCCATTATTAGTTTTTACATCAGTCTCACCTACTGTATTGTGTACCTCTTCTCCCCTCACACTCAGGGGGAGAGTGTGGGTCTTTTTCTTTCTTTCTTTTTTTTTTTTTGGTGAGGAAGATTCACCATGAGCTAACATCCATTGCCAATCCGCCTCTTTTTTTTTCTTTTTGTGCTTGAGGAAGATTAGCCCTGAGCTAACATCTGTGTCAATCTTCCTCTACTTTGCATGTGGGATGCCTCCACAGCATAGCTGCTGAGTGGAGTAGGTCCATACCTGGGATCTGAAACCATGAACCCAGGCCGCAGAAGAAAGTGCATGGAACCCTAACCACTCAGCCACAGGGCTGGCCCTGGAAGAGTGTGTTTTGTATTAATCTTTCCATCTCTAGCACCCAATACAGAGCTGAATAGGCAGAAGGTGCTCAACAGATATTTGTAGCATTGAAGAATGGCTTTGTAAGAATTTAATAAATGACCATATACGTGAACAGAATATTTCCCCACCTAGGACTGGTTTAGAATCCATTCTCTGGAGTCCACAAAGGCATGATATAGACAAATTACTTAATCTCATTGTATCTGCTTTTAAATATGCAAATATGAGAAGATAATACTTATATATCTCAGAGCTTCAATACCTCCTTCTAAGTGAAGCCTTCACCCCAAAACTCATCCCCTTTTCTCATTTAATTTCTCCAATATTGTCTGTCTTTTCCACTAGAAGGTAAGCCCATGAAGGCATGGATTCCACTTTTCACTGACATGTCTCCAGAGCCTAGATGGTGCTGGTTACATTTGAGACATTCAATAATAGTAATAACCATATAATAGTGGTGTTGTGAGGATTGAGTGACATAACGTATATAAAGTTCATAGCATTGGGCCTGGCACATGATAAACACTCAATAACTACTGTTATAACATAGAGGGCAGATTAAGAGGCAACATTATAACATGCTTATTTGTGACTCAAAAAGAACATATAATCAAGAAGTCAAGAACACTTGAACTATAATTTATGTTGGGGTTAGAAGAGATGCTTAAAATAATCTAATCTGACTTTCTCAGGCCCATAGAGGAGAAGAGCTTTTCCCAAGGTCATAAAGGTCGTAATGATTTTCTAGTGATTTTTTAGTGATGATTCCCTAAAATATATTATCAAATTATTGTTTTTGTTAGACACTTCCTTTTGGCAAGTATCCCTAAGTATGCAAATGGCTCTCTCCATCTAATTCTTTCAAAACACATACATACACACACAGAGTTGTGTGTTCATCTAATTAATCCAATGACATATTAAAATAACACTAGGTTATACTGTATCTGACAATACAAGGGCTATATGATTTAAAACTAATATATGACATTTGAAAATAATACCATATTTCATTGTATCTAACAGTACAAGGGCTACATGATTTAAAAACTAATGTTTGTCAGTTAAATCTACTTCTGGCTATGTTGGAATGAGGATATTGGTAAACCCTATCCCCCTAAAATAAATATACAGTTGGAAAAAATTGACACAACCAACCATTTCACTTATGCTGGAACAACTGGATATCCACATGACAAAAACGAAATTAGGCCCTTACCTAATGTTATACCTAAAAAATTAATTCAAAATGGATCATAGGCTTACATGTAAGCCAAAGCTATAAAAAGGTCAGGAGAAAATCTTTGTGGCCTGCTGTTGGCCAAAGCACTCTTAGATACAACACCAAAAGCATGACCCATAAGAGAAAAAATTGATAAATTGGACTTCAACATTAAAATTTTGTTCTTCAAAACACACAGTTAAAATAAAGAATGAAAGGCATAGATTGGGAAGAAATATTTGCAAAGCATACATCCGACAAAAGAGTTGCATCCAGAATATATAAAGAACTCTCAAAACTCATTATAATCCAAATAACCCAATTTTTAAAAGTGGGCAAAAGATTCAAACTGACCCTTCACCAAACGAGATCTATGAATGGCAAATAAGCACATGATAAGATAATCAACATAATTAGTCATTAGAGCAATACAAATTAAAACCATAACGAGATACGCTACACACCCCCTAAAATGGCTACAATAAAAAGTATAGACAATTCCAAGTCTTAGCAAGCAGGTGGAGAAACTATAACCCTCTCTCCTATATTGCTGGAAGGAATGTAAAATGGCACTACCAATTTGGAACACAGTTTGACAGTTTTTTTTTAAAAGTTGAACATAAACTTACTATGTGACACAACAATTCCACTCCTAGAAATCTACCCAAGAGAAATGCAATCACATGTCCACTCAAAGGAACATACATGAACATTTGTAACAGCATTGTTTGTAACAGTCCCAAACTGGAAACAATTCAAATGTCCATCAACTGGACAACAAGTAGACAAAATGTTGTATATCTTTTCAATAGAATATTATTCAGCACTAAAAATGAACGAACTACTAGTACATGCTACAACACGGATGAACCTCAAAATTAGAACGCTAAGTGAAAGATGCTGGATGCAGAAGACGACTATATAGTACATCATTTCATTTGCAAAAATGTTCAGAAATGGCAAAATATAGTGTCAGATTGCAGATCAGTAGTTGCCTAGGGCTTACATGGAAGTGGGGATTAACAGGGAAACTTTTTGGGACAATAGAAACATTCTAAAATCGGATTGTGGTGATAGTTGTAAAATTCTAAAAAATTTACTAAAAATCATAGAATCGTACTGTTACAATTGGTGAATTTTATAGTATATAAATTATACCTCAATAAAGCTGTTAAAACAACAAGAAAAAAAAGATCTTTCCCATGATGTATTTATCTTAAATGTCAGATTGCAGCTTTGATGCATACACAAAGAGATTTTGTTTGGTGGGGTTAGAAGGGGCCACTGGTGAGTAACAAAATAAAATGCCACTTTGGATGATATAAATTAGGAGCAGTTGCAGCTATGCCCATGGTGATTAATAGTTCCAGCACTAAAAATTCAAAATCTTGCTTCCTGCCTGCTCTCCCTAAGATCTGGATGTTGGCATGTTTAGCCTTCCCACTTGTAATTATCCTCCCTCAAAATTGGAATAAGGATTAACTAATTATAGTGGTGCATTCAGACACCAGCCATATCAAACGCCTTGGTAACCAAGAATTGTCCTGTCTGCAAAAGTAAGCCAGAAACCCTTACAGTCTCTGGTATCTGCTTCAAGGCCCAGAATAGGGAGATTGAGCCAACCCACAGAGCTTCCCTAACCTAGTTTAGCCAGCACAAGTACACCCTGCACTTCCATTAAGTTTACTTTCTTAAGATGCTGCTTTGGATAAGGTAATCCCTTTCTCAAAAATCTACTGTGGGTCTCAGTAGGTCCAATATAGAAAGCAGCAGTAGGTCCATCAATGGGCCAGGATGTGGTATTAGAAGCCATGGGTTTAAATATTGACCCTAACATGAACTAAAATTGTGGCTTTAGCAAAGTAACTTAACACTTTATCCTCCAAACTGGGATAATTCTGTCTACTCCATAAAACTGTTGTGAGAAATAAGCAAGATAGGATATATAAAGTGCTTGACCCAGTGTCCATGTGTCAAATCTGAATAAAGGATATCACCACAATTCTTTAATATAACAATCAAGGCTTTCCATAGTTCAGCCCCAGTCCTCCTATCTTAACCTTCAAGTAGGAAGATTCCCTATTCTAATCAAACAGACTTCTAACCAACTACTCACTAGTCAGGCTATTTACCACTCTCTGGACTACCTTTTCCCCAGCTCTGTATTCAGTAATCCTACCCATCTTTCAATACTCAGCTTAAAGCTCATCTTTCCCATGATGTTTAGTCTGACCATTAACTCTTTAAACAACTCATGAGATCCTTAATTATATACTTTTAAAAATATTGTATCAGTTTGAACACGTCTTATTTCCTCTAGTATAGACTACATTTCTGGAAGTACACCAAGACTTGTATACCTGTTATATATCACCACAATGCCTCTCATAGAGTCTGAAGTAGGACAACGATCTCAAATTATTTTTTTTCTAACTGAGGAATTCCTCAAAGAATAATTTGATAAACCCTATTCAAGTCCAACTTTTGCATTTAATAGATGAAAAGCCTGCCCCCAGAAAGGGGAAGTAACATTCAAGGTCATATGAGTAGTTTGGTGTTATAGCTGAAAGCAGAATTCTGGCTTCCTGTGGCAGATCTCAGGCTGTCTTTCAATATCAATTTTCTTCCCTATCTATAGGGATACCAAGTTTTAGCTGAAAACATGGTCACCTAGAATGAAGACTTCATTTCCCATCCTTCCTTTAGTTGTGTGGATATGAGTTCTATTAAATGGGATAAAAGTGGAAGGGCCATACAACTGCATCATCTTCTTTCTCCCCCTACTTCCTTCATTCTGCTGCCCAGAACATGGAGGTGATGGTAGAATTCCACATTAGATCATGAGATTGAGGGACACGTCCCATGGAAGGCAGAGCAGAAAGCTGAAAGAACCTGACTTTCTAGGCTTTCAAAGAGCAGAGCCACAATATCAGCTCTGGATTGCCTACATCTAGACATTTATATGGGAGAGAAATAAACTTCTATGCTCTTTAAATTGCTACTATTCTATATATCAGTTATTGGCAGCTTAACTTATCTTATTATCTCTCCTATCAGCTTTCTGATGCTCTTAGCTCTTCACATTGTCCCCAGACATATATCTTCATTCATTCATTCATTCATTCATTCATTAAATCATTCACTCAAGAGCCATTCAGTGTACACCTACATTCTGCCTGGCATAAATCTAAGATGGGCTGGGATGGACACAGAAATGAAATGTACAGATCTTGCCCTTAAAAGTCATGGGTATTGAATAAACTTCTCACTGTCTTAATTCATATCATGAATCATATGTCTGGCAAACATTAATCTCAGAATTTCTGACAGTCCCATCTCAAATAATTTCACTGTTTCTAGTAGTATATTGTTGATCAGACCATGTGTGCTTAATATGTTTGATTGCCTCTCAATACACAGTCTCTGCCTTTTTCCACCCTTTTCTTTGCCCAAGGAAGCTTATATGTATGGATTACATCAATGAGCTCTCTTGCCCTCTGATTCCTGGTTACGTTTGTCAAAGAGACCCCTAGCAGGAGATCAGAAGAAAGTAAGACAATGAGCTCTTTGTATTTATTTTTCTCAGCTCCCTCCCTGTCGGTTCATCTCAGGGTAATTTTATTCCTCAACTGAAGGTCACTGTTCCACTCAAGGTGGCCCACTACATGACTCTACTATTGGGTTCTGGTAACCATTCCTTCCCTCCAGCCCTGTTGAGCTGTTACTGGCCCCAGGGATCTGCACTATTCCCAGTGGTTTCCCTATACACTGCCCACGCCTTGTAAATAGCCCTTCTATTAAGCTCTCTTCAAATTATCCTAACGTGAGACTGCCATCTGTTTCCTGCTAGCATGCTGACTGATGCACCATGTGTCCCAATTTTCACTTCAAAATATATAGGCACCAGATACAGATGGCACCCACCATAAGCACTATTAGGAAGGGGGTTAGAGTAGAGGGAAAATATTTAGCAAAATATTAGTGCACAGAGAATACCAGATTATAAGCATATCATCATGACCACCAGCTTTTGAGACCACATTTGACCCTCAGGTACCTAAGCCATACACAAGCTCTTTTCATTTCTCTCTTTCTTGGGGTATCCCAGACCAGACTTTATGTCTCTTAAATAGTCTAGTCTTGAAAGCTTTTATTTAGAAGTGGGGCTCACTTTTAAGTGGAACCCACAGTCACTAAGCAGAGCCCATTTTTCCACCAACACATTTCAGAATCTCAAGTATAGTATTTTCTCCCACTTCTACCAGTATCCTCACTTAGGATCTATAAAGTGCTCAATATGCCTATTTTAGAGGCACAAACCACACTTCTTGAAGAGTCAAACATAAAAATCAAATGATCACCTGCTTATTCTGTACTAGCAACTGAAGTATTGCTGACCACAGAAAACAAAACCTATGCATCCAATATGAAGAATAATTTCAGATCGTGGGTTGGGCAGTGGAGGGAAAGAGTAAAAGAGAGAAGGAAGGTGTGGTAGGCAGAAGAATGCAGCCCCCCTCCCAAAATGTCCAAGTCCTAATCACTGGAACCTGTGAACATGTTACCTTACATGACAAAAGGGACTTTACAGATATGATTAAAGATCTTGAGGTGGAGAATTATCTGAGTGAGCCCAACATAATCCCAGGAGTCCTTATAAGTGAAAGAGGGAGGCAGGAGATTCAGTGTCAGGGTAATGCAGCATGAGAAAGACTTGACCAGCCATTGCTGGCTTTGAAGATGGAAGAGAAGCAGAGGCTAAGGTGTGTAAGCAGCCTCTAGGAGCTGGAAAAGACAGGGAAATGAGTTCTCCTCTAAAACCTCCAGGAGTAATGCAGACCTACTGTTACCTTGATTTTAGCCAAGAGAGACCCATTTCGGACTTCTCCCAAACTGTAAGACAATAAATTTGTGTTGTTTTAAAGCAGCAAGTTCATGGCAATTTGTTATGTCAGCAATAGGAAACTAACACAGAATGTAAGACTGAAATCTCTGGATTCAGAGAACTAAACCTGTGGCAAGGAAGAAGGGTTGAGAACTGATGGATGGCAGAGCCAGAACACATTGTGAGCAACACAACCAAACTGCACACCACTTGCTAACCTGCACTGTAGGCAAGTTGGATTCACTGAAAAACAAATTCATTCTTCATATCAGAGGTTCACACTCACAAAATGCTTTCATGCCTTTTATAACACACAGTAGAAGCCTCTGTCTTTTCTCTTAGAGTTTCTGGGATTCACCAGAACTTTTGTATTTTGTTAGAGAGCTTTTTCAGCCTCATTCAGAAGGAAAAGCATCTGTCTCATACCTTATTCTGTAACTTCCTGGTGGCCATAGCAGCAAAGAATTACACAATAAAAACAATAACCTTTAAAAGTTCCAGAGCATATAGTCTACAAAGCATCAGTATCTATTATTCTATGATTTGCATTCCATAAAAACTCATTGCTAAGCTCCTCCTGCAAGGCTGCCTGTTTCTGAATGGGCCTTACCACGCTCTGACCCAGCTGCTCCCGAAAGAAGTAATCCATGTTTCTCTTTTGCAGGCTGTCAAGGTAATGCTGAAAGCGAGTGTACGTATAAGGGTAGCAGTAAGCAAACTGGTAAATATCTTCTTCTCGGTCAAAACAAAATGCAAAGGACATCACATAATTCTTCCTATGGTCCGGGCAGCGGTAGTAGTAAACATTCTTAGGTGGCAACCTTTGCCTGAAAGATACAAACAAAGAAATTTGGGCGTATCAGACAACTGTTCAAGCTTCAAAAGGTAACAGATAGGAATAAATGTCCAAGAGAAAAACTGTAACATCAAGAACCCTAGGAGGTGATGGTGTACAATGCCACATATCATCATTATCAAAAAGAGACTGGATTCTGGCAGCACTTTGTTCAAATTCTCACCCTACCCTTTATCAACTATTTGGAGAATGCAAAGTTAAACAATGTTTATTCATTGTTTATTCTTATTTTGAGCACCTAGTATATGCCCAGGCATATGAGATAGGCAAGGTGTCTGTCCTCATGGAGTACATATTCTAGTGGGGAAGCAGTCAATAAAATATTAGAAATAAATATACAGTATAGTTACAGACTCTAAAAGTGCTTTGAGGGGAAATAAAGAGTGTGATGTTATAGTGACGTAAATGGTGGAGGCCTACTTTTCCGAGGGAGGTCAGGGTTTTGTATTACTAGACCTTTTAAAATAAGCTAATATGCATCGTGAATATTCAAGGGGGAGGAAAGAATAGCCCACATTTGTTTAAATTATTACTTGTATTTTCCTACAGAGCATTCCATGAGACTAATTTTCCACAGAAGCACTTGGGAAATAATACTTTAAAATACACTGTGTAGGCAATTTTGTTAAGCCATCAGGCTCATTCTCCAATAAGGAACGCTGAAACACATACATGAGAAAAGGCAAAATGTTCCAGTCATAGTTCCCGTAACTTCTTTACATTCACCCACTTCATAGGCTCACTGCACCTCTCATGCTTTATGATATACAAACTATTCATGCTGTTTCCCTGAAGAGAATGCCTCTCATTTTTGTCTCTTCAAAACCTATTACTCCTGCAAAACCCATCTCAAACTGGGCTTTTTCCATAATCATCCATTGACAATTCCAGGCCAGTTCAGCTTCTATATTTTGTAGTAACTCTTGCTTTTTTATTAACTGCTTTCTAAGTCTTATGCACTAGGATTTGTTTGGAAGCTCCTTAAGGGCAAGGATTCTCCTGCTGGGTTCTGGCACAGTGGGTGGAAGATGTAAGGTTCACCTATAGTGGCTTGGCATTCAATCGAGAAGCCAAAGAGCAGAGGAGAATTGGGAGGACAACGTGAGGAGGAGGGTATTAGAGATAAAGTCAAGAAAAGCAAGAATAGTGCTGGCTCCAGGTAGGGCAGCCTGGAGAAAACTGTTAAGAACTCCAAGAGCATTATCACATGCTAATGTTTGCTGGAGAATCTTGCTTCTACCTTGTTGACTCTTCAAGGCTATCCAAGTGGACAGTGGAAGGTAAGGCTGTGGGATTCTTGTGGACGAGCAAAGGTTACACGGCACCAATGCTTATACATGCAGTGGCTTGTATTGCTTTCCTATAGCTCTGGATATTATGAATCCCACCCAAAAATTAAGTGGAATGCAGAGAAGAGGACAAAAGGAAAAGTAGGTGGAGAGTGAGAGAGGAGTGAGAGAAAAGAGAAAGGAAGGAATGGACATTATATACCTAGTAAGGGTTGTTTCTGGGGCTCATTCAGTTCCTCATTTAATCCTCACTACTTTGTAGATGTGGTCACGGAGGTTCATAAAAGTTAAGCAGCTTACTCATGGCCTCAAGCTGGTAAATGACAGAGTTGGGATTCAGGTCTGTTTCTACCTGACTCCAAGTCCTGTATATATACCACTCCTCCATGGACCCTCTTGATAAATTATGGACTTCTGGCATTCCACATACAAGTGTGTGCAAAGGCCAGGAGGCAAGAGGGAACAAGTAAAATGTTGGAACTGCAAGGAATTCATCATGGCTCAAGGACAAAGAGTGAGAAGGGAAATCACGAAAATGTGCCTAAAGAGGAAGGCAGAAGCCGGATTAGAAAGGGACTACCTAAATCATGTTAAGGAATTTCAATATTATCCTGAGGTCACAGGGTACCTTTCAAGTAAGGGAAAGTAGTAAAGTACCATGATTGTGCCAGTCCAAGTGATAGACGAGAACGGTCAGAAAAAGGACAAGGTAGCAGCTGCACAGGTGTAGAAAACAAGACAGACTTGACTAGATTAGAAAAAGTGGCTGAAGTGATAGGCCATAGGGTCTAAGATGATCCTGAAGGTACCTACAAGGACAGCATGTAAACAGAACAGCATAAGCAACAAAGGAAGAGGGCTTCTCACAAAAAGGTCAGTGGTATTATCAAAGGCTGTCTAGGAGTGTGCTTAGACCTACAAATACAGCCCATTTGTCTCCTGCTACCAAAGCCAGGAGGAATTAACATGCAAATGACAACAGTCTTCCTGTAATGCAAATATAGCTTTAAGACAAACTTCCTAGGCACTCCTCATTTCTAACCAGATTGCTACCCTAAACCTTCCCATATTGAAATTTTGGAGCTACCAGTAACGAGATAGAGAAATAATGGCCTGGAAGGTGCATGGGGAGGGAAGAGGAAACTTGTCCCCTCCTGATCCTTCTGTACATGGAGAGTAGGAGAATGAGCAATTGCTGAGAGGTCAATGGGGGAAGTAATGGCCTCCAGGATAGTGAGGCCATAGTTCACTGTTTTATTCAGCAAATATTTCTTGAGTATCATGTATTAAGCATAGTTTGGTTAAGACAAGAGATAAAGGATGCAGTGGACTAAAAGATTGAGAATCCAAGTGAGATTATCAACCATAGAGCTAAGGTTGAGAGGAAACAGTAGAAAGTGGAAAGTGCTGAAGAGAGAAAGGAGTAGTGGAAAAGCAAGATTAGAGAGAGAGCAGACCAGTGCAAGGATGAGAGTAAAGAGAGAACAGATGATGGCCCACATCTATGATGTGATGGAACATGCAGGAATGTGAGGCTGGTGGAATGAGCTAGTCTCTGGGTTCTAGATTCCTATTTAGGAAGAATGCCAGTAAAAGAGGTCTGGAGGTCTCCAGGCAATGGTCTGTGATAGTCACTTCAGGCCCTGACTCTGAGAGGTCTGAGTCTGAGTCCCCTGGAGCACAAGGTGAGCACGTCTTCATACTCAAGTGATTCCTACAGTCATAGGCCCCTTAGGTTATGATGCTGATGCTTTCAACTCTTCATTTACTAGTATATCTGATCAAGGTCCATGCTTTAAATCCAATCACCCCGGTTTTCTCCTATTCTAGCCAAGTTTAGCAACTTGACTCTGAGAGCCTGCTGTCTCCACCAAATTTGATTATGTGCTATCAGAAGAATTCATCTAATGCTTGTAGCTGTCCCAGCTCCTCTCCTGAGTGGGTCGGATGCCTAACCTGATTTGCAGACAGAGTGAAGGTAATAGGCCCTGGGGTAATCATTCAAGGAAGCTGAGATGCTGCTCAGGGCTTAGATTTTCCCGACTCTGCTAAGGATACAAACGAAAATCTATCTGAGAAGGGCTCAGCAGGCCAAATTCAGGAGGACTTTCAAGTAATGCAAAGAACAAGGAAAAGAGGGCTGGGACTATGAGGGAGAAATGTGTCTCTCATTTGAAGTGTACTTCTGGTTTTTCTCTTATTTTGCTTATTATGTTTTCATTATGTCGCAGGCATGGTGCTAAATGTTTTATATGCATTATCATTTAATTCTCACAATAACCCATGAGCGAGGGGCTATTAACATCTCCTTTACACAGACGAGAAAAATCGAAGCTCAGAGAGGTAAAAAATTCCCTGAGGTTGCAAGGTTAGTAAGCAGCAGAGCCTGTACCAGATGCAGGCTAAGGTGACTCTGAAGTCTGTGCTCATAGTCCCTATGGTATCTTTCTACTCACCTTTCTCCTCTTGCCATAGAACTCATAGGCTTCCCTTCTGCTTCCAGAAAAATCTGGTCACACAGTACTCTCACCAACACTCTCCTGCTAAAAGCTCTTCAAAAAACTCCCAAGCCTCGTATTTTAGATTGGCTCACAGCCTCCCCAGGATCTCCCTGAGATTCCAGCATCAGCAGCCATTTCTCCCTCCTTGAACCCTATGTTTTAGTCATACCAAACTATTCACAACTCCCTAACACAATTTTGTGCCAAACCTCCAATACCTCTATGTCTTTGTATTTGATCTTTCCTCCACTTGGACTGCCTCCCCTGCCACCTTACCTCTGGGTAAACGCCTACTCATAGATGTGGCATATTGTAGATTGTCAATAAAGGTTTTAATATTTAAAAAAATGAACTAATTAATAAACAAAAGAACTTATAAATAAATGCCTATTCTTTAACATACCTCCTCTCTGAAGCCTTCTCTAATTATTCATTTTTCATTAGTTTTTCTCTACTTTGACATATGATATTAAAAAACATTTTATCACCTGGTTTGTCTCCTAACAATGACTAACAAAAGTAAATGGAAATTTCTTCAAAGAGAAGGTAGGCTTCTTGAAGATGGGAAGAGTGTCACCTCGCCCCTCTCTTGCTCACTGGAAATGGTAAAGAGAAATTTAAAAAAATACTTGCTTATTTAAAAAAAAAACAATGATAAAAGGAAAAGAAGACTCATCTCCAAAGATAAATGGTAAGCACCCTAGGAAAGTATATTTTAGCTCAGAAAAAAGTAGAAACTCTTTAATATTCAGCTGATGGGAGAGTAGAAAGGCCCATGTTACAGGGGAGTACAAGTATGGGAAACTTTAAAGGATCCCATAAAGAAAGTTCCTGTACTTGATGTTTGATTAGACAAGGCAGCCTTTTGATTCCATTTAACACAGATAATCTGAGATATTGACGGAAACAATAATAACAATTATTACTATAATACTAATTTCTAATATTATATATCTATCATTGACCATGTGCTAGACCATTCTAAGCACTTTACAATGTGTTAACTCCTTTTATCCTCCCAACAATCCTCTCAAGTTATTCCTATTAACCCAATGATATGATAAAAATGAAAGTAGGCTCAGAAATGCTTCTTCTTAAAAGAAACAAGTTGTCCATGACTCCCCAGAAGACTCCAGAAAGGAAAGAGTCTAACACCTGATCCTGCCAGAGCTGCAGGACAATTTCAAGACCTGTAGTGTGTGCTCTCAGGACTCACTAAAGGCTCATCCAGCTCTTGGAACAAGCCATCACCTTGGGTCCTTCCTGATGACTGAAGAGGACATCCACATGTGTGAGGGAGGCCTATAACTCACATCTTCAGATTCAGCCATGCGTGCACTTGTGAGTGAGTGAGTGTACACACATACACACACATATGTATGGAGATACTCAACACATTAACAATCATACTATATACACCTCCCTATTGTAGCCTCCATTACATTATATCAACTTGAGTATATGCCTTTCTCTACCATTAGATTGAGTTCTGCTTGAGAGCAGGGACTATATATTGTTCATCCCTGGTTCTGAAGGACCTATAGAGCCTTGCATAGAAGAGGTGCTCCAAAATGCTTATGAATTGGATAAATGAATATGTCTCCGAATGAACTTTAAGAGATTAACTTAGTAGAGTAAATAATTTCAGCCACAACAATATATGTATATTGTGCTTTCTCCATACAAAGCTGTGAGTCATACCCTGAATATATTATGTTCTCAAAAACCTCCATCCCTTTTTTTTTTAAAGATTTTTTAAAATTTTTTCCTTTTTCTCCCCAAAGCCCCCTGGTACATAGTTGTATATTCTTAGTTGTGGGTCCTTCCAGTTGTGGCATGTGGGATGCCGCCTCAGCGTGGCTGGATGAGCGGCGCCGTGTCCGCGCCCAGGCTCTGAACCAATGAAACACTGGGCCGCCTGCAGCAGAGCGCCCGAACTTAACCACTCTGCCACGGGGCCGGCCCCAATCCATGCCTCTTTAAATGCTGTTCCTTCTGTCGGTAATTGCCTTTCCCATACCTTTCTACAGAGTGCATCCCTATGTAGAGAAGCGAGGTCCAGTTCATATGATATTTCCTCTTTGCAGTCTTTGTCAGCAACTCCAGGATGAACTAATTGCTCTGAATACTAATTGTGGACACTGCAGTGTTTCTGATTCATCTCAAAATCCATAGCACTTAGCACAGTGCTTGGCCCTGAAGAGGAGCTCAAAGTATTTTTGCTGAATGAATGAGTGAGTGCATTTATAAGTTAATGAATGAATGATCCCTTTCCATTTATCATCCTCTCTGTCTTCTCTCCAAACTCCCAATGCATTGTTTTAGAAGTTACCAGAGCACAGAGGAAGAGGAGAAGCCTAGGATCCAACGGAGTAAGCACATAAGCTCTCTAAAACAACAGCACTCCCTGGCCCTCTCAGGAGCCCTGAAAGACAGGGGCCCTAATTTCCTCTCCGATCAAGCAGAAAATATGGATACGGACAGATGGATTCCAAGCCCAGAGTCTTCTTTGCCAGTAGACACAACTTTTTTTTCAAAGTAGCAGAAAGGGAAATAACAAAGAATCAATCTTTTCAGGTTGTCAGTTCTAAAGGAGGTATGTAAAACAAAGTCACTCAGATACTCCCAAAGGGAGTAACAGATATTAAATTTAAGCACCTCCTGTGTGCCAACAACATGCTACCTGTTTCATGTACACTACTGACTAATAACACATATTCTTCCCACCACACCAAAGCTGTGCTATCTGAAATTCATCCAACAACTGCAATGGCAGAAACAGTTTCTTGGTTCCTCTACTTTGTCTACCCAAGGGAGGGAAGCAAACTGGCATCCATTTTCCCAGGTATATTTGAAATTGAGGTAAGATTTGAACCCACTTCGCTTCATGAGAGCAGCTGAATCTCTGGTCACGCCAACATATGGCCTTTAGCCTACCTTTGGCTGGAACAACACAGACCATCGCCTGCCTTGAGACAGCTGGCCCCTCCTTCTCTTCTCTGGTGTCTGGCACAGCCAGGTGCCTGGCATGGATGCCCACATTATAAATGCACCCTCCATAGGCAAATGGGACCCACTCCTAATTCCAATCCTACCTTCCTCCAAATAATTATAATAGTGTTCCTGTCACCAGCATATCTATTCTTATCATTCTCCGCTCTTTGTCACAGCTAATCTCCTGGTGAGTCACAGGGAGGGGGAGAAAGAGAGAGTGGGGGAGTGCTCAGATACAGGCAACACATTTTTACACCCAGTGTCTAATCAGATTACCATCTTATCAGGGGCTGATGGGCACTAGTCAGGGGAGGAGAGAGACAGTGCTACATATTGCCAGCCGAGTTTCTGATAACAAAAAGACACTGCTCGATTCTTGAATTAACCTTTTTGTCCTACACACTCTATTGTTTATTTTTCAGAGTTTATTTTATGTGTAGGGTTTTTTTTTTTTTTTTTTGTCTGTGCCTTCTGGAGAAGGACACCCACACACTGTGGCAGCAGCTGCTTCTATTAATTCCAAGCCATTAAAAAAATTAAAATTAAACCCAATTACTTTGGCTGCTTTAGAGCTGGGGAATAGCTGAGACTGATTATTCCCCCTGGTCATGGACAGTGACAATATTCCTACCTACGTGTGGCTGCTGGCAGAATGCTAATGCAGCCAGACACTCCAGTGACAGGCTCCCCATGCAAGGAAAGGCTCTAAGTCATGTACTCTCTCTTCTCCAATACCAGATTCCTGAGAGGCAGCAGGAAGAGGACACTGGACAAGGAACTAGGAGTTGGGTTCTAGGCCAAGCTATAGTCCTTGGGCAGGACTCTTTCGCTCTTTGTGCCTCTGTGTAAAATGTGGTTGCTCAAATGTGTCCTGTATCCCTTTTAGGGTTATTGTGACTCTTAGGTAAAAAGGATTATGTTTTCAAAACTATCATTTGCTGGGATATAGGATGGTATATGAGGCAGTATCAGAATGGTGGACACTTTGGGATGGGGTGGTAGACTACAGCTGCCAAGTTTCAGGTTTGCACCAAAGTTTTGTATCCAAGCTACTTTGTTGCTGCATTATTGGTTGACTAATAAAAAGTTTCCAGTTGTGAAGTCACTAGGCTAGAATCTCTTTGTAGTCATGTTGCATAGAATCTAGTGTACAGAAGGCACTCAATAAATCTTTTGAATGAATGAATAAATAAGTTAGGTAGAGCCAGGTTTTGAATGAATAGACAGATCTGTGTTCAATTCCAGCTTTGGATGCATTTTAGAAATGCAGTCATCGTATAGTAGAAAGAATGTGGGCTTAGTCTCCAGCCTACTTCCACTCCTTATCGGTCATGTAGACTTGGGTCTGGGTTTACACATCTGTCAAATGAAAATAATATCAAGCTCACGGATTTGTTGTGAAAATTAGAGATGAGATTGGTGCCTGGCATGTAATAGGTGCTCAGTAACGGTAAATTACCATGCTCTGTATGATGGATATTTGGCATCTCACTATCTCTTGGTTCAGTACAATGGATTCCAAGTTCACACTAAGCGTGCTTAGGGTATGAACTGGGCAGAGCAGGTAGGGTAGGGGACAAGGATGGGGATGGGGACAAGGGATGAGGAACCATATAAACACAGTTATGAAAGAAAATCAGTGATAACCCTGTTTTCTCTTCCTTACCCTTCCTAGACCCAATGTAACCAATATCTCCCTTTCAAAGAGGTGTGCTCTATGATAAAACTAAGTGTGTGCACTCAGATACAGGAAGGCAGTTAATTCCTTCAGATCCCAGATGGTGGTGGGAGAAGCAATCAAAGGTGTTGCCCCTGCTGGCTGCTTGCTGTACCAGTCAATCGTGCTGTAACTCAAGCCACAACCTGCCAGATGCATGGAGCCTCCAGGTCAGCAGTTGGTGGGATCAATAGGAACTGTAGAAAACTATAGGTGAGGTGAATGTGAAATATATTTGGGAAATAGACACTGAGCAGTCCTGCTTATAGAGAATAGTCTGATTGCTCTCAGCATATTTATCATATGCTGTAAATCTAAAATTATTTATTTTACATTTTGGTTACATATTACAAAAAGAATTTGCAATAAACCCTTTCACCAGCTAATGAGCTCAAAAACACAAAAGCACATGTTTTAGGAAAGTTAAGTACTAACTTTCCATTTCTCATGACATTCAGTGATGAAGGCATAACTTGTATAAAATGCTTGTCAGTATTTATGATCCACCATAGGGGGTGTACGGATAACAAGACCACATAAAAACCAGAAGACACAATCCTGCTGAAGAAACATCCATATCTACTTGATTCAACAGTTATTTTGAGAAAACTTATGCCCAAAGACTACAATTTACACATGTAAAAGCAGAAGCATAGAAGAAAAATGATTGAAATTATTTTACAACAGTCATGCACTCTAAAGGAAAAGCCACACTTCGGAGTGATGTGTAGCATTGCTTGTTATTTAGAGTGCATGACTGTTCTAAAATCGGTTCACTCATTTTTAATCCCAAGTTTTCTTATATATAAACTGGTGCTTTTAATGTCTTTTCTCTATTAGAAGAACTAAAACCACCAGCTTTATATCAGCGTCATCAGATGTTTCAAACAGAAAATAATTTAACTTAATTCCAATGTAATTCAGTTATTTTCATCCCATTCACGGAATCAAAGTAAATCTTTGGAAATTCATTCCATTGAATGTAAAATACTGTTAGTGATAATGATACTGCTAATTCAGTAAAAAAAAAAAAAAAGAAAAAGAAAAGAGTTCAATATTAAAAATAAAATTACTTATTTTTTGTTATGATAATATGAATACAAATTTTGGTAAAAGCAATACACTTGTTAACAAACCTAAGGAGTAGAAATTTATTTTGAATTGGTTTGAAGTGTCCATGTAAATCATAATCGCATCCAAACAAGCTTTTATTTTCCATCTTCAAAATAGCAACCATAGTTCTCAAAATTTACACAAAGTGAACTAAACAATTTTTTATGAAGCTCACGCTAAAACACAAGCAAAAAAAATTTTTTTTAAGATTCAGGAAGGCATATGTCTTTATTTTCTTTACTGTCTGCCAACAATGAGACTTTAGAGATTTTGAGCCTTTAATAAGCTACTTTGTTAATCAATGTTGATTTTGCTTTTTTTGTTGTTGCTGTTAATGAGACTCCTAAATTTTGTTAGAGATCTCTAAATGAGAACTTTTGGTTGCATTTTGTTCAAAATCAATTGGAAATCTTTAATCACATGTTCAACAAATGAAACACCAAAGTATTTCAGCTTTTAAAGGTTTTATCAAACTGCAAGTATTAAAAACAAAGCTGTTAACCAAGAAGACATGACATTTATCTCTACAAAAGCAAGGGAGGCACTGCACAAATTCAGTGATGAAAGTACAACTGGAGTACGAGATCTCACTGTGGACTTCAATGACTATACTTTGGGATCCCTCACTTTAGGAGGAGAATCTTTTGAGGAAGCTCCTATTTTTAATTGGATACATGTATATTGCACCAGATTGGAATGAAATTGAGAAGGCCTACAATTTTGCAGCATGTGCATCTGGTGAAAATTTTTAAAAATCAAAAAGAAGCACCTTATTTGAAAAAAGTTATTTTATAAAAACATTTATCCAAGAAAATTTCTCTGAAGGGAATAAACAAGATAGTAATTATGGAAATGTTTGCACTGAAATGTTTATGTATTTCAATACTAAAATCTTATAACCAAGACTGCCCCCTATTTAGGAGAATTTGCTCTAAGTTTACCAGGTACATCAGTATCTATAGAGATAATGTTTTTTATTTAAGAATATTATGATCTACAAAGAAGAATCAGTAGAATGTGTCAACAATTTCAAACTTACTAACCATGAAATGAAATTCTGAAGAAGACTGAAGCAATGCCATCAAAAACCACAAATAATAAAACTGTAATAGAAAACATTCTTCATAAAAATACCAATGACATTATTAGTATTAGATATGCATGTAGCTAAGAAAGTGATTGAAGCATGTGAAAGTATGCCGAAAATAACTTCATTGATTTAAGAAACTAAATATAAATAAGTTTTTAAAAAAATTTTGCTTTAATGTACATGGATGTATACTAATTTTATTTTTAGAACAAATTTTGATTTTGAAAATAATTGTTTTGTAAGTCCAATGTAATAAAACAATTGCTGGTCAATACATGAATATTTTCAAAAATACACAAAATTTTATTTTAGTTTCTCTGTTCACTTTCAGTTGGGATGATAAATTATGTGTCAATAAATATTGGCTGAGAGCTTCCCATGTTGACACTCCTCTAAATGTTGGGGAAGCAGAAGTAAAAAAGCAATTCCATGCTTTTACGGAACTTAAATTCTAGTGAGAAAGAGAGATAAAAAACATTGATATACAATATAGTGTAAGGTAATAATAAATGTAATGAATGTAAATAAAGCAAGGTAATGGGACAGAGGGTAATGGAGGGGGCTGTTCTGGTTAGGGTGGTCAGAGAGGTAACCATTTAGTAGAAAGTGAATGACATGAGGAAAGAACCCATATATGTATCCCAGAAAATAGTGGTCCAGAGGGAACAGCAAGCACAAAGTTCCAAGGGCAAGAATAAGCTTGGTGTGTCTCTAGGAACATCAGGAAGGTCAGTGTGATTGAACAGGAGTAAGTTAGGAGGTGACTGGTAGAAAACGAATTAGACAGGAAGAGAGGGGACCACATTATAGGGACTTGCAGGCCTTGGTAAGATTTTGTATGAGAAGCCTTGTAGGGTAGAGATACTGAGAGTGATGAAATGACTTGATTTACATTTTAATAGAAGCTCTTGAGTAGAGAAGTAGTCTGTGGTGCGGAGAAGGGAAGTGAAAGCAAGGAGGCCATTTGGGTAGCTATTGCAGTGGTCCAAGCAAGAAATAATGATGGGTTAGGTGAGGGTGGAAGGTGTGGATGTGGAGGGGGTAAGAAGTTGTGAGATTTGGAACCTATTTTGAAGTTAAAGACTATAGGATTTGTTAATGGATTGAATAGGAGATGTGAAAGTAAGAGAAAGGTTAATCATGATATTACATTTTTTGGCTTAAAACCATTTACTAAAATTTTTACATTCCTCATCTCATTAAGGTCTTTAAATTCTAACTCCAAAAGGTATTTCCAATCTGTCTGCTTGTCTCTATTTCTACATTTTTCCTAGTTTGCTGAAAAAGTCCCCAACCCAACCCAGTTTCCTTTTTCTCACTCCTCCCCTCTCTAATCCCTTCCCCACATAGCCTTTTCAAAGCTTAATGGGATCATCTCACTTCCTGGATTAAAACTCTTCCACAATTTCCAATTATGCTGGAACAAAATCCAGTCTTTAACATGACTTTTTCACTTTGTCAAATGAACCAAGTTCATAGTCTGTCTCAGGAACTTTGAATACTTTTCCTTCTATCCATCCCATTCTCCACACTAACTCCCTCCTTTGCCTAGCTGACTTCTACTCTTCATTTTTGTTTTAGCTCAAATGTTATCTTCCCCATCATCACCTAAGTTAGACTCTCCTGTTAGTCTCCCTTAGAGCAACTGGTCCTTCCCCTCAAAGCATTACCTCAATTTACAATTATATATGTATATGTGCTTGTTTACTTATGGTTTACGTTTCCAACTAGGTTGTAATTTTTACATGGTAGACCATATCTGTTTTTCGCTCACAAGTGAATAACCCAGCATCTGACACATGGTAGACTTGTAGAAGATATTTGTGAATTGAATATGTGTGGGTGAAGGGATAATGACAGAGAGGTAAGGAGGTTGATTGTCAGCGGCCTGCTTGGGACAAGGAGGTCTAAGCCCGGGTTGGTTAGGGAGTTCCTAGCAGAGCAGGGTAGGTGTGGGTATTGCAGTAGAGGGGCCTCTAAGCTGCTCCATGAGTTAGGTTTTATGGGAGCTTCACACACTGCTTCTCTCAGAGAAAAGATAAAGGCATTAATCATCCAGACAAAGGCTTCCTTCCTCTCCCCCACAGTGGCAGGGTCCCACATAATGTAGTACCCTGGTTTATTTCTGGATTCCTCCTGCTTCTCCTTCCACTACCATCAGATCAGAGCTTTCAAGCCAAAAGATTCACTGTCACTCAGCCCTACCATGTGAGAAGCCACTGTGAGGTATTCCAGACTGTAAGTGTAGAGCTTGGCTTAGTTCACTAAGCAGGGGGGCTCTCATCATAATGGCACCCCAATATAACGTAGTTATAGATTGTTCCCCTGTACTCACTGGTTGGGGTACTACAGGCTAGGCATGACCAAGGTTGGGGGGTGGTGTTTAGCAGTAGACAAAGAAATATAGGAAACAGGACCATCTGAAGCATTGTCTGATTTATCATCTCCTTCCCTCTACCCCCGGCATCCAAATTGTAGCACAGTAAGTACCTGTTCACTAAGTGAAATGAACTGAGACCCCACTGGAAAGATTGAGGAATACATCATGAGAGTAGATTCAAGAGGCCTGGAGTCCATGAAGCCAGGAAATGGCCTAAATTCCAGATTGCCAAATCCAGGAAGCTTAGCCAAAAAAGCAAAGTGAAGTAGACGGAGATCCAAGATGGCGCCATGAGTAGTCCTCTTTGTCTCTCCCCCTTCCAGTCTACAATTATTTGGACACTTATCGCTTGACAAAGGATATCCAGACAGCATCTCAGGACGTCTGAGAGACCCACGCGACTATACATCGGAAGGCGGACGGACTTTCCTCCGGGAGGATGTGGAAATAGGTGAAAACTCTCCGACCCGACGAGCAGCCTAGTACCCGCAAGTGGCTTTCTTCCAACGGACGCCCCCAGAGGATCTACACACATCTAGGGCAGGAGCGAGCACACAACAGAGGAGCGACGGTGGAAACAGGTGACCAGAACCCTACCTAAACCCCCCACAATTACTCCTAAACGCAGAGGGAAACTTTGGAGTTGCACACCTGAGCCCGCGGGGAGAGTCTCTCCCCGCCATTGGCGGGGAGACCCCGACTGGTGTTCGCGGCGCCCGGAGGGTCCCAGAGAGAGTCGCTGAGGGTACGGAGGTCTCCAAGCTGCTGTTGCCCGCCCCGTGGGACTAGGGATTGCCGGAGATCTCGGAGAGGACCGGGGCTGGGGAAGTTTCAAAGGCTGGCTCTGCGACCCGGACGGGAAGCGCCGGAGTTCCGCCCGGGCAGCAGACAAAACTCTCTGTCTGCCATTAGCAGAGGGGCCACGCCGAGCATTCACGGCTCCGGGAGAGGCCCGGAGAGAATCCCAGAGGGCGGGGCGACCCCCAGCTGCCGTTGCCCACCCCGTGGGACTAGGGATTGCCAGAGATCTCGGAGAGGACCGGGGCTGGGGGAAGTTTCAAAGGCCGGCTCTGCGACCCGGACGGGAAGCGCCGGAGTTCCGCCCGGGCAGCAGACAAAGCTCTCTGTCTGCCATTAGCAGAGGGGCCACGCCGAGCATTCACGGCTCCGGGAGAGGCCCGGAGAGAATCCCAGAGGGCGGGGCGACCCCCAGCTGCCGTTGCCCGCCCCGTGGGACTAGGGATAGCCGGAGATCTCGGAGAGGACTGGGGCTGGGGGGAGTTCCAGAGACCCAGCTTCGTAGCCTAGGGGGAAACCCTACAGGCTCACAGCAGCCTTAGGGAAAGCCTCTGCACAGCACCAGTAGAAGGCACCCAGCCACCAGCCACAAGGCTGGAAGACCCCAGGGCAAAAGCAGCATAGCTAGGTGAACTAACCACAGACTGTAGAAGATGCCAATAGCTCTCCTGCGACCCATAGAGGACAAGTGAGATTTTGTGGGTGCCGACAGCAACGGAGCGACAAATATAAGTGATCCCACCCCTGGCCGCTGGAAAAGCCCATAACACTGTTGCAGACCCCAAGGAGAGAGCACATCTAGGTGGGCTGCAACAGTAGGCACCAGCAGCCTGAAGCCCCCCTGTGACGGCCCTCACAGCAGAGGAGGGAATCCAAAGGGCCACTGTGGCTACGAGGAGGGGCCCAGGCCCAGTTAGCAACTGCGGACAGGGTTCCTGGTTGGTGCAGTATAAACAGCTGCTCCCCCACTGCAGCAGCTGAAACAAGTGAAAGGAGCAACTAAACTCTATCTCCATGCGGAGGCACAAATCAACAACATCAAGCAATATGAAAAAATACATTAAATCTCCAGAACAGAAAGAAAGTAACAAATACACAGAAAACAATCCCAAAGAAAATGAGATATATAACCTAAATGATGATGACTTCAAAACAGCCATCATTAAAATTCTCAATGAGTTAAGAGAGAGTTCTGACTGTCAACTCAACGAGTTCAGGAGCTATGTCACAAAAGAGTTTGATACGATAAAGAAGAACCAAACAGAAATATTGGAAATGAAGAACACAATAGAGGAGATTAAGAAAAATCTAGATGCTCTGAACAGTAGGGCCGATAATATGGAGGAAAGAATTAGCAATTTGGAAGATGGCAATATAGAATTGCTGCAGGCAGAGGAGGAGAGAGAAGCAAGACTAAAAAGAAATGAAGAAACTCTCCGAGAATTATCAGATACAATTAGGAGATGCAACGTAAGGATTATAGGTATACCAGAGGGAGAAGAGAAGGAGAAAGGGGCAGAAAGCCTATTCAAAGAAATAATGGCTGAGAACTTCCCAAATCTGGTGAGGGAGATGGATCTTCAGGTGACAGAAGCCAACAGATCTCCAAACTTTATCAATGCAAGAAGACCAACTCCACGCCATATAGTAGTGAAGCTAGCAAAAGTCAACGACAAGGAGAAAATACTAAGGACAGCCAGGCAAAAGAAACTAACCTACAAAGGAACCCCCATCAGGCTATCAGCAGATTTCTCAGCAGAAACTTTACAGGCTAGAAGAGAGTGGAATGATATATTCAAAAATCTGAAGGACAAAAATCTACAGCCGAGAATTCTCTACCCAGCAAAAATATCCTTCAAATACGATGGAGAAATAAAAACTTTCCCAGATAAACAAAAATTAAGGGAGTTCATTGCCACAAAACCTCCTCTTCAGGAAATCCTCAGGAAAACCCTCACTCCTGAAAAATCCAAAAAAGGAAAGGGGCTACAAAACCAAGAGCAGAGGAGATAAGTAGAAGGACAACAACAGAGAGTAGCAGCTCTACATCAGAACAGATTAAACCATGGGACGAGAAACAAAGGAAACTGAAGAAAAGCGGAAAACAAGACACAAAATGGTAGTGGTAGGCCCCCACATTTCAATAATCACTCTAAATGTAAATGGATTGAACTCCCCAATCAAAAGACACAGAGTGGCAGGATGGATCAAAGAACAAGATCCAACAATATGCTGCCTCCAGGAAACACACCTCAGCCCCAAAGACAAACACAGACTCAGAGTGAAGGGATGGAGAACAATACTCCAAGCTAATAATGAACAAAAGAAAGCAGGTGTCGCTATACTAATATCAGACAAGGTAGATTTCAAAGCAAAACAGATAAAGAAAGATAAAGAGGGACAGTATATATTGATAAAAGGGACTCTCCACCAAGAAGACATAACGCTTATAAATATATACGCACCCAACACAGGAGCACCAAAATTTGTAAAGCAACTCTTAATAGAACTAAAAGAAGACATCAACAACAATACAATAATAGTAGGGGACCTCAACACACCATTAACACCAATGGACAGAACATCCAGACAGAAAATCAACAAGGAAATAGTAGAATTAAATGAAAAATTAGAAAAGATGGACTTAATAGATATATATAGAACACTTCATCCAAAAACAGCAGGTTACACATTCTTCTCAAGTGCACATGGAACATTCTCAAGGATTGACCATATTTTGGGAACCAAAGCAAACATCAATAAATACAAGAAAGTTGAAATAATATCAAGCATCTTTTCTGATCATAATGCTATTAAACTAGAAATCAACTACAAGAAAAAAGCAGAGAAAGGTGCAAAAATGTGGAGACTAAACAACACGCTTCTCAACAAACAATGGATCATTGAAGAAATTAAAGAAGAAATCAAATTTTATCTGGAGACTAATGAAAATGAGAACACGACATACCAAAACATTTGGGATGCAGCAAAAGCAGTCCTAAGAGGGAAATTCATCGCAATACAGGCCCACCTCACTAAACAAGAAAAAGCTCACATAAGCAACCTCAAACGACACCTAACAGAACTAGAAAAAGAAGAACAAACAAAGCCCAGAGTCAGTAGAAGGAGGGAAATAATAAAAATAAGAGCAGAAATAAACGATATTGAAACAAAAAAGACAATAGAAAGGATCAATGAAACAAAGAGTTGGTTCTTCGAAAGAATTAACAAAATTGACAAACCCCTAGCCAGACTCACCAAGAAAAGAAGAGAGAAATCGCAAATTAATAAAATTAGGAATGACAGAGGAGAAATCACAACAGATACCAATGAAATACAAGAGATCATAAGAGAATACTATGAAAAACTATATGCCAACAAATTGAACAACCTGGAAGAAATGGACAAATTCCTAGACTCCTACAATCTCCCCAAACTGAATCAGGAAGAAATGGAGAATCTGAATAGGCCAGTCACAAGCAACGAAATAGAAACGGTAATCAAAAACCTCCCCAAAAATAAGAGTCCAGGACCAGATGGCTTCTCTGGAGAATTCTACCAAACATTCAAAGAAGACTTAATACCTATTCTCCTCAAACTGTTCCAGAAAATTGAGAAAGATGGAGAACTCCCTAACACATTCTATGAAGCCAACATCACTCTGATCCCCAAACCTGACAAGGACAACACAAAGAAGGAGAACTACAGGCCGATATCACTGATGAACATAGATGCAAAAATCCTCAACAAAATTTTGGCAAACCGATTACAGCAATACATCAAAAAGATTATACACCATGATCAAGTGGGATTTATACCAGGGACACAGGGATGGTTCAACATCCGCAAGTCAATCAACGTGATACACTACATCAACAAAATGAAAAACAAAAACCACATGATCATCTCAATAGATGCAGAGAAAGCTTTCGACAAGATCCAACACCCATTTATGATAAAAACCCTCAGTAAAATGGGTATAGAAGGAAAGTACCTCAACATAATAAAGGCCATATATGATAGACCCACAGCCAACATCATACTCAATGGACAAAAACTGAAAGCCATCCCTCTGAGGACAGGAACAAGACAAGGGTGCCCACTTTCACCACTCCTATTCAACATAGTACTGGAGGTGCTGGCCAGAGCAATTCGGCAGGAAAAAGAAATAAAAGGAATCCAAATAGGTAACGAAGAAGTAAAACTCTCGTTGTTTGCAGACGACATGATCTTATATATAGAAAACCCCAAAGAATCCACAGAAAAACTATTAGAAATAATCAACAACTACAGCAAAGTAGCAGGGTATAAAATTAACGTGCATAAATCAGTAGCATTTCTATACACTAACAATGAACTAACAGAAAAAGAACTCAAGAACTCAATCCCATTCACAATCACAACGAAAAGAATAAAATACCTTGGGATAAACTTAACCAAGGAAGTGAAGGATCTATACAATGAAAACTACAAGACTTTCTTGAAAGAAATTGACGATGACATAAAGAGATGGAAAGACATTCCTTGCACATGGATTGGAAGAATAAACATAGTTAAAATGTCCATACTACCTAAAGCAATATACAGATTCAATGCTATCCCAATCAGAATCCCAAGAACATTCTTCACAGATATTGAACAAACAATCCTAAAATTCATATGGGGCAACAAAAGACCGCGAATTGCTAAAGCAATCCTGAGCAAGAAAAACAAAGCCGGCGGAATCACAATCCCTGATTTCAAAACATACTACAAAGCTACAGTGATCAAAACAGCATGGTACTGGTACAAAAACAGGTCCACAGATCAATGGAACAGAATTGAAAGCCCAGAGATAAAACCACACATCTATGGACAGCTAATCTTCGACAAAGGAGCAGAGGGCCTACAATGGAGAAAAGAAAGTCTCTTCAACAAATGGTACTGGGAAAACTGGACAGCCACATGCAAAAGATTGAAAATTGACCAGTCTTTTTCACCACACACCAAAATAAACTCAAAATGGATCAAAGACCTAAAGATTAGGCCTGAGACAATAAGTCTTTTGGAAGAGAATATAGGCAGTACACTCTTGGACATCAGTTTCAAAAGAATCTTTTTGGACACTGTAACTCCTCAGTTGAGGGAAACAATAGAAAGAATAAACAAATGGGACTTCATCAGACTAAAGAGCTTCTTCAAGGCAAGGGAAAACAGGATTGAAACAAAAAAACAGCTCACTAATTGGGAAAAAATATTCACAAGCCACTTATCCGACAAAGGGTTAATCTCCATAATATACAAAGAACTCACACTGCTTAACAACAAAAAAACAAACAACCCGATCAAAAAATGGGCAGAGGACATGAACAGACATTTCTCAAAAGAAGATATGAATATGGCCAATAGACACATGAAAAGATGTCCATCATCGCTAATCATCAGGGAAATGTAAATCAAAACTACACTAAGATATCACCTTACACCTGTTAGATTGGCAAAAACATCCAAAACCAAGAGTGACAAATGTTGGAGAGGTTGTGGAGAAAAAGGAACCCTCATACACTGTTGGTGGGAATGCAAACTGGTACAGCCACTATGGAAAACAGTATGGAGATTTCTCAAAAAGTTAAAAATAGAAATACCCTATGACCCAGCCATCCCATTACTGGGTATCTATCCTAAGAACCTGATATCAGAAATCTCAAGAGTCCGTTGCACCCCTATGTTCATCGCAGCATTATTTACAATAGCCAAGACGTGGAACCAGCCTACATGCCCAGAAACTGATGATTGGATAAAGAAGATGTGGTATATATACACAATGGAATACTACTCAGCCATAAAAAAAGACAAAATTGGCCCATTCACAACAACGTGGATGGACCTCGAGGGTATTATGTTAAGCGAAATAAGCCAGTCAGAGAAAGACGAACTCTATATGACTCCACTCATAGGTGGAATTTAGTATATTGATAAGGAGATCTGATCGGTGGTTACCAGGGAAAAGGCGGGGTGGGGGGAGGGCACAGAGGGGGAAGTGGTGTACCCACAACATGACTAACAAAAATGTACAACTGAAATCTCACAAGGTTGTAATCTATTATAACATTAATAAAAAAAAAAAAAGCAAAGTGAAAAATGGTCTAAAAACTAAGTTTCAAAGCTCAAGGGGATAGGCGATGAGAGACAATGATGTTGGAGCCAAGACTGAGTCAGCAGCTAAGGAAGCAGACTGCCAAGGAGAAAAATGAGGAGGGGCAGCGGGCATGGGTAGCAAGTGACTTTCAGCTCTCCAGGGCAGAAAGTACAATCACAGTCTCAAGGAGATGGAGATGAGATGAGAATCGGCAAGAAGGAGGAGAGTAAGATTACTTAGCAGAGATGATGTACATACCAGGTTCCAAGCCAGGTCCTGTGGAAATTATTCTTTTCTACTGTGAAAAAGGGAATCAGGAGCAAGATCTACAGTACCAGGAATGAAAGGATAGCATGAACACATGGGGAACAGAAAGAGAATCTTGAGGAGAGATCCCCTAGGGTATCAGTCTCCAGATAGTAGATAAGGAAGCCAGGCCAGGCCATTGCGGCACATGAAAAGTGATCATGACTTGATGACCTGTGGATGTCTAAGGAACGGCAGGCTGTGAGGTATGGGATTTGAGCTGGGAAGGCAAAACACTGACCACAAAACAAAGACTGAGATATGGCACAGCCCTGGAAGGCCTGATGCAGAGAAGGGCAGTCTTCCCTAACGGTGCCAGAAGACTTACTGTGGTGGTATGAAAGCTGCAAGACGCCAGCAGCATAGATTCAACACCAAGCATCAGGTTATCAGGGTCAGAACAAATAGTAGGTTGGAATGGAGACTGACATGGGAGTCAGAAGTAAAGGCAAAACAGAGACCCATCATCCTGGCTTAGAGCTGAGTTAGGTCAGTTCTTAGTCAGGATTCTGAGAAAAAATCCTGGAAATTGGATGAACTTTCATTTCTTGCCAGTGCCTCTTACACCACTATCTGCAGGATAGGACTGAGCCCCCTACGTGGGGAGGACTAAGTCTACAGGTGAGCTGAGTTGTCAAGCCACGGAACCGTCTAACAAGGGTCTACTATGCCCAGTCTACTAGGTCTAGAGTTACTTATCTTTGGTCTCACTTCCTCTGGGAAGTCCTCCCCCCACCTACACTAGTTATACCCCTCTCTGCCCCTCTGATCCCTGTACTACCCTAGGATAACATACATCATTGTACTTCATTATAGCTTAATGTTATTCCACTGAGTAAGGTCATGTCTCTGTTTGCACATCATGAAGCCCTAGTGGCTAACTCAAGTCTGGTACATAGTAATCACTAAATAAATAATTTTTTTTTGAGGAAGATTAGCTCTGAGCTAACTGCTGCCAATCCTCCTCTTTTTGCTGAGGAAGACTGGTCCTGAGCTAACAGCCATGCCTACCTTCCTCTACTTTATATGTGGGATGCCTACCATAGCATGGCGTGACAAGCGGTGCCATGTCTGCGCCTGGGATCCGAACCAGTGAACCCTGGGCCGCCAAAGCGGAACATGTGAACTTAACCGCTACACCACCGGGCCGGCCCCCTAAGTAATTTTTATTGAATGAATGAATGAGTGAATGAAAGAGTGAATCAGTTAGGGAGTAACGAAAGATGAAGTCAAAAAGGAAGAGAGGAGCCAGATCATATGGTGCCTTGTAAGCCGTGCTGTGGAATGAAGATGGATCGTAAAAGAAGTGAAGAGCCACAAACGGATTTTAAGTACGTTTTCAGTGACCCCTATACTCAAAGGCCATTGGCTCCTAAGGGGGTGCCAGCTATGCTCCATCAGGTCATCCCCTTACAAAGTAACTGCCTGAAATGCTGATGTACAGGAGTCAGCTCTGACATTTTGGTCTTCATCATAAGAAAGACAGTGTCAGTTTCTCCGTGCCCATCATCTGCCTGGGAATGGTGCAGATTTCTTTCTACACCATTGATCTTCACAGTTAAAAAATTATGTGAAAGAGCTTTCATACTTCAGTGGACTTATTAATCTTAGAAGCTCTGAATTCATATATTTCACAACCTTCCACTTTTCAGGGTTATTATGTTAATTAAAATAATAAAAATGGACTCAATAAAGAGTTTTTGGTAATTGAAATGAGTAAATGAACTTTGCAAGTCATCTACCAGCTTCCTGAAACTTGGGAACCAGAAGTGTAGGAGGTAAGGAACTTTTTATTTTCTTCCAATAAAGAAACACATAATTGTTCTTTGAAAGACTTTCTTTGCAACCTATCTGGCAGTTCAATAAACACTTTATACTGATACAACTATACACTTTTATGGAGAGGTAGGATTTTAGGAATCATCTATTCTACTGCCTTTCAAACATTTTTTAGTTTTTTCAAAAGTGTTTTTTTCAAAAAAAGCTAGCAGACAAGCACACTATGCAAAAACCCAAACAGATAAACAGAATTCAGATGGTAAGAAACAAGACAAAGGGGGGCTGGGCTTGATGTAGTTCAACCTTTTCATCTTACAGCTGAAGCCTAGAGAAGTAAATGACCAGGCCAAGCCACACTGGAGGTTAGAGAGAGCGCAGAGAACTGCTCCTCCAATTGTATTTGTTTTGTTCATTCATCAAACAATTACTTACCAAGCACAGTTCTTGATGCTGAGGATAAATTGGTGTATAAAACAAAGTTCCTGTTTTTATGGGAGAGAATAAATAGACAAATACATATACATACACATTAATATGTCAGGCAGTGATAAGTGCTATACAGAAAAAAAGACAGCATAAGGGGACAGAAAGTAAAGGAGGGGGTGATAAGTTTCCTACACAAGGTTGCCAAGGAAGGCCTTTCTGATGACGTAACATCTAAACAAAGTGAAGGAGTGAATCCAGTGGAGTTTGCGGGGTGTATTGTAGGCAGAGGGAATAGCAAGCGCCAGTAGCATTTTCCTACTCCTCCTGCTCCTCCACGACAGAGCACCCACTAGGTGCCAGGAAATGCATGAGCCCCATGAAACGCATGAAGGCTTGGAGCATTAGCGAGAACGTGGATTTTAGGAACAAACAGATCTGGCTTTGAATCTAAGTTTTGGCAGAAAACTGACTTCTCTTTTACCTTCAATTTTCTGATTTTAAAAATTGGGATTATATTATTTTTCTTCCAGATTGGTTCAAAAGATCTAACAAGGGTTGGACAGGTGGCATAGCAGTTCAGTTTGTGCACTCCATATCGGCGGCCCAGCGTCTGCCAGTTCGAATCCTAGGCATGGACCAAGGCACCACTTATCAAGCCATGGTGTGGAAGTCGTGCCACATATAAAATAGAGGAAGATGAGCAGAAATGTCAGCTCAGGGCCAATCTTCCTCAGCAAAAAGAGGAGGATTGGTGGCGGATGTTAGCTCAGGGCTAATCTTCTTCTTCAAAAAAAAGAAAAAAGATCTAACAAGAAAATACATGCACAGCTCCTGACATACACCGGTGCTCTACGGTTGGGAGCTATTGGTACGTCTACTTCACTTTCTTTGCTTGAAGGATTCTTGCTGTAGTGGGCATTTGCAAATTTTGGCTGCGCAGCATCTATTTCCTCTTCTTAACAGCAAACTATTTCCTGTACTTAAATGACTCCTTCCTTATTGGGTACAGTTTGTTGGTGTCACAAGGAAAGGCCTTGCTGCCTCATGCCAAAGCACATAGCCCTGTGTGGGCTAATCAGATATGGCCTCCATGGAATCTGTAGCTTGAATAGAGAGAAAATAATGGAAGACTTGGTGTTCCTTCATGTCCTGACCAGACTGTTCCACTCAAAGGCAACTTTCATTGCTTCCTCTTCCTGGTTGGTGCTAAAGCTCTTAGCTTCTTGCTTACCCTCAAGTCCAGGTCTCTTTCCCTCCCATTGACTCTGTAAGTCTCCAGTATCCTTCAAATGCATTTACTTTTGCCCAAGTTAAACAGAATGGATTTCTCTTCTTAGTAACTAAAGAAACCGTATCTTATACATTTACATATTACCAATTTAACTGGAGACAATGAAAACACCACCAACACAAGCCATGTTTGCCTTCTAGATAATTAGAATTATGTTGTTGAACAATCATGTTGATAAAGAAACTCTGTATTACATATACGGTCTTTGCCAACCCATTTACCTCTCTGAAAAGCAATTTCTCCAACTAAAAAACAAGAAGATTAGAAACAAAACAGGGGGCTGGCCCCGTGGCCAAGTGGTTAAGTTCGCGCACTCCGCTGCAGGCGGCCCAGTGTTTCGTTGGTTCGAATCCTGGGTGTGGACATGGCACTGCTCATCAGACCACGCTGAGGCAGTGTCCCACATGCCACAACTAGAAGGACCCACAACGAAGAATATACAACTATGTACTGGGGAGCTTTGGGGAGAAAAAGGAAAAAATAAAATCTTTAAAAAAAAAAAACAAAACAAGATTAAATTAACTGATCCTCAAAGAGTCTTTACAGAATTGACAGTTTAGGATTCCAAAGTCTATGAGGTTGATCCTAAGAATTTCATTGTAATTTTATTAGTTTTATAAGATACCTTGAAAGCTTTAGCTAAAGGCCAGTAAGGAAACATTTTCAGATCATATGAGAGCCTCAAATCACACTATGTCAGCAGTTGCCTGTTTAACCTCCATGCAGGAATAGCTCAGGCATTCAACTGCTTCTTGGGTTGAATAAGAAATGAGTGTGGTAAGGGAGATGTGGTGTGGCCGCTGAAAGATGTCGTTTAAGATCACACAGTTAGTCAGTGGCAGTTAGTCAGGGCTTCAACTCCAGAGGCTAATACTTAAACAGAACACTACCCTAGTAAATAATGTAGACCTTGATTGGAGAGAGAGTGGGTTGATCAGGGAAGGATTCCTGAAGAGAGTGGTGTCAAACTGAATCTTGACAGTGGGATGAAATGTGGTTTCATTCTAATTGGAGGAAAGATTTCTCAAACACATGAAAAGGACAAGAGGTGAGAGTGCACAAGATGTATTCAAGGTAACTGGGCCATGGAGCAGAAGCATAGGTTTTATGCGGGAATCATTGGTGAGGAGTATGAAGAAGGGCTTGAATCCAGTTGTAGTGAATGGGGTGAGGTTTGAATGTCAGACTAAGAAACGTCATCAGTCAAAGGTATCACATATATGCTCTACTTTCTCCGAGTAATCTTTGCTGCATTGCATCTGAATCCTCTGCCTTGCCTGTGATGGCACCAAAGGAGGGAGAAGAGCCAGGCAATGATCACATAGTGGACTTTGGAGAAGTGTTACCTAAAACAGAAGAAACGGGTAGATTCTTTTTTCAGATTTCAACTGATAGCCAGCTTCCTATCAAAAGCTCCATAACCAGCCTAATCCTTTCTGAGGGAGTTCTACAGGGAATCTTGAGCTAGGTCTGGTTTTTGGGGAGGATGTGGGAAAGCAGTGTTAAGTATGAAAGAGAGGGCTGTGACAGTAGAATGGGTGAGGCCAGGCCTTTCTCCCTAAGCTTGGCTTCTGTCTTGAAGAATAAGACTGAGAAAGTGTTCTGCAAGCTGACAAGTTTATTGCAATAAGGGAAAAAAGAAGAAGAGAAAAATAAATAAATCCCGTGGAGTAAAGACAAAGGTGATGGGATCAAGAGGCAAACAGAAGGAGAGAGGCCTTAATGGAAGATTTATTAGAGAGCATGGTTGGCATCAGTCCCACAGGCAGGAATAAATTGGAAAATAAATTCAGCAATGGTTCCCGTCCTTTTGGGCTGAGACCTTACAGAATGTAGTATTTCTCAAAAATGAGTCCCAGTTCACCCCAGGGCTTCCAGCTTGCCCAAGCTGGATTCCCATCATTGTGAACATTTATTTGGCAGGAATAAGGGTGGAAGGGGTGGCAACTTTGCTCTTTCTGGCTTAGTTTTGTTCAGAAATTACATCTCTATTTATTTGAAAATCAGTCAGAAGGTAGCTGTACCAGTGTCCATGTCACTGGGAGCAGCAAAGCCTCAGCCGATCAAAAGTTCTCTGAATGCCCAGCAGCCCACAGACACACCTGATAGAAAAGAGAACTGCAGCCCCGACTATGAGGTTAGTATGCCCCCCGCCCTGGCTACCTCCAATTTCAAAATTTAGTTAATTATCCATTTCCTCACTGAGTCAGAGCAGCTCTATATGGATAAAGCAAAACTCAAGCATACATTCAGCACCTTCTCTGTGCAAGCACTTTTCTAAGTACTGGAGATTTAAAGATGAATAGACACAATGCAGTCCCCCTATCCAAAGAAATTCAGTCTTGCAAGAGATACAAGCATCCTGACCATGACAGAAGTATTCTGAGCACCGTGATAGAGATATGTGCACATGCAATAGGAGCACAGAGAAATCATGTGTGACGTGGGGGGTCATTCAGACCCACTGGAGCTGGGTCTTGATGGATGGATGGTTAAGAGCTCACCAAGGGATGAAGAGATGATGAAGGAATTTCTCAGCAGGGAGAAAACCATGGTAAGATGGAGCCAGATTTTGCATACTGTTAAAGGGAGCAGGTTTTTAAAGTTAATATCAGATCTTTTCACGTACCTCTTTCTGCTGCACATGAAAAAAAAGGGCTAAACTTATGACCATGACATGACCTCCACCTACTCCATCTTACACTGCTGTCTTTCTTCCCTCCTCTGCTCTAGCACCACGGACCTTCTTTCTGTTCTTCAAATACATCAAGTTCATTTCTACCCCAAAGCCTTTTCATTTGCTGCAAACTGTTTCTGGAATGCTTTTCCCTCGACTCGTCATCTTTCAGATCTCATCCCAGATGCCATGCCCACAAGGAGTCTTTCCTGACCACTTCATTTAAATTAGACCCCCAACTGTAGGCACTCTCTCTCATTCCCCTGTTTTATTTTCTTCATGGCACTTGTCTTCATCTGAAATTTTATTTCCCTCCACTAGAGGATAAGCTCCTTGATAGCAGACATATGGCTGCATCTTCAGTGTCTAGAAGTTCCTGGCACAATAATTTAATTGAATAGATGAATTCAATGGTGATAAGAAGCTTGCATTGGTATGCAGGACACCCAACGAAGGCAGTAAGACTAGCAGATAGGCAGGTACGAAGGTAGATAAGACTAGCAGCAGTGGTCATTATAGTAATTATATCCCCCAATTAGTGGGCATTTTCTGTGCCCTGGGCCCATGCTAAGTCCATTACCTTGTTTAACCTTCATAATAATCATGGGATACAAGAACTATTGACCCCCTTTCAAAGGTGAGGTATTTGAGGGATAACGAGAAGTTTAGTAATATGTCAATGTTATATTGCTCCTAAATACAAGAACTAGAATTTGATCCTAGTCTATCTGACTCACAAAAACAAAATTTAACAATTCAGTAGAGAGGGGTGATTGGATTACGATCTCCCTCAAACTACCTCAGAAGCTTGCCATCTGAGGGTTCTTCTACAAATGTAAGATTATATATGAGTGTGCCATTCTAGGAGAAGGTTGTCTTTCAGGGCAAATTGTGGGGAGGTGACAAGTCAAACCTAGTAGTAGCTCCCAAACCTCACCCTCAGGTAGCCAGGGATTCTCTCTCTACTGAAACTCCATGCACACTCACCTTGAATAAAAAACTGGGCCAATATCCACTTTTACATTAAAAAATCTAGAAATATTGGGAAAAAATCTATTTGCTTTAGATCAAACACTTGGATAGAAAGAGACCAATTCAGTTAATTTCCTGTATCTTTGACCTCATGATGGCCAAAAATGTCAGTGTGTGTGTATATGTGCTTGTAGTTTTAGGCCCAAAACAAATTTGAGGTGGCTTATAGAAATGTATATAGTAGAAATATAAATAATAAACAAAAGAAAGGAGGACAAGCAATCGTGGGCAGGAAAATGAAACAAAGTCTGGAGCGAGGTTATTACAAATAGATGCATTCCATAAAGCTCTGTTCACTCATTAGAAGTATGCTTTAAATTTGAGCTTCCTAGTAGCCAAAGCAAAGAAGGGACTATGACCAGTCATATGATTCTTAGAGCTCACAAAATAAAAAATTCTTGGGGCAAAAATAAGCCAGTTACCCACAATTTTTCCTGGTAATGAAACTTGACAAATTTTTCTCATGTTTTCATAAGTATTTTCTTACCTCCTTTAGAGTAAATTCATTAAGAAAGTTCATTAGATTATTTTTATGGAGTCCTCAAGGAAGGCCAAGGGCAATATATCAAAGGGAAATTCTACAAAAGCAACTCTATGAAGCACGAAGAAAATGCAGTTCAGCTATGCAGCTCTCAAATTATCTAGTGTGATCTAAGGACAGGAACTAATGAACTGTGTATCTTCAAGCAGGCTTCCATTAATGCTATTTCTTGCAATTAGACTTCTATTTAGAATAAGACAGTAAAGAATTTGACGTTCCACTTTGTGTCAAATTCCTAGAATACGGAGAGTACACTCTGGTAGTTAAAAGCATAATCTTATATTCTTACAGTCAACTAAGTGGGAGACAGATCTGATATGCTCTTTTGAAAATTGTATCCCTGGGTAGATGGCTAAGGAAGAGCATGTGGATAGAGCCAACATTATCCATGGAAGAATATATAGGATCTAATCTAATATACTGACAATTGACAAAATTTGTGGACTTTTCGACTTTCAATTTTAAATAAGACAATATATTTTCTATTTTAATTAGAATTGAATTTTCAGTGGAATTGTTGGCTGTTGTTTTGAGCTGACCAAGGGCTTCCTTACGTTTCGAAGAGACAGAATCTTGGTAATAACTATATACTCACTAGGGAGTGCATTCGACCTGAACTCTAAAATGCCACTTTGAGACAAGGGAGTCTGGAAAAGTTCCCTGTTCAGTGATTGTGTTTTAATAAATAAAAAGGCAGCTGCAGTGAAGAGAAAGCAGCATTTTGGATAAAAACCCTATAAGTAAATTGTCTGCAGAACGTTGCTGTAATCCCCGTGGCATGTGCTTCCTAGAGAATGATGGGACATTTGTCAACACACACAGAACAAACGATAGGAGCAGACTCCCATATATAATTCATCTCTCCATCAAGTTAAATACACAAATACCTCAATTCTGGGTTGGCACAGACTAAATATTTAAAAGCTTCCCACAGTGCTCCAGGTCGTCATTGTTGTATTCCAGACAACACCAGGAAACAAGCATTTGCCTCATTCAGAGTCACTGACAAGCACCTGTCTTCTCTTGGTCAACAAGCACCATCATTTCATGCTGACCGTTAGTGTTCTCCTTGGCCAGAAGCAATCATTAGAGAGACTTGAAGCTAGAGGGAATGCACTGGGTTATAGTCATAGATGTGCCTATGTTTAAACTAGCTAGCTGTGGGATTCCGCTGTCCCTTATTCCCTAAAGAGATTTTTACCATAACACCTACATAACTTCAATGAACTTCTGTGTGTGTGTGTGTGTGTGCGCGCGTGCGTGCGTCTCCCTCTCCTAGATACAAACTACTTGAGAATAGTGATCTTTCCTTATTTGTCTTGGTATATCAAGCCCTTCTCACATAGGAAGTGCTTAAAGATTGACTATGAGGGGCCGGCCTGGTGGCGCAGCAGTTAAGTTCACACGTTCTGCTTCAGTGGCCAGGGGTTTGCTGGTTCAGGTCTCGGGTGCAGACATGGCACTGCTTGGCACCCCATGCTGTGGTAGATGTCCCACATATCAAGTAGAGGAAGATGTGCATGGATCTTAGCTCAGGGCCAGTCTTCCTCAGCAAAAAGAGGAGGATTGGCAGCAGTTTGCTCAGGTCTAATCCTCCTCAAAAGAAAAAAAATTGACTACGAATAAATGAATGACTACAAAAAGATTTTCCCCTTCATAAAAATATTTGATTTTTGAGTGCTTAATGCATCACTACCACCTCACTAATCTTCGTGCTCCGTCCTCCTGAGCAAGCCTGATTTAAATCAGCAAAGGTACATCAAGAGTACCCCATACAATATATTGTGTGAGATTTTTACACATAATTTCTCATTTGAAATCCAATTCTATTTACAAAACTGTACTTCACATGAACACTTTTTGAATCACAGTTACCATACAAACCCTGAAAACACATTTTGAGGCTGAAACTGTGTTGAGTCTTCCAAGTAGATTTGAAAAACAAGGGTGAAAATTAGCCAAGCACATGGATGATAGCTTTTACTAACTCATTAGTTTCAAAACCACTCATTCGGGACGGCCTGGTGGCGCAGTGGTTAACTTTGCACGTTCTGCTTCTCGCGGCCTGGGGTTTGCTGGTTCGGATCCCGGGTGCGGATATGGCAGCTTGTCAGCCATGCTGTGGTAGGCGTCCCACATAGAAAGTAGAGGAAGATGGGCACAGATGTTAGCTCAGGGCCAGTCTTCCTCAGCAAAAAGAGGAGGATTGGCAGCAGTTAGCTCAGGGCTAACCTTCCTCAAAAAAAAAGGCAACATCACTCATTCTTTGACCAAGCATTGTTTCTCTCTTAAAGAAAGTCAGTTTCTTTCTTTAAAGACTTTAAGATATTAAATACAATGAAGACATAACCTACGTAAACCAACAGTAACTAAAGATAACGTCAGTTGTAAAAATAGAGTTTCTCTCTGCATCAAATAAGATATTGTAAAACGCTGAATAAGTAATCATCTTGCTTCCAAATTTATTCACTGCCAAAGATGACCATGAGGAAGAAGGACGGGGAGAGGAGGAAAGGGGAAAGCAATGAATTCCTAACATCAATAAGAAGAAGAAGGATCATTTTGATAGTAACAGTTAACGTTTATCAAGAGCTTACTATGTAACAGGCACTGTTACATTCCATTCCTTATTATTAATATGTCCCTTTTAAGAATGAGAAAACAGGTTTGAAGTGGTTAAATAATGTCCCCAAGGTCACACAGCAGACTAGTGGTAGAGCTAGCATCAGAACGCTGATGTGCCTAACGCCCAGCCCGAGAAGGTAACCTACATTCAAATGGTCCTGTGTCACCAGGGCCTCAAAGAATAGTGGGGGAGGGAAGCAGGGCCTCGAGCACCTTAAAGGCCCGGAATGTGTTCTGTCCCCTGTTCTACTCTCTGATCCAGTCCCGGGGCCTTAAAACTCAGTTAGATACTAGTAACTCTCGAATTTATATCTCATGCCCTACCTTTCCCCTGAGCTTCAGACATACATTTAATTGCCTGCTAGACATATTTTCTTGCATGTCTAGAAGAGATCTCAAACTTAACACGTCTGAAACAGAATTCTTGATTTTCTTCCTTCAATTTCATTAATCAGTCATTGAGGCCAAAAACCTGGCAGTCATCCTTGGCTCATCTCTTTCTCTAACACCTCACGTTAAATTCACAAGCATGTTCTTTTGACACTATCTGAGAAATATATTCTGAATCTGATCACTTTTCATTAATCCACCTCTAGTACCCAAAGTCCGCCAGCTTTCCCCTGGACCCTGCAGTGGCCTCCTTACAAGTTTTCCTCAAACCACCATTTTCTTTCTGTTGGGCCCGCTGTAGCCTCCTGACCAAGGACCTCCTGGTCTTCCTGGACTACCGCAGCAACCTCTTTACTGACCGCCCTGCCTTCACTCTTGCTCTTTCCCCTTCACTGGCCCCTTTAGTCTACTCTCTAGCCAGCAGCCAAGTGATGATTTAAGCATACAAATTAGATTCACATCACTTGCCTTGTTGAAAGCCTCTTAGTGGCTTCCCATTAAAAATTTAGGGCAAAATCCAAAGTCCTCACCATGGTCTACAAAGTTCTACATCTGATCCAACTCCTGGCTGTTTCTCAGATCTCATTTAGACCACTGGCTCACGCTGCTTGGTTACACTGGCCTTCTTGCTTGTTCTCATCTCTGGGCCTCACTCCATGCTGTTCCCTCAGCCTGGAATGCTCTCCTCTAGATCTTCAGATGGCTTACTCCCGTATTTCATTCAGATTTTTGCTCAAATGTCCCACACTATCTAAAATAATCCTCCTTCTATAACTCCCTATTTCTTCTCCCTGCCTTAGTCTTCTTCGTGTCAGCTATCAGTAGCTGCTATTATAGTATATATTTGTTTTGTTGTGCATCTCACCCACTAGAATGAAAGCTTCATGAGGAAAACAACTTTGTTTTGT
Organism: Equus przewalskii; assembly: GCF_037783145.1. Taxonomy (NCBI): domain Eukaryota; kingdom Metazoa; phylum Chordata; class Mammalia; order Perissodactyla; family Equidae; genus Equus; species Equus przewalskii. The sequence continues at coordinate 9,637,966 of NC_091832.1, read as the reverse complement.
TCACGTTGCATCCCCAGGGTATAGGATAGTCTAGCACACAGTAAGTGATCAACAAATATCTACTGACTGAATGCTGTTTCCCCAGGGTCCAGCAGAAGGTTTAGCATATAAGTGGTGCAAAAATATTGAATGAAAATGGATATGGACACTAAAGAGTGTGTGGAAGGCGAGTGAGTTATGTTTCGAGCCAGCCAGGATCAAGGTTGCAAGGCCACTTTTTTTTTCCAACTTTATTGAAGTATAATTGACAAATAAAATTATAATATATTTAAAACATACAAAGTGAAGATTTGATATACATATACATTGTGAAAGGAGTCCCACCACCAAGTTTAACACATCCATCACCTCACATGTTTACTTTCTCTTTTTGTGAGAACACTTAAGCTCTACTCTCTTAGCAAACTGTAATCATACAATACAGTATTATTAACTATAACCAACATGTTCTACATTAGATCCTTAGACCTTATTCATCTTATAACTGAAAGTTGGTACCCTTTTACCAGTGTCTCCCTATTACCCCACCCTCCAGCCTCTGGCAACCACTGGTCTGACTCTCTGTTTCTAAGAGTTCAATTGTTTTTTTTAGATTCCATGTATAAGTGATACCACGCAGTATTTGTCTTTCTCCATCTTGCTTTTTCACTTAGCAAAGACTTTTAAAGACCTGTTCAAGGGATGGTGGAGAGTCCAGGTGAGGATGGGTGAATAGGCCAAGGAACAGGATCACTTTGAAATCCTATCCCTTACAGTGTGGGCATGACTAGAAAACCCTACCCAGGTAATCGATTCCTTCTTTAAAAATGGTGGAGTTGGGTCTTGTATTATGGAGGAAGGGATGAAATCACCATTCATCTAGACTGGCTTCATTTCAGTTCCCAGAGTTAGTATTACTGCCAAGTAGCACCCAGCCTGGGCTTAAACATCTCTAGAGCCTAAAGACTCATTGTCACAATTACCAAAGCATTGCCTGCTCCGTCAATTCCTCAAAATCATATACTCTCCTTTGACAAACACAGTGCTAAGCAATTGAGAAAAGAAAGGAAAGACAAACCAGTATTTTCAGAGTATCTACTATGTGCCAATAACTGTGCTAAATATTTTACTCAACTTTATTTAGTCCTCATAACACCTTGGGATGTAGAAATTTTTATCCTCAATTTAGATATGATAAAATTAAAGTCTAGAGAGATGATGGGATTCACCGAAAATTTAGTATTTGAATTGACACAATTTCAGGATTTTGTGAAAAAACCAAAACCAAGGTGAAACAAGTAAACAAACACCACTTAGAAGTTAATACTCAGGGTCCCAGCAGGAAACCAGGTGGCTCCCTCAAACCAGCTAACACAGGTAGGGCAGGTAGAGCAGTTAAAGCAGGACTGTTTTCAATGGTGGATGCAGAGTGCAGGGAAACCCGGATGGATAGTGTTGTACCCAGAGGCTAGATCCACCTGGAGACAGGAAGGGGAGAGGAGAGGGAGTGGTTACTAGACCCTGGAAGCTGAGGGGTTATGCTGAGACGGTCACTTTACAGCAACTATGACTTTTAGTCAAGGGATAGAACCAGCCAGTATTACCCCTCAGGGAGGAAATGGGAGGAGTAAGTACCACAACGTTACATTTCTCCCCCTCTTTGATCTTTTGGTGTCACCCCTGATTGTCTAAACCCTAATAGAAATCATAGGTCGAGAGAATTTGTTGATGTGAGCCATGCAGGGTAGCCTAGGGGTGAGGCAGAAGCGAAAGGGTGGAGAAACGATCAGAAGAGACAAGTGGACTATATCCTGCATACGCACCTAAAGAAGGTCCTGGAAGGCCTCAAATGAACCTGAATTTAGATTACACTTCTTTGTCTAAATTGCCATATTGTATGTTTTAACCTGCCAACTCTTGTTTTGTTCACTATAATGCTCGAAACAAAAGATTCTCTTCAAATAATTATTATTTTGCAATTATGGCACAATTTAATGAAAATTATGTGCTTTTTTTCATATCAACTTCTCTGAAAATTCCTCTTTGGTACTTCATGAACATCCCATAGTTCTTTCAGAGCATTTATATATAGCCTTTTTTAATTGTTTCTCTAAAACAATTAGAATTTCATTATTATATTTGAAATTTTAATATAGTCATTATAATGTCAAAGGAAACTTCTCTGAGACACATTCATATTTTCATATTAATGGAAGTGCTGTTATAATGTTAATCGAAAAATGGGTTTAATCAATTATTTAATTCATTCATTAACTACATACTACCCCAAAACTCAAGGGAATGTAAAACAAACAACTCATTTAAAACAACAAAAAGGATTGTGCTTTGGAAACTTTCAAGGTATATTCAATAACTTTAAATCCTTTTAATCTGGAATGACTAATCCCATAGGAATAGAAAGCGTGATTGTGAAAAGAACATAGCCCTTTGAATTAGAGGGACCTGGAGTAAAGTCCCAGCTCTACAGTTTACTAGCTTTGTGATTTTGCAAAGTGTCTTAAAGTCTCTGAACCCATGTTTCTTTGTCTAAAAAATAGGTGAAATAATATGTATATCATAGGGTTGTTTGAGGATTGTGGTAAATAAAATACCCAAGGGTTCTATGACAGTGCTTGACACCTTGAAGATACTCAGGAAATAAGAGGTACTATCTATCAATTTTTATTCTTGAATAGGGTTTCTTTCAGATATCCTTGCCTCCCTCCCCACTCATGTACCTTTTTGCCTTCATCTCCACACCCAGAGCCTGAAACTAGCCCCAAGCAAGAAGCCCTTTGCTTTCTCCCCTCTAGGCCCTGTCCCAACATTCTTTATCCCCCAAGACGAAGGTACCAGCTAAGCCAAAGACCCCCATCCTCCAAACGTATTTCTCTAAGTCTCAGCACAGAAAAGGAAAAGAAAGCTAAAGGGTTTTTATGCCTCCAATAGAAGAGAAACCATTCCCCGCTTCTGACGTACTCTAAAACCCAAGGCAGAGGCACAGGAGCTGGAGACAGGAAACCAGAAACCTTCAATTCAGGAAGGATAATAACCCTTTCCATTGGGCCCACTTGCTTGGGACAGTCTTTCCCTAAGGAAGTTGGCAGCAAAGGAGGTTGGATTTAGGGGCAATAGTAGGTATTATCATTATTTCAATTTTAAAAAGTAAGAGACATGATCAAAGTCAAACCAGATTTTGATTAGGAGGAGAGTCATAGGGGCAGCTGCCAATGATGCCAGTCTCTAAGATGCATTCAACATAACTGAAAGTATAATGAGATGATGGCAAACGCTACATGTAACAGAACTGTTCTCTATGTGGTTGGAGGTAATACATGATAAGATGTTGGGATAGAGGTGTGTGTGGAAAAGAAGACTCCCATGCCTGAGCTACATCAGATTTTTACAAATGGCTAGAAAGGGAAGATAGGTCCCTAGCTTCAGGTTTTCATTTTGCTGAGATGGTTTGCAAAATGAGACCAATGCTGAAATTTCCAAGATAAGAGAGCAGAGGATATGTCCTGCAACCAAGGGTCTTCCTCTGTCCTTTTACCCCCATGCAGCACTCAGACTCTTTTCTAGATTAAACTATTAAACAAATACTTAAAGAATACCAGAATAGAGGGTTTCCAAATCATTGGCTGACTTGAGACAGCCACATGTGTTAGTTGCCAGCTATTAAATGATTGGGTTTGAGACCCTCATTTTGTCCCTTTTGACTCCAAATACCAAACTCTTTTTAGGTAGCTACTTTGTATTTCAAGAGGATTCAAAATCTTAAGATAAACAAAGGATGACATTCTGAGGGTAGGAACTCGAAATGGAGAGAAAAAGACTTAGGAGGCAAGTCCAGAACAGGTTTGTTGGCTACTTTTCATAGGTTCACCTTGCAGTTTTGGCCAATAACAGGTCTATGCCTTTATCCAAACATTCTGTTTGTCCTAGGCTTGGAGGACCTTACTGTCCTCTCTCATTTCAGTAACCTTACCAAACATGCCTTTACCTTTTCAGTTAGTTCCTTGAGCCTCATTTTCCTCATCTGAAAAAAGGGAATTATGACATTTTAGAGTTATTATCAAGATTAGAGAAAACAGATGTAAAGCATCTATACTATTACCTGGGCAATAAATGGTGGTTGTCATTACCAATTTGCTTGTTGTTTCTCTTTCTGGCATCATCATTGGACTACTTTGCAATTGTCTATTTTCATATTTGTCTTTCCCACTAGACTCTGAGCAACACAAGGGCATGGGGCCAAGATCTGCTCACTTTGCATTCTCAGAATTCAGCACAGAGCGTAGCAAAGAGAATACTCTCAAACACATATCAAAGGAATGAAAAAGTAAACGACTCTCTCCTCTGAACACTGCTCTGCCTGCCCAAATGCTTGCAGACACCTGAATGGCACTTGAAGCCTCCTCTGCAGAGGAAAGTGGCAAAGAAGGCCCTTTGTAAAGATGACCTTTAGGTTTGGCCCCACTCAGATACCTTTTCCTTCTTCTCCTCTTATTTCACAGGAAGAGAGATGGGATAAGACTTCAAGAGAAAGGACATCAAATCCTGGAGAGCCTAGATGCAATTTGCACCTCCACAAATTGCCCTGAGGACCTTAATTGCAACTAATTATCACCAGTAATTAGGGCTGCTCTTCAGAGAGGCAGAAATAGTGTCCTGTAGAGAGCACTCCATGTTCCTCAAAGAGAAATTCAGATGGGACAGATGTCACTCTCCTCCCAGCATCTTTCTCTGATGAGGGGGCCCCAGTCTGCTTCAGTGACTGACCCAGAGACTTACTGTCTGGACCAACAAGACACTAATGACAAGAACAACACAGTGCAACTTGAAAGTGTTCTGAACTTTAAAAAGTGCTTTCATTGCCAATATCTTACTAGATTTTCACACCAGTCCTACGACAGAAATAAGATTCATTCATTCATTGTACACCCACCACGTGCAATTTATTCTGCTAAGCACTGAAAACACAGTAGTACAAAATAAAACTTCTCATAAAATACCTGCCTTTACAGAATTTGAAGACCTATGCAAGAAGAAGTAAGCAAATATGTCATTACAGTCCAGTGTGATCACTGCTATAATAAAAGTATAGGTAACCATGTTTAACAAAAATACACACCCATGTTACAGAAATGGTTATGTGACTAGGTAACTTGGAGGGGGTAGCATTTGACCATCGCAGCAAATGCATGAAGTTAATAATATCTCCATTGTAAAAATAAGGACTGAAGCTCACAGAAGTTAAATAATTTGCTCATGGTGTAACACAGTAAGTAGAGAAGCCAAAACCTAGGTCCTTCATTAGAGGGCACGTCTATTCAATATTGAATTTGTCTCTACATATTTCCTCTAAATGTCTATCTAGCCTCAGCTTGAATATCCTTAGTGACAAAATGTTTATCACCTCATAAGTTATCCCATTTCATTGTAGGAGAGAGATCATTTTATTTAATTTATTTATTTTTTATTTTTTTTAGGAAGATTAGCCCTGAGTTAACTCCTACCAATCCTCCTCTTTTTGCTGAGGAAGACTGGCCCTGAGCTAACATCCATGCCCATCTTCCTCTACTTTATACGTGGGACACCTACCACGGCATGGCTTTTGCCAAGCAGTGCCATGTCCGCACCTGGTATCCGAACCGGTGAACCCCGGGCCACGGAGAAGTGGAACGTGAGAACGTAACCGCTGAGCCACTGGGCCGGCCCCAGAGCTCATTTAAAAACAATATTCTTCCTTAACAGAAATAGCAATGGGGAGGAAATATTGTGCTTAGAGAGGGAAAGGGCTCAAGCATAGTTGTAGATACAGAAAGTTTGACTTTCCAGATAGTTTTGTGAGCTAGGCAAGAAACAGGAATTCTGGCTAAAGCGAAAAGGATGGAATAGACTAAGAGTTGATGAGGACGCAGAACAACCAGACTTCTCATACATTGCTGGGGGAAGTATCACTTGGTAGCATTGGCAGTATTTATAAAGTGGAACATAGGTATAGTAGGCTGAATGAGGTCCCTCCCTGAGAATGTCCACAGCCTAATCCCTGGAACCTGTAAATGGTACATTATACAGAAAAAAGGACTTTGCAGATGAGATTAAGTTGGGGATCTTGAGATAGGGAGATTATCCTGGATTATCTGGGTTCACCTCATATAATCACAAGGGTTCTTATAAGAGAGAAGGCCATGTAAAGACAGAAGTAAAGAGAGAACTGAAGATGCTATGCTGCAGGCTTTGATGTTGGAGGAAGGAACCATGAGCCAAAGAATGCAAGGAAGGTAGCTCTAGAAGCTGGAAAAGGCAAGAAAACAGATTTTTCCTGGAGCCTTCCGAAGGAACCAACCCTGCCAACACCTTGATTTAAGCCCCATAAGACTCATTTTTGACTCCTTACCTCCAGAACTGTAAGAGAATAAATTTGTGCTGTTTTAAGCCACTAAGTTTGTGGTAACTTGCAATAGCAGCAATAGGAAACTAATACAATATGCATACTCAATGAGTGAATAACTCCACTCATATACCCAACAAAAACACACACACACGTGCACCAAAAGACACATACAATAATACTCATACAAAACTATTTGTAACATATAAAACTAGAAAGTGCCTAAATCCATCAACAATATAATGGATAAATAAATTGTGGGACTTGGTCAGGATAGTATTTATCCTTGGGGGAGAGGAGCACAAGGCCTTCTGAGATGCTGGCAACGTTCTGTTTCTTGATCTGGGTGCTGGTTACATGGGCATGTTCAGACCATGAAAATTCAAGTCGTACATTTATATTATGTGCACTTCTATGTTTGTATATTACACTTCAATAATAAGCTTAAAAACAAACCAATTTCTGACTCATTAATACACCTGGACCCTCTGGAGGTCATCTATGAAGGTCACAAAGCCAGTGGGCATTTCCTAGGGTCCAGTGTTTGAAAACTAAAAAGTCTTCAACTCTAAGCAATTATTTAACAGGTTTCCTCTTTTAGGCTTGCAGAAGTATTTCATGCCTGTTCCTTAGGCATATTCCTATTGTGGACCTCCTGACTCTGTGAACATATTATTCCACCTGATTGAAAAATTCAGCAGGTTATGTACTGTAATGGAGTTATCTGATTGCCTCTGCAAAAAAGGGGTAGCTTTGTTGTGGTGGAGCAAGCATGGGTCTGGGAGGCAGGAGATGAGGGTTTGAATTCTGTCTCTGTCACTGACTGCTGTAGTATGATGAGTCACTTCACTCTAAGATCATCTGTAAAATGAATGGCTCTAGGATTAACTATAATCTGTAAGAATTAAGCATAATATTTGACTACCCCCAGCCCTGCTCCATGCCTGACCCATACAGAAGATCAGCATACATGTGTTATATCTGAATAAGGGAGGAAGATTTCACTCAGGAATGCATGCTGAGGGGAGGCAGTGGAGTTATGTCTTAGCCCTTGTTGTCTGGTTAAACTGGACAAGGAAGATACAAGATAGCCCTGGGAAAGGTCCCAGAGGCCGAGCTGTTTGGGCCAGGGCTGTAGCAGCCTGAGATGTGAGAACAGATATGATCTGAGGACAGAAAAATACCAAAAAGTGACATCCATTATCATCTCTAAAGGGAAAAAGTGTGGTGCAGCCACAGCAATAGGTCAGGAAGCAAGGGTTCTGAGAGGGGGGTAAGGAAGGGAACATTGGATAGACCAAGGTGAAGGTTTCAGGACTCAGGCTGTGAACAGCTCTCCAGGGGTAGAAGCTCACTCCAGCCTGGCACTGGCTTCAGAACAGGAGGGTGATCAGAGACTTGAAAAGGGCACTGTGGCCTGGAGAGGCTGGGTCTCAAAGGCTTTAAGCAGGGAGGCTTCTCTTTAGCTAAACCCTTCCAAGGTGAGGCTGGGGCTTGGGGCACACTGCCTGTCTCCCACGGATGGCTTTAGGTATTTGCAGATTAAAGAAAGTTCAAAAATCTATTTTGATACCTGGCAATATGCTACCCAGTGGTTTTCTGTTGTGTTCTATGACCTTTCTGCTGTGTGTCTGTTTTGCTATTGATTTTAATTATGCAATATAATTTCCAGCATGAGGACTCAGGCAGCTCCCTCCGGCAGGCCAAGCTCTTGCCAGAGCCTCCCAGAGGAAGGCAAATGGGAAAGCAGTATGGCTCAGAGCTACGTGCTATTCCTTACAAAGGACACAAGAAGTTCTTTTCATATAAATGTCACTGCTATGGTCTGATGCTTCTCCACCATCCCACTAAGCGTGAAGGGGGAATGGGATGTGGGAATAGAAATACTGCCCAGTTTCTGGGATCATTTCAGCAAAAACAAAGGAACTTGCAAAGCACAGCCTGAAACCAGGTACATGTAGTACCTAAACTATGAGAGAGGCAGCCAGTTCCGCAAACGTTCAGGTCTGAAAACAATACCAACAGATGGGATATAGACACACATTTTACTCTCTTGAGCCAAAATGCATAGTGTAAAAAGTTATTGAGTGTGAATCTGGAGAATTGAGTTCTAGTCCCAGCTTGGCCATTAACTACCTATGGAACCTTAAGCAAGTTACTTAATGTCTCAGGCCCTCAATCTCCTAACCTGCAAAATAAGATGAGTTGACTCAATATCTGTGCCAGGTATTGTGCTATGTGGCTTCATTTAATCAGCAGAATGACTCTGACAGGAAAACATTATCGTCCAAGTTCCTTGGGGCAGAAAGTACCTCTTTTATTGCACCTACCACTCCTTACTACAATTTATTTATGTAATGCCTACCTCTGACCCTAGATTGTGCCATCTTCAGGGCAAAAGCGAGCTGATTTAACCCTGTGTCTGTAGTGTCAAGGACCTGTTAGAGTAAGGCATAGGCAAGAAGAATGGAAGTTGTTTGAGATTAAAGTCCAACTGACTATTGACATCACTAAAACACAACCCAGGAGCAGAAAGTTACAAAAAGGCCTCCCTGTGACTTAAGCTTCTCTAACACTAGAGCAGCAGGGCTCTGACTGTCTGTCTCTTTTACACACACACACTGTCATTCTACAGTGTGCACAGGAACAGTCCAGGGTCTTTTGGACAAGGTCAGGAATGATAGTGTTGGGACTAAGTTCATGGACCCATGAAGCAGAAACTGAAATGGAGATTAACACTTAGGATGTTTAACGAGTGCCCCTGGGATCAACACCTGTGCAAGGGAGGCGATGAAGGAAGAGAAGGCCAAGGAAAAACTGCGCTGTGATGCAAGCCCAAGGGCAGCTTCAGTGACACCTTTGGGGAGCTCTGGAGCTAGAATGGCCTTTCAGAATTGTCCCAAGTTGGGCCTCCACAATCAGCCATTGGAAGTGGAATCCCCAAGAAGGGGCATGACTTTGGACTAGGCTCCTCTCTGTAGCTGAGGGAATCCCTGATGGGGCTTACAACTGAAGGCTGTCTGCTGAGAGCGCTCCCTGAAGCTGGGGCAATAAGTCTTCCTTCAAGGGGAACCTGAGTGGTTCATCACAGTGTTCACCACAGATCTCAAGGTCACCAGGTTTGACTGGCAATGGACCAAGAGGCATAAAGTTCTAGCAAGACTGGACAGCTGGTAGAGAGGAATAGAAATACACGCCTGCACAGAAGTAAGATGAGGCAGCCCGGGGTCCTGGAGGCTGCACAAAGGAGCCAGAGATCAGAAGTCCAAGCAGGCGATGGCTCAAGTCCAGGGAGGCAGGCAATGTCCACAGGGTCAGGTAGGGCTCAATAGACACACAGACATGGTTTCAAAGCCAGCAGCTAAGAGAGTTCCAGGAAGTAACACTAAAGAATTGGGAAAGAAGGAAACTACTATTTATTGGGTTCCTATTTGTGCTACGCATTTTACATAATTTATCTCCTTTCATCCTAATAATTCCAAGTTAGGATATTATATTTTACCATGTTACAGATGAGGTACAACACACACAATTGGAACATGAAACATAAGAACCATGAACCAAGGTAAGCTAGAAATTGTAAAGCAAGAAATGCAACACTTAAATACTGCAGTGCTTGGTGTTAGTGAACTAAAATGGACTAGAATGGGACACTTTCAGTCTGACTACTCCAAAGTGTTCTACTCTGGAAATGGCAAACTCAGAAGAAACAGAGTGGCTCTAATAATGAGAGAAGATGTAACACAGACAGTTAGGGGCTATAATGCAAGATCTGACTGAATAATATAAATCAGACTTCCGGGAAAACTTATTAACATAACCATAATCTGAGTCTATGCTCCAACTACAGGTGCTGAAGAAGATGAAACTGCAAGTATTTATGCAAGTATCCAAGAAGAAATCGCTCATACACCAAAACAAGACATGCTAATAAATTATAGGTGACTGGAGCCCAAGAGTAGGAAATAAAGTGGAATCAAATATCGTCAGAAAATTTGGACAAGCGGTCATAAACGAAGCAGGAGACTGGCTCATGAATTTCTGTGAAGCCAACAATCTGTCCATAGCAAATACATGCTTTAAGCAACTAAACAGATGACTGTATACATGGACTTCACCAGATGGCCAACAGAAATCAAATAGGCTATGCAATTGGAAGCAGGAGATGGAGAAGCTGTATTCTCTCTGCCACAACAAGATCAGGAGCAGATTGTGGTCCTGACCAGGAACTGTTCATATCAAATATCAGAGTAAAGCTGAAGAAGAGCACTACAAGAATTGTAGTGCCAAAATATAATGTAAACAACATTCCTGATTAATTTAAAGTCCACATAAAAACATATTTGCATTGTTAAATTTAATTGACCAAGAACTGGAACTAGGGACTGAAAACAGAAATATTATTAAGAAAGAACGCAAAAAGACAATGCCTAAAGTAAAAAGAAAGAAAAACCAAGATGGATGACAGAAGAAACACTAATGGACAGAAGAGAAGCAAAAGTAAAAGGTGACAAAAGTAGGGTTAGAATCCTGAACTTAGTTTTTCAGTGATTGTCATGTAGCAATAAAGAGAACTACTGTAATGGCCAATGAGAAGAGACAGAAGAGAATAAAAAGGAAGAACACGAGGTCACTTCCAGAAGATTCAAGAAATCAAAGGAAAATTTAAACCTAGATTAGGAACACTGAACAACCAACAGGGAAGCACACTATCTGATCAGGAGAAAGTAAAGGGAAGGTGAAAACAGTACACTGAAGATCTACACAGAAGAAACAGAAGGATGACAGATTCCTTTGAAGAAAATTCCTATGAGGAAAACCCCATAATTTCAGAAAATGAAGTGAAAGCTGCCCTAAAATATTGGGAATAAATATGTTACCAAGGGTAGATGGTATATCAATAGAAGTATTTCAGGCCACAGAGACTGAATCTGTCAAAATACTAACAAGAATATGCCAACAAATATGGAAAAAAAAACAATGACCTACAGACTGGAAATGCTCAATATATAGCCCACTCCCCAAGAAAGGAGATGCCTAGGAGTCCAGTAACTATGGGACCTTTACTCTAATTTCCCATGCAAGTAAAGTGATGTTCAAGGTGCTACAACAAAGGCTTTTTACCATGTATGTAACAAGAAATGCCTGATGTCCAAGCTGGATTTCGAAAAGGGAGAGGCACATGAGATCTAACTGTGAGTATCCATTGGCTGCTGGAGTGCTCCAAATAATTTCAGAAGAAGGTTAGTCAATGTTTTATAGACTACAGTAAAGGCTTTGACTGTATGGATTATGAAAAGTATTGGGCTGCTCTGAAAGAAATGGGCAAAGAAAAAAAGAAATGGGTGTGCCTCAGCACTTGATGGTCCTGATGTGTAACCTGTATCATGCACATGAAGCCACTACCAAGACAGAACGTGGAGAGAGGCAATGATTTCCTACTGGCAAAGGTGTCAGACAAGGGTGTATTTTATCTCCCTATCCATTTAATACGTACTCAGAACATATCATATGAAAATCTGGGCTAGATTCAGATGAAGAAGGGGTGAAAACTGGTGGAAGAAATATCAACAATCTAAGATGCAGATGGCACTATGTTACTGGCAGAAAGCAGGAATTACTTGAACTGACTTCTGATGAAAATGAGAGAAGGAAATGCCAAAGCAGGACTGCATCTAAACATCAAGAAGACAAAAATCATTACCACAGAAAAATAATACAACTTTAACATAGACAATGAAGACAGTGAAATTGTTAAAGATTTTGTTTGGTTCAGTCATTAATCTAAATGCAGACTGCAGCCAAGAAATCAAGAGAAAACTGAGACTTGGTAGGGCAGCAATGAAGGAATTAGGAAAGATCATCAGGCGTAAGGAAGAATCATTAGAGACTGAGGCCAAAGTCATCCACACCCTCCTATTCCCAATTACTAAGAACAGGTACGAAAGACGGACAGTGAAGAAAGCTGATAGGAAAAAAATTGATTCATTTGAAATATGATGTTGGAGGAGAGCTCCATGGATACCCTGCATTGCCAGAAAAATGAACAAGTGGGTCCCAGAGCAAATTAAGCCTGAACTATTGCTGGAGGCAAAAATGATAAAACTGAGGCTGTCCTACTTTGGGCACATCATGAGAGGGCAGGATTCATTGGAAAAGGCAAAAATGCTGGGAAAAGTAGAAGAGAGCAGGAAAAGAGGAAGACAAAATATCAATTGGATTGATTCCATAAAAGAAGCCATAGGTATGAGTCTACAGAAGCTGAGTAGGGCTATTGAGGACAGGACATTGCGGACATCACTCATTCATAGGGCCATCTGCAGTCAGAGCCTACTTGACTGCATGTAACAACAACAAATGAGGATGCCGAGGCTTAGAAGATTTCAGTAAGATGTCTTAATCAATAAGTGGTAGAGCTAACATTCAAATCCAAATTGCTGTTTTGGGGGAGGGTCAACTGAAGGCACCTGGGCCCCAGGGCAGTGAGAGCTTCCTATGTCTATGAGCTGCCCAAGGTCCACCTGAAAGAAGACTCAGAGGACTACAAGTTCTATGTGACCTTGGATGAATCATTCATCTCTGGGTTTCAGTTTTCTAATTTTTCAAATGAAGAACGAAATGAATGATGTCTAAAGAACTTTTTAGTTCTAAACATTGATCAATATGTGAATCTAATGATACCAGCACATGCTTCCAATTAAGACTACTCTATATAGGATAATGGCTAAGAGCATGGGTTTTAGAGTCAGAGAGACCTAGGTTCAAATCCTGACTCCTTGATGATGTGAAATTTCGTAGCTGTGTATGTGTACGTGTGCGCGCACACGCATGTGTGTGTATTTATATTTGAAGTGAGATATTTTAGAAACATCTAGAAAAGTATGAGAGAAATAGAATTCAGCGGGTATTCCAATTTCAATTTAGAGTTTATAAAACAGACTTCCTCCGGGCTGCCCCATAACAACAACTTTGTTCCTGTGGGATGTGAATAAGAATTATGAATTTCCATATTTCCCTATGAGATGATTCAGCACTTAATTGAGAATCTGGCTGGGAATTTGCTAGTGAGAGGTCCTCATGGCAGGGGCAAAATATCAGAGAGAGAGATCATACAAGAGGTGATATGAGACTGTCCTCCAGAGAGAACTTCTAAGCCCTGATCAACTAAGAGAGAGACACAGAGAAATAGAGAAACCACAAAGGGCCCAGCAACAAGGTTTAGCAGCAGATGCTGCTATGGACTGAATCTTTGTGTTCCCCTCAAAATTCATATGTTGAGAGATCTCATCAAGATGGCAGTGTAGGCAGACTCTGAACTCACCTCCTCCCACAAACACAACCAGGTTACAACTATTCTTGGAAAAATTACCCTGGAGAGAAAACTGAAAACTGCATAAAAAGAACCCCCACAAAACAAGGAACAGTCCTGATGGAGGCAGAAGAGGTAGGAATTCCTTCTGGAGTGAAAAAAGCCACTTTCGTGAGCTGTGGACCTTCACAGCTGGCCAGGGGGGAGTCATCCTAAGGTACACAGGCCTCCCTGGAGAAGTGGGGATGTGAGCAGGGCTCTGTTACCACTACAAGCATCCTTCAGACTCAGCACAACTGAGACAAGTGTCCTGCTATTTGGCTTCACTGGATAGTAACTGCAAAGGAGGAATACCCCCAGAAAAGCTATCAGAGGAACGCCAAAAAAAACCTGGCTCTTAAAGGGCCCCCACACAAATTCACGTGTCTCAGAGAGCAACCTAAAATCACCAAAAGACAGCTGCACGGTGCTTTGGTGGAAAGAGACTCACCTAGAAGGCTCTGGCTGCATCTTGGTGAGAAGTGTGACCTCTCCAGAGACTGAGACTTTGGTGGCAACCATTTGTTGTGACCTAGTAGAGGCATGCTGACACAGATGCAGGCAGATGCCATTGAAGTTCTTCCCATGGTCTGATAGCCCAGAGGTCTGCCACATGCACTAGAGTGCAGATTTAATCCAGTTCAGCCAGGGCAGGCAGCCTGCCCTAGAGACTAGCCCTACCCAACAGCAAGTCCTCAGGCTACCTGTCGGCCTGCCTAGACTGGGTGCCTTGATCCTCTACAAGCAGGCAAGTGTGTCCACGTCTGTGGAGCAGGGCCTGTGTGAGGATCAGGTGAACTGTGGGTGGCACTGGTGGAGAGGTGGGGGCTTCTGCAGTGGGGAAACTGGGTACACTCCAGGGGGTTGGGAAGTGTGCATGGACCAGGGCTGTGTTGATGGTGTGGGTGGACCTGTGGGGGGTGAGGTTTATCAGTGGTAGAAGACCTGTGCTTTATAAACAGCCACAAAGAGGATGGGCCCCACTTTCCAAAGCCTGAAAGAATTGGGTGCTCCCATGCCTAGGGCCAGCCCCACTCAGTTGCAATCCTAAGAGACCTGACCACAGACTTGAAGGCCTGAGGACTACAGCAACTTTAAATCCCTGAGCCTAGGAACCAGCTACACTGGGTACCTACCCAATTATGAAGAAAACTGGAAAAGGAGTTTGTTATTAGACCTTGTAGCCAGTGGCACTGGGCCTCCCCAAACCCAGTTTACAAACAGCCTGCCAGGGAGAGAAAAACTAGACTCCCTGGGTACCTGCATTAAGAGTAATCTTGCCATAGCAGAACAACACACATGTTGCCCACACAGGGGTCACTCTTGAATCATTTGGACTGGTAACAAGAGGGAAGCACACTGCTGGGCTTGAAAAGGCATCTCTCACATAAGGCCACTTCTCCAAGATCAGGAGACATAGCTGACTCACCTATTACATAGATATAAGCACAGAGAAAGAGGCATAATGAGGAGGCAAAAAAATATGTTCCAAGCCATGGAACAGGACAAAAACCCGAGAAGAAGAACTAAATGAAACAGAAATAAGCAATCTATCTGACAGAGTTCCAACAAAAACTCATAAGGATGCTCACTGATATTGGGAGAAGATTGGATGAACATAGTGATAACATCAAGAAATAATTAGAAAATATAAAAAAGAACCAATCAAAAATGAAGAATACAATACTGGAAATGAAAAATTCACTAGAGGTACTCAATAGCAGAGTAGATTATACAGAAGAATGGATCAGCAAGCTGGAAGAAACACTAGAGTAAATCACCCAATCTGAACAGATAAAAGAAAAAAGAATAGACAAATGAGAACAGTCTGAGGGAACTCTGGGACAATATAAAGCAAACTAACATTTGTATTATAGGTGTCCAAGAAGGAGAAGAGAGAGACAAAGGGGTAGAGAATCTATTTGAAGAAATAATACCTGTAAACTTTCCTAACCTAAGGAAGGAAACAGACGTCCAAGTACAAGAAGCACAGAGAGCTCTAAAGAAGATTAACACCAACAGACCCACACTGTGATACATTATAATTAAAATGTCCAAAATTAAAGACAAAGAGAAAATCCTAAAAGCTGCAAGAGAAAGGCAACAAGTGACACACAAAGGAAAGACCATAAGACAATCAGCGGACTTCTCAGCTAAGACCATACAGGCGAGAAGAGAATGGTGTGACATATTTGAAAGTGCCGAAAGAAAAATACCTACAGCCAAGAGTACTATATCCAACAAAGTTATCATTCAAAATGGAAGGAGAGATAAAGAGCTTCCCAGACAAGCAAAAATTAAAGGAGTTTATCACCAAGAAACCAGCTATACAAGAAATGCTGAAGGGACTTATTTAAGTGGGAAAGAGAAGACCACAAATAGGGATAAGAAAATTATCCAAAAAAACACCTCACAAAAACCAAAAAACAACCAGGCAATAAAATCACTGGTAAAGGTAAAAATACAATAAACATGGCAGATTAACCACCTATGAAGATAATATGTAGGTTACAAGACCAAAGTACTAACATTACCTATTTCAATGATAAGAGGGTAATGGATAGACACACAAAAAACAAGAGATTAGACATGATTTCAAAAACATGAAATGTGGGAGGAGGAGAGTAAAAGAGTAGAGCTTCCAGAAAGAGGTCAAGTTAAGATACAATCAACTCAATATAGATTGCTATATATGTAGACTATTATATAGGAACCTCATGGTAATCACAAACCAGAAACTTATAATAAATAAACAAATAAGAGGAAACAAATCAAACATATTACTAAAGAAAGCCATCAAACTACAAGGGAATAAAGCAAGAGAAGAAGAAAGGTATAGAGAAGAACTACTAAAAGACCAAGAAAAAAAGGTAACAAAATGGCAATAAATACATTTTTATCAATAGCTAATTTAAATGTCAATGGACTAAATGCTCCAATCAAAAGACAAAGAGTGGCCAATTGGATAAAAGAACAAAACACACACATATATGTTGCATATGAGAGACACACTTCAGACCTAAAGACACTCACAAACTGAAAGGGAAAGTATGGAAAAAGATACTCCATGCAAATGGCAAATAAAAGAAAGCTGGGGTAGCAATACTTATATAAGACAAAACAGACTTTAAAACAAAAACTGTCACAAGAGACAAAGAAGGACACTACATAATGGCAAAGGGAATAATCCAACAAGAGGAAATAACACTTGTAAATATATATGCACCCAACATAGGAGCACCTAAATATATAAAGCAATTATTAACAGACATAAAAGGAGAAATAGAAACACAATAATAGTAGGGGACTTTAACACTCCACTTACACCAATGGATAGACCATAAACAGAAGATCAATAAGGAAACATTGGCCTTAAATGATACATTAGACCAGATGGACTTAGTAGATATATATAGAACATTTCATCCACAAACCACAGAATACATATTCTTTTCAAAAGCACATGGAACATTCTCCAGGACTGATCACATATTAGACCACAAAACAAGTCTCAATAAATTCAAGAAAATTGAAATAATACCAAGCATCTTTTCTGACCAAAATGGTGTGAAACTAGAAACAATTACAGGAAGAAAAACAGAAAAGCCACTAAAATGTGGAGATTAAACAGAAGGCTACTGAACAACAATTGAGTCAATGAAGAAATCAAAGAAGAAATCAGAAAATACCTGGAGACAAATGAAAATGAAAATACGACTCACCAAAATGTATGAGATACAGCAAAAGCAATTCTAAGATGGAAGTTTATAGCAATTCAGGCCTACCTCAACAAACTGGAAAAATCCCAAATAAACAATCTACCAGTGTACCTAAAAAAACAGGAAAAAGAAGAACAAACAAATCCCAAAATCAGCAGAAGGAAGGAAATAATAAAAGTCAGAGCAGAAATAAATGAAATAGCGACTAAAAAAAATAGAAAAAGTCAATGAAACCAAGAGCTTGTTCTTTGAAAAGATGAATCAAATTGACAAACCTTCAGCTAGACTCACCCAGAAAAAAAGAGAGAAGGCTCAAATAAATAAAATAAGAAATGAAAGAGGAGAAATTACAATGGACACCTCAGAAATACAAAAGATAATAAGAGAATACTATGAAAAGCTATATGCCAACAAATTGGATAATCTGGAAGAAGTGGATAAATCCTTAGAATCATACAACCTTCCAAAACTGAACCAAGACGTAGAGAATTTGAATAGACCAATCACCAGTAAGGAGATCAAAACAGTAATCAAAAACCTGTGAAAAAATCAAAGTCCAGGACCAGACAGCTTCCCTGGTGAATTCTATCAAACATTTAAAGAAAACTTAATACCTATCCTTCTGAAATTCTTCCAAAAAATTGAAGAAGAGGGGCAGCTTCCTAACCTACTCTACAAAATCAATGTTATCCTGATACCAAAACCAGACAAGAACAACACAAAAAAGAAAATTACAGGCCAATATCACTGATGAACATCGATGCAAAAATCCTCAACAAAATACTAGCAAATCGAGTACAACAATACATTAAAAAGATCATACACCATGACAAGTGGGATCTATTCCAGGGATGCAGGGATAGTACAGCATCTGCAAATCAATCAACATGATACACCACACGAACAAAATGAAGAATAAAAATCACATGATCATCTCAATAGATGCAGAGAAAGCCTTTGACAAGATACAGCATCCATTTATGATGAAAACTCTAAATAAAATGAGTATAGAAGTAAAATACCTCAATAAAGGCCATAATGACAAACCCACAGCTACTATCTTTCTCAATGGAGAAAAACTGAAAGCTATCCCTCTCAGAGCAGGACCCAGACAAGGATGCCCACTTTCACCCCTCTTATTCAACATAGTATTGGAAGTCCTAGCCAGAGCAATTGGGCAAGAAAAAGAAGGAAAAGGGATCAAAATTGGAAAAATAGTGGTGAAACTGTCACTATTTGCAGATGACATGATTTTATATATAGAAAACCCTAAAGAATCCACAAAAAAGCTTTTAGAAATAATAAATGAATACAGTCACGTCGCAGGATACAAAATCAACATACAAAAATCAGTTGCATTTTTATACACTAACAATGAAGTAGAAGAAAGAGAAATTAAGAATACAATCCTATTTACAAGTGCAAAAAAAGAATAAAATACCTAGGAATAAACTTAACCAAAGAGGTGAAAGATCTGTACACCTCAAACTACAAAACATTGTTGAAAGAAATTTAAGAAGACACAAAGAAATGGAAAGATATTCCGTGCTCTTGGATTGGAAGAATTAACCTAGTTAAAATGTCCATACTTCCTAAAGCAATCTATAGATTCAATGCAATCCCTATCAATGTTCCAACAACACCTTTCACAGAAATAGGACAAAGAATCCTAAAATTTATATGGAACAATAAAAACTCCAAATAGCAAAAGGAATCCTAAGGAAAAAGAACAAAGCTGGAGGTATCACACTCTATGATTTCAAAGTATCCTACAATGCTATAGTAACCAAAACAGCATGGTACTGGCACAAAAACAGACACACAGATCAATGGAACAAAATCGAGAGCCCAGAAATAAACCCACACATATATCGACAGCTAATTTTTAACAAGGGAGTCAAGAGCATACAATGGAGAAAGGAGAGTCTCTTCATAAATAGTCCTGGGAAAACTGGACAGGAACATGCAAAAGAATGAAAGTAGACCATTACCTTACACCATTCACAAAAGTCAGCTCAAAATGGATTAAAGACTTGAATGTAAGACCCAAAACCATCAAACTTCTAGAAGAAAACATAGGCAGTACGCTCTTTGACATCAGTCTTAGCAGAATATTTTCTAGTACCATGTCTGACCGGATATGGGAAACAAAAGAAAAAATAAACAAATGGGACTACATCAAAGTAAAAGGCTTCTGCACAGCAAAGGAAACCATCAACCAAATGAAAAGACAACCTAACAATTGGGAGAAGATATTTGCAAACAACATATCGGATAAGGGGTTAATATCCAAAATATACATGGAACTCATTCATCTCAACAACATAAAAAACAAAAACCCAATTAAAAAGTGGGCAAAAGATCTGAACAGAGATTTCTCCAGAGAAGATATACGGATGGCCAACAGGCACATGAAAACATGTTCAACATCATTAACTATCAGGGAAATGCAAATCAAAACTACAGTGAGATGTCATCTCACTCCAGCCTGAATGGCTATAACTAACAAGACAGGAAACAACAAGTGTTGGAGAGGATGTACAGAGAAGGGAACCCTTGTTCACTGCTGGTGGGCATGCAAACTGGTACAGCCACTATGGAAAACAGTATGGAGTTTCCTCAGAAAAGTAAGAATAGATCTACCATATGATCCAGCTTTCCTCTGCTGGGTATTTATTCTATGAACTTGAAAAAACAAATGCATAAAGATACATGCACCCCTACTTTCATCACAGCCTTATTCACAATAGCCAAGACTTGGAAGCAACCTAGATGCCCATTAAGGGACGAATGGATAAAGAAGATGTGGTATATACACAATGGAATACTGCTCAGCCATAAGAAATGATGAAATCCGGCCATTTGTGACAACATAGATGGACCTTGAGGGTATTCTGATAAGTGAAATAAGTCAGAGGGAGAAAGTCAAATACTGTATGATCTCACTCAAAAGTAGAAGATAAAAATAATGACAAACAAAGACATAACAACAGAGATTGGATTGGTGGTTACCAGAGGGGACATGGGGAGGGGGGGCGGTGAAAGGGGTGATTAGGCAGATGTGTGTGGTGATGGCTTGTAATTAGTCTTTGGGTGGTGAACATGACATAATCTGCACAGAATTTGAAATATATTACGATGCACATCTGAAAGTTATATCATGTTATAATCCAACGTCACTGCAATTTTTAAAAAAATCATATGCTGAAGCCCTAATCACCAATGTGATGATATCTTGGGGTTGGGCTTTTGGGAAGAAATTAAATCAAGAGGTTTAAGCCTTCATGAATTGGATGAGTGTCCTTCACGTGACATGAGAGAGACAATCTCTCTCTCCACCATGTGAGCACACAGTGAGATGGTGGCCATCTGAAAATCAGGAAGTGGGCCTTTGCCAGGAACTAAATCAGCTAGCACCTTGATCTTGGACAGCTAGCCTTTAGAATTGTGAGGAAAAAATAAAAGTTTGTTGTTTAAGCCACCCAGTCTATAGTATTTGTTACAGCAGCCCAAGTTGGCTAAGACAGACGCCCTCAGAAGGGCTGGTACACCTCAGTGGTCTTCTGTCTGAGGAGCAACTCAGACCAGCCATTCCACAGACAAGATCAAGGAGGATGCAAAGAACATCTTGTAGATCCCAAACTCCAGTGTTCCCTTCTTGCCCTGAGGTCAGTACCACCAGGTATTATTTTTGAAGGGAAGAGGAGAGCAGTAGAGGGAAGCAGAAATCTGAAAGATTCAGGCAATTTAGATAAAGATCAATGCATATACAAAGGGGCAGTCTGGTTACAGCACAGGACTAAGTTTACTGGTTTGGAATAAAATTTAGTGTCACTGTTATTTATTTTTTTTTCAAGCGTCCCGATACATGGGAACTCCTGAGGAAAACCAGAGGTGTTTTACAGAAAGGGAGATACTATATTTTGTCTATGTGGTGTGAGTTAAATTTCTGAATCCACTATAATAATATAAAATATTAATATTTGATTTGTGCTTTACAATTTTACAGTATTTGACTTTGTGTGTCCTGTTCATTGTTGTATCTCTTATGCCAGTTTAGTTATTGACACATAATAGGATTTTAGTAAGTATTTGCTGAATCAATTTAATGAATAAATGAAAGACTCCATTTTGAAAAGTGAGCTTCATAACCCCCCTGTGAAGTAAATATTATTATAATTCCCATTATACGAATAAAAAACTCAAGGCTCAAGAGGTTAACCAAGTTGTTGAAAGCCATATACAACCTATATGCGATTGTACTGGAGCTTGAACCTGGGTCTTCTGACTCCAAGGCCATTTGCCATTTCCACTAAAACAAGGTTCTAACACTTATTCTAACTTCATCCCCATGCTAGCCACAAACCCACCGCTAAGATGCTGAAGGACATGAAGAGACTTTTGTAAGGTCCACTGGAGGCCGAGGCACCTGTCTGCTCACTGACTCATGATTCAGATCCCTATTCTGTCATGAGCATCTGTGGTTAGGAGTTCTCACGTCTGATATACATTTCTACATGGCTCAGTTTAAGAACGAATAACCACCTCCTTGGCACTGACTTCCTGCTTACACAGAAAAGCCAATATCCCTCAGTATTTTCAGCTCCTTTTAGTGCTAACCTGGCAGTTTCTGTCTTTGGGGTCCCAGATTGAGAATTTAGGAATGTAGTCCATTGCTGGAGGTCTATGGTTTCTGTCTCTCTGTTTATAGTAATGCTCTTTGCAAAATACAGACAGAGGTCCTTTAACCCTGGCCTCTTGGGGTGAGACATGTACAGTTCTGCAAACATTTCCAGATAGGTAAGGGGGTCAAAGGTAAAACTGAAGCCCAAGATGAAGGATTAGATTTTGAATAGAGTATCCATAAGAAAAGGCCTGGGAACAATCCTGAAAGGTGAAAACTTAGAATGTTAAAGCTGACAAAGACCTCCAAAATCACCTGGCCCGACTGTGCAGATGAGGAAGTGGCATGCAACCCAAAATGCAGAGGAGACTTGCTCAAGGTCATGCAAGTTCTGCTGGCCTAGCTTTTAAAGAGTCAAGAATCTAACACTCCTCCACTCCTCACCCCCAACTCTACCTCTCGATGTTCATTTCCTAGCAGAAGGTTCTTCTCAGAAGGTTCCCTCCAACTCCTTGTGGAACCAATAACTGGTAGTTGTTTTACTAAGAAGATTCCACACTCTCCATTTCAAAGCCCAGGAAAATTTAGGTACAGAAAGTTTAAGCCACTTTACCAATGGTCGAAGATGTTATATTTGACTGATCTCCTTCTAACTTTTAATATTCAAATCCCCAAAACTCTGTCATTCACCTATGTATGATGCAAATTCATTGTAATCTCCCTTCCACTGAAAGCAAAACTGTGTTGACTCTCTATTACTTCTAGGATAAAGTCTGAATTTGGCTTTCAAAACCATCAGTAATCTGGCCCCAAGCTAATCTGGGCCCTCATTATTCCACTGACCCATGTTCAACCTACTGGAGATTACTCACTGTGCCATGAACACGCCAAGCACTGGCACATCTCCAGAGCATTGCTCATCCTGATCCCTCCTACCCCTCTATCTTAAGTACCTTCTTCCTTTTTCTTCATCTGCTAAATATTTCTAAGGCTTCAAGGTTAAGCTCAAATGCTTCCTGCTCTGGGAGGCATTTTCTGAGTTCTCATGATAGAATTCAGTGTTCATTCTTCTGTGTCTCCATATCACCCTGTGCCTGAATTATGGCATTTTAAGTCATATTTTAATTATTCAGTAATGTATTTGAATCTCACATTTGACTGGATCACACTGAGGGCAAAGTATGATTCATGTTTATAAAAGAAATGAACATCATTGTACATGATTATTTCATAGATCAGAAAGGTGGAGAAAAGCACCAGAATATAGAAGATGCTTCATAAAATATTTGTTCTCCTTTTCCCTTCATTTCATATTAATACTAAACCCTTGGGTCACTATCTCCACTTTACAATGGAAGAAGAGTGGGGATTGTAAAATTTAAGTAACTTGACCATGGTTACAGAGTTTAAATGCAGCACAGCTGGGACTCTACTGAGGTCTTCTGAATTCAAGTCCAAGAGCTCTTTCTGTTGCACTTCTGTTGCTTACCATGCACTCACCCCAAACCTCCAAGCTACAGGAAGAAAGCCCTGAGAACTCCAAATGGCCACTCTGGGTCTGAGTGGGCTCCAGAGGGCTCTACAGGAATGAAAACAGTTTTTATAGTTTTGGAATGATGGAATATTCATCTCTAAATACAGCTAAGATTGTTTTTTCTATCAACTGCATAATAAAAGGTTTTGCTGACTGCTCTGTTTACCAATTCTTTTTTCCTCCCATACAATAATCTCCATGGAGCTGGAGGACCATATCACATTTCTTATGTGGAAAATGGGCTATCTGCCAGCAATCTGAATTTCAATCTCCAGCCCAGACCTTCTGCCCCAAACCAGTATTAAATATTTTGCTGATGTGGATTTCTTATTTGAAGTGGAATGCATTTTACCAGACCCAGAGCAGATGTTATGCGTTTATTTATTTATTTCAGGCATTGACATTAAGAATATAGTTATCTACCATGTACTGAATGGCTTGATGTAAACAAACGTTACCAGATGGCAAGACAGGGGTGGCCTTTGCAAACTTTCTTTGGATGGAGAGAGTGCAATGAAAAGGAACCACAGAATTATGTTCTCAAGAATTAGTCCCAAGGACCTCTCCAAGCACAGTGTTTGTGCAAGAATAGCAAGAATTCGCAGGGCACAAGGCTTTTATAAGAGGCCTCTGAGAGCTTGTAGGATCATAGGTCCTGGGCACTAAGAGGTTCTTAGAAACCCATCCATGGCCCATCAATTGCAGGTTGGGAAATTTAGTTGCAGAGAGAAGAAACAATTTATCTAAGGTCACCTAAAGAGCTGCTGGAGAGTTAGGATTAGAATCAAGATATCCTGATATCCTGGTTCCAATCCTACCCTTCTTTCACTATACTTTAGGAGAAAGACAGGAGCACAGCTTAGCATAATGGTAAGAAGTATTAGAGTCAATGGATCTATGTCCGCATCCTGGCTCTGCCATTTAGTAGCTGGGTGACATGGGAAAATTCTTCAGTCTCTCTGAGCATCAGTTTCCTCATCTATAAAGTAAAGTAATAAGGATCCCTACTTCACATGAGTACCTAATTCATAGAATTATGTGAGGATAAAATATGTAAATGTATAGAAAACTCTAAGCACAATGTCTGACATAAGTTCTCAGTAAATGTTCCTTTTTGTGATGATAGTTCTGTTGCTGCTAGATTCTTTGTCTTTTCTACGCTCTTGAATAACTCTAAGGGCAAAACTGAAAGTACTGGCTATCTCTCCTTTGTACAGAAAGGACAAAGGAATACAAAAATCCTTTAAAATGGAGGGAGGGCCTGATATCACTCTTTAAGTGAGAAGAGGTAAACATAATTTGAAAACACATCACTTACCATCTCGTCTAGGGGGTCAGTTTGCCTAACCACAATGGATTCACTGTCTTTCTTTTGTGAAGGCCTGCAATGCTGGCTGGCTGCTCTCAAAATAATTCTGAAAGGCTAGAGGACTATAGAACATTCTTGAGATATCTGTAACAATGGGAAATGGGTGTTTCTAGTTAGTTTTCTCTTGGATACTCAAGTCTTTACTAAAAGAGTTTTCTCTTCTTGCTTAAATCACACACACAACCTCACAAGTGTTCCTCACTCCAATTACCAGCAGTAGTACCAGAACACACATTTTTATTTCTCCCTATACTTCAGCACTCAGGGCCCTTTTCTGAGCATGTTCCCACTGAATATCTTTTGATGAATGAAGAGTGCTAGCAATAAAGTTTAGTCCTAAGAGAAGCAGTGCAGAAGATATTGCTTGGAATGGCTACTGAATCCCCAGTGATTTTGCATGCCCTGGAGGCTCCATTATCCAGGGGTGGGCACAAGGCTTTGTCTGTTCAACATGGTCCTGCCCCTGGGCATAGCGCATTGAACCATGACAGGCCAAGACAATCCAAGTGCCTCTCTGGGAAATTTGAAATTGGAAATGAAGAAACAAGACTGTTCTTTGGACACTGAGTCATATTCATGTTAATACCTGATTAGGCATTCTACGAATTTTACTGCTGAGCGTCCCCCAAGTTATGCTTGGTGAATTTCCCCAAGGTTTTGCTGTTCAACTTTTCTATAAATACTATGAAATACCTCAGTATCCTTCCAATAACATCACTGGAAGGGAACATGTTGAGAAGGGAACTGCCATATTTTGGAAAAATACTATAATAAGCTACTTGTGGATAAAAGATGAAATCGTAAGGTCATGAGCTTCAACTTGTGACAAGGAAACAAAAGATAGAATTTTTGTAATTTATAAGAAATAAGTAGGAATCTAAAGATGGAGCAAATAGAGAAAAAAGCAAAAGGGAAGTTGGAGAAATGGATTAAGATAGATATAAATATATAGAGAGAGATATATATAGGGATTAAGATATGGGGAAGACAAAGTCCTGATTAAAAGAAATGACTAAAGATGTTTTAAGAACAGGTGTAACTAATATTAAAGGTTTTATTTGCACTGCTATAATATAAATTCCTTTCATCTCCTCAAATCTTCAGTAAAATGTGATCCACATACAAAAGCTTTATATTTAGGTTGATTTGTGTGTGTGTGTGTATGTGTCTGCCTGTGGACATGCATGAATATACGTGTGTGTGTGTGTGTGTGAATTTAGGTATATCCAGGAGAGAAGCTGAGTTCCTTGTCTGGGTCAATAAGGACATGATATGCAGGGCAGCAAGATAATCCATAAAGTGAACTAATTCAGAGAGCTTTGAGCCAGCAATAACTCAGAATACCAATATTCACTCCAACCCACAAAAACTCTGGGAGAGGTTGAGAAGGATGTAGAGCTCCCACTACAGATGGGGGGAAGATTTGAGCTAATTTCACTTGAATCTCAAACAAGAGGACACTACATCTGACAATTAATTTACATAGCCTGTGTGGATAAGTGACCTTGGCAAGTTATCTTTCTCTCTGCTGTATCTCTTTCATCCAGTCAAGACTAGTATCCAGGGCTCTAGACTCTCAGCCCTTTGTACTGTGAGAAGGTTGGAGGAGATGGTCCATTCCACAGCTATTTCTTTGATATCAGATTTTTAGTATCAATTATCCAGATCTTATACATTCATTTATTTGTTCATGCATCCACGCATTCAACAAATATTTATTGACCACCCATTATGTGTTAGCCACTATTATAGATGCCTGGGATATATCAGTGAACAAAAACATAGGAAAATCCCGGCCTTTCTATTCTGGGATGCTGGATTTTTAATAACAGAAAGTTTCTGTACAATTTAAACAAGAATGAAAGAAAGTAGAAAACAGAGAAGCAGAAAGCAGAAGGGGAAGGGTGAAGGACCTCTGTTTAATGAGAGCATAGTGGCTTTTCTGTTGACTGCAAACAAGAGCAGAGTACCCTATCCAGAGTCTCTAAGCCATCAGGGAAACTACTTCTGCCAGTAGTTCTGCAGTATGGGGCCCAGTACCACTGCCGGCGTGAGCAAAACTTGCCAAAGGCCTCATCTTTCTGCACTGTCAGGAGAGGACACCCAGGGTTATTGACAATATAGTGAATGATTTCTTAATAGAACACAGTCAGCAGAGACAGGGGTTATGGCATAATTAACATAACATGAATTTTTAAAAATTCCAGATGTGGGCTGCCAGCAAGAGATAGGCCAGACACAGAGAAAGCGTGAGAGCCCAGCAGAATCTTGCTGCCCTCTTTACACCAGAGAATTTGCTAAGGCTCTAAACCCGGGTCAAGTGGGTGTGGTAAAGAACACAAGATTGGAAATCAGGAGAAATAACATGATTCCACCATGAACTCACTGTGTGGCTTTGAACAAGTCCCACCTCCTCTTGGGGCTCTTAGTTCCCTATCTGAAAAATGAGGGGGTTGGACTGAATATCTGAAGATTACAGGATCCTCTAGACCAGAGTTATTCAAACATACCATTATAATTTTTAAACAAAGACTTGTTTCCAAAAAACCTTAGATAAAGCCCTATAATCTTAAGCAATTAAAAGCAAAACTACTCTAAGAGCAGTAGGGAGTGGGGAACAGATAAAAGTTCACCTTCTTTTCTCCCTCTGGCAGAATCACCTTTTGCTCCCCTTGATGGGGGAGGAGAGTCCCCAGCCATCCCGGCTACACCCTTCCTGCTTTCTGAGGAAACAGCTGTCATGGAAGCTATCACCCATCTGGTGTATCTAGCACTAGAGGCCACTGCCCACCTCAACTGGAAGGCCATTAGGAATTATCCCACCATATTTCACCTACCAATTTCCCTCAGACACTGCTACAAATCCAGACCTCCTCTGGCATCTGTCCTTACCTGACCGAGTGGTCCCATTCCTTCCCATGGAGTTCTCTTCATTCCTACCTCCCCCAACCCAACCCAAGCTTCCATCTTCTCCCTTCCTTCCTCTCAGATACCGTTTACTCTGAACGATGGAATAATAGTACCCATCTCATAGGGTAGTTTTGTGAATGAAATAAATGAACATATGTTATACTTAGTACAATGCTTGGCACATAAACATTATTTAAGTATTTATTATTACTGTTTTTCTTGTTCATTTTATTGCTGTTGTTAACAGCATTACATGGGTGCCAATAATACCATGACTTATACTTTGGTGAATCATTAGATTAACTAATCTTACTTTACTATGATCTATTCAACAGCATGGCTTTGTACTTCAATGCTGTATCCTCAGCAAGCAGAACAATGCCTGGCTCACAGTAAGTCCTCAATAAATACTTTTCGAATGGATAAAAAGGATTTCCAATAATCTTTTTCTCCATTCCACTTCATCTCCCTTTGCGACCACCATCTTTCTTAAATACACACATACACATACACTCTATCCTACCTATAATTTCAAATGTCCACATCATGTTCTTCAGCTGCAACTTTCAAGTTAATTTGCTAAAGCATTTACTTTACAATAACTCTTTGAAGTCCAATCCATTAATCCTCCTACTCTGTAGCGATCAACTCATTGCCTGCTTGCTCCTTTCATCCATGTCCACCATTATAATTATGTCCTCACAAACACCTTCAATCCTCTTGTCTCCATCCATTTTTTTCTCATGTGGCAAAACTCAAACCCAGAATGAACCCTTCTACCTACCTTACGCAGGCCCCAAATAACTGGAGAAAATCATATATCCAGGTAGAATGACTGTATTTTAAATTCATAATATCAGTCCTCAAGGAGCTGTTATCACTGCTCAACAATTCTACAAGGTTATTCTGGTAAGCAGGTTTCTCATCTTTCTGTGGAAAAATACTACTGCAGAACTTCTATCTCTTGGAAACCATTATTCTTTTTCTCTCACCCCATTCTTAGAGGATAATCTCATCTAATGCTTCCTATTTTAGAAACCATTAGACAGAAACATCCCCATATTCCCACAACCAAAATTAGAAACATGCCTATGTTTCTTTCTGTAATCCCGTTAGGATAAAGGTGTCCTTCTTCTTAACAAAGGCCCTCATCACATCCCTCTGCATCCCATGCCGTTCACTTTCTCAAGGAGTGCATTCTTTTGGTCCTTTCCTGCGTCTCCTGCATCACCAATCCTGCTCTCTCCCTGGATCATCACCATTAGCAAATAGCTGTGGCCCCATAACCCCACACTCCATCTACCATCAGCTTCTGCCCACTTTCTCTGCTCTTCTTCTTGGCCAAATTTCTGTATATGCATGCTGCCAGCACCTTGTATTCTTCAATGACAATTCAGTT
Source organism: Equus przewalskii (assembly GCF_037783145.1). Lineage (NCBI taxonomy): Eukaryota > Metazoa > Chordata > Mammalia > Perissodactyla > Equidae > Equus > Equus przewalskii. Next base: position 9,608,687 of record NC_091832.1, on the reverse strand, counting down.
CACTATACTCTTGGTTTTCCTCCTACTTCTGGGGACTTATTTTCTGATTTCTTTGTGGGCCCCTTCTGCTCTATCCAACCTCTAAATATTGAAATTCCCCAGGGTTTGATCCTATACCATCCTAAACCATTTTATTCCTTTTTTCCTCTCATCTTTCTTCCTAGGTTTTCTCATCCAAATATAGACATTAAACATAATCTATATGCTAACAACTCTCAAACGCGTGTCTCTAGCACAAACTTATCCCCTGGACTCCAGCCTTGTATATCCAAGCTACTAGATATCTTCCCTTAGAGATATCACTGGTATCTAAAACTTGACATTTTCAAAATAAACGTGCTGACTCCCCTATTCCACCCACACTCCTTAGCTTTCAAAATTTCCCAGTGCAGTCAACAGCAACAATATTCAACCAGTTGCCCAAGCCAGAAACCTAAACTCAACCTTGATTCCTCACTCTCCCTTCATTGCTAGATATAATTAACCTTTCAATAATGTACCTTTCGGTACATATCTCATATCCTTTTCATTTCTACTGCCACCCATCCTATTCTAAGCCACTATTATCTCACTTCTACCACAGGCTTGTCACTAATTCTCTCTATTCCACAGTAGTTCACTGTATTTTATTCTCCACAGGGGCCAAAGTATTAAAAAAAAAGTTAAAAAGCACATCAGTTTGCCTAAATGCTAATCTCCCTCCCCTGCAACTGCCTGCCCCACAAAATGCCTTCAATGGCTTCTCTTTTCTTTACCTACAAAATCCAGGTGTTCTAATGTGAATTTGAAAGGAGAAATGTAGGAGAAGATGAAGTTGGAGAGAGAAGCAGAGCTAAAATCAGATAGGTCTTGAAATGCTAAATTTCTCCTTTCAATTCCTTGAATTCCATATCTTTCCCACCAGAGGTTTTCAACTATTCTCTTCCCTCTGCTTGGCACGATCTTTAGTGCTCTTCACTTCCCTCCTTCTAATCCTTCAAGCCTCAGATTAAATGTCACCTCCTCAGAAAGGCTTCCTGTGGTCACATCATCTAAGTACAACTCTCAAGCTATTTTCTAACAGTAAAATTGGTGTCATCATAGTTTATCACAGTTTTAAATTCTATATGCATTCAATTGTTTACTTCGTGTACTGTCTATCTCTACCTTTAGACCACAAGGCCCATGAGGGAAGAAATCATATGCATTTTATTTACTGAAGTGTACTTAGCCCCCACCATAAAGCTGGGTCCTCAATAAACAGCTGATAAATAATGTTGAATGAACTCTAAGACTGTAGAGAATATATTTTGAAAGATACTTGACTAAACGGTGAGCTGCCTAAGAACAGAGTGACCTGATTTCTCTCTACTTTTTCAGCATTCAGCATAAGCAAAGAGCAGGTTCTTGGGAAGGTTTTAGAACTAAATTGAGATGCATTCTAACTCCGAGTCTGACATTTCAAACAATGTAATGTACCAATTTCACAATCCTAGCAACTTCCTAGCTCTGCCTGTGTTCTGCTGAGTTAAAATTTTAAGGAATCTGAGAGAGGCAACGTGTATAATGTAGAGGGCCTGGGATTGGAACTGATTAAGATGTGCTTGGAATGCCAGCTTTTCTGCCTTAATAGCCAATATCTGATTAGTTAATGTTCAAAAGTCTGTTTTCTGGACTATAATATAGCTATAGAAATAGAGTTACTCAGAAGATTAAGGTACTACACACAAAATGGCAAGCAAATAGGTGGCCTACAAGAAATGTTAGCTCCCTCTTAGCATGTAAGAATAAATCTTATTTGGGCTGGAAGTGCTCTTGGAGATTACAAAGATAACTCTCCTGATTTTATTTAGATGGGAACTTGTTTAGGGTCACACAAAATATCAGTGCGAAAGCTGAAATTAGCATGTATATCTTTCTCTATATTATTTTTCTCCTTCTATTGAAAAGAGGATACCATAATATTCTATGGTATGGTTTTAGTAAAGAAAAAAGTACTATTTTATTATCAGAGTGGACTTGCTGTAGAAGATAACCTTGAAAACTTGGGGACAGGCAAATTCTCTAAAGGCAGTAGCCCAAATCCCAGAACTATTATCTATTTCAATTTGGTCAACAAATATATATTGGATATTTACTGTGCTTGGGCTGAGATGAATGAGACTTCAGATGCAAATCCTCAATGAACTTATTATATTTTTAAGCCAAGCAAAGCACATGTTTTTCAATACAAAGTTCATTATCAATTCTAAGACACACATTTCTCCTCCATTTAACATCTCGGAAGTCCAAATATATGTTACAGTTTCTGTGAGTCATGGCTCTTTCACATTGCCTGAGTACACATATCAAAACTTGCTAATGTGTCTGGCTTGGGAGAAAATCCCAAAATGACAATGGACACTATGAAGAAAGGCTGCATCATCATATTCTTGAAGACACAGAAGCTGCAACTGGGTGGAAAAATGTGTCTATTGACAACTCTGAGTCAAAAGGTAATTTAGAATAGTTGGATCCTGAATATTTTCAGAATACCTTAACATTGTTTGCACGTGTTTTTTTTTTAGTATGCACAAGAGAGATTTATGATAAAAATCTCTGTATAAATAAGTTTAAAAGAGGTCTTTCAGTAAGTATAAAATAAAAATTGAATGTAATAAGAAAGCATTATGTCAGAGTTTAATTGGCAACATTTCTCTTTCTTAGTAGTACATAAAGTAATGGTGCATCTTACATTTGACAGCTTCTTAAATTTGATGAAATGTGGTAAATCACACCAAATAAAATGCTGTAGGCTATGTAACACTTTCTAATAAAAATACTCCAATCACATTAATCTTATACTGATTAGTGACATTTTAGGTTGTGACTCTATTAAAATACTATTAACCCATTTACTGAGCACCACATATGGTTAATTATATTATGGTAATTAAGAGTAAGAACTCTGGAATCCAACCAACCTGCAATTCAATCCTGAATCCCCCTTTTACCAACTCTGCGACCTTGGACAACTTACTTCAACTCTCTGATCCTCTGTTGGTGATTTTTCATAATGGGTGAAATAATTATACTTATCTTCTAAAGTTTGTTGTAAGGATTAAATGAGATCATGCAAATAAAGCAATTAGCAGTACATGGCTCCTAGAAATGGCCCAATGTCTGTTAAACACTACATTATTATTGCCCAGTACATGATTACAGTAATATTATATTGCTTGATCTTTGTAACATCCATTTGAGATTTTTATTATCTCCAATTTATAGATGAGGAGTTTGATTCTTAGAAACATTCAACCTGTGGTTAATAAATTATACTAGTCAGTTAATTATCAGATATGCAAGCTTAAGTTCCTTGCCCCTCAATATTTATGAAAAGCTCAGTTGAGAGAGAAAAACATTTATGGAAAACCTGCTCCTTGAGGTACTCTAAAATTTACCTTTGGATCAAGTCAGTGCACAGGAGAACACAATTTTGGTCTCTTATAGGATTGCTTTTATCAACGTGGCAGATAGCAAAAGACTATTTTGAGAGATAGAAACCTGGAACCAACTTACTTTAACTATACTCAGTTAGTTGTCTGCTTGCAAAAGTAGTTAGATAATACATTACTAAAATACACCTTACAGGTAACATCTCTGACGACACTTGGGTCACCACAGTAACAGGTGCTTAAGTTTTCAGGAACTGAGAGTTGACTCCTTGTTCAGTTCAGTCTGGTTAAGACCACCAACTCATCAATTGGGCTTGTGCAAATGACTGGTAGGTGACCTTTTGATGTCAGGGGGCCAAAAACTCCACCCTCAGATCATGCTAATGCCACCATTTTGTGAGCGTGCATCCTATGAAGAGCAATGAAGCTTGACTACACTTGCACAGATCATCAATTACCTCATTTCGCCTTACCTCCAATCATCTATTCCCACACTTCAGATCACCCTGCCCCTCTAGCCCATAAATATTTCTAATCCCCATTTTCAGGAGGCAGATTTGAGATTTGTTTTCCTGTATCCTCGCTTGGCTGCTTTGTGAATAAACTCCTTCTCTACTGCAAACTTATCATCTCAGTGATTGGCATTTCGTGCAGTGGCTAAAATGAACTGGTTTGATAACAAGATGTTATAAGAAATAGCCCTACAAAAATTTCTACTTATTGTTAAGGATGTGTCTGAGAATGTTTTTTATCACATTATAAACTATATTCTTTAAAGACTGCTTACCCTGCTCCTCTCTCCTGGGCCTTGGTGTCAATAAAAGCTATGTTTTTGAATTGTGCTTTGTAATCGATAATGTGTCATGTGTTAGATCTTGTATCTTTCTTTGCCTTGGTTGCTAGGTAACTCAAAGTTAAGTTTATTAATCAATCCCCAAAAATGTAGGTATTAATCTTACTCCTAGCTTCCTCTTTTCCCTCTTCTCATTTTGTCATAAGAGACAATTTATGAGATGCCTCTAAAATGGGAAAGTACTTAGTGCTTTCTGGGCACTGAAAGAAGCCCATGTAGTTGGATCGTTTTTAGAGTTGCTAGAGATGAAACTAGAAAGATAGGCATGCCAGCTAGGCGCCTGAGAGGCAATGATAAGCTCTGTATTTTCATAATCCACTCAAAAGAATTTATGACAAATTTGTTTACTTTATAAATCAGTCAACAAACAAAACATAAATAAATTCTAAACATGTATCTAAATTCTATAGATTTCCTATGGGAAAAAATGAGCCCAAATCTGTCTTTCTTCCAAGTTCCTGTCCTTTTCAGCAAGCCAAGTTAACTAGGTTTCTACTCTTATGGCCTGGACAATGTTACTGTGTAAAGAGGTATTTTTTTCTAGACTTATTTTCATTAGAAAACAGCCCCTCATTCCTAGGTACAAAAAAATCAACCCTTCTTTTTAGTTCTGCACCAAATTTCAACATGTGGCGGGGGGGGGGGGGGGGCAGGAGGTTCACACACCAGGAAGCAATTCTCAGACACCAGCATGACATTGTACATTTCAACTCAATTCTGACACTATCTACCCAGAGACAGCATCAGACTCCACAGGTTGTGGGCTCAGTTCTACAAGACTGTGCCCCTCAACCAACTCCAGATGCCAATTGCAAGCCCAGTTTGTCACCTGTGCTTCTGACCAACTGGCTATAGATTGGGTGATCCAACAGCCGACCCCTTCCTTGGATGTCAGATGCCAGTCACAAGTCCCAGTTATTATCTGCACTTCTGACCTACTGGCTATAAATCAGAGATTCTTATAACCCCCTCCTTGGGTTCCACTAATTTGCTAGAGCAGCTCACAGAACTCAGAGAAACATTTTACTTACTAGACTACCAGTTTACTATTAAAGGATATAATTCAGGAACAGCCAGATGGAAGAGATGCACAGGACAAGGTATGTAGAAAGGGCCCCACAGCTTCCATGCCCTCTTCAGGAGCACCATTCTCCCCACCCCTCCACATGTTTACCAACCTGTTAGCTCTCCAAATCCTGTCCTGTTGGTTTTTTACTGAGGCTTCATTTTAGAGGCATGATTAATTAAACCATTGGCAACTGGCAACTGAATTCAATCTCTAGTCTCTCCCCTCCCCAGAGGTGGAGGGAGTGGGACTGCAAGTTCCAACTCTCTAATCACAGGGTTGGTTCTCCTGGCCTCCCATCTTTAGGTGACCTAGGGGCTTTCCAAAAGTCACCTCATTAACATACAAAAGGCACCTCTAATGACCAAATGACCTAATGACCATCAGAATGACCAAATTTATATTTCCTATAAATCACAATATCCCAGCCCCATTTTGTAAATACATCTGTTCTCAAGCACTCTGAGGAGATACTGACATTGGAGTAGTGCTAGCTGACAGAAACAGCTGCTGTAAGCTTCCAAAGAGATGCACCTAAACTTACCCTAACCCACAACATAAGTCCAAGAATTCAAGGCACGTATCCTTCGCTCGTCTGAAAAATAACTGGTGCCGCCAAGATAGGTCTTGTTGCACCGTCAAGAACCTAATAAGACTATCACTGTTGGGAAGGATCCCACACTCTGAGAATCAAAATCAATCTACTGTCCAAGTCAGCCTGGTAATTATAGAAAGAATGATGTTTAACCAACTTGCCAAGGCTGCTCAGAAAATAAAGAAAATTGCCAAGGGCCTCAGAGTTCCATAGTCTCTACAGACTTCATACTGCTGTCAAGTTCCTAATCTCTGATCTTCACAATAGTCCTGTAACCTAAGACAGACATAGGAGATTATTTCAAACTGAGCACCTACTATAGTGCAGGTACTTTATGCATGTACACTTAAACCTCACAATCACCCTAAAACCCATCACAGGTAGGCATGATGATGAAAAAACTCAAGTTTAGACAACTATTAACTTGCTGAAGTTTACACACATTGTAAGTGGTAGGATCAAATAACAGTCTTGGCATATTCTGCACAGTATAATCAAAATCTGTCTTGGAGGATTGGCAGTAATGTTGTCCAGTCTACCTTTTCTTAATTACACCATGATGTCTCTTTTGATATACCGTAAAATGACTTGCCCAAGATCACATACCCATCTGTCTTGCCTAACCATACATAGCTCTCTGAGTAAAGGGGTTTTCTCAATTTTATCGTTATATCCTAGAACCCAATAAAGAACTTAGAAGATTGCCAGTGATTATTAATGTTTCACAATCTGAACTGAAATTCGACTTTGGTATAGATTCTGACATCAAAGATCCTGGATTTAGACTACCTTAGTTATGATATACCACATTCAAAGGCATTAAAAGACTTAGAGTTACACTTTCAGCCATGATGCAATAACAGGAACCAGATTTACCCTACTGTGCTAAATGACCAGAAAAGTGAACAAAATATATTTAAAAATTGTTTTCAGATATTGGACAAGAATTGATGTAGGACTCTAATGCCTGAAATAAGAGAAAAAAGTGAGATGGGCCTTCTAATCAACCAGGCTTTTTGCCTGGAAGCATATTTTTGACTGTGGAGAAGGGAGGGCATAATAAGCATAGACAAAAGGTGTTGCTAAACTGAGAAGATAGAGATCAGAGTCCATAGATTCTAAAGTGAAGAAGGATAGTCCTTGATAGGAGGAAGCTTTGCATAAAAAGAGTTTCAGAAATTTCCATACTGGTACCCTTAAGTCTTTGCTGCCTCCAAATGTATATGTAAAGGTAAAATTCCATGAGGACAGGAAAAGAGTAACTTGAGAGAGCTGTGAATTAAACAATTTCCAGAGATCATAGAGGGGTTAGGGTTAGGAATTGCTCACGTTACAAGAGTGGAGAGTCCTCACTGATCCCTTGCATCATTCAGGGAAGAACCCAGAAGGGTCAGGCCTTAGAAACAGGTCTAAATGATTCCCGGAGCAAAGCCACTCTAGACCTTCTCTAAAACTTCAAAATGATCAAACTGAACCGTAAGTAACTCAACTTCTAGCCAAAACAAAACCCAAGTTTCTAAAGAAAGACAACAAAGTACAAACACACAGCAATGTTAAATCCACAATGCCCAGCAGTAAATCAAAAAGCAAAGATCTATCAAGAAGGAAGGAAATGTGACAAATAATCAGAAGAAAAATAAGTCAATAGAAACAACCTCACAAGTTGTAGATATAATGAAGCAAGCATACAACAACATTAAAAGAGCAATTATAACTATGTCAAGTATTCAAAGGAAAATAGTAATAATGAGGAGAACAACAGAAGATATAAAAATAATCAAATGGAACTTCTAGAGATGAAAAGTACAAATCTGAAATGAAAATTCACTGGATAGAATTCATCTTAGATTAGATACTGCAAAAGTAAAGATTAAAAAACTTTAAGACGTAGAAATAAAAACTATCCAAAATGAAACAAAGACATAAAAAAGACAGAAAAAAATTAAGTCTCAGTGACCTTTGGGGCAATATTAAATAGCCTAACGCACGTGTAAATTGGAGTCACAGAAGAGAGGAAAGAGAGAGAAGTACAAAAAAAAATTTGTACCTGAAGAAATAATGGCTGAAAAATTTCCAAATTTAATGAAAAATAGAAACCCTTAGATCCATGAAGCTCATTTAACATAAAGCAGAATAAACACAAAATAACTACACCAGACATACGATAATAAAATTTGTGAAAACGAATGATAAAGAGAAAAATCTTAAAGGTAGCAAAGGAAGAGGGGAGAGACAAGACTACGTAAAGAGAAACAAAGATAAGAATGATGGCAGAAAGCTCACCAAAACTATGCAAGCCAGAAGACAGTTGAATGGCAACTGAAAATGCTGAAAGAAGCTGTCAACCTAAAATTATAGCAAAAATATGTTTCAAAAAAAGCAAGATAACTGAACATTTCATAATAAAATAAATCATACTTTGTTAAAAATTAAAGCAAAATTAAAACTTTCTCAGCTAAACAAAAGCTAAGAGAATTTGTGACCAGCAGAATTAGATGTCTAAAACAAAAATAAGAGCAATGTATTGTGGGGTTTCTAACACATGTAGATATAAAATCTATGACAACAATAGCAAAAGAAAGGGAAGAAAAAATTCAAGTATATTGTTATAAGGATATTTCAGTACATGTGAACAGTTTTAACGCCATTTGAAGGTAAGTTGTTATAAGTCACAGATATTTACTGTAAATCCCAGAGCAACCCCTAAAAAGGTAAAACAAAGAGCTTTGGCTAATTAGCAAACAGTGAAGATTGAATATAATCCTTAAAAATATTCCAATTAACCCAAAAGAAATCAGGAAAAGAGGGGAAAGGTGCACAGAGAACAGATGGAACAAATGGAAAACAAAAAGCAAATGATAGACTTAAACCCAGCCAAATTTATAAATGCATTATATTCAAATGGTCTAAACACTCCATTTAAAAGCAGAGATTGTCAGACTGAATTTAAAAATCAAGGTTGAACCATAAGCTGTCTACAAGAAATCCACTTTAGATATAAAGACACAAATAGTTCAAATTAAAAAGAATGGAAGAATATATAGAACACAGTCAATAATAATTAGAAAGCTTCAGAACTTGTTATATTAATATAAGATAAAGTAGACTTCGGAAAAAGAATATCAATGTGGATAAAGACAAAATTTCACAGTGATCAAGGAATCACCACATCAAGAAGACAACAATCATAAAAGTATACCCACCTAAAACAGAGCCTTGAAGTAAATTAAGTAAAATCTGATAGAATTGAAAGAAAAACAAATCCACAATTATAGCTGGAAACTTCAACAATCCTTTATCATCAATTGACAGAACACTGAAAACTTCAGAACATTGTTGGAAGAAATTAAAGACCTAAACAAATGAAGATACTATGTTCATGTATTGGAAAGTTCAATATTGTTAAGCTATCAATTCTCCTAAAATTTACCTATAGATTCAGTGCAATCCCAATTGATAAATTCATTCTATAATTTATATAGCAGTGCAAAGAAGCTAGTATACCACAACTACTTTGAAAGATAAAAACAAACCTGAAGAGCTTAAACTATCTTATTTCAAGACTTTCTATAAGTAATCAACTATGTGTAAAATTGGCCTAAGGATAGGGATATAGATCAGTGAAACATAGTAGAGTCCAGAAATAAAATATGAATAGAAATAGAATATTGTTAATAGATTTTTAACATCACAGCCCAAATAATTCAATCAAGAAAGGATTATCTTTTCAACAAATGGTGCTAGAACAACTGGATGTCCATATGGAAAAAATAATAAACCTTGATCCTAATATCATACCATATCCAAAAATAAACTTGAAATCACAGATCTAAATGTAAAATCTTGAACTATAAAATTTCTTGAAGAAAACACAGGAGCAATATTTCTTACCTGAGGTTAGGCAAAGATTTCTTAGATAGGTTACAGAAAGCATGAACCAGGAAAGGAAATAATATGATAAAATGGACTATATGAAAATTGAATATGTCTGTTCTTTGAAAGAGACCACTTAGAAAATGAAAAAACAAGCCATAGAAAAAGAGAAAATATTCATAAACCATGTATCTGACAAAGGACTTGTATCCAGAAAATATAAGTAACTCATAAATTCATTAATAAGATAAACAATAATATCAGAAATGGGCAAAAGATTTGAACAGACTTTTAGCCAAAGAACATAAACAAATGTGCAACAAGTTCATGAAAAATGCTCACCATCATTAGCCAATAGGAAATGAAAATAGAAACTACACTGGACATCACTATATACCCACTAGAAGGGCTAAAATTAAAAATACTAACAATATCAAGTGTTGGCAAGGATACAGTGCAACTGGAACTTTCATATATTGCTGGTGGGAATACAAAATGATATATATACAATGATTTTAGAAAAGAGTTTCCCAGATTTTTATAAATCTGGGAATATTTAAATTTTTTAATATTTAAAATATTAAAAATATACTTACTATATGATCCATTAATTCATTCCTAGGTGGAAATAAAGAGAAATAAAATTGAATGCTTTCAACTTTCTGGTTTCGAATGTATTTCAAAAGTTATGGTAATTAAAAGAGTATGGTATTAAGGAGTGACATCAGCAAGATGGTACAGTAGGAAGACTTGGACCCTCCTTCCACCTACTAACACACCAATTCAGCAAAAATTCATAGACAAAAAAATTTAAAAACACTGGATATCCACATCAAAAAATGAAACTGGACCCTTATTTTACACCATACACAAAAATCAACTCAAAATGGACTAAAGACTTAAATGTAAGACCAAAAACTTTTACAGCTCCTAGAAAAAAACATAGGGCAAAAGATTCTTGACATTGGTCTTGGCAATGATTTCATGGATATGATACCAAAAGCACAAGCAACAACAACAAAAATAAACAAGTGGGACTACATCAAACTAAAAAGCTTCTGCACAGCAAAGGAAACAATCAACAGAGTGTAAAGGTAATCTACAGAGTGGAAGAATATATTTACAAACCATATATCTGATATGGGGTTAATCTCCAAAATATATAAGGGACGCTTACAACTTAAAGGTAAATAAGACTAATAACCCAATTTAAAAATGGGCTTAGGACTTGAATAGACATCTCTCCAAAGAAGACATACAAATTTACCAACTGGTATATGAAAAAAATACTCAACATCACTAATCATCAAGGAATTGCAAATCAAAACCAAAATGAGATATCACCTCACACCTGTCAGGATGACTATTATCAACAAAAAGAAAATGTTGGTGAGGACATGGAGAAATTGGAACCCTTGTTCACCACGGAAATGCAAAATGGTGCAGCCACTGTGGAAAACAGCATGAAGATTCTTCAAAAAATCAAAAATAAAACTATCATATTATCCAGCAATCACATTTCTGGGTTTTTATCTAAAAGAATTGAAATCAGGATCTGAAAGAGATATCTGCACTCCCATGTTCATTGCAGAACTGTTCACAATAAGTCAAGATTAGAAGCAACCTTAATGTTCATCGACAGATGAACTCCTAGAAGAAAACATAGGAATAAATTTCCTTGATATGGGTCTTGGTAATGATTATTTAGATATGACACCTAAGGCACAAGCAACAGAATAAAAAATAAACAAGTGGGACTATGTCAAACTAAAAATCTTCTGCACAGCAAAAGAAACCATCAACAAAGTGAAAAGACAATCTATGAAATGGAAAAACTATTTGCAAACCATATATATGATAAACGGTTAATAGCAAAAAACAAATAATTCAATTAAAAATGGGTAAAGGACCTGAAAAAACATTTCTCCAAAGATATATGAAAGGCCAACAGGTACATGAAAAGATACTCAACATAACTAATCATTGGGGAAATGCAAATGAAAACCACAACGAGATATCACTTCATGCCTATTATAATGTCCATGATCAAAAAGATAAGCGATACCAAATGCTGGTATGGATGTGGAGAAAAGGGAACCCTTGAGCAATGTTGGTGGGATTGTAAATTGGTACAGCCACTATGGAAAACCGTATGGAGGATCCTCAAACTATTAAAAATAGAACTACCATCAGATCCAGCAATTACACTTCTAGGACTATATCCAAAGAAAACAAAACACTAACTTGAAAAGATATCTGCACTCCCATGTTCATAGCAGCATTATTTACAACAGTCAAACCACCATGCTGTACACATTAAACTTATACAGTGGTGTATGTCAATTATTTCCCAATAAAACTGGGAAAAAAGAAATATATAAATAAAATTTAAATTTCAAAAAATCATGTTGTACACCTTAAATATATACAATTTTTATTTGTCAATTATACCTCAATAAAACTGGAGAAAAATTTTAAAAGGAAAGAAAAGTTATGGTATGTTCATAGAATGGAATATTACTCACTCAGCAACTAAAATGAATGAACTATTGATACCTGCAAAGCAGTATTGAGTAAAGAAGCTAGGCATAAAAGAATACATACTTTATTATTCCATTTATATTGAACTCTAGGAATGACAAAGCTAATCTACAATGGAAGAATGCAGATCAGTGGTTGCCTGGGTCAGGTGATCAGAGATAGACGTTGACAGGGAAGAGACACAAGAGAACTTTTGCGGGTGATGGAAATATTCTATCTTGATTGTGGTGGTGGTGGTTCTGTGGGTATATACAGTTGTCAAAATTCATTAATCTCTACTCATAAAATGTGTGCAGTTTATTGCATGTAAATTACATACCAATAAATTTGATTTTATTGAAAAGAACAAAGTTCTTGTAGAGCTTCTCATCCGTTGTAAGAAGGAGAATCAAATGAGCAATAGCAAGTGTGTTAAATGCTATGTTGGGGAAATCCAGATGCAATGGGGTATATCATAGGGGCAACCAACCCAAATTAGAAGCTTTGGGAGATTTCTCAGGGGCAGCTGGAATCTGAGGGAGATGTCAGAACAGTCTGTGAAAGAGACATAACAGCATGTGCAAATGCCCAGAGCAAGAAAGAATGGTATATTTAACAACAACAACAACAAATGTTTTGAAGGAACATATAGGAAGCAGGATAATTTACAGGATTTGGTGATTGACTGGAATCTGGAAATGGCAGAATCAAGAATAATGCTTTAGATTCTGCCCCGGACAACTAGGTGAGTGGTAGTGGCATTTCCTGAAATAGGAGACATTGAAGGAGAATCAGTTTATCGGGATGATGATAAGTTTGGTTTTGAACAGAGCTTGAGGTGCCTACAATATACCAAAGAAGAGATATGAAATTAGTAGATGGAAATATAGCTTTGTATATAAAGTCAGAGAACCAGAAAGCAACATACATTTTGTCATTAATGCCAGTGAATTAGATGACGTTCCCTAACAGAGTTCAAAAATTGATAAAAGAAGAGGACCAAGCAAATTGGAGATCACCAATGTTCAGGAAACTAGCAAAGGGAGAAGAAGCTACAGAGGAGCTACTGAGAAAAACACAAACAGGAGAGAGTGGTCTCATGGAATTCAAGAATGCAAGACAGTGTGGTCAACAGGCTGAAATGTAGCTAAAAGATGACAAATGAGACTGTCTCTTGGATTTGGTGACAAGAAAGTCATTGTTGATCTGTGAAGAGCAGTTTCATTGGAGTGGTGGGAGCAGTATTGAGAAGTTACTGAAAAATGGAAAATGAGAGTAGAAAATATAGAAAACTTTTTCAAAGAGTTTGCCTACCAAAGGAAAGAGTTCGAGGGAATTGTGTGGTCAAGGTATTTCATCCCTACAGTACAGGAAAGGCTGAAGTATTTTAAACGTTGATGAGAAGGAGTATGTAGATTCTGAAAAGGAAATGATGACAACTTTTCATCCTCCAGTTAGCTTGACCCAGGACTCAGAGGAATAAGTAGAATCTTAAGTGTCTGGGTGACACTTTTGACTCTAAGTCCATAAGTGAAGCCAAAGAGAATCGCAGTGATTATAAATAATCCAGTGATTACAAATCACACAGTCAGATAATTTGGGAATGGAAGAGATATTAAAAAGTGACCAAGTTCAACTCCATTGGAAATATCTCTTAGAGCCATGAGACATCAAAGGACTTCATATAGCCAAGGCCTTTTATCCTCATGCTACGAATTGAGATTGGTATTATTGTTAATATATAAAATGACCTTATAAATTGATAAGAATAAAGGTGAATATATTTTTAGGAAAATGGTAAAAGATTTGAACAACCAATTTATTAAAGGGATAAAAATACCCATAAACATGAAAAGGTGTTCAATCCTTCTATTATTTGAATAAACATAAAAGAAAACTCTACAATACCACATTTCTCTATCAAATTGGCAACGATTAAAAGTGCTATAAGATCCAGTGTGGCAAGGAGTTGAGAAACGAACACTTAGTTCAATGAGACTACATATTGGTAAACTATTTTTCTAGAGGGCAATTTGACAATATGTGGCTGTTCAGTCCCTTTGACCCTGTAATTACCCTGCTAGATATTTATCCTAGGGAAACCATTATAACTGCATAGAAATTCACAAGCAAAGAATGTTCATTGCTGAGATGACAGGTTACATATAAGAGCAAATACTTAGAAACAATGTAAATGGATAAAAAGAATGGATTTCTTATAACTAACTTTTATGCATATGATGCAATACTATGTTGCCTTTAAAATAGTATTTTTGAAAACTGTAATGACATATAAAATGTTTGTTATACATTGCTATATGAAAAAAACTTTCTTAAAAACATTAAAAACCCGGAGTATTTCTATGATCTCAATTTTATAAAAGAAAAAGTACACACACAAACATGCATATACACAGCACATGCACGTACACAAAATGAGTGGGTGCAGTAAACTATAATGTTAACAGTGGGAGTCACTGAATTGTGAGACTTCAAGAGATTTCTGTTTTTTCTTTAGGCTTTTCTATTCTTTCTAAACTTTCTGCAGTGAACATATATTAGTTTTATGACCAGATAAATTAACAATACAGGTGAAAAAAATGACATGGTCAAAACAATAAAGAAATATTTTTATTAAAAAGCAATTAAAAACAAGATCCCAAGTTTAAGTTTTCACATGACCTCTCATTAGGTTTAATGATTATTTAAGGGCAAGTACACAGGCAAAAACAACAGCAACAAACCCTCTGTCTTCACAAGTAAGAATATCCCGTTTCATTGACAAACATAAGTCTAGACTATTTAAAAAGAAAACATTTACTAGGCACCAGGCATTTCACCTGATTCAGCTCATTTGACAGAATTACTCTGAAAACTAAGTCTCATTGTACCCATTTTACTGATAATGCATGTGCTCAAAGACATTAAGGAAGTTGCCTAAGGCCAAAACCCAAATGTAGATTTTTCCAACCTTCAAGCTGCACCTTGTTCATGTGTTGCAGCTTCCATAGTTAACAGACATTATATTAGAGAATTAGATTTCTGAAAATAACCAGGGACCAATTTAAAACCTAAAAATAATGCATCAGGAAAAATGGTGCTGTAAAACCCTTTTAGATTTCTTGCTAGAAAATAACAACTTACAGGCTCTTATTAAGAAAACGGCACAAAAATTACAGACTTCTTTCAATAAGCCAGCCTCTAATGCCTCTAAGCACTAGACTATTTAAATTGAATTTGGCTGTTGTGACAAAAACAATAAATTAACTTGTGAAATTAATCATTTTGTTTTTAATGAAAAAATATAAATACAGAAATTTTGCTATGTCTATACATACGGCTGGCAGTGATAATGGTTTATATTGAAAAATACTACTCTGTGGGAATTTCTACTGCTGTTTATGGTGTAATTCAATTTGTTCTATTTAAATACAAAAATACGCTAGTCCTTCAGACAATCAGTCCACTACTGAGGTTTACAGCAGGTTAAAACTGCCACCCTTTCACCGAATAAAAATGAAATCAATGATCTAATTTTGTCCCCCCAATAGTTTGTGGCATTAGAAGCAGAGAGAATACTTTACAAACTGAACCAATTCAATAAAATTGAACCGGCAAATATTTACTGAGTAACTCAATATGTATCCAGCAGTCCAACAGTTACTATTTATATTTAACATCTTATTTTTTCCTAATAAAATCTCCATTTTATAGATCATGATAGTGAAGCCAGCGACTTGAGGATTATTGTAGATATTCAATAAGAACATGATTGTCTTTTGACCTTGTTCCCAACACAGACATAGATGAATTGATGAATCTTGTCAATTTGCTGTTTTCTAGTTTAACTTGAGAGGTGCCTTGCGTCTGGGTCTAGAGGATTTGTGAGTTTGTTTTGCAGAAGAAAGAGAATGCCTTCGGGGAGGGTGCGATCACCAGATGGCTGGCCCTCAGCAGCCTTTGAAGCCCGGAAGTCAGATAGCCCAGGGCTTATTGAGAGTGACCTCTGAAGCTCCTCCTGCCAAGTCCCTTAGCTCTATAAAACCCCCTCTGCTTTCTGTTCTTGGGGAGGCAGATGTGAGTGAACCCAGGCTATTGCCTTCTCTTTTTGGCCAATTGGAATAAAATTTTTTCCATCTCCAAGCACCAATGTCTCAGAGTTTGGCTTACTGCACATCGGGCCCATGAACTTGAGATTAAGAGGTTTGGCATCAATACTAATGATCAGAGGTGTTACATAATTTTAGCCAAGGTCACACAGCTAAGAAATAGTGGAGTAAGAATCTGAATCCAGATCTACCTGAATCTAAATTCCATGCTATTAACATGACACTAAACCATCTCTGATATTAACCATGGTAGAGACTGAGTAGATACTGTGTGATAAATGCAATGACAGAAGTTTATACAGAATGATGTTGAAAGACAGACAGAGGTGGGGGATGCTGGTGTGGGAACACCAGGAAGACTCCCTAAAGGGGGTGACATTTAAATAGGCTGTAAAATCACTTCTTTCAAAAGGATGTGATTGTATTATCCTCTTCTACAGTAGAGGCTGTGGTCCTCATTTTGCATGGAATGAATGATACCTACAAAACAGAAACGGAGAGCAATAAGATGTATTGGAGCATATGAGGAAGCCATTTGCTATAAACCTAACTCGGCCTGACTTTGTTTTTTCCAAAAGGGCCTGACTGTGGCCATTGAGCTCGCATTGTGTATCTGCTTTAAAACATTTACTATGGCAAGAACAAATGGCCTTCAGATAAAGGTGCAACTTCCCCCCACATTGGCATTTCCTTAGGGATAAGCATGCTTCCTTAGGCTAGGAACTGATTGCTGCACTCACCTTTGACCACCCAGCTCACCTGTGACCACCCGGTTTGAGATAACAGACTGCCACCCTGCTGAGTTCACCGAGACAGCAGATCTACCTGCTGTTTCCATCAATGGCTGTGCTGACAGAGCAGTCTTGCGACTATTGTAAAAGGGACATTTCAATCCTATGTGAAACATCCTCTCTGAGGGTATATAACCACTGTGTGCACCCCACTTCTTTGGTGCCCTTTCTTCCGTTGGGAAGAAAGGCCCCGGGCCGTCATCCTCAGATTTCAGCTCAGAATAAACTCTCCCAAATTTTCATTTATAGATTGGTTATGCATTATTTTCGTTGCCAATACTCAGGTTACTACTCATGATACTGATGTTGATACTGATACTCATGATTTCCCAATGAATTGAGAACTAAAACCCAGATTCTTTAGCCTCAGGCCAGTGGAGTGGCTCTACAGGCTATGGAGTAGCTGTATAGGAGGCAATGAGCAAAACTATATAGTGAATGGGTGGGCAGATGATATCAGAATTAGGCATCTTCAGGGCACTTTGTAATAAGAGAATCACAAAGCTTCAGAAAGAGACAGCCCAACATCTTTGACATCTGTATCAACATCTATAAAATAACATACAATAATTTATGCCATTTTTGGACAAATTGAAAGTAATAATTACTACCAGAAAAATATGGACAATGTGTTCTAATTCCTATAGATGAAAGAGGGAAGTTTGAGGCTGCCTGGAAGAAATGGCATTTGAGCAGTCTTGAACAAGAAGGAAGATTTATATACATGAAGAAAGGGAGAAGGTGGGGCTTCTGGGTAAAGTGAAGAACATGCTTAAAGGCACGGAAACAAGAAAGTGAGAAGTTCCAGGGCTGGAAAACACGCCACAGTCGAAAGCGCTTAGGTTGTAGGGGAGAGAGTATGGGAGGAAGAAACTTATACTAACATACCAGAGCTGATCTTGGAAAGTCTGGAATGCCAGCCTAGGCTTTTATATCCTCTGCCAGGTGAGTGAACAAAGTTCAAAGAGAAGAATACCGCAGACAGAACCTTTAAGGAACACGCGGAGAGAGAAGAACTAGAGAAGGAACAGTTGGAGACAGACTTTGCCGAAGCTAATGGAAAAAAGTGTGTTAAGAGGTATGGAGTGGTCAATGAGCCAAAATTATAGCCTAATTAAAACATCAGTTCTCTTCCCTCAACTCCTGCCTCCTTTGCCCTGTGCCTCCAGTATCAAAATACGTAAAAAGAGTAATCCACATTTACTATTGCTATTTCTTTGATACTTGTTTATTCCTTAACACACTGCAGTCAGACTTCTCTCCCTTTCACGTCACTGAAATGGCTCTGAAAACATCACCTGTGATATCCTAGTTGTCAAAGGCAAAGGTTGTCCTCATCCCATTTGACCTTCCTGTGGCACTGCTGACCAAATTTATTATAGCTCAAACCTCTGTCTCTAGACTCATATATTCAATTGTCCCTTCAACATTTACACTTGGATTCTAATAAACATCCCAAATTTAACATGTCCCAAACTGAATTTCTTATCCTACCTCCACAAATCTACTCCATGTACAGTCTTTTCCGTCTCAGTTCATGGCAACTCCACCCTTCTAGCGCTCAGAGCAAAAATCCTGAATCATCCTAAGCCCTCTCTATCTTCTACTACACATCTAATCCTTTAAGAAATACTACTGGGTTTACTTTAAAAATATATCCAATAAACAATCCACTGCTACCACTCTGGTTCAAGTCATCATTATTTCTTGCCTCTATAAGAGGAATAGATTCGTAACTGCTTTCCTTACCTGTAGCCCTGTAGTCTATTCTCAACATAGCAACTAGAGTAATCTGGCCCAAAGGAAAAGTTTCAGAAATATACTCAGGCAAGCTAGACCACAGCAGGTAATTTCCAGGGAGAAACTATGGTTATCAGCACTGGATAAGAGGATGGAGCTCAGGAACAGCCATATTTGTTGGTTTGCCAATTATAGAAACACTTTTTAAGCATAATAATTTGTGCAAATCTCATAACCATTTTGGGATGCAGGAGTTATTTCCATTTTACAGCTGAGCAAACTGAGACTTAAAGAGATGAAGTGGCATCATTCATTCATTCATCCACTTATTCCTCCATTCTTTTTGTTTTTAATTAATTTTTTTTATTGCAGTAACATTGGATTATAACATTATATAACTTTCAGGTGTACATCATCCTATATTTTGAATTCTCTGTAGATTACATTATGTTCACCACCCAAAGACTAATTATAATCCATCACCACACACAGGAGCCGAATTGCCCCTTTCACACTCCTCCTTACCCCCTTTCCCTCTGGTAACCACCAATGCAATCTCTGTTGCTACGTGTTTGTTTGTGGTTGTTTTTATCTTCTACTTATGAGTGAGATCATACGGTATTTGACTTTCTCCCTCTGACTTATTTCACTTGGCAGAATACCCTCAAGGTCCATCCATGTTGTCACAAATGGCCGGATTTCATCATTTCTTATGACTGATAGTGTTCCATTGTGTATATATACCATATCTTTTTTATCTATTTGTCCCTTGATGGGCACCTATGTTGCTTCCAAGTTTTAGCTATTGTGAATAATGCTGCGATGAACATAGGGGTGCACGTGTCTTTATGCATTTGTGTTTTCAAGTTCTTTGGATAAATATCCAGCAGAGGAATAGCTGGATCATATAGTAGATCTATTCTTAATTTTCTGAGGAAACTGCATACTGTTTTCCATAGTGGGTGCACCAGTTTGCACTCCCACCAGCAGTGTACAAGGGTTCCCTTCTGTCCACATCCTCCCCAAAACTTATTGTTCCTGTCTTGTTAATTATAGCCATTCTGACTGGAGTGGGATGATATTTCATTGTAATTTTTATTTTTTAAAAGATTTTATTTTTCCCTTTTCTCCCCAAAACCCCTCAGTTCGTAGTTGTGTGTTTTTAGTTGTGGGTCACTCTAGTTGTGGCATGTGGGATGTCACCTCAGCATGGCTTGATGAAGGGTGCCATGTCCACTCCCAGGATCCAAACCAGTGAAACCTTGGGCCGCAAAAGCAAAGCGCAGGAACTTAAACAGTCGGCCACAGGGCTGGCCCCTCATTGTAGTTTTGATTTGCACTTCCCCTGATAGTTAATGATGTTGAACATCTTTTCATGTGCCTGTTGGTCATTCGCATATTTTCTTTGGAGAAATCTCTGCCAAGATCTTTTGCCCATTTTTAAATTGGGTTGTTGGTCTTTGTGGTTGTTGAGATGTACGAGTTCTTTGTATATTTTGGATATTAACCCCTTATCTAATATATGGTTTGCAAATATCTTCTTCCAATTGTTAGACTGTCTTTTCATTTTCTTGATGGTTTCCTTTGCTGTGCAGAAGCCTTTTACTTTGATGTAGTCCCATTTGTTTATTTTTTCTTTTGTTTCCCTTGCCTGGTCAGACATGGTACTTGAAAATATGCGCTAAGACCAATATCAAAGAGCATACAGCCTATGTTTTCTTCTCGAAGTTTCATGGCTTCAGGCCTTACATTCAAGTTTTTAATCCATTTTGAGTTGATTTTTGTTGGTGTAAGATAACGATCTACCTTCATTCTTTTGCATGTGGCTGTCCAGTTTTCCCAACACCATTTATTGAAGACAATCCCCTTTCTCCATTGTATGCTCTTGGCTCTCTTGTTGAAAAATTAGCTGTCCATATATGTGTAGGTTTATTTTTGGGCTCTCAATTCTGTTCCACGGATCTATGTGTCTGTTTTTCTGCCAGTACCATGGTGTTTTGTTTACTATAGCTTTGTAGTATATTTTGAAATCAGGGAGTGTGATACCTCCAGCTTTGGTTTTTTTCCTTAGGATTCCTTTGGCTATTCAGGGTCTTTTGTTGTTCAATATAAATTTTAGGATTCTTTGCCCTATTTCTGTGAAAAGCATTGTTAGAACTTTGACAGGGATTGCATTGAATCTATAGATTGCTTTAGGAAGTATGAACATTTTAACTAGGTTAATTCTTCTAATCCAAGAGCATGGACTATCTTTCCATTTCTTTG